>NC_141341.1:4510000-5205000 GCF_037954235.1 Aulostomus chinensis | reverse complement strand
TTGCTCAAAAGATTTACATGCAGGTTGGAAATATTCCTTAGATTTATTCTGTGGGAGTTACCATACGCACGTTATTTCAAGGACAACAATGCCCAAATCCTAATACATTCACTATCAGTTTTACTTTGACATGCTGTTTCTTAAAGCTAATCTGCGAGATAATTACAATTCAAAATTCAAACTCTGTAGTTTGTATTGATTATAGCTTCTTTGGTGAGTATTTGTAAAGAAGGCTGAGTCATACAACTTCTACTGAGAGCTGCACGTGTCCCCGCCAAGAGACTTTATTTTTCTATCGCACTAATTTCACCCAAAATTCCCCAGACCTCCTTCTTGATTGAAGAAAATGTGAAAATCGAAAGGAGGTCTGGTTATGTGACCTTGTTACTTCTTCTTCTACTCATTTTAAACCAATGCCTTGGAGTATAATTCTTTACAGTCCATTTAGGGCAGTGTGAGCATGTGTTTGTGTGTGTGTGTGTAAATGGATGCATACTACCATGTGGACATATATACATTCTCACCAACTGGTGTGTGTGTGTGTGTGTGTGTGTGTGTGTGTGTGTGTGTGTGTGTGTGTGTGTGTGTGTGTGTGTGTGCACGCGCTATTGGGAAGATGAGCTGCTGCTGGTACTTCGCAACACCATGCATAATCAGGTTGAGGAGAACAAAGATGTTTGTTCTACAAACAGTGTTTGTTTGGATTAGGATGATCATGGCATCCAGAACCCAAGAGAACACTGGCCCATTCACAAGACACCAAGGGAAGGGACCCAGTAGAGGGACAAACTAAGGTCTCTGTAAATGGTTGTGTATCCCTGGAGAATAACAAGGAGAGGAAAAGCAAGGAATACTAAAGCCTTCTTCCATTATGTGCCATTCATAGTAAAATGATACAGGGTTCATTTTCAAAGACGTCCTTAAAAGCACTGAGAGGATTTATGGAGGTACACAACTTTGACGGTAAAGTGGCTGTTAGTAAGTTATACACACACACACTGACACAAGTATAACTTGTACTAGGGAATACACAATGTTGGAGGACAACAAAAAAGAACATTAAAATGTGATGAATATCCGGTTTTAATGAATATGACACTATACGTCAAATATTTATGTCTTGGAAGGGTGTATGTGGGGTCTCTAGACTAACGCTAATGCCAGAAATGTTCTACAATCTGCAGAAGTCCCAATAACATGGCTGTTATGGATGAAATGTATGAACTGGTGTTGGCTTTTCAAGTTAGTAATGGGAGGGATGGTGTCAGGGGCTTTGTCTGTTCTAGCAAGAGAAACCCAAGTAAGATGAACATGAGGTTAGGTGGACACCCTGGGGCTGATCTCAGGTGGGAAGCCAGGAGGCCTGGAGACCTCAGGTGGACATCTTGAGTGCTGGACAGGGATGAAACAGGGGCCTCACCCCAGGTGGAGTGTTTAGGGCAGGGCAGACAGGTTTGGGAGCTTAGCCCCTCTGACAATGACAAAGGAAGACAGGTGGGAGGCCAATGATGAAATATTCTCTGGAGGATGGTCTAATGAGTGGAGGTGCCGTGAAGGATGGCCACAAGGCTGGGCTGATGAGTGGAACTGCTCTGGAGGATGGACTGAATTGAGCTCATGGATATCGCCACTCTGGAGTGTAAATCCAACACAGGAGGAGAGGGCAGAACCTCTGTGGTGGCCATCCGTTGAGGGAGAGGCTGGCAGCCCAGACGCAGGTCAGAATGCAGAAAGAGCCAGCCTTGTTTATTTAGCTTGAAGCCAATGGCAAATGATAGCAAACAACAAAGTACAACCCCCCCCCCCCAAAAAAAAACCTCTCAAGTGCATTGTCAGGTATAATTCATATCTTCTTTATCCAGCCATATATTCAGTAATCTACAAACACATTCATTTTGAAATAAAAACAAACTAAAACATCTGGTTTGCTGTTGTTTTGTTGCTGCAGCTGTCATTGCCGTTCAAGCTAATTATATGTGGCTGGCTCTTTCTGCATGACCGCAAGTGATGTAAGAGGGGAATTAAAAAGATCCTCATGAGCACAAGACACCTGTTTGTGAGTACTTGAAAGGTAAAATACACTTTTTGGTAGAAGTATCACTTCAAACCACTTGAATTCATGAATTATGTTCTGTTCAGTCACTATAATCCCCCCCCCCCCCCCCCGCTCAGTCTGTCAAATACAGCTCTGCCTCCATATCACAGGCCACCGTTCTAAGAAGATACCTCAATTACAGTGACCACCATACAATGAGTCATCAGTTGTGTGGATGTTTCAACAAGGGGGGACTTTTTAAGAGGTTTTGGTGAAGCGATACAAAGCATGTCCTTTACACCGTGTGATCATTGTTTTGATTATGAAGAATAAGTGGAACGCATTACGCTAGATCAATACCTCAGCTATAAGCCACATTAATGGTAAGCTGCCTCCGTAGCATTTTGTCCGTCCAAGTATTTTTGATTCTGTCAAAAACCATTTTTGAAGCAGATATGAAAAGAAATCCCACAAATGATTTCATAAAGAATCTGCGTGGCCTCTTTCTCGCCACATCCAAGTTGCCTTGAGCAGTTTCCAGGAGTGTGCCATCTATTGTTCGTCACTTTTTTTTGTCACCTGTTCTGTCAGGTGAGGGGCAGCATAACTCTGAGGTAGAGTGGCTGTCTAGCAACCGAAGAGTCGGTGGTTTGATCCTCCCTTCCCCCGACCATGTCGAAGTATCCTTGACCAAAATACTGAACTCCTAATTGCTCCTGATGGCCCTGCAACAGGCTGGGGACCCGTCCAGGGTGAGTCCCGCTTCTCGCCTATAGGCAGCTGGGATAGGCTCCAGCTCCCCCGCGACCCTTAATGGATAAGCGGTAGAAAATGGATTGATGGATGGATGTTGGGCGGCATGGTGGTGCAGTGGTCAGCGCTGTCGCCTCACAACAAGAAGGTTATGGGTTCGCGCCCCAGCTGGAGCACGGGGTCTTTCTGTGTGGAGTCTGCATGTTCTCCCTGTTCCTGTGTGGGTTCTCTCTGGTACTCCAGCTTCCTCCCACAGTCCAAAGACATCAAGAGGGGACTAGGCTGATTGATACTCTAAATTGACCGTAGGTGTGACTGTGAGTGTGAATGGTTGTCTGTCTCTTTGTGTTGGCCCTGCGATGGACTGGCGACCCGTCCAGGGTGAACCCCGCCTCTCACCTGAAGGCAGCTGGGATAGGCTCCGCCCCCCCATGACTCTTAACAGGATAAGTGGTAGAAAATGGATGGATGGATGGATGGATGTTCTGTCAGGTAGGGATGCTTTAAGACTTACACAAGCCTGGTTATGCCACTTGATGTGGAAGATCATCTATTCCTGTCAGCATACTTCAAAAGACAATTCCCAGTTTTACGCAGCCTTTTCTCTCTTACTTGATAGAACTATTCTCTTTGACAGTGATTAAAGCCTTTTAAGACAGGCCATTGACCCAAAACCTATTTAAAGTCCCAAATGCATTATACATTTTATACCAAAATATGCGTTCCATTTTACAACCTTCTTATTCGAAACTGTTTTTTAAAAAAGGGATTGAATTTCGCCCCTGGCTTTTTCTATAATTTCTTTCTTGCTTGCTTTGTCCTTCAGCTCCTTTCATCTGTCCTCTGACTTCATATCCCAGTGGTCTCAAATCTAGGTTGGACCCACTTTTATAAAAAGGAACTAGGCAAAAGAGAGATGTAATTGCCTAATTGTACTGTATCACAAAAGCAGGCGTCTGGTTGAAACAGTGAGGTGAATATCTGAGAGGAGGCTGGAGAGTGACAGCAATAAACTTTATCAGAAATTTGGGGTAAATGTCAGTAAAAATGTTGTTCATAGAACAGAGGGTGTTCCTTCAACAGATACAAGAATGCGTCTGTGAAGCCATGACATTTTCAGACCTTTGTTTATACGTTGCAGTTTAAAAGTTCACTCAACTATGACCTTTTAATGCCTTTCACCTGGCAGACTGCTTGAGAGAAGCTAGAAAGAAAATGAGAGAAAGTAACAGGTTTGCTGATGGCTTGAGAACTGATTGGATGCCTTCTTCCTCTTCCTTCCCTCATGAGACCGATAGACAACATAACCATGACACACATTTCTAAAGTTCACCTCTAAATCTCTCCAACAGTGTACAATACACACCTTCAATATCGATTACTTTATTACCAATGATACGCTTCACTTCCGCTACAAGCCTTCCATATATGGTCAATGCGGCTTGACTTTTTTTCTGTGGACCCATGGCTCTAGTAGTCATTAACCTTCTACTCAGGCAATTTGGGCCAGAGAGGCGTTTTTCTTTGAGTGTTAGGCAGGGAAGATGTAGCTGGGAAGGCCTTTACAAGGTGAAAAAAGCTATTTTTACCAGCCGAGTGATGAATGTGGTGTCTGTAAAGGTGCATCACCTCCTTTTTCTCACTCTTATTCGCTCTCCATAAGTATTTTCCCTCATCCTATTACCCATTTCGTTCACTTTCTTCCTCGTTTCATTTTCTGGTCCCACCACTGTCTTTTCTCTCATTTTCTCCCATCTGCCCCCCCCACCCCTCTCCCACACACAGAATCTATTGTAATTGACTTGATCGCTCTGTCTCCTCCTTCCCTTCCTCCGTGTCTCCTCACAGAGGATCAGCTGTTGCCGGCCTGAGCTGAAGGTGACCTGTTGGCTAGGCCAGGGGCTGCAACACAGGACATGGGTTCTGTCTCCTGCCCGCTCGTGTCTTGTGTTGCAGCCAGTGGAGCTGCCTCTCTCACACCTCTGTCTGCCCGCCGCTGATGGACTGACCTCCCAACCGTAGACCTGCTGACCTCACTCTTCACTCTACAGCAAGCTTGTGCCGTCAAAATTGTCTTATATGTAAAAAACGAAAAGAAAAAGCAATGAATTAAATTAGATAAAGAAATGTCACTCCATCTGCACGTGTAATACTAACAAGGTTCTATGGATTTGTTTTTGACTTTCATGGGAAGTGCTCAGTGTTCTCAGTTTGGATTCAATCCTTCTATTAGACCATATCTCATCAGCTGCAGCAGTAAAAGCCGCCGGTGACATTTGCACCGTGACATTTACAGCAAAGTTACCACCATCGAGGATTAGAATTCTTTAGAAACTATAAACGCAAAGAAATAGATTTTAATGATTTGCATCAAATGTAGCATTATTTCTGACTTAAGTTTCCATTGATGTATTGGCAATTTTTGACCACATTAGAAAAGGTTGATGGAATATAATAATGACAGTAAAAACTCAAGGCGGTTGTCACCCCTTTCAAAAAAGTGTAAATGTACAAAATGGAGGATGAAAACCCCTTTTTGAATGAGCTCTTCTACAGTGAGTCTTTGGGTCACATGACGGACCAGCTGTTTCTGTTGCTGCATCATATCAGATTTCCCAAACTTCATTTCCAGATTGCGTGCAATATGGCCAATACCAACTGTTCCAACTGAGCAAGCACAACTTTCCCAAAAAGTGGTAATTCCTCACGACCTCTCTATTTTTGGGAGTAAATGGCCAAGATGACCTCCACTTCAACTGTTTCTAACAGGCATGTCTAACATCGCCTCTACTAACAATTTCTCACAAAGATTTTCATTGCAGGTCCCGGTAAATTTCGCGCCAAAGCAACTGATGGAAATGAGCCTTTCCCTCTTTGTGAAAGTTCACATAAAGTTCAGGAGAATAATAAGGAAACAGTCTGTTGCTTTTGCTCTTGGAACGGTGATGCTGGAGAGGCACACACACACACACACACACACACACACACAAAGCCCCTTTAAACACCTCCTCATCCTCCCTCAGCTTCCGAGCAAACAGCCCAGATGGAGAGGTTAGAGATGGACAGGAGATAGCTTTTGTTCTCATCTTAAAAACAATAGGAGAGACAAGCGAGGAGGAGGACTGGGCCAGAGGGCAGATAGGAAACATGATGCCCTCTGCTACCATTCTGACAGTTCACCTTGCAGTGTCACTCCAACAACTTGACCAGAAATCCCTGTGTGTCTGGAGAAAAAGTCGGGAATTTGTGCACTTCAGGTGTTTTGTGAACATCTCTGTGATGGTGGTGTGTGTGTGTGTGTGTGTGTGTGTGTGTGTGTGTGTGTGTGTGTGTGTGTGTGCTGTAGAGCGAAAAGAAAAAGAAGCCATTTTCTAACAGGGGTCTTGCTTGATTGGAATGTAAATCCGGGCGTGGATGCTTGCTGTTTTCAATCTCCCTCCACCCAGACTGTTTACCAGAGGGATTGAACGAGGGCTGTGTGCTGAATGCCATGCGAGCAGATATTGATAGACTGTTTACCCCCAGCAGTGCAGATGTCTCAGAAGAAGTATAATTTATTTACTAGCAGATAGCCCCAAGCGCTGTCAAATATTTTAGTGAATAACTCCAGGAGTGTTCTTGACCTGCTCTTTAACATCTCTGAAACATCGTGTTTCAGAAACATCACAATTCCTGCAATGTTAGGGTGATGCTCCCCCCTACCCCCCCCAATTTTTTTTTTTAAAATCACGCAGTAATTTTCTTTATCCATCTGTATGCTGGAGAAGCCACAAAGCTTTTGACAAGCTCAAAACACACCAGCGATTCAGACACGATTCACAGTTCGGACAGTTTCGCTCTTGTTAGTAATTGGTCTCCATTAGATTCAAGCTAAAAATACATGGTTACAAGTTTTCTGGAGTCGATACGACATCATAAAGGGGGACGAGGAATCGGCTTTGGTAGATCAAGACACTTTACTGTGAGGTATCAGAAGGCAAAGTTTCAACAACTTTGCACTTTGGATGTTTTACGTAATGTCCATAATTAAATATGAATGTACAGCTGGCAAACCATTAGCTTAGCTTATAAAATCAACACCAATAGGGAAAACAGGTATTCTGCCAACTAGCATCTCCAAACTCATTCATTAGCATACTTTATCTTTTTTAATCTTTTGTTTCTCATACTGGGATACACATAAACCTAGGGGGTGCAGTGATTAGCACTGTCGCCTCACAGCAAAAAGGTTCTGGGTTTGAGCCAAGTTAAATAAAACTGTAATTGCAACTTGTATAAATTGTATTTTCTGTTACATATTCAGTTCAATCCTTAAATGCTGTAAACTGTCAAGTGATTCGCGTGTTGGTGTGACGCCTACTTTTTTCAGTGTCTGATCAAAACAAAGAAAGGAAGCAGCCTCTGCCTGGAATAGCATTTGATCGCTGCAGTTTCCACCCTGTGACTGAGAATGACAAAGAGCTCGGCGAAGGGAGAAAAAGTTTGCTTTTTCAGGACGTTCAAAAAGACGCACTTCAATGTAACTTCAGTGCTGCCTTGCATGACCTTATTGTCTCACTGTATGATGACGAAAAAGCAGTTTTTGAAATAAACAGTGATGATTCTACACCTTTGAAATGTTGCAATTTTTCTCCATTATGATGGCACAGAACTGTATTGTACCACTTCTTTAATCAAAAATGTTTTGTGCTATTAAGTGTGGAAGTGACTGACGTACATTTTTAAGGCACATGACCGAATAATTTTTGTTTTAATCTGATAAAAGTGTCAAATTGACAATTTTTCCTCATCACTACATTTTTTTTTTTGGGGGGGGGGGGGGGGTGTATTAAACCAACAAGACAAAATGCTTCAGAGATGTTCAGTGTGGCACCTTCATCTTTGGACTGAGCCAGGCTAAATGTTTCCCTGTCGGTTCATGTGCAGATATTTACCATTCTGCAAGAAAGTGAAGACTGTATTTCGGAAAATTCGAGTATTCTTTTTGTTGAAAATAATATTGTGTTATGCCTTTGCTACCGTGTACAGCCTCCCTTGCTTTCTTCTTCGTTAAGAAGGCAATTTATATCCCAAACCCCATGCTAACAAAAGCCTTGTAAAGCACCTAATATGCTAAATTAAACATTTGCATCTCATATTCAGGGAAGTGATCAGGACAAATGGGTTTGATAAAGGATTTGCCGAGATATTCATCCACACCGGTGCCCTCCGGGGTCTTCAATCAGCAGTTACAGATGGAGATAGAAGATTTTAACCCCTTGCTGCAGTTGAAACTCCCCTTCTAATAGCCCCGTTGGCGTGGTAGTGAAACAAAACTATCGAGGAACGTATTCAGTTGATGGTGGGGGGAGATTACGAGAGAGATGAAGCCAGGGTCAGCGGCGAGAAGCTTCTTCTTCCAGGTGTCTTGT
This sequence comes from Aulostomus chinensis, assembly GCF_037954235.1. NCBI lineage: Eukaryota > Metazoa > Chordata > Actinopteri > Syngnathiformes > Aulostomidae > Aulostomus > Aulostomus chinensis. Next base: position 5,196,801 of record NC_141341.1, on the reverse strand, counting down.
CTACTTCTGCTAGACTGGATGTGGGTGACACAGCAGGCACCTCAGGCCTAATGTCACACTACCAGGTGAAAAGACTGCTTGATGATGACATACTATGAAATATAGACAGCACTGAAGAAAGGACAGAGTAACAATAGAGATGGAGTGATGAAGCGAGGAGACAGCACCTTTCAATCCTCAGCATTTGCCAGCTTATTACTCTTATAAATGTGCAGTCGTTGTCGTGCTGAAGTGCAGATACAGACGAAGGAATAATCGATGATATGGTGTATTAAATGTGTTCCAAGACAAACAGTGGCCTCATGAAGTCACGCTCACAATAAAGACAGCTTGCCAATAAACATCGTGTTCCTTTATGAGAAGTGGCAGTGCAATCAATCCCTCAGTCCACTGTGGGTCCACTCACATTGCTCCAGCTAGATTTGTGGAGAATTACCATGCACTGCTCTGGAAATGTTTTCAGCAGAAAGTTTATTTTTGCTCCCACAATGTTTTTCTCGAAGGTAGGACAAACCTTGAGGTGATACGAGACCCAAAAAGTGTTGTTTTTTTTCCCCCTTTCAGGCACTCATAAAGATATGTTTTGAATTCACAAATGTTCCCCCCCTCCAGAATTAAAAAAGAACCAGACACCTACAGTCAGCATTCTGATTACATTTCCAGTTTGGTGCTACCAGAATCAGGTGCAGAACCAAAGGGAAATATTTAGTCCCCCCCCCCCCCCCCCCCCCCCAAATATATAGTTTGATTGCCGAGCAGTCAGCTGAATAAAGAAGATGTAGATTACACTGGATGATGCGGTTGAGACTCTCAACTGACACTTTTTGACGGTGGTGTTGTTGTTAGCAGTCAGTCGGCATTAGCGTCAAGCTAAATATATGTGGCTGGTTATTTCTGCATTCTGGAGTCACGTGGAAGTGAAGCAGGATGGGAAAAAAGGTTTTTATGGGCTCTGGACATCTTGGTGTGAGAACTTGAAATGCAGTACAAACTTTATATATATATATATATATATATATATATATATATATATATATATATATATAATTTACACTTGGTATCAGGTAGCTGAAGAAGGAGACAATGGGAGCATAGGAGAGTAAGAGAGGAGCACGAAGGAGAGACCTTCTACTCCGCTTATTCTCGGCCATCACTTTGCAAGAATGAGGATCCCACATTCTCCAACTCCATCGAAGGACCCTGAGCTTTAAGAACAGGCTGAATGTACTAGCACTCCCAGAGGAGATGACAGAGGAAGTGGCTCTCGTTTTGAACAACTTGGCAATGATAAGAGCTTCTAAAGAGAGAACGGAAAAGAGACAGAGAGGAAAGGGGATGGGGAGTTAGGGATGGTTGGGGAGGGATCAAGAGATTGGCAGCTGGGGAAGATAAAGAGAGACAAGTAGAAAAGGGAAAGGAAAAGGAGAGAAACAGAGATAGAGGGAGCATAGAGGAGGGAAAGGGAGGCTTAGATAAGTAGTGAAAAGGGGATTGGGTGTGAGAGATTGGAGAGTGTAAAAGAGTGACTTGGGGGTAATTTATTAGAACGGAGCCAGGCGGCTCTTCAGAGACAGCTGCCACTTTTCACAGAGCTTCAGACGGGGTGACAGCAACACATCAGTCAAAAGAGACAAAAACTTTGCCCATGTTTGGTGAAAAAGTTCTGAGCAACCATCGCTGGAGATTGCACGTATCAATAAATGCTCAGAGGTAAAGTGTTCGTCAAACATCCCACAGCAGTGGTGTGGAGTCTTGAAGTTTTGCAAGAAGAGCAAGACTTTGATTCCACTCTGTTTTTGTTGTCCTTGTTCGCAAGAGAAATCAAAGACAGACAAGAAATCTCAATGCAAATACACCTATTCACTCTGGAAGGCAAAAAGTAGTTTGAGGAGAATGAATAAGAGACATTTTCACCCACACAAAACAAACATTATAATACCATCTTCTATGGTGGGGTTTAAAGAGGTTTCACACTGACAGGAATCGAGAAAATACAAACAAAATACAATCACTGCAATAATAAAGTGGGCCACAGGGTTCAGGCTGCATTCATGCTTCGAATTTATATTTTAAAAAAGTAATGCAATAAATCCCCTTTTCCACGGCCCTAAAAAACCTGCGAACACCCAACGTCTGGCTTCTGGCTACAGTGGGGACACGTCTGATCAGCAGTCACCCCGGGTCAAACCCTGAGGTGGACACTGGGATGGGCTGGCACTGGTCAACAATGATGGGAACACAAAATCCGGGTGAACACAGCAAGTTGCAGCCCTCGTCCTGCGCTTCCAATATTCAACTGTGACTATTTTTTAATAAACACATGAAATGATTTAATTGTTTTTGTGAAAATCTGTTTCAAGTACAGATGTTTTCTTGTATTTGTAGCGTATGACGTGTGAGCAGGATGTCTGTTGTGCCACAATGTTTTATTCAGACTGGTATTTTGCCTGCCTGCCATTTGAAAATTACAGTAGGCCATATGGCAACTTGTGATTAATTCTGATTAATTGTGTAGTCCTAACCCACACTATCAAAAACACGGAGGCAAACGAACGCTTGTCGCCTCTGATGGTAACTTCTCTGTGCTTCCTCTGTTCTACTGCAGACTGTCTGTATTCAAGCAGCCCTCCAACATCGATCAGTCAGAGGTGAGTTTGAAAAATAGACTGCAGTAAAAGTTATAAAACAGTAACTGCCGAAACACTGTCATGATGCTTTCTCATAAACTGTGTAAAAGCAGTAAATCCACTTTTTCATGGAGGTTTTAAGCGAGTTTAAATATACTGCAGATATGCGGGTATGTGCAGTGGAAAAAGGAGAACCTGCCTAAACTCGACCTGACCTTGCAGCAACTGTACTAAATATTGCATTTTCCAGTGAGAATTTAAAAAGGTGTCCAGTATTTGGGGACAGGTGCATTGATCTGCACTTGCTGCATTTGCTGGATTATGCAAAAAAAAAAAGAAAAAAAAAAGGGGGAAATTGCTCATAACTTTTCATATCATATCATATGAATGTTTCATGAGAACACATTGTTGAATCCCTGTGGTTTTTTTTGCGCTCCGAAGGCAGCATATCAACCAGGTTTCAGGTGCAGCCATTTGGGGCTTCAGCCTAGAAAATAAAGACAATTTATGCCTCATATCCAACCGTATATGATTCACCTTTACTGCAGAGCAATAAGGATTTAGTTTCCTCAACCTCTCCTCATTAAGTATTTACATCATTTAATCTGCCTGGTGATATTGCAGCTGTATAGTGTGCATGTTGATTTGGATGTTTGCCCTTGAAAGGTTCCCAGAGTTGATGGAGAGATCCGGATCACAGATTTCCTGTAAATCCACTGAGCCGTGTCGCAGGAGCAGGCACTAGTAAGACATTTTGCGATGCCCCTGGAAGCACTTGTAAGTTGTCGGTGTGTGACTTGGATAATACAAACGCCAACATATGCTAAGCTTCACTGGCTTGATGGTCTGTAGTTTGGGGGGAAATTTGCCGTTGACTTTAATGAAATCCGGTATTTTATTATATTACATTTGACACCTGAGGTGAAATCGATTCTATGCTTCTTTTGGTTGAGGGGAAAGGATTAAAAATCACACACCCTTTCGGGGATCGCTCTTTACGCATTAAAATAAATAGACTTGAACTTAATTTCACAGGCTGAAAACTTTTTATGAAGGGGAAATAACAATTTTCTCTTTTTGATGTTGTATTCATGGTAGAATGGCATCCACTGATGGGAGGAAACTGGTTCAGAGAATGTTCTTTTCCATTGTACATCTCAGTGGCTAAAGCGCTCATGGTGTGTATGCGAAGAGGCATGACTGTGTCTATTTATGAAGTTATGCAAATAGAAATAGAAATAGATAGAGATTGAAAATTCTTCCCCTGAAGTGTGAGGAAAAAAAAGAGAGTTATATAAAAAAATAAACAAGTAAACAATCAGAGACATGCAGGAATAGTCAGGGAGGCAGATGAAATGTGCAGAAGATAGAAACAGAGATGTATCAAAGAGGAGAAGCAGAAATGAAGTAGAAAAACAGCAACAGGAGAGAAGAGGGGAAACAAAGGACAGAGTGAGTTATACGAGCTTCAAAAAATGACAAATGAATCTCCAGAAGACACATAAGGGTCAGCTATGATAAGTGCCCCCTCCTCTCTATCATCAGCACACTCCGGTACTGAGTTATCAGCTAACATTCTCAGTCGCTCAGGTCCTGCAAACACAAGGTGACCTTCTGTGAATCAGCCAGTTGGCGGCAGGAAGCTGCAGACTGCTGACAGTGACAGGTGTTCACTTACAGATCGCAGCTCCCACTGGCCCGCTGTCATTATGGTTTTCTCATTCATTCTGAATTCATTCTAAACTTTAAAGGGTAAAGAGGTGCCCCGCAGAGTGGACATGAATCAAACCCTCTGGCATGTACAGTAAAGGGCTGTCATGTACTTCCACTGAGGAAAGACACGCCGGATGAAAAGAAAAGTTGACATTCAGTCACTCAGAACTAATGAGAGGACAGTGATTAAAAACGTTACTTAGAGGGACACAGTTTTGAAACTGGTTAAAAAAAACTGGAATGACGAGTGGCTTCCTGACTGCCTAAGACAATGTGTCAACAGTGCCGACCTGCTATTGAAAGAAGCAACCATTGTAACAAATCCATCATGAATACAAGATCAGCTTCCAAAAGATCTGGAGGGTGAAAATAACTTTTTGTGTGGAATCCCAGCTTGAAATTTGAGGCACCCAGAACGTTCTGAGAATGTCTCCACCGATGTGTTGTAATATTCCTGATCTCAGATGGTTGAAGGGACACATTAGCTTTTGGGAAATATGCTTTTTGTTTATCATTTTGGTGTCAGACAAACTGACTGATACTCTCTTTTCTGTGTGCATTTCAGAGGTCCAGACCCTCACCAGGTGACTGAATGCTAACGCGAAAAAATGGTTTTGTCAGCACTAATAGAAGGTTGTGCTTGACATTGGCTGTGAAAAAAAAAATGTTGAAGATTGCAAGATATTATTTTATCAGGTTCACCTCTGGAACTACTGTGGCTACCTAAGCCTTCCACCCCGTCTTGTTGTCTCAGTTTCAATGCCTGCAGTTCCTCCTCTATGTATATCCTGGTTAAAATGAATTAGGATCAGGATCTTTGCTTGTCCAGTGGGAATCATCATCTTCTCTAACAAAGTCGGTCATGATTAGTGGCAGCAGTTCCTCTTCTAACAAAGGCTGTAGTTTGTGGACTGCAGTTACAATGGGTCTTTTGAGGTGCTGCATCAAATCACTCCGCTAAATCAGGAAAGTAGTTCCGACTCAAAATTGACAAAAATCAATCAGCTATTTTCACAGTAACAGTTAAGCACAACCAAAGTTCTATATAGCATGGATAGACAGAGGGACAGTTGGGCGGTTTTCTCTACTGTCCAACTGCAAGTGTTCATTGCAGCTAAGCTAACAGCCTTCCTGTTGCAGTCTGGAGTCGTGGATCCCCGGATGGAAGATGAGGACCACGTTTGAATCTGGATAATGAAAATAATCACTAAAGACACAACCTGAGCAACGCAGCACAAACAAAACATGGAGATGATGAATGAGTCAGCCAAGTTGGAGATTATGAGTCGGCCTGATATTCTCAGCAACTCATAAAATCGAAATCTGCTATGGTTGCACTGTGACATCAACCCGTGTGGAAATAAACATATTAAAAACATTCTGTCATGCGCTGCCAGTTGCTTTTAGGAGCAGTATTTTGAGCTGAAACTGCTGATGATAAACATTATTTGTTGATGGGGGGGGGGGGGGGGGCAGCAGGATGTTTTTATGAGGCCAGCAGCCATGAAAGCACCACTGTGCAAACGGGCTCAGAACAATTGTATTGTCCCTTGGCTTTTGATTAATGTGAAGGTTGGCTGGGGAGCAATTCCAACAGTGTTATCACGAGTAAACAGAAGAAGACAAGGGCCCTGAGCACTGCAGGGGCCCCATCAGCTGGTCCCCATACAGTCTGATCTTGGTCATGTTTCTCTTACCTACATGTGTGTATTTCCACGTTGGTGTGTGTGCTCACAGCTGAGATAGAGGGAACTGTATTGCTGTGTTTTCCACCATGATTGAAAATCTTTTTTCCACTACACTTAACTGCTGATTGGTTTGACCTTGCAGACACAGGCCATTTCTTATACCAGCTAAAGAACCTCCATCACACTGACTTTCGCAGCTGAAACTCTTCAGGATGAAAACATGTTGACGGAAATAAAGTTTGTCAGGTACAGTGCAGGGGGTCCTTTGAAGGAATACCATTGTGAGGTTACTGCACAGTACGTAATCTCTGCCAGTAGGAACTGCTGATTAAAAAAAGTGACAAAAGACATGGTTTGATGTCATGATGCAGCAAGGAATCATAGGCGCCGTAGTCTTCACTGTTTAACAAACGACATTAATGTTACATTTGATCATTTTTATTCACTTCATCATAATGAAATGGCCATCTAAAGAAATGCTAGCTTGCTAACATCATGTCCAACAGCCATACAGCAAATGCACTGTAACTGCAGTTACTATAATTGATGGTTCTATTTAGTGTGTCTCAGTTCCAGTGAGCAAGCATGCACAATACGAGGACCCTGGCCCCTCTTAATGGGACAGGGCCATAATTAATGTAATTAATTACACTGGCATACCCTGCAATGGCGTGTAAAATTGGCCCAAGTGTAAATGGACAATTATCTGCTGCAATAATGTTTTCATTTAGAGAGGTCCAACTTCCCAGTTTGTCACTGGAAAGTTGGACCTTTCTAAATGTAAACATTTAAAAAGGTCCAACTCGTCAGTGACAAACAGGCAATGTGGTCGCACCCAGAATATCTTTTTTTGTTGTCGTTGCCGTCAACATGAAATGAAGCTCAGGAGGGTCAACTGATTTCTGTCAGATACACAACTGAGAGCTAGGTAATGTTATCTAGCTAGCTAGACGGCTGAAATTACATTAGCTGCACAAAAAAGCTACAGGACCAAGATAAATGTATAAATTCTAAGGTCTTGACATCAAAATTATTTTCACTACGGATTTTGACCAAATTTTACCACAAAGAGGCTTATTTAGATTCTTAGCAGTTACATTTCTCATCTTTCACCACAGTGAAATGATGCCGTGCCAGACCAAATGTACTTCTCTGAGAGCTACAAAATGTTTCACTTTCCAAGAGGGACATTCTTCCGCCTTGGAAGTTTGAAATTTGTAATCTCCTGATTGCTCACAAACACCTCGTATCAGGGCACTGACCCATCTACGTGGAACAGGGCCAAAATTAGTGTTATTAATTACACCTGCACTGAGTGTGGCAGGGATGACAAATTTTCTAGGCCAGCCTATAAGATACCATCACCATGGGTTCTGTTGACCAAGAGCCAATCAGATTTTTACACTGGATTTTGAACAATTGCAGAAAATAAGCTTTGGTGAACCAAAGTTTATGGTAGTTTATATTTTTCCGCAAGATAACATTCACAAATGAAGATCCATTACCTAGAAAAGGCAGACTGGAGATATGGCTTTAGTGTTACTGCATCCAGCCTCTTCTGTTTTCGGTGTCACCACTTTTAATGCCTGCAACCTCTGTGTTTGTCTCATTTAGCCACTTGCCAGCAATCGTTACTTTCAAGACACATAAAAAAACTTTTTACAGATGTATTTTACGCCGTAGAACAAAACCTTACAGATCGCATATCAGGTACTTAATCAAAAACACATCAACTTTGAGACGAGAGACCCGGACGTTCAACAATGATGCGCAGGACTCTTTACTACACAACTAAACTCAGCCTGCAATACTTGGAAATATGGCGGCATTGAAAAGTGCAAATAATCCTCTGTAGATGAAAATGTGCCACACCTGCTGCCACTGTGACCACACCCATTTGGATCAAATGCTCTTTAAAAATCAGTGCAAATGTTTGATACCCCCATGAGCAAAGCACTGTTGAGATAATCGAAAAACCACATGGGGCGTCATTGAGTTGGAGCTTGATATTTTTAGTTCTCCTTTGCCAACCATGTGTTAATTCCCTGTGATGAACATCGGTCTTGCTTTTAATTACAAATATTACACTATTTCACTGTACGAGTTCTGTTCTACCAACCATTCGGATGTTTGTCTCCCCATCATTGTGTTCCCAAAGAAAGAGTGCGAGAAATGTTTCTCTATCAACTCAACCCAACGCGCGCGCGCACACACACACACACACACACACACACACACACACACACACACACACACAAGATCAAACAACCATCAGCAGCTGTTACACTCATTATAGAAGGGGACAATTATAGCAATTTGACAGTTGTGCTCACTTCTCAACAGATCCTCTTTCAAAGGAGCAAACCTGGCACTCTGCCTGGCACTCAGAACTTTGCGCCTCCTCTGGCTAAGCAGCTTCATTTGCATGCCACCCTCCTCTTCTCTCTGTTCTTTTTTTCTTTCTCTGTCACCATTTTCGGTCTCTTTCTTGCCACCCTATCCCCTCTGATTGTGAATCACAACTGAAACAAACAAGTTTGATGCTCACTGGAATGAATCTGATGTGTTGCCTGGACAACGCAGGGGCAGACCAGGGGAGACTGGGGCTGGGTGAGAGATTGGAGAAAACGAGGAGGAAGGTCTTGATGTGTGCGTGTGTGTGTGTGTGTGTGTGTGTGTGTGTGTGTGTGTGTGTGTGTGTGTGTATGTGTGTGTGTGTGTGTGTGTGTGTGTGTGTGTGTGTGTGTGTGTGTGTGTGTGTGTGTGTGTGTGTGGAAGACATTTCCATTGGGCCCAACCCCTGACCGGCGAGGACTGACTGCTGAGTGGGCTGATTGGCACAATTCCCTGCAAACCCTCTCACTCTCTCTCTCCTTCTCATCACTGCTCCTCTGCTCAGTAATGCTGATTATGGGTCTACTCTGCACAGTACAACAAAAAAGCACCTAAGAGAACGAGTCACTTCTTTCATCCTCTTCCATGATTAGACTCATCTCCATGCATAATTAGCATGCAGGGAGAATGTAGAACGCACAACTTTTTGTCAGAACCCTCCCTGATATCCAAATTTGACTGCTGGGTTGTGTGAGCCAAGTTATTGAAGCCTAAATCAACTGTATTATCTGGTAAACAACTCTTTGATATCATACGAGTTCTCCAAAAGGGCTAAATCACCTGCAATAACAATAATGAACTGGGATCACATGCTGAAACTAACCAAGGGCTATTTGACAGAAACACACGGCATGTAAGATGTTTGCTGCCAACTTGCAAACAACCCAATATGACTCAATTTTGTTGCAATTTCTGTAACAGTAACTGCTGGTTTTAGTTGCTTCACATTTGAAGTTTTGCATTATTTATCAGCTCTTGTGCTCTTCCTTCCCTGTGAAAATAAAACCTGCTTCACTGTACTTTGTGTTGCCATGTTGATTTACAACAATATGAAAGAAACAGAGAAAATAGCTAAATATGTTGGAAAACTTTTTTTAATAGATGGATTTTCTTGGAGTTTTTCGGGAGAGAACTGGTGTGTTAATAAAAGGGTAAATAGAAATTCTCTTGAAAGCTCTGCTCCATTTAATCCCCACTCAATATACATTGATTATTCATTTGTTTTAGAAAACCTTATATCTATTATACTGTCTGTTGAAGTGTATTATAGCAGACAATTATTTCACACAGTCAGTCGACCTGCTCCTCTGCACTGACAAAGACTCTGCGGATCTCATTTCATTACAATTAATATTAAATTGCATTGGTATTTACAGGCAAATACTACTAAAAATAAAGCAGCATGGTTGTATACCTCTGTGGTAATTAAGTGTACAAAAATGTATGTTCAACTTGATGTAGGCTACAGTCAAATAAATATTATTTCCTACAGGTGATTCTTCTTAAGCCCACACATGTCCATAGCATCTGACAATACAATCTGCACCTGCCATAAATTCAGTAATTATGTGTGTAAAGGATATTTGTGGCAGATGTTTAATGAAATCTCTCCAGGCATCCCTGACAGATTGCACTCACAAGAATGGAATAAATGTGAGGTCACTGACCTTAAACGCCACAATCTTTTCAGTCCATCCTTGAGTCCAGGTGGATGTTTGCGCCAGATCTGAGAAGAGCCACTCCCGGTGTGGCCTCTAGCTGAGTTGGTAGACCACCTGAGCCATGTACCCGTGCTGAGTTCTCAGCTGCATCCGTGAGTTTGACCTGTGGCCCCTCAAATATCTTCTCTCTTTCATTTCTTTTCTCCGGTATAATGCCTCAACCAAAGAGGAAAGAATTTATTATACACATTAATACTGCATTCACGAGAATGGGACATATATGTACACACAGCAGTCTGGATGGTTCCCCAACCTAAATAAATACATCTCAACTAATGTGTCTAATCGTCCACTTACGACATTCATGACTTTAAAGGTTACAGCAAAGATGGATGGCCAAACTAGAGGGGATGTTGGGGTGGGGTTAGGGTTAAGGGTGAAGTCAAGGGATGGATGTTCCATTAATTCCTGCTGATGTGTAGGTGATGTTCAAGATTAAGTGATAAAAATGATGTTTGATAAGTGATGCTTATTCAGCACCTTTCTGACAAATCATTACCTAACAGTTATTGATGTACCCTCTTTACAAAGTGTTGGTGATGGGAAAGTTCTCAGAAGGGGTAAAAACACCTTTTCCTTCACTTCATACCCTATCTATTCTTTTATATCGTCATCTGACTGAGTGAGATGCCTTGGTACCACCAGACGCACAAGCCTGCTTGAAGGTGAACAGCATCAGACAATGAATCTGCTCTTTTTTTTAGGGGGGGGGGGGTGTTGTCAGCCTAAAAGGTTTGTCCAGAGCATTCCATCTTGGTCTTTCAGTTCCTGTCAGTGAGGTTCAGCCTAAACCAAGTGTGAACCGCTACTGAGGGCATAAGGATGCCCCTCTAACTGATGCCCTCCCATCACTCAAAGCACACATGCCTCATTGAGTTAGATCTGGCTGGTCTCAGTTAAAACAGGCCATTCAGCTATATTGTGAGCAAGGTCATAAAAGGAGCCAGACCTCCGCCATCAAAATCACTAATTGATAACCATATTCGTTTTTTACGGTTGAAGGTCAGTGTGTCTCCAGCTCTATGAAGAGCTAATAAGCTGAGGGAGAGTATGAGCCAGAATCCATCTCCATTAAATTAAAGGACCTTGGTCTCACGATTTGACCTCTATTCACTGTGATTTATTCCACGAACAGAGTAAATGAACATCAAGCACAAAGGACATGCAGCTAATGAAATCACTGGCCCAACAGTTAGTCAGTTCAAACGTGAACAGAGCTGTAATTGAATGTAGTTACAGAGAACTAAATGGCATCGCGATGCTTTTATGTAGGTCTCGCACTGACTATTCCATTAGCCAACTAAGCATGCATGTAATCTGTGGGATTCTAATTTTTAGAGGTTAAATGACTTACTCAAATTAGTCTTTATCAACAGGTAACAGAAATTCATCAGTTCTGCATACATTATTCAGCTGCAGCTACAAAACCTTCCTCCAAAGGAAGTGGATCCTGACAGTAGATGTTTATTTTATAAGCAGCAATTTATTTTTAGTCCTATAGAGTACTGTAGGAAAGTTGGGGGGTTCAGGAAAAGAGCGCAGGATGCAAATATTGGCCAGTTGGATGCAAATTGGCTCCAGAGGGATTTAAACTTCAGGCTATCTGAGAAAATCTCCACCTTCGTATTGTTCTCCTCAGCAAACCAATTTGGGATTAGGTTGTTACCGCCATTAAATGGCAAGCCATCACTCCTATGTTGGCTGAGTTGTAATTGAATGTGAAGTATTCCATGCGGTCACTAGATGGGGATCTTTCCTTCCTGAACTTTCTGCCTGTGGCACCGGGTCAAATCCTGACTGATGCTGTTCTTCAAATCCGCTTGACTGGCGTTCTTCAGATCCATCGACTGAAAGAGATCTCAATCATAATCTCTGCAGCTGCTGAGCCGCATCCAAATGCAGATTATGATAAAAGGCCACAACAGGCTTAGTCAGCCTCTGACCAACCTATCAAAAGATTCTATGTTAAAGGACAGAGATAGGGCAAAGATGCCAGACTTCTCAGATAAATCATCTGGTTAAGATTTTCTCTGAAAAAAAAATATGTAGAACTATAAAGTTCATCTGCTTTTCCCTAAAAATGTAATGAATACAGCAAGGAGGCCACATTGCATCCTTAAACTCATTAATAGTTTGACATGGTAAAGGTCAAAGACCTGTACAAGAACCCTCCTTGTAGCAGTGAAAGCCCTAGATCCCCATCACAAAAATGGGACCCTTTTCAGCTCCGGATGGGTGCCCATCAGCCTCCCGGGTGGGAGGTGTCAATTGGTACATGGAAGGAGGGGGAAGAGAAGGAGAAATAGAAGATGCTGGCAAGTTACCAGCTGATGCAGGTGTCTGCCTAACAACAGGCTGCGGCGAAGTGTGGTCCGGCCTGAGCAGGACCTAGAGACTATGGGAAAACAAACCAAGCCTGTAATGGCAAACACACACAAGGGCTGTTGGTGTGTGTGTGCGTGTGTGTAAGTGAGTAAGTGTTTATTCATGCAGCAGACGAATAGATCCTTTCAGTCTTTTTGGAAATTTCAAAACAGGATTTTAGATGGTATAACCTGTAGAAAACATATTCCAAGCTAAAAAGAAGCCATGATAAAATACGAAATCTGAAAGCTCAGTTAAAATTAACCTAGAAATCATTTAAAAATGTAAACAAATAAATAAATACAAAAAAATATCTTGTATTTATTTGCCTGATAGAAACAACAGTATGGATGAGTTTACCATATTTGCTTAATTTCTAAAAATTTTGTATTGTCCCACTTGTATTAATTGTATGTTCGTAGTCGTGAATGTGTGGCAACATCTGCACATATTTCATTTAGAAGTAAAACACTATTTAGCAATTTCATTTTCGATGATTTTTTTAACTCCCAATTTCTTAAAATATTTTGATCATTTTAAATACATTACACACATATGTGAAAGTTTTTAGCTCCCACTAACACTGCAATGTCAGCCAACATTCTAAATACTGTAAAGGGTGGAATCTAAGCCACCCTCGAAAATCTAATCGCAGGAAACGCAGTTTAAACATGAAGACAGTCGCCGCGGAGGTAAATGACAGCTAACGAGTTAGCATAAACTGCTGCGTTAAGTTCAGAGAGACAAAGCTACCGAACCGGAAGTGGTGTCCCCCAATCAATGTCTGCTCTAAATATGGTAAATATATGTTTTTTATTGAAGTCATGTTATCGTGAAATTTGAAGTTATTTAATCATGCATACTGTCGGAATGCCCAGCACTTACTCGACATTTTTTACTAAGGGAAGTAGGAGACTGAGGTAAAGTGCAGGGTACCAACCTGTAGCTAACTGTCATCTTTACATCAACACCGAACTTTACCGAGCAAGAAACAAGCTTTTTTCTAAATATTCTCCCGCTTCAGGTAATTAGGTGGACCGGACTATCCAGAGGGGTCGGGGGGGGGGGGGGGGGGGTCACACCCGTCCCACCTGACTTTATGAAATACAAATACGCACCACATCAAAATAGAAAAGAATTGATACATTAAATACTCAGGTCAATTCAAATTCCCACTCATTATCAAATGATACTTATACACAAATGGTCACATAAAGTAGCACTGTTTGTTTATATTCCCCTTAAACTCTGCTGCTCCACCACTTATCGAACGCTTGATTAGCAAGATAAACAATTAACAATTGTTGTGTGGATTATCAATTATAACTTATTAATTAGTTAATGGAACATCTGATATCCATTGCAAATGCTTCACTCGATTTCAGACATAATGATGAACTCAAATACACTGTGTTTGACTTTTATTTTGAAAGGTCCTACCGGGGAGTGTCGCTGTTATGGCAGACTTGGTGCCGGTCAGACGACCAACGTGGAGCAGGGGATGTGGGTATGCTGACATCTGCAAGGCAGTGGTTTAACTGGAAGACAACCACAGTCGGCCCGACAAAAAAACGGCCTCACCAGCCTCGCAGACACTCCGAGACATGTAACTTGTTGTCAAGGTAAATAATATTTTAGTAACGACGCCATTTTATTTTTTTGAAAGAAAGCTGCTTTTGTAAGTGCATCGTACGCTCTGTCCGAAGTATAGTTTGGTCATTTTAAAACCAGAGTTTACAACTTTATTTGCTGACTTTCTTGCTTGTTTACCAGTACAGTCACACAGTTAGACGGCGGGTTAATAACTTAGCAACTAGAATAAAGCCAGGTTAAAAAGGAAAAGACGTCATTGTGTGGCTGGTTGTTTGTATTAGATGTCGTCGGGGAACTTCTCACTCATCCTCTCTCGCGCTGCTCTACGTATTTAAAGAGGCGTTCATGGACATCAGATCAAGTCAATCTTTGGTAAAAATTTCATTTTGAGCCTTACATTGATTCAGTTTGATCTAGACTTGTTGCTTAACTGTGAGCGCGTTGACTGTTGCTAACGTCACACTCCTGACTGAGACGCATTTCCTTCTGTCGCCAGATTTCTGGTGAGTTGTAAACGACAAGGATATTGTCTAAAAGATCGATAGACTTGCTCTGACGTCGGGTGTTGCTATGAACACGAGAGAATTTTGCTTTCATTTTTTTTTTAAACTACACTTCAGCAAAGTCTTGTACAACATGGTTCGTGTTTGTTAGCTTTATTTGGATGTGCGGGATGACAAAGTGATGAGGTGACTGAGTCCCTCCTCACAGCTCGGCTCCCTAAACTCTGATTCTCAGTCCTGCATACACGAATTCGAGCAGTTTATGTTGTTGAAAATAGTCCCGTCTTGTGTCTGAAATGGGTTTGTGTGGAGAGTTGCTTTAAAAAAAAAAAAAAAATTTTCTTAGACTGCTGTTTTATGTAACCTGGATAACGCACCCTATTTTTCCTAATGAGGAAATGAGCCATAAAGCAGCGCACACACACACACACACTGTTCATTCCAGTTTAACCATGGAGAGCAGTGGAGTCTTAAACGTCATTGAACATCGGAGACCAAAGTGACCCCAGCATCACATTATTTGTTTATTTTTTGTAGTTGCATCATAAATTATTGACTGTTTTTGTTGTTGTAGGAGCATGAAGCACATATTGCAGCTTATCTTGTGCATCCTTTTAGTTTCATCTGCACTCAGCCAAAAAGTGGGGCATGATTTAAGCTTCATCTTAAGCCCTCTGTCCCATCCGGCTCTATCCAAACAGCCCCCTCACTAAGGCTATCGGATTCAGGGAGAGTGGAAGGTGTGATGGACAGCCAATAAAGGGGGTTTTGTCTGCAGGCGTCTCCATTTTGTAATGTCAGGACTCCCAAGTCCTCTGGCCAGGGCCCAGGCTGGAGTGAAAGGGCTGTGCTGCTGCCTTGAAGGACTCCAGTGTAAATTGAGTTCCCTTTGACGTTGAGACTACACAATGCATCGTAGATTTATTTGTCTCAAAGGAAAATGCTTGTACCCTTGTTTTCCCACATGATTTTTCTCAGAAGCTACACAAACTGTTGGAATGATTCACTGGTTCTGATAGATTTATAACATTGGCAAATGTGTTCTGGTGAGAAGAAAGGCTTTGTGTTTGTCTGTTCTTGTGTAAATATTCAACTCTACCTTTTGTGCAACATATTATAGGAGAATTTAGAAATATTATTCTTGCATTATTATGGAGTACTCATGGGTTGGAATGTATAATGTTGATGTGTTCCCTTGGCGAGCTGGTCTATTTAGGTTGTGTGTCCTCAGTGAGCTTGTGAATTGAGGCATAAATAATTTTTCTCAGATTTGAACTTGTAGGTGAACATTTTAACTTCAAAGCTAAATATCTAAATGTAAATGCAAGACATTACTGCGTATGTGTCTGTATGTACTGTATAGCTCTGCCTCAGTTAACTTAGTAACCGTTCATCCCACAAGCCTGGGTGTGCGCACTGCTGGTTCCTCCAGGAAGTGCAGTGCAGCATTTGAAGTCTGTCAAAGCAGATTTGTTATCAGGATGATTGAGATTAAAATCTGAACGCTCAGGTCATAGTCAGATTATCAGGCAGGATTCATGATGTCACATAACCAATGGTCTAACCCCTCAAACAATAGGTACTGCTCTAGCGTACTGCTGGCGACATGACGGATTTACAACAAATGCTGTAGAGAGGTCGTGTGGGAAAAGGAAGTTTGAGGTTCCCTGTTGGAACTGCTACCTCTGATTTGAATTGAAATTGAAAGATCTGAAAGTAGTTGAACACCTTCTGAGTCTGATCTCATCCACTCTGGCCTTCAAGTAGTCAAGTCAATTAAATGCCCTTAATCTTGAATGTGAATAATAGATGATTCCTAGATCAATGCAGCGATTCGGATCCGTGACAGAAATGAACGGTCTCTTGCTTGGCCCACCCCTCTACCACCATTCATCTTCAACTTTAGCTCAGATAACCAGTTGAAAATGAGAGGTGGCAGGGAGGACGTCCTACTTCCTACTTGAAGTTTCGGGTGGATGAGATCAGAATCTGAAGCTGTTGGACTATTTTCAAATCTGTGTAACTAAAAAGGTTGACATTTTTCTCAGTGACCCTGCAAGTGATATACTCCTCTCTGTGATGGGACCAGCCTGTATGAAGTATTCTGCAGGTCTCATTTTATTAATCAATATATAGTATGTAAATCAAACAAGGGTCATTTTATGTAAATTAGGGCCTGACCGATATGGATTTTTTTGAAGCTGATGCCGATTATTTGAGGGAAAAAAAATCTAATAACCGATTAATCGGCTGATTTTTTTTATTAGATTTTAAAATTGTATTGATTTAGGTAACATATACTTAATTTTATATATATATATATATATATATATATATAAACAAATGGCTGCTTTTGAGCCTTTCAGACTTCTACAAAGGAAATTAATCTCAAATCCTTTTTATTGCTGAAGCAAACAGCATATTTACACAGTAGCCATAACAACCATGAACCCTTAGCTTTTTAAGATAATAATAATAATAACAATAATAATGTGCAAAACAGTGATTCTAACATCCAACTATTTTATTCATCATCTCACATCTTTGAAAACAATGAAAAAACAACTGCAAAAGAATGAGGTATTTTGTGTGGGGCAAGAATTCTAAGAACAAAATTAAAATCTTCACAAGCCCCTCCTGAAAGTCAAGGCACCATTGGTGGTGGTGTTTTTGTTTTGTTTTTAAAATAAAGTGCAAACAATAAAGTTAACGTACAACTTTTTTGCTCATCTTACATCTTTGAAACAAACAACTGCAAAAGAATAAGGTAGTGTGGGGCAAGAATTATAAGAACAAAATTAAAATATTCACAAGGCCTTCCTTTCAAAGTGAAACCATGTCTTATTCCCGGCATTTTATTCTGAAAAAAATCGTCAATTATCGGCCAGTTTAGGCCGATTACCGATTATTCTCAAACGGGCTATAATCGGCCGATTTAATCGTCCGGCCGTTAAATCGGTCGGGCCCTAATGTAAATGTCTGCTGCATGATTCTGACTTGTTCAACTTTGTATTTCTTTGTTTCTCTTCTCCAGAGTCTTGTGTCCTGTAGGGCACCCTGACATTCAACTGGTGGCGGTGCCTCCCTGGGGCCTGCCATCATGAGGGGACGCTGCTCTCGAAAACTGGGTGTCCTGGCAAAGGCTGTCTTCTTCCTGTGGTTGCTGTGGCTTGGCTATCTTCTGTTAGCACGGTCCTCTTTCCCCTCATTGTCCCCAGAGGAAGAGGAAGATATGGACCGCAGTCGTCTGGCGCGACAGCTCTCCAGAGAGGAGAGCGGGGCTGACAGGCAGCTGTCTAGACCCCTCTATGTTAAGCCCCCACCAGACAACAATGCGCCGGGGGAGTGGGGTCGAGCCACACACCTCAACCTCAGTCCTGATGAAAAGAAACAGGAGCAGGACAGCGTGGAACGCTACGCCATTAACATCTATGTCAGCGACAAGATATCCCTCCACCGGCACATTCAGGACCACAGGATGTACGAGTAAGTAGAACAAAAAAGGCAACTCACACCAGAATGACCCATTAGTCACTTGCTGACTAATAGTCCATGGCTTCAGTTGGCTTCAATAATGTTTTTTCCACAAATCACTTTTATTGTTTATTTTCTCTGAGATTTTTACCAAAAACACACATGCATTTCTGGCCTTGGATGCTGCATGGAGGTGATAGTGATTGTACAGCTGTGTGGGGGATACAATAGAGATTAAGTTAAGCGCTTTACTGGATTCACTTTTCCAGTAACGACTAGAAACAAGAAGAAGAGGTCTTATGCCTTATTGAAGCTGGTGTTAGCAGTTCTCTGAGTTCTTGTCCACCTCTATTCCCTGCAGAGCCTCCATTCCCTGCAGTGATGTTGGCAGTCCAGTATGATGATGTCTTTTATTAGAAGCACCTCCTTTCATCTTATCATTCTCCAGCTCGCCTACTAATGAAAGCCAGATGTGGTATTCATCAATGGGTTGGAAGTCATAATTTCATTGTGTTTCTGAGCTCTGGAGTGTATCAAAGGAGCGAATATTAGTTGCACCTTAATCACGAGCAATACACTCTTAATTGTCTTGTTTGGGATTTTAAACTATAGACAGAATCTCAGAGGTTTGCCAGGTGAAAATGGAATAAGCAGTTTTATTGGCAAGGCAGTGACTGTCCAAATTTAGTTTGATAAAATGCTTTGATCTTGTGGCTGGGCTGAGAAAAGTGCCTGCATTGCTGAAAGTCAAATTCAAAGATAATGTTCAAAAAAATACGTATAAATAGAGAAAGATGTGGTTATCAGGCCTGAGCATAAAAGCATTCTGTGGCAGCATTTTGTGGATATTTTAAAAGATCCTGTGGTACACAAACGCAGACAGGCACAATCTATTTTTCATTTTCTGCTCAATCTAATGTTTGGGTTAGCAGTTTTGAAGCTGACAGGTGGACAGTGTGTTAGCAAGGATCTAGAACTAGGAACAGGAACTAGAATTCGTGCTTTGTTCATCCACATTTGTATGAAGATTTCATCTTGGTATGAAATTCTATCATAATAGAAGTGTTACAGTGTTATTGAAGGTGCATTTTGTTTCTAATCAGGACAAGCCAGTGCTTCAGAACAACAGGGCGCAGTTTATTCACAGAAAGTGTCATTAGAGGAAGGAAGGACATGCTTTCTTCCTTAGCATGAGTGGAGGGGGAGCTTTTGGTTCTGACAGAGGGAATGACATTGCTGAAATAACGGAGGCTGGTGCCTGCTGTTCCCTAGGGCTGTTGAATTGTCTCTCACTCTGGCTGGTTGAAGAGCTCCAGAAGAGATTGTTCCTATTTCTCCATAAAGCTGGGCACACACACGACAGGAAAAAAAAAATGTAAGCAGTAGAACAAATGAGTCTGGATGTAAAAATGATGTGGGAGACGTGGTCACCAGGGGTTGTTGGTTCTCACCAGTGAGTCTGCCAGCAGATCGGGAGGGTTACATTTGGATCATAACCCCATCCCACTGTCTTAATACCTGGGGTGCACACTACACAGGGCCGATGCTAGACTGTGTGCCTTGCTTTAAGTTGTTTAGTTGTTTGTTTTTACACAAATCAATGACCAAACTTGACCATTCAACACCATGGAAGGTCAGTATCTCCAACACTGAAACTGGAGAAAAACATTGCTGTTTCACCGGGTACTGAAGTATGTGCTCTTGTGACAACCATAGACAAAAGGGACCAGTTGTAGCTTGTTCAGGCAAAAAATGAACCCTTTAAAAACAACATTTTTCAGAAATGTGACAATGTTCAACTTATGTTTTCAGCAACAACAAAAAAAACATTTTTATCTCTTAAAGGGTTGTAGTTACTGACTACAAAATCATATCTATGAGACAATTGTCATTCTGTTAAAATCTGCCACAGCTGAACCCCTCATGATAACCTGGTCGGGCACAATTGTGCTGTGTGTCATTTTTGCATTAACAGATCCTGATTATAAGACTTTTTCTTGGTTAATATTTTTGGCCTGTGGGCTCAGCAGCACAGCATCATTCACAGATATCAAACAGCTCAGCAGTTGGCCTCATGTCTAGCAACACTGTGAGCAAATGTCCCATGCATGCCCAGGATGATGTATTTGAAGGTAGTTGTTTGTAGTGTTTAGCATCCACTCCATAATTAGTTTCCCCATGGGGGCTTATTTTGTGGCAGTCTCTCATCATGAAACTCTTGCAGCACTGGAAACTCAGAGCTTCAGAGGGAAATGAAACAAGCTGAATTGATTGCTCCTCAGCAGCACCAGAGGATAATGTATTCCTCTCGATCCCAGCCCAGCTCCAGCAGCGTCATAGATGTGGGATGGGCTTCACGCTACAAAATTGCCAAAAGTCATTCAACCTTTGCCAAAGTGTGGCTACAGTCACTGCATCACAAAAATAGAGCTCCCTGGGAGAAAAAAAGCTCTCATGTTTCCCTTCCATGTCTCCTTTTGAAGTTGGTCTCCACACTCTTGGACACTTACTTTTATCTAGTTTTTCGCCTGTCCTCTCCTTGCTTCATGTGTGTTTGCTCAGGATTCTGTGGTCTCTCCCCGAGCACTGCTGTGGTATGTTGCTCATTGGTGTGGTACCCTCCCCACCCCCATCTTTATGACTGCCTAATGACTGCCATCTGGATTTAAACCAGACATATTATTTCCTGGAGCTGGCACGTTTAAAAAATACTTCTATAAGTTCATGTAGGAAACCATTTTACATGTATACTTATGTGTATTATTACTTGTGTCTGCTCTGTATCTTCCTTCATGCCACCCACAATAATACCTCAGATGTCGAAGTAAGAAGTTTGACTACAGGCATTTACCCACCACATCCGTGATCATTGCCTTCTACAACGAGGCCTGGTCCACCCTGCTGAGGACTATTCACAGTGTCCTGGAGACCACGCCTGCCATCCTGTTGAAAGAGATCATCCTAATTGATGACTACAGTGACCGAGGTCTGAAGCTCTACAGTCATAAATACACCAATGTGTCATTTTGTGTCTGGAAAAAAAAAAAAAAAGTTGCTCAGGCTTAGAACAAAGAGGACTGACAGTCTTGGCCTTGTTTAGTGTAGCGGACAGATAAAACCTCTGTTGTTCCTGGATCTGTGTCACATTGACAGGCTACAAGGAAGTGTAACAAGAAGGTGCTATATAAAGAATGAGGATACTGTCTATGGCACAAAGAATACATAACATCTCTGAATATTTTCCAGAAGTAAAAAGTAAGACTTCTTCAAAACAAGATGGAACAGAATGTTTTGTGTGTGGGTTTTTTTTTTTTTTTTAGTTTTTTTTTTTAGTTACCTTTAGATGGAAACTGGATGTTTCCAGGTAAGTGTTTTAAAAGTTAAAATGCATGACTACGCGGATATTGCTGTGAGAAAGATCTTAGATTCTAATTGCTGAGATGTTTTTTTGTTATTGTGTCATATTCTCCATCTGCTCCAGTGTGTGTGTTTATATCTGTGGGAATGTTGAGGTTTTGCTCTCATGGCAGTAATTGTTTTTCAGGCCATTTTGTATTTAAATCAGAAACCACTTGGCAAGTGCGTACCTCCACCAAGGTATTATTACATCCTTAGATATGGTTTCAACTCCAAAATTGATTTTTCCTAAACGGAAATTCTGTCATCCCACCAAACTCTTACCCCAACTTTTAGCGGTTTCTGACTGTCAGATAGACCATTGTTAGTGAGCCCAGTACTTTCCTGGTGAAGGTAAATAAAAGTCACCTTTGCAACATCATTGGTGGTTCCACTAATGGGCCTTCTGAGTTTTCAACTGCATCCCACAGTCTTCCTCAGCGCTGAAGTCTTGTCGGTTCTAAGTGAATTAGTATGAGTCTGAGTGTGTCAGAGACATTACGCCATAAGGATGATTTCAGGCCTTACTGAGCTGCCATGACATCATTTCCTCTCCTCCAACCACATGGAATGTGAGACATGTCAGTCCCAAACTAAACCAGTTGCTGCAGACCAGACTGGTTTTGCCGGGCCTAACACACAAAGGCCAAACAGTTTGTTTTTAGCCTCTATTGTGAAATTTGAGTGCATTGTGAAATGTGTTCAGAAGTAGTAGGTGTTTGCTCTTGCTGCTGCTGCTGGTTTTTTTTTTCTTTTCTTATTTTTAGTCCTGCATCAAATGTCCGTCATTCAATCATCCTCATTCTGTTTTTATTGATTCTGGCTTTCGTTTAGCAAAAGCATTTAGCCTTGTCTTAGAAAAATAATATATAACTATTTTTGTCTCATTTTATTCTATTAATGTGTCTCTTGGGATGGGAGCAGATTTTCATTAAGTTTAGTCTTGGTCTTTTGACTAAAATGCATTTTAATTTTAGCCAAATTTCCATGTTTCTATTGTGTACTATTTCTTGTTAGGTTTTAGTCAACCAACCTGATAAAGGGTATTGGAGGAATGTTTTAATGTAGTTTTTATTTAAAACTATTACTAAAGGTGTTCATGTCAACACCAATCTTCAGTTATCATTTTTTTTTATACTGGCAATGACTATAAAATAATAAATAAAATTCAACGTATTTATTGATTTCTGAGATTACATTTTTAGTTCCATCTGAGCCAGAATCGTCAAGTCTCTGTATTTTTAATTTATTCATCTTTACAAGAAGATGTCTTATTACATCTCATTAAAAAAAAAAATGCAAATCAAAAGCATTAGGCTACAGATCAGGATGGAGAAAAGTGCAATTAAGTATTGGACGAACATTTACCAGGTACATGAAGCAAGACTCCACACATACTCATGATGGCCATATGTATGTTTGCTTTTGTGTTATGTGATAGGCTACCTGAAATCCCAACTAGCGGAGTACATCAGTAATCTGGAGCGTGTTCGGCTCATCCGCACCAACAAAAGAGAGGGATTGGTTCGGGCCCGTCTCATTGGAGCTACCTACGCTACGGGCGATGTTCTGACATTTCTTGATTGCCACTGTGAGTGTGTCCCTGGATGGATCGAGCCTCTGTTGGAAAGGTGAGTTGGCCGTGTTAGGCTTTTCCGAAACATCTAAACCAAAAATGAAGAAGTGGTAGAATATGTGCAAAGTCATGGTGAATACACTGAAAGCTGTGCTCCCTCCCTTCTCACTGCACGTTATTCTATCTCTACTGTTTCATTAGGATTGGACAGAACGCCAGTACCATCGTGTGTCCTGTTATTGACACCATTGACTGGAACACCTTTGAGTTTTACATGCAAACAGATGAGCCAATGATTGGTGGTTTTGACTGGAGACTCACCTTTCAGTGGCACTTGGTCCCCGAGGTGGAACGCGAGAGACGCAAGTTGCGTATCGACCCTCTCAGGTGACAGCGCGATACTTTACAAGATCTCTTCACATGGGAGCAGGTTGTAAATGAAGAAGTCCTGGAAACGCAGAGGGTGTATGTTCCGGCACGGAGCACATCGGACAGCGATTAGGCACAGGTTGCTCTGTTACAGCTGAACAAAGCTGTCATCACAAACAAAGCACCAAATAATAAGAGCATTCACAATAATCACTCATGACCATCGTCTGTTTACGGCTCATTAACTGTCTCCTCACTACTCTGTTGTTTGCCTTCTGCATGCAGACTACTACAAATTAAATTAGGGCCAAAAGTTGTACTTTAAACCCATAAAAGTAGGCAAGCTTAACCAGATTATCTGACATGTTGTCTGTTTGTTGATCTGATTCTGTTGTAGGATCAGTGCTTGTGGTACACACAAATAAAGTCCTCCATGGGAGACCAATTTATCAGCTTAGCACATGCGAGTGTGGAGCTCTGCTCTTGAATGCAGCACTCACTTATTTTTTTGCCATTTCTTCTTGCAGTACACTTTAACAAGATTTGAGTCAAATCACCACCACCACCACCACCCATTTATAGATCCACCCTCTGACTTTGTTCTTCCCATTTTGTTTTGGAAACAGCAGATTGCAGTTCCTCGCTTTTGTTATCAACTTTTAGGCGCCGACACCTCAAGCCAATGCTTGCTGTCAGCTGGGTGTGTTGAGGTAGCAACCACAACTAAATGCAATGCAAATTTTGGCGGTGCAACAGTTGCGCGTTGTGAAATTGTCTGGTCTAGGCTGTAGTAACCATTAGGCTACAACTTCAGCATGATTCATCGCTTTGGTATTGCTGGTCTTTAAAGACATGTCTAAATACATGACTATTGCACCATGATCAAATGATTGGAGCGTCTTTATTTTGTTCCAGGTCTCCTACCATGGCAGGTGGATTATTTGCTGTGAGTAAGGCGTACTTTGAGTACCTTGGCACCTATGACATGGGCATGGAGGTGTGGGGAGGAGAAAACCTGGAGCTCTCCTTCAGGGTGAGTTTTGCATGGTTCCCGCATTCTGGAGTACACAAATGAGATTTTCACCTCTGCAACCTCAGTGTTGAGCTTGATAAAGATCAGCTGGCATTTAATCGACATGTTTTTGTCATTGTGTGTACCTCACATCCTGTCAGCTAAAAGCCTGTGAGTAGTTATTGTGAAAGAGACACATGTCATTGTTGATCAGTCAGCACAGGCATTTGAAACTGCACCCTGATATTGGCTGATACCTCCTGGTGACATCCGTGTCACTCTTCACTTGTCAAGCAGCAATCAAAATCGCCACAGATTTGAGGATATGTGTGAATTAATAGCAGGAGAATGCGAGTCGTAGGTGTTGTTAGTTGTTTGTGTATGTGTGTGCCTGATTTATAGTGTGTGTGCGATTGCAGTATGGAGATGCATGGGCTGTTCCCTGGAGTGATGGGTTATGCATGGGGAAACAAAAATGCCTCACACTGGGACTTTTTGCAATGCATAATTTATGCTGAGTGAATTGGATTTTCAGCTCCATTTTTTGTTTCTTTTTCGGAATGCTAAAAATCATGGTGTGGAGTGAAATGCTAAACGAATTAGGGTGGAAGCAGCTGTCACGTATTGATGATGCAACAAGTAATGGCTTTGTTAGAAACTTTAAAATGGCTGTCAGCAATAAAGAAACATTGAGTTCTCTCCATCATTAGATATCAAAAGGGTAAAAGATTTATAAATGTTATATTTTAAAAAATTAACATTACAATGAGAGGAGTTAGGTTAAAAAAAAGCACTTTCCTTATTTTCCACAAGGATTCCCCTGTTATTATTCATATTTTACTTTATCATTTATGTCTTTTATGATTTGTACAACATTGTCAAGGTAAAAGTTCACCAGTAGACCCCAGCACTCAACAGAGTTATTTCAAGCAACTGAGGAGGACCACTCAGACTTGCCTTGCTTGCCAATTTCATAGTTCATATTTTATTTAGTTTCTTAGCTTAGTGTGGCTTTTGTTTAATTTTGCAAAAAACAAAACTGAGTTGAGTAAACAATCAATGATATTTTTAAGATAAGTCTTCTCTAGATATGTTTATCAGGATATGCAACTTAAATGAACTTTAGATCAAAGGTTAAGTGGTTGCCCTAACATGCTCTCCCTCTATAAGTGTGATGTAATATAATGCCTGTGGATATACAGTATGATAATGATTTTGTCTTGTGTAATTAGAACATAGTGCAGCCGTGCATTTAGAAATTCCTTGTAAACAACCATTCATTCTGTAAGGGTGTTATTTCCACGGTGAAGGAACAAGCAATTATGCAATGCAAATTGATTCCATAAATCCGAACTGTATTCAAATGCTATCCTATGCTGAACAAGAAGCCTCAGTTGAAAGAGGGGTGGAATTTTCATGCTGCAAATGAATTTAAGGGCTTTGTTTGTTTCTCACAGAGGCTCTCAAGGATAGTGTCGGTAGCCACACATGTCATAGTTGCATTTGAATCAGAGGATGATCACAGTATTTTTAAACCTGGGCCCTTCTCTCCTTTTTTGGTGTCTAAATGATTAATGAGGACAAAAATTGCTGGGTTTGGTCCTGTATGGAGTGCCAACGCTGCACTGGGGGAAGAAAGAGCTTGTTTTTGCCACCGAGGGAGTCTGACCCTCTACAGAGATTGACATCTGTCTCACATGTAACATGGTTCGCTGTGAACTCTGGAGTTAGAGATGCAGGAAGACAAATGTAAATGTGACGGTTCTAGAAGGCTGTCAAGGGAAGAGTGGAGGAATCAAAAACTAGAAACAGCGCATCAAACGCTTGCATGAGGTCTGCCTGTCACAATGGCCCTGATCATTGACCACCAACATTTTTTTTTCCCCATGTCATTTTTTAAGTCTCAGTGGACATCTGTGGCAAACTTATAGAAAGCCCCTCAAGGCAATCCAGAGATAAGGTTCATGTGAGGTAACAGAGACTTTTATCATCTAAATCTTCAGTTCATTCTGTTCCATTTTTTTATCTGTGCTAATCTTTTGAACCAAACAAGACTAGGTGGAATGTAGTAAATGGCTTGACACATGGTCACCGTGCCAAAATGTGGATAAATCTTGTACAGATAAGTTCTTAGGTGGGTCCACAATGTGTACTCCTGGATATACTGTATCTCCAGCTCTTTCCTGCAGTGGTCCTGTAATATTCTTGGGTATAATTGGAAGGTGGAACTGTTCTGTCCTGCAGAGCTCTGACTCCCAGGGCTCCACATGTGTTCGGGATATTGCAATTAGCTCCTCAGGCACCTTACACACACGTGTAACTGCCCCCCCCCCCCCCCCCACACACACACACACACAGGCTATCACAGCTCTTAGTTAACATGTATTAGTACACCTTCCCATTTACTTACCATCCCATTGTACTTTCTACATGGTGGAAGAACACAATCATCTCTTGGTGTTTTGCAGTTTTTCAGGGGGTGTCGTATTGCTCTTCTTCTCTGGAGAACTTTTCTGAAAGATCCTCAGTGGATCAACTCAAAACCTGAACGAACTCGCATCAAAGAGAAACCTGATTGGCAACAAGCAGCTTTGATCACATGCCTTCTGCTTTCCCCCAAAGAGTGTGTGTGTGTGTGTGTGTGTGCGCGCGCGCGCGTGTGCACGTGCTAAAGCTCTGATACACACCAAGCATGTTAACACACACACACACACACACACACACCTGCTGTATGAAGCAGTGAACTGTAAACATTCCCAGTTTTGATAAAATTATATTAAAGTCTTTCATTGACATTGAACTCAGTTGCGTTTGCATGGGATTTGCTCAGGAAAAATATCATCATCAAAAATGAACCCGTTTACCCCAGGTGCTGGAAGACGAGACACGCTACTGGGTGTTATCCTATCAATTCATCTTTATTTAATGAATTTCAATATCAATGTAAAACAATCTTAGTGTGAGGGGAACCCAGCAATATGGGGCTCCTCTGGGTAATCCTGGTGTCAAGCTGCTGGAATAATCCTTCGCGGTCAATGTTTGATACCTGAACTCCAGTACAGACTCATAAATAACAGCCACAGAGCCAAAGGTCATTGTTGTGACGTTAGCATGTGGTACAGAGTATACAAATGAAGAAACACTGCTCTCCATCGTAACAACTCTCCATTATGATGTCCATGCTGCTTTTAGGAGCAGTTCATGCCTGGCCTCTGCTTTAACATTGACTCAACATTTGTCAATTCATGAATATTCCAAAATGGATCAATGAATATTAAGATATACATTATGTGTACAAGGATTAGGCTTGTTTGCAATTTACATTTCAGAAACTGTTAAAAAGGTACTGAGGATGATTTCTTACCTGATGTATGGTGTGACCCCCCCTTAGGTGTGGCAGTGTGGCGGCAGTCTGGAGATTCACCCCTGCTCTCATGTGGGTCACGTGTTCCCTAAGAAGGCCCCTTACGCTCGACCCAACTTCCTCCAGAACACTGTGCGAGCTGCAGAGGTTTGGATGGACTCGTATAAACAACACTTCTACAACCGGAACCCTCCGGCCAGAAAGGTGGGTCACCACACTGCAAGTCTTGAATCATATTTGGATGAATAGACTCCGTATGCATTGAGCGTTGTTTTAATCGGTTCTTTACATTTGTGTTGTTACCTGCGTGTTACACCTTATTGCACCATGTTAATGCAGAACAGAGCTTTTAATCTTAATATTTCATGATTCACCTGTCGTGGTGTAAGCGCATGATGAAACCCTGCCAGTTTGTCGGGGTCAGACGTATGCATGTGTGAGGCCCAACACGCGTGTACATATGATGCCTCTCACGTTCAACGTATTGAGCGGCATCAAAAATTAATGTCAATCTCAATTTCAACGATCTAAAGGAAAACATTTATAATTAATGTCAGGGATCTTTGATCAAAAAAGAAATTACCTGGTCAGGGGGACATTGAATACATCACCGCCAGACCAGGTGACAGCCTCTAATTTATCACACCGCTGCTGCTATGATAGATGCTAACAGAGCACCAGATCCAGACAGATAGATGACAAGCTCACTGTCATCCAGGGTGTTGGTTGCTTGTTGTTAAACCAGCACGAATCTTCTGTCCTTGATTTGTAGATTTAATTTGAAAGGTCTGTGTAAGAAGATTTCACGGCAGATTAAAAATGGTTTAAATCTCATTACCTCCACCAAGGAGGCTATGTTTGTCAAATTGTTTTTCTGTCTGTCAGCAAGATGATGCAAAAACTATGAGGCTGATTATCAGCAAAATAGTCAGAGGGGTGCATAATGGTCCAAGGAAGAACCAGTAAACCTTTGGGGCAGATTATTCTCTGCACCAGATAACAACAAGAAATGACGTGTTAGATTTACGTTCTCATGTCCTCCAAGATCCTTCTCAGAGTTGGTCAGAAACACTTGCAGATTTTGAGTTTTGTTAAACAGTGTTACCGTGGCGATGCAGCCAATTTCTGTATTTTTTCATAGAAGAGGAGGCCGTGGTAACTGGACACCACATGATCAGATCTTTTCCAACTTCATACATTTGATAAAGGTCAAGACCTGAAGACACCGACAAGCTGAATTTAAGTCAAAGTGCCATCTAGTGACACGATGTAGGCTTGACGTGACAAACATCATCAAGTTTGACACGATTGTGTTGTCGTCACCTGGTGTACAGCTTAATAATGCATCGTGAATGTGTGTTCTTGAGCGCTACCTAGTGGACCCAGAACTATTTGCACCAGTGTACGCGTTGTCTGCCACATCATACAAAGTTCTCAGTTTTCTCATACAAAGTTTTCTTGTCTAGAATTTTTAACTTTGTGATTGAAATACTTGAGCGTTTCTGTGAGACCATGTATTTACATTTTCCGCTCCCTGGCAGCACCGAGGTCTAAGGTGTGGGAATATTTGCCAAAGGTAGTGTTCCTTCAATGAGCAAACATGGCTATCTATAATATGCACAGGAACCTTGACCAGTCTAGTTAGTTTCCTGCTGATGTCATTAGGTCCTGGTTGTAGAGTGTGAGGGATTCAGCCATTTAATCCAGAAGGTAAATATTAAGGGTGAGTGTTTGTGAAAGTGTTGCGTGTGTGAAAGTGTGCACTCATCAGCAGAAGCACTGATGAGGGAATGATTCAATGAAGAATTTTGAAGAATTATTATTTTTCTCATTTTTATTTCTTGTTACTTACTGTTACTTATTGATATTCCTCAAACACACCAAAAAAATCTCAATTCAACCCCCTCAAGAACTGTGTGTGTGTGTGTGTGTGTGTGTCTGTCTGTCTCTTACAGAGCCAACCCAAAGTCAAAACTCTGATATGAATTGATGTTATGTCAGTAGGAGGTATAAGTGAAGCATCCTCTGCTGACAGCCAAATATGACTTCATTATCATTGTAACTTCTCTCTTACAGGAGACGTATGGAGACATATCAGAGCGGCTGCTGTTGAGGGAGCGGCTAAAGTGCAATAGTTTTGACTGGTATCTGAAGAACATCTACCCTGACCTACATGTGCCTGAGGACAGGGAAGGCTGGCACGGGGCTGTGAGTGTCTGCCATTCATGTCCGTCTCATTATTTATTCTGTTTCTCTTATGTAGGATCAGTGTGAACACCACAGATCATAAATGCTGCAGAAAGTAAGAAAGCGCTGCTACTGCAAATGTTGTGCTTCCTTAATTTAGCTATTTTGAGTGTGAAACTGAGTGCGAGGCGGGGGTTACGGTATGGAAAAGTTGCAGTAGAAAATGAAAATCATGAATTAAAAGAGACATGGGCTTTCAAACAAATGTAGAAGAGTGACATGATCCAGACACCTGGAAAGTAATGAATTCTTTCCACAGAATTCCTGGAAAGCGATGATATGTCCACTCCTGGGATGCGTCCATCTCTGAAAGATGTCTCAGCGTACACAATAATGCCACTTGCCTCACAGTTGTGAAGCTTAAGTTGAGAGGGGGGTTCAGTCCAAAATCTGGAAGGGTATTGATGGATTTGTTTTTCTGCTTATTGGCACATAAGCTGGGGGGGGGGGGGGGGGGGGTAAAAAAAACAAGAAAATAAAATTTCAGGAAGGTGGAAATTTGGCACGATGACATGACAGCATAGAATGATGGGTAATCCATTTAGTATTGATTAATTAATAGGTGTGTAGATGTAGAAAACAGCAGGGGAAAGAATTCTACTTCACTGGATGAGTGAACATGGGAGCCAGTGTGGCGCTGTCCTGTGTGTGACCTTCGTGTCTGACTTAATGAAACCAATGAGAAACTCTTCCAAGAAGAAATTACAGATTGAGAAGACACTGTTGCTCTGTATTCTGATCTATAGGTCAATAATGTGCTGAGACAAACTAGAAAGGAAGCCAGTCCAGGCACTCCAGAATGCATGAGATAGAAGAAATAATTTATCAGAATATAGCAATGATTACAGCAGCCGACATGTTGCAAACATAACTTTGCAAGTCAATGCTGTGAATGTTAATGCCCGTGATTCATCTTGAAACCTTGACGATAATTTAATTTTAATGCCATGCCAAAGTTTGAATTCCTCTAATCCCGAATTAAAACATGCTGGAAAATACTGTCGAATTTGATTAGTCTGGTATTTTGATGCCCTGAGGGGCCTGTCTAGGTTCTTATATAATGTTGTTTTGTATATATTAGGTGGTGTCAAGAATTTACGTTTCCCTTTTTGTTTTTTCTACAAAGTCCATAGGCTATTATGCTAATGGTTTTTCTTTTTTTTAATTATTATTATTTGGCTACATTCAACCTAGTGTGATGTGTTTATTGTTGTTTTGTTCCTATTTTTGTTGAATAAATTTGATTAATATTCCTTATTCTCTTCTCCCCAGGTGCGGAGTTTAGGAATTCACTCCGAATGTCTGGACTACAACGCTCCAGAGCACAGTCCCACAGGGGCCCACCTTTCTCTGTTTGGTTGCCACGGCCAGGGAGGAAACCAGGTAGCCTTTGGATTTTCAAACCTTGTATTTATCAAAGTGTTTTTGCCCCTGTAACTGCCTGCAGAACTACTACTGAATCCTTCTGCAACTGAATGCATTTCAAATAGCGCTAACCTAGATCCCATCAATCCCGGGTCACTGTGGCTAAGTCTTTGTGGCGGCCATATTTGATTTTTGATTTTTACACAATACACTACTCCGTTGTTACTGTTTTATAATAACTCTGCGAAATTACTTAACTCACTGTCAGAATTTGATCCATTTTGTCCGATAATATTATGGTATTACTGGAAGAAATGCACGATTGTTTATACACATTGGCAAGAATGTCTCCGCATTCACCGTCGCCATCTAATGTGTGGTGGAGAGAGATCTACCTGGTCACAGTGAGCTTAGTGAGCGCTGTTTGAACTCTATGAAAGTGTTCTGATTTGTGGGACATTCATTTATACCAAAATATGATGCAACCTCCACGTGCTGTGGTGGATTATCTGCCCTATGATGTTGTGTTGTTTCACTGGTGATTTGTGTGGGGTGGTTCAATACTGGCACATTTGGCAGACACCGCTGGCATTTGAGGACAGCTGACCGCGCCTAGTGTTTCTCTCATTTCTCCAGGTCTGCTTTTCTCAGATATACATCTTCTGTTTTGTCACAACTTCACCACCTCTCTTGGCCAAGTTGGAGAGAAACCTTGAAATGTCAGCGCTCTCGCTAACCCCTTAAAATGAACTGCTGCACTTGATTCCCACCAGGAAATTGCTCTCCGCCGGCGTGTTCAGACCTAAATGTAATGAAGGAAAAAAAAAAAAGATTTGGCATCATATCCACACATGCCCCAAAATATCCTGCAATTGAATCACCGGTCGTTTTAAAGTGCCAAGCCCAGTGATGGATGGTTGAGCAGCCAGCAGATTATTTGTCCGTGAGGATGTATTTTTAATGCAGGAGTCTACTTTCTGTGAATCTCCGACCTACTTGATGTCTCTGATACCCCACTGGTACATTGCATCAGGTGTCCCCAGTCACAAAGATCCCCATGTGTGACTGAAAATCAATGTTTCAATAGCTCCCCTGCTGAAACAAAAGTCCAAAGGCCCTTCCAGCTTTCCCCTGTCTGACCCACATAAGAACCACCATTCCATTTAAAAGATACATGAGCCTTGCAGGTACAATGAATGGCACAGTCCAGGTAAATAAGTCTGAAGCCAGACACGGGGACCCCCAGTGAGTCTTTCATTAGAAACGACCATTGCGGGTCTGCGTGCTTGAAAGATGTATGAGATGTGAAGAGGAAGGTGGGGATGTATGAAGATGGATCACCTGACCTGAGCTGGGTTTAACTGGCAGGAGAGGGAGTGCTGTGTCCATTGTCCCTGTGGACTATGATGTTGGAATGACACTGAAGGGAGGGGGCTGATTGAGAGAGCCACAGCCCCGTCTTTACTGATGAGATCCCTTGACACATATATATCCAATGTTGGCTTATCCATGACCTGATCCAAAGGTGGAGAAAGAGAAAACATTTTTTTAATCCTACTTAAAAACGTGCTGATTGTGCCTGTTAAAAATCTTTCTGCACAAAGAGCGATTAAGGTAGAAGGGGAAATGTAGGGAAACAACTGTAAAGGAGGAGGAGCTGGGTTCTAATCTCTCACTCAGCTGATTTTCCACTCTGGTTGCTTCCTAAAGTAATTTATAAATGGCAGGAATAAAGAAAGAAAAGCACATTAATGATGTACTGTACATACTGAACTGGAAAGGAACACAAGACCATTTTTGGAAAATATGCTTATTCGCTCATCTAATAGAAGAGCCAGACAAGAAGATAAATACTGCTTCTCTCCTCTGTATGTGCAGTAAGAAGCTGATACTGGCTGACGGCGAGTTCGCTTAGCTTTAGCATCCCTCTGTCTTGTCCAATCAGCTTCCAGAACCTTTTGTTCCTGCTCTGTGTGCCAAACAGAAAAGGTTTCAAATCTTGGTTTGTATGAACGCACAACTGCTCTACTTATATTAATGCAGACAAAACTGTCTTTAGTGTATTTGATGGAGGAACGCTAACCAGCCTTCCCGCTCATTGTGCTAAGCTAACTAGCAGTCAGCTGATCTTTGTGGCTCACCAGCTCCATCCTGGACACAGAACAGAAGGCTATCTATTTTCTGGTCTGGCTCTGGGAAGGGTGGCAAGTACATTTGTTTCTCACGTCAGGGATGTGTTCTGTTAAAGTTGATCGCATTTTTGTCCTTCTCCAGTACTTTGAATTCACATCTCAGAATGAGATTCGTTTCAACTCGGTGACAGAGCTGTGTGCAGAGGTGCCTGAGGGACAGACGTCCATCGGGATGAGGCACTGCCCCCGCGATGGCGACCTCAAGCCATCCACTATCGTCTGGGAGTTTAGAAACGTAAGAAATCCCCACATCCACATCTCTCTGTTCATTTCTCTCCTTTTTATCATGCAAGCCTACACATGGCTCTGCTGGGTATTTAAATTTTGGAAAGTCTTAAATTTAATCTAAAATGTGTCTTTTGGTTTTAAATATAATTTACGTGTGCAGTTTATGATCCTAGGAAAAAGACGACTATAATTAATGTCCGCCCTCCTTTTTCAGAAGGGCTGTGAAATGGGGTTTAAACATTTCTCCAAGCAGTTTTAAATTTGCAGGAACCCTGCAAACACACCCATGTATTTATTGTTCAACTTCACACTCATTCTCATGCTACTTCTTCCTCCGTGTTTCAGGACAGAACCATCTACCACCCTCACTCAGACATGTGCATCACAGCCTACCGCACTTCGGAGGGCCGTACAGACACCCAGATGAGGAGGTGCAACCCAGGAGACAAAAGCCAGCAGTGGAAATTTGAGTGGTAGAAGGAGGAAGGAAGAATGTAGCAGGGAACCTCAAGTGACCTTCTTTGACCCTAGTGCAATTACGACAATGGATGTCTCCTCTGCTGCTCCCTAGTATCTCTCTATCTGTCTAAGTCTGCACTCCTTTTTAAGAGGAATGGCCTGTAAAGAAAAGGTGACGCGCAGTCCCCTCAAGCCAATGATTGAGCCAGTTCGGCGTTTTTATAATTATGTGAGTGACTGGATTGTAGCGAGAGTGAAGAGGAATTGCCAGGCGAGGTTTAATTGGTCTGACGTTCACGTTTTTATGTTGCTTTCATCGAAGTGCCTCTGCAACCGAAACGGAGTCCATCACACACCTGAGGTGGATTTGACTGCCCAGCACATGAAGAAGTGCCTTTCAAAGACATTAAAGCAATTCCTTGAAAACAAAATGAAGCTGCACTACAGATTGTTACCTTAATGGGCAATCAATATATAATATTATTAAATCCTGTTGAAAAATAAATGTTAGGGAAGGAGTGCTGGAAAAAAAAAAAAAGGAGAGGTGCCAGGAATGTAAGGTCAGCAGCATTTTTGCCCCAAACCAGTGGCTTCCTAACATGCTCCATCATGTGAGAGGAAAGTGGAGAGAGCACCATTAATTCTCTTCATGGAAGACTGCTGCCTGAAGAAGACTTGAAGCGTTCATTAGCATGTGTAGTAAGCTCAGTCACCCCACCACCACCCCCCAGACAGGAAACTCTTCTTTCCCGTTGTGTAAAACTAATAATGCCCTCTAAACTCACCTGTCACTGTGCCTTTGAAAGGTTGTCATCCTAGAAATATGTGCCGAAACGAATCGTGCCAGTGGATGTCAAATGTATTTAATGCTGAAACGACACTGGTTTGATGCACTTGATTTTATTTAGTAAATAGAAAGAGCCCTAAAGGGAGCGCCTGTTTGAATTAGTCCTTCAATTTGGCTGTGCCAGACATTTTTTATGAACATTCCTGTGAGTGTGCATGAGTGTGTGTGTGTGTGTGTTTGGGTGTGGGTGTGTAAACTGTACTTGAAATGGCATAAAAACACTCCTGTTCTGTTTTCTCCACCGACATCCTCGCCGGTGTCTTCTCCAGTGGGATTCAAGGACCATGAGATGCAGTGTAACTGTCATTGTTTGTCCTATTTGGTGAAGACTACATCTTACAGAGCGATGCTTGGTCTCTGTAGCCTTTCATGAATATGGAGTCACAGGCTACAGTGGATAAGATGGCTGGGTTTATGTTGCCTTTGTAATAATGTTGGGTTTAAGGGACCAGGTGAGGACTGTGCTGATATAAAGCACTTTTGAAACTACTGATGATGTAAAAGGGATGTTGATTACTTGACTTGGAGACGCGTTTGACTGGAATGAGATGGATGCTTCAAATAAGAATGAGAGAATTAAAAAAAAAAAAAAAAACTAACCACAGATTCCCACTGTTGTTTTTTGTACCATTACCAACTGAATATTGTATAATTTGAACACTTTAAGTGAAACATATAAAAACAACAATGATGCAGCAACTGCAGTTCTTGTCAATGATTAAAGATTGCTGCACTTCCTCATTTAGTGGCTCAGTCCTGCCTTCACTTGTCCTTAGTCATGGTCTCCAATATTCTCAGTCCTTTGGCACCACCTACTGGTAGGGAAACATTTAATTTGAGAGAGCTTCTATGAATCGCTGACAGAAACAAAAGCAAATGTCAAGAGAATCATTTCGTGGTTTGACAGCAAGCTGTGACATTACTTCCTGTGTTTTGACTTGCTGGTATGTTGCTCCTCGTGAGTGTAAAGTCTCAGAGGATGGTTGCTGAACAGTGGATCTGAAACTGAGTTTTGACCTTGAATATATCTTTAAAAATGTAATGAAATATGCTAAATGCAGAGAAATATTCAGCATTCATTCATAAACCATGAACATAATGCATTTTTTTTTTTTTTATTGAACATACAGTGCTGGATGAATAACTGGATTAGTATGGAGCACCTGAAGTGCTCGCAGCAAAAAAGAATAAAAAATACAATGGAGAAACTATTCTGCTTACCAGAAATTTTCTCATGCGGACCAGACAGTTTTTCTGTGAGCATGAAATAAAACTTTATAATGTTTTTATGTTCCGTCCAGCTCGCCTGAGGGGCTCTGTTATATGCGTTTGATTGGAACATATATTTACAAGCGTGGTACGGTGGTGCAGTGGTCAGCACTGTCGCCACACAGCAAGAAGATTGCGGGTTCGAGCCCTGGCTGGAGCGCGGGATCTTTCTGTGTGGAGTCTGCATGTTCTCCCTGTGCCTGCGTGGGTTCTCTCCAGGTACTCTGGCTTCTTCCCACAGTCCAAAAACAACAAGGGCCCCAAAAGCTGCTGAGATGGGCTCCAGCACCACCATGTCCTTTAACAGGATAAGTGGAAGAAAATGGATGTATAGATGGATATATTGACAAGAAAAAGTGCAAATTACAAAAAAAGGTGAGGTTAATCGGGTCTTTTTCAACGGCAGGGCTACAAGACCAAAAATAAAAACCAGTGACTGCTCAGTTTACTTGCATTGAGAGTTAAGAGGGAAAGGACTCTGAGACTGTTTCAAGCTCAAGTTGAAATGTTCTGGTTTTTACGATGATCCCTCCAAGAATAAATAAGGGATTTTTAATATGAATGGTGCGCCTCGGACCTCTCCTGGCTACACTGTTTATTTAGGTTGGATCTGTTTATAGGCTATATGTAGTTTGCACGGGGGTGTAATTGTTAGCTACTGTAGCTACTCTCCTGGGACCGCTGCAGCTGCTGTCCTCGTGTGCCCCACTACATCCATCTTCTCCTCCACTTCTCCTTCTCTTCCAGCTCTACATGTCCTTTATTCCCTTGAACATCTGGAAATTTTTCTCGCTACTGACCTGATTGGAAAGCTACACAGTAGTGGCTTGATTGACGGACAAGTCCACGATGCCTCAAAGCAGTCTGAGACAGTGCTGAACTATTTTAGCTGTCTCAAGAGAGTTGGTTGCTTACTTTCATTTTTTTTTTAATGCCATTTTTTTCTTTTTCCTTTTTTCTGTTTTAGCTTGGTGCTATGCAGCTTTCCACACATGCCCTTTAATTTGTGTTGTTTGCTGATATCCATCTGTGACTCATTAACTTTTCCATATAGTACTTGGGTATGTAACTTTTATCTCCCTGTGGGAAAGACACAAACAATGATTTTAACAGGTCATTAATGATAAACTCAGTCTGTGAGACAGACAGGATGAACCATTAATAGTATATTGTGCTGAGGAAATTGTTTAATGAAAGAGATACTTCACCTTGCCTTTCAAGTACTCACAAATAGCTGTCTTGAGCGCTCAAGATGTTTTTACCCCTCCTGCATCACTTCTTTATCATTCCAATATGCAGAAAGAGCCAGTCATGTATATTTAGCTTGACGCTAATACTGTCAGCTCACAGACAGTGTTAGCATCAAGCTAAATATAAGCAAAACACCCAAATATGACTCTTTCCCTCTGTCAGTAAACTTAAGTATTTCCTTTTCCTGTCTTTTTTCTGTCATAGAGATATTACAAAACTATGAGCAGGATTATGTCACTATAAGTACTATATGTATGTATTCAAACCCCTGCACCCCCGGCAATTAAGAGTGTAATAAATGAAACTAATAGAATTTTGGTAGTTTTTAATGTTGCATAAATAAATCTTCAATCATGCCAGGCAGCTGCACGGGCGATTAGACAAACAGGATAATAACTCGCCCAAAGGTGCAGTTGCAGCTCATCATTGTTTTATGTCCCCTTTAATATATCTGCATTATCTGTTGCATGGAAAATGCTATCAATCATCTGGTCCTAAATGAAAACCTCCTCATGCATTAACATGAATATTGTGTCTGTGACAGAAATGACATGGCCAGTCTAGCGTGGGATATTACAACACTCCGGCTGACTTGATGCCTCCCCCGTGTCTCTTTGTAGTTTTCACAATATGGGTACTCCATCAAACGGTATGCCACTCAAATTACCTTCTCGCTTTGAATAATTGCCTTAATTATTTAGCATTTTAATTTGTTCAAACATACCTTTTGCGCCAGACGTCATTTTTGGTGTCAAGAGCATTCAGATCAGTTTCACGTGAGGGATTGGCTGAAGACCACCGGGGTAAAAGACGTCAATATCCTGCGTGTTGTGTGTTACAGAAAATATGGTGCATTCATAGTCCAGTATGCCAGATTGTACGTTACAACACTTGTACAGTTTGAGATAATATCGTATTATCACATATAGAAGGGATTTGAAGGTGGCTGAAGGGTTGCTGACAACTCATTTTTAAAAGAGTATGAAGGAACCTTTTCATGAAATGCACTAATTTGTTCTCACACACTGCAGAATTATTTTCACCCTCAATTTTCATCCACACACATTGAGGAACACCTGATGGTTATTTATAGCTCCTCTTCTCTGACGTGCTTCCCATGCAAAATTAACGTCTTGCAAATCCAGATGACTGACCTTTACAAGTGGGCACAACAGATGTCAGAACAAAGGACTTATAAACAACTGTCATACTTCCAGTCTTGAGTACTAACTAAGACTTAGTGTGTAAGAAAAAATCTGTATCAGAACATGTGATGAAATAGGCTAATTAACCAATCCGTCTATCAATTAATATGAGTTGCATATGGACCACCTGGATGCAAATTTATTACTACTATTTTTAATACGTTCAACCACAGAGGCATCAATAAATGATCTATTTGCCTCATGTTTTTGGGTGGGAAAAACCCTGAAAGTCGAATTATTTGATCGTGATGTCTGTCCGTAGAAGCGTTCTTGTTTAATTAAGATTAACCTGCAATTTAAACTGCTTGGAGTTCACCTTCGTCAAGTATAAAAGGTAATAAATTAAGCTTCCGGTTTGACTCTGTGCTCTTCGCGATAAGAGTGCCACGTTATGTTTACTTTTCAATCCAATGTGAGTGTAGCTACTCACAGCAAAACCCTCGACTGTGAAAGAAAAATTCGCAAATGAGACAGACATAAACTAAATATATACTTTATTTACTCCAAGAATATATCAGTTCAGTCGTATTTCACTGCTGCTATCGGTTTCATTGGGATTGAATTTGAACGGCGCGACGAAAACCTTTATTTTGAAACTTAACCGGAAATGACCAGGCTAGCTTGTTGCTGGTTCGGACTTCAAGTTCAAGTGACACTGGCAAAAGAAAAAAAAAAAACTTTAGCGTAGAGTTGACGGTCTAATCAAAGGAGATGCTAGCTGGACTCCCTGTGTCACTTTGGAACCTCGACAACGACCCGACTTCTGCCCGTGTCGTTGAAACTGTCACTTTCTCACCGAAAACAGTGAGTTTTGATGCGACCTAGATTTGTTTAAATTCCGGTCGGTGGGGGACCTACAGGTAGCTCAAATTGCTAATCCGGGGAGATAATTAATCTGCGTTGCTTAATCCTGTCACACTTGTCTCCACCGCCCAGTTTAATAGAGGCGAGGAGGGGGGGAGTGTCCTACTTCAACTGCGGATAAGATAAACACTTGATTAAACTCTCGAAGTCGTTGACTTGTTTGGCTGTTTTACGAACAGCAAGAAAAGTAAGTGAAACTCTCAGGACGTTAATGGCGTCTGAAAGAATGGACTCATTAATTTAAGAGACTCCAGCAGTAGTTGCCAGAAGAGTGCAGCTCGCCGGGGCATGAAAACTCACTTGAGCAAGGAACCGACACGATGGCAGCCTGCGGAAGAAGAAATCGACCCAAGTTGCTCTTTTTCCTCTTTGGAGCTACTTTAGTTGGATATCTAATTTTCTTCAGACACAACTCCGGAGACGTGAGCTTGACAAATCGGCGAGAGGCCCCCGGAGAGCGAGAGGTAGAGAAGAGGGAACATCTGAGGAAGCCCGTCTATGAGAAGCCCCCCCTGGATGTAAACGCCCTGGGTGAAATGGGGAACGCTGTCAAACTGAATCTGAATGGAGAGGAGAAGAGAAAGGAGGAAGAAAGCATCGATAAACACCAGATTAACATTTATGTCAGTGATAAAGTGTCACTCCACCGCAGACTGCCAGAGAGATGGAACCCACTGTGAGTAGCTCTTTAGCTCTGGCCCTGCAGAGGGATTTCACTCTGCAAAAGTTGGCTGCAGATCTTGTAGGAATAATTTACAGTTACAGTAGCGGAGGAGGAAGTAGTCAAACCAGGAACGAGTTCATTTAATATATTTATTTCAAGTAGGGATGCACAAGAATATCTGCAGATAATCAGTATTGGCAGATATTGGTCTATTTTTATTCAAACGTATCACTATTGGTCTGATGGCTGATACAGATATTGAGCTTTTCTCAGTGTTTAAGATACAGAAAAAAATGCCACTCTTTCAGATGCACTTTGCATTTGCAGTGTGTGTGTGTGTTTATTACAAACCAGATGTAAATATCATATGAACTTGTTTTTGAACAGTTCGTATCTGCTTCAACAAATATCGACTACCAGCCAAACCAGTTGTCACATATCTGTAAAAAAAAAAAAAATCCAATGCCTTGTAAATCTACTTTTAAAGTCTTGCTTTGAAAAGTGAAAAAAATCAGGGAAACGTACTCAAAGTGATCAAATTAAACTTATCAGATGCAGAAAATAGGTTTATCCGTGTAATACTGTAGTATATTATTAATGTAGAGGTTAACTAAAAGAAGGAACACCAATACACACGACGTGATTGTGTGGTAATGTGTGTTTTAGTTTTGCAGCTCTGATTGTGTCCTTGAAGTTGGGCTTCATCTAGGAAAGTACGTCACCCTTATCAGCTGTAGGCATGTGTAGTATGATAAGATCTCCCTCTGAAAAGTAACGGAACGGTTCAGATAAGTATTGTGGAGTACAAAGTACTGTATTTACTTTGAAATTAAGTAAAGTAAAAGTACAAAGTCCCTTAAGATGCAAATACTCAAGATATCTTGATATTTTACTTAGCTTTTGTGCTTGAGTAACTATGTTATCTACCTCTAATATGATGGAGCTAACTTTTACCAATTGAATTCAACGGCAAATAATAATTTCTAATCATTTTGGATTAATATACTAATGATTTGCTCTGTAATATCTTCATGGTTTGGGCCATTAACATTAGAAAAGGAAATTAAACTGCTCTCCACTTGGAGCCCTTTTCACTGTTTCTTTTCTGTCTGGCCTGTAATCATGAATTTGTGAAAACATAATAATCAAAGCGGTCTTCAATTTTGTGATGCCTTAACCATTATAAGCAATTATCTTAGCTGCGTAATGGACTAATTATTTAAGCTGAATTTGTGTAAATGTTTGGTTTGGGTAGCTTTTGTTATTTACTATAAATATATTTTACTTTAAATATCTCTTCATGTGTTTTCTTTGAGAAACTAAAGCTGTCTTATAAATGTACATGTAATTTCTCTCTGAAATGGAGAAGTAGGAAAAAGAAGACATGAATAAAGGGCCTCAAACCTGAGTAGAAGCACTCCCAGTATTTTTCCAGATGCCTGAACAATTCCAGCCTCTGTGTTTGGAGGATTGATTCCAAATGGACACGCAAGAAGCCAGTAGCACGTTTAAAAACAGTAGTGTTGATACAGAACATAATCGTTCTATCTCGTAGGGCAGCTGACAGTCGGCTGTTAAAGATG
The DNA here is from genome assembly GCF_037954235.1 of Aulostomus chinensis. Lineage (NCBI taxonomy): Eukaryota > Metazoa > Chordata > Actinopteri > Syngnathiformes > Aulostomidae > Aulostomus > Aulostomus chinensis. The sequence goes on along the minus strand of NC_141341.1, from coordinate 5,154,833 downwards.
ACACCTTTGCCCCAAATCACCGTTGCAGCTTTGTAACAATCAAAAAATGATGAGGAGGTAAAAAAGTTTTTATTCCTCTACATCGAGGTCAAAGTCTATGAACCCAGACACAAGTGTCACCGTGATGGCACATCACTGCTGACATACTCGAGGACGTGTGCTGCACCAGGTTATATTTAGCACTGTTAAATTTATGTTTTTATATTCATTTCACACTTTTGTGTCTGAATACTTACAAGAATAAAAAGCAATATTATTTCTGAGTTATTTGTGGTCTGGTTTGTCATCAAGCAAAATTAGTAAAATAACAAACCTGTTTCATTAGTTACGCTCCAGCACTGGTTGCCTCTTAATCATCAATCATTGTGTTTGTCATCAAAGATTGACTTTTAATGTATTAATCTAATATTCGGCAGTAACCGAGGCACGCCTCTCCCAACAAATCCTCCCCGTCTATGTTGCAGTTGCAGAGAGCTGAAGTATGACTACAGGTCTTTGCCGACCACATCTGTGGTGATTGCCTTCTACAACGAGGCCTGGTCCACCCTGCTGAGGACAGTCCACAGCGTGCTGGAGACGTCGCCTGACATCCTGCTGAAGGAGGTGGTGCTGGTGGACGACTACAGCGATCGAGGTTAGACTACGTGATGGACAGGCTGAGAGACAGGAGGGCTGACGTGTCGACAGCTCCAAAAGACAAAAGGTTGTGAGACATCACGCGTGGAGGCACACAGACAGGTGTCAGTCACCAGTCCGTGGCGAGGCAGAGGGAGGAGGATAGACTGACACATTGGCGTTGAACAAAGTCAAACTGATACAGGGAGGAAGTAAGGCGAAGATCTAATTCATCCAGTTAGTCTCACAGTTTTCATCGTCATGCTATTATTAATGCAGTAGTAATGGATGTAGTATAACATCAATGTCAGGGATAGGAAGTCGGTTTGAAAGCACATACAGTAATTGACTGACTGCAACTATGAACTAAAACTGAAGTATTTTAGTGTGCACTGACTAGAAGTCACTCACTGTTTGTAATCCCTTTACTGTAGGGCTGCTGCAAGAGCCAGAGGGAGTGGTTTTTGGCTCGATTCTTTTAAATGAGGCAATGTCTGCTGCTCCCTCTGCCCTAACGCGGGCGTCATATGGGTGACGGTCACAGGGTGGTGAACTGAACTCATCATGCAAACAATGAGGTTTTTCTGTGGGTGACAAATATCCAGTATGTCACAATCCAAAACAGACAGATTGGCCCCGCGATAGATTCAGGGTTCAGACAGTCATGAAAAACCGAGGAAATAGGTTTTCGAAAAACTCTGTAAAAACTATGAAAATTTGCTTCATAAATATCTGCTAACTGCTTGATATTGATTTCCATGTTTATATTGTGATGACTCCTCCTCCCCTGCTCTGTCTGGTTCCTGGTTGTTTCTCCTCCTCTCTTCCAGGAAGTGAGCAGGAAGCAGTCATCAGTGTGAAGCAGCTCACCTGAGCTGTGAGCTGAGCTCCTCTTTAAGAGCCCCCCGGTTCAGTTTGCTGGCCCTTGCGGCTGCATCCCTTCATTCTTAGTTTGATTTTGAGTTTGAGTTATGTACCTCTGTAAACGACCGGCAGTAAATTGCGTCAAGGTTTTTACAACTGACCTTGCTGTGATGGAACGCATCGGGAAAGCAGCAGGGTAGCGGGTAGCTTGGCACATGACTGTTGACATGGACCGGCTCCCTGACTTTGAAGAAGGCAACGGTCCCACACACTCAATAATCAAGTATCCCACTGGCTCACCCAACACAGGAATCGGGCACAAAGGCGCTGGAGCAATGGACTGATTGGACCTACTAGTATTCTGACAGACATGACAAGTTGTAATATAAGTCGAAACATCTTTCTTAAGCAGTGGCCAGGAACGGCATAGTTTTTTTTCATTAATTTAGTTGAATATACGCTGGTGTTTACGCCGGTTTGTTCTACATGTTTAAACAGATATTTCAGAGAATGTCTGGTCAAGACACTTAACCCTGAACTCCAGGGGGAAAAAAACATGTTTATTTCTATTAAACGGTCAATGCTCCATGCACAGCACTGTCAGCCTTAGCTCTTGGTGCAGATGATGGCAGGAAGTCTTCAAAAGATAGTCATCCACACAAGAAGGCTGAGTAATTTCCTCTATTTTTCAATTTATTAAAACAAAAAAAGCTTCAAAACAGGCCGAGTGAAAAACATGTTTTGAACACGGCTTCATCAGGTTCTTTTTTCTTTATTTATACCAAAAATCGAGGTCACTGAATCCAAACATGGCCTACGGGTTCAAAATAATCAAGGCTCTGTAACACGATTTCTTGTTTTATTTCCTGAAGCTCATCTGAAGCAGCCGCTGGAGAAGTACATCGCAGGTTTGAGGAAAGTACGTCTGATCCGGGCCACCAAGAGGGAGGGGTTGGTGCGAGCCCGGTTGCTAGGGGCGTCCATCACTACGGGGGATGTGTTGACCTTCCTGGACTGTCACTGCGAGTGTCATGAGGGCTGGTTAGAGCCCCTGCTTCACAGGTTAGAGACCCCTCATCATTAAAACAGGAGGACTGTGAACAGGGCTCTGAAAATCAAACCTCTTGTCAAATCCATGTGTCACAAATTCCAATATTTAATCTCTTCAAGCCAGCGCTTTTTTATCGTTCTCAACTCTGTAGGTGTAAGTTGTCTAAGAGCTCCGAAACCGACACATTACTGATCCTGATCCCTAATTCCTGCCGACATTTTCCTCTTGTTTGTCCGCCAGGATCAAAGAGGAGCCATCAGCTGTGGTGTGTCCTGTCATTGATGTCATTGACTGGAACACCTTCCAGTATTTAGGGAACTCTGGTGAACCTCAGATTGGGGGGTTCGATTGGCGGTTGGTCTTTACCTGGCACGCGGTTCCCAGGTATGAGCAGAAGCGGCGCCGGTCACCTGTTGATGTCATCAGGTTTGTTGGGGGGGACTTTTATACCCTCACACTGACATCCCCTCTCATTAACTGTTTATTGCATTAACTATAATTCCTCTCTTCAGATCTCCGACAATGGCAGGTGGCCTGTTTGCTGTGAGCAAGAACTATTTCCATTACCTGGGGACTTATGACACAGGAATGGAGGTGTGGGGAGGAGAGAATCTGGAATTCTCCTTCAGGGTAAGAAATGATGTCGTTTGTGTTAGACAATCCTCTCATTCAAGTTAAGGGCTAAGTTACTCTTTGGGAAATCACAAGGCAACACGCATCAGTGTCAATATAAGATTGGATTGTTTTCAAGAATTTCCTTTTCTCAAAAACATCTCTGTCCGACAACAAAACTACTTTTCTCTTTCTGTTCTGTTTCTTATCCACCACAAGATTCTGTTCTGTGTTGCTTGATTAAATCACAGCTTGAAGGCTCACCAAATTCTTGTGGTTGTGTTGCTGATATCCCTTAGATCTGGCAGTGTGGGGGCACCCTAGAAATCCATCCATGCTCCCACGTGGGCCATGTGTTTCCAAAAAAAGCCCCTTACTCACGGAGCAAAGCTCTGGCAAACAGCGTGAGAGCTGCTGAGGTCTGGATGGACGAATACAAAGAGATCTACTACCATCGAAACCCCCACGCTCGACTGGTGAGCCTGCACAGATTGTGTGTGTGTGTGTGTGTGTGTGTGTGTGTGTGTGTGTGTGTGTGTGTGTGTGTGTGTGTGTGTGTGTGTGTGTGTGTGTGTGTGTGTGTGGACACTGTAACACAACCAAACTACATGCTGAGCAGGCATCCCAGCCAGTAATAATCACTGAATTACATGTTGACTCAGTCCCACACACACACACACACATGCATTAAATGACATGTACCCTGCTCTTTCACAAATTACACTCTGTACTCCTGCTGTGGTGTAAAATCTCCCCTGATGATTAAGTGACACTTGGGATACATGAGCAGACAACACCTGAGGTACCTTTCCATGTCACTCTGTGCCAGCGGGTGTCACCCATGTGTCCTTGACAGGGTGAGAGCAGTGCAAACCCTGGGGTGACGTGCCCATGTGTGCGCGCATATGTGTGGGAGGGGCTAGGCCAGTGTGAGACAGTGTAATTAAGTGGAGAAGCTCTCTAAACACCGATCAGGTGGCGCTCATCTCCCTGAGAGGAGGTAGCCTTGCCAACCCTGCAGTATGGGAGGTCGACTTGGATGGAAACACTGAATTATATGAACATCCACAAATTCAGCCGGGGCTTTTTGCTGCATGTCATTGTCTCCCTCCCTTTCCCTTTTAAAGGGCCCCCCTCCCCCTTTTAAAAAGGGGGGAAGGGTTCTTTTTCATCATTTGTTGTACTTTGAGGATGAAAAAGTTCTTTGTCTTTCTCTTTTATTATCATGTGTTTGAAGCTGCAAGGCCAGCTTAAAAGGCTGTTTTTCACAGGTATGGCAAGTCAGGAAAAAAATAGTGTGAAACTTATAATGCTGCATGTGCTTAAGGGAAGACTGGGACAAAAAACCTCAAGTAAATGTGAAACATCTGCTCTCATACATTCAATCACTTTCCCTCTGTGTCTTTATGCTGTCCTAATTGACACATCCTTAGCGCATCAGATTGGCTTCTAGTTGGTCTGTTATTTTTCACCCCTTTTAACAGGTCATTTTATTGGAATGTCATCCTGTCACTCGTCGGGCTCACATTTGCTTCTCTGTGGTATTTAAGTAGCACCTGTGCCTTCTTTCTTACTCCAGATCTTATTGACCTTTTCTGCTGTAGTGGCTCAGGCTGACCTTGTAGTGGCTCAGACTGACCTTCGGCGTCATCTGATGATCCTCACCGGCCCTTCTGGTTGTCAAGGGACCAGCTCCTTTAGGAATCTAACTCCAGGCTAAATAAATAGATAAAGGATCAATTAGAGCCGCAGCTAACAGCCAACATTAATCATCCTGCGCTGCTGCTGGACCCATCCTCCAGCAGCAGCGCAGGATGATTAAGTGGTAGAAGTAAAAGAAGTGGGTCTTGTTTGACAGGGTGTAGGAGAAGTTTACTTGTATAAGTGTGTTTTTAAGGTGCGTTATTGTGTTATGTTATCGTACAACTATAGATGGTGCTATTGTGTACCACCTCTTCTCTGTCACTGTAGTCACATTATAATAAAGGATACAGCAAATAATGATCAACATGTAATGTCTGTGCAGCTTTTTTTCATCCCAGTATTGTCTTGTATTTCAGGGTGACGAGACTGTGTAGAATAACAGAGAGGAACTATCAATAGTGGGCTTTGTTTTTCAGGAAGCATTTGGAGACGTGACAGAGCGGAAGAAGCTTCGAGAGAAGCTGGGTTGTAAAAACTTCAGGTGGTTTCTGGATAATGTATACCCTGATATTCACGTCCCCGAAGATCGGCCAGGCATGTTTGGAATGGTGAGAATGTATTTGGGACTTTGTTTTTTCCTCTGTTGTGAATTGTTTCTACTCAGATATCTTGTTTCTTTCAATCTTCTGCATTAGAAAAGATGAATGGAAAATTGCAACAACAACAAAATTGACAAAAAAACTCACAATTCTGCAAAAATGTTTCCATTCCCTTGCAGTGGGTTTTACCTTTTTCGTAAAAGAGAAAATACAAAACAATGAAGATGGACACTTCTATTCCCAAAACATACTCTTATAGTTGTAAATCTTTTACTCACATGCCTGAACAGCTGTTTCCGCCGCCATTTTCTTCATGGATATTCCCAAACTTTGTCTTCAGCTCTGGGCACCATGTTCAATACTAGCTGGTGCTTAAGAATTATTTCATCTTGTCCAAATGAAGCTCATTCCTCAATATGTCTCTCAGTTGTTCCCTGAGACATCTCTTCCTCTACTTCATTTGTTGCAGCCACAACCCTGCATAAACCTGCCTCTGCTGCCATCTTCTGGTGGCATTATGTAGCATGTTTTATTCCACTACAAACCAGCTGATGGAAACATGCCTACTGTGCATTTCCTTTACTGCAACATTTTCACGGTTCACTTAAAACTCTTATGACAATTAAATGGAAACGCAGTTTAAAGTGAGCAGTCAGTAAAATAGACGTGGCAGATTAAAAAAAAAGCCATGAAATACTTAAAAACATTTCATCACTCTGCTATGAACTCTTGGATTTGTTTCTGCACCAGTTTATGAAATCCTGTAATTGATATGCCATCAATACATGAAACATGAAACAATCTACTTACTAATGTGGCTGCTTTTTTCCTAATTATAGCTGAAAAACCGGGGCAAGACCAACTACTGTTTTGACTACAACCCTGCAGATGAGCACCTGGTGGCGGGCCAAAGGGTCATTCTCTACCCATGCCATGGCATGGGTCAGAACCAGGTACTACACACAAAAAAAAAAAATCCCAAGCAAAAACAAACTCAATTCCACCAGAGATTTGTGTACAAATACACATGCTGCGTAACCCAAACCTGATATATCTCACGTCTGTTTAGTTGTACTGTATATATTCATATTGATTAGTCACTCATGAGGCCCTTATTCCCACGACGCAGTTGCCCGACCACATTACCAGCTTTACCATCCTGGTTCTCTGTTTCATGTTTCCCAGATCTCACGGAGGTCTTGTTCAAACCTGCTATTAACATGTGTCTCAGGTGATCCAATCCCAAGTGGATCGCTTTAAGTGTGAACGCACCCAAGCTGCACTTGGACACACTGAGATCTGAGTTCTCTGACCACATTCTGAGGTGGTCTGAAGTGTACATGGCCTCCTTAATGTAGCTGGTTGACTGTTGCCTGAGCCTTCTTGATGGACCACCTGTTCACTAGTAGAGCTGCAACTAACGACTATTTTAATAGTCGACTAGTCACCGACTATTGAAACGATTAGTCGACTAATCGGATAATTATTATTAATTTTTTCTTAAATTTAGCATGAAGTTGATTTAATTATGTGGCAAATGATAATAAACACAAGAAAGATGGGTACAATGAAAAATACATCTTTCATTGAACAAACTGCGGATTCGTAAACAAATTAAAGAAAAATGTCCTGTCTAAAACCAGTGCTCGGTCAATAGACATAAATCCAAAAATAAATAAACCTCTGTCCATTTTTTTAGGGACAGGCAAATAAATAAATCAAAATCAAGTAAACATTTTTTTATAGCGAAAATACGCTTATAATATATACAATGTATGTCATAAAAACCGTACTGGCTTAAATGTGACTTGAATCTCACCGAGGCGAGTCAGACTCCGTTTCCTTCAACTGCCCGACGTGCTTTCTCTTCAAATGTTCCTGCATCTCCGAGGTCCTGCCATGATACGCACGGTCTGCTTTGCAAACTTTCCAAGTAGTCTTTTTATCCGCCGTGTCCAGGCTAAAATGCTCCCAAACTTTAGAAGTTTTGGTGCGCGTACCTGATGTTGACGCCGCCATTTCTGTATGTTACCGCTCAGAGACAGAGACGCTACTGCGCATGCGCGACTCTCGGCAGAGATTATAATCAAGTGAGATGCCTCACTCTGTTGGAAAAACGCGTCTGGCGACAATAGTCGACGATGGAATTCATTGTCGACTATTTCTATTATCGATTTTTGTCGACAACGTCGACTAATCGTTGCAGTCCTATTCACTAGGCTTCAGGTCACATTGGCTGGTTTGTGCCCAGGACATGATAATCAATTCCTCTGTTCTGCAGACAGTGCATCACTCCCAAAGGGATGAAATCAACACATTTGGTCTTTGCAGACAGAAACGATGTATGTGTTAGTTTGCATACAGGGTATCTGATCACAAGTGGTCACGAGAGATGCATTCTAATGGCAGGTGCGAACTAAGAACTGTCTGCTCGTGATTGCAGAGATTCATCTTCCCGTGCTGCCTCCCTTCTCCCCTCTTCCTTCTCTCAGCCATCTGATTTTGTATTAAACTTAAAGTCGTCCCTCCCCTCTCCTCTATCACCCATGACTCTCTGTTATCTATTTGGCGAAGACAGCAGTAATCATGGTCATAAATTACTGCACAGACTCCCTGAAAGTCAGGATACAATCTAGGGATTGCGTTGCATAAAAATGAAAAACTGATATGATTGCTCCGTTGATAGAAAGCAGATCATTTCACAGGGCCTTTTTACCTCTGTGGTTGACAGAAGAAACCTTACTGTGAAGTTTACCATTGTTATTCTATGAGCCTTCTGAGGACACACACTGACGTTGTGTCTGCCAGCAACAGCCATGCATTGTCTGCTGTATGTTTTGGTCACTCATGTTTAAGTATGAGCCGGATGCAGGAAGCTGATGATTAGTTCATATGAAGTTTTCCATATTACATCTGCTACTTCTACCACCAATATAAATGTTAATAATAATGAGATAAATTGCGGGCTGAATTTCACCTTGATTTGATTACGTGGAGGGCCATATGAAAATGTGTGGCCGTGTCTGGCCCCTGGGTGGGGGGGGTGGAGACCCCTGCTTCAGAGGGTCCATTTCAACACTTTGGGCCACACGTAGGAATTTTTTACATCGACTTTCAGAACTTAGTTTTCTTCCATTGATGCTGAAAACTGTGGTAAGTTGACCTTGTTGTTATCTGAAAAATCTTTTTTTGTGTGTGGGACCTGAGACCTGTCAAAGATTTTACATGTTTTTAAGAAAAGTATCTCAAAGTTGCAGGGTCACCACCTACACAGCGTTTGCTGGCTTTTATTGCTTGAGTCAACCATACGTACATATGCTTGTGCAGCTTCTGTAACACTGGAAGGGACTCCATCCTTCTCTTACGAATGAGATTCTCCAGCTGTTCCGTCTCTTTCTGCAGTTCTTTGAATACTCCATGGATGGGGAGATCCGCTATAACACAAGGGAACCTGCCGGATGTGTTGTTGGTGACAATATCAGCACCTACCTGACAGTCCAGCTGTGCAGGAAACGAAGACAAACTGTACCAGCGGACCAGAAATTTGTCCACCGGGAGGTAGTGAATAGTTTTGTGTTGGTATCTGTCCGGGGCACATGTCACTACAACTGATAAACATCAAATCCTGATTAAAAAATCAGTGTGTGGCAGAAGGAGCGAAGAGACAAGAAGTAACAGGATGACAGCGATGACACTCGCTGTCTCTGAGATTTGTTTTTTGTCAAAGAGAATGTGAAAAGAGACATCAAATCGGACTCAGGTCCTCTTCATACTTGACTGTTACTCTCAGTTGGAGATTATCAAACCCATCAAGAAACTTTGGTGTTTACGTAGTACCTGCTTGAAAAATGAAGGATTTAACTGATTATTTGAGTAACATTCATTTCCGTGACGTTGCTACATTGCTTCTGTGTCATACTGTCTATGACACATGTTCTCTTCTCCTCTCGGCTGTTTGCAGGATGGGAGCTTGTACCATGTGATGAGCCAGAAATGCGTTCAAGCTGTGGATAAAACCGACAACGGCACGCCAGCCCCATCGCTCCAGCCCTGCAGCCCTCACAGTCTCTACCAAAAGTGGTTCTTTGAGGAGAGAATGTAATGGTTTCCAACTTGAATATATGTATAAACTATTTTTTTCAGTCAGGGCTCATATCCTGAGGAGGGATATTGCTGGATAAAATTGCTAAATGTTTTGGGATATTGTTAACTTGCCTTAGAAGGAGCCCTAAGGAGGAAACTTCTGTGCTTCCTTCCAAACATCAACTTTTGCACATTTTTGTTCCAGCTGGATTTTATGGACGCATAGATAATTATTGTGATGATTCGTACTTATGTTCAAAGTACTTAACAAAAATGTGTGAGAATAATTTTGGAGGCTGTTGCTGGGAGACAGGATCCTTGTGGAATTTAAGAAGATGCTGGAGAAGCTTCATAATTATACATGCTGGCATTTCTTGTTTGACTTTACTCATTCCACGACTGGTGCAGTCTTGTCGTGAAACGTGCATCTGTCTGACTGACAACAAATGCCCGTCAGTAAGCCTCTCATGAGCTAGAGGACAGCGCTACTGTTGTTTTCAGAGGCAGGCCGTGAAGTGCTTATTAGTAGCTCGTCCTGTAGAGGGAGCCAGAACTCCTCTTTGAAAGTTCCACTCTCCTGCCTGTGTTCTCTATTTGTCAGCACTAAGTGGGACAAATCTTCAGATAGTTGAGATCCTTTTCAGGGCATTTGAAGTACAAACTTAGACGTAAACAGGCATTATGCAAGTACCTCCTCAAACTATCGCCTAACTACTGAGAAAAGGAGAAACTCCTGTCTTTTACATTCATACGCTGGCTTTTTAATGAAAGTTAAAGTACAGTTACATTTGGTTTTTGTTATATTTTGTACTTGTGCTCTTTAAATGATTCACAGTTTCACAGAACTACATCATAGCCATACCTCCAGTAGGGTCAGCTGAGTTTGTTTTAAATTATGTATTCACTAGACTAAAATTACTTTCTGGTTATGTCATAGCGTCACAGTTGACTCTGCTTCGCTGTTGTCTCCAGCAAGTGGGAATTCATGTATGTATTGCTTGAAACTGTGAACACTGAACTTTTAAAGTGGGATCGTCTGCATTTTTAGAACCCATACAAAGTGCCTGATGGGGAAAAAAAAAAAAAACATGATTGTTACACACGTTAAAGTGATACTTCATGCTAAAATCAATTCTCTCTTTTTTGAACGGTTAATGACACTTGGATATCTTGAATTCCTAACATTCTTTTTCACCCCCCCCCCCCCCCCCTGCATGACGTAGTGGACAATCAAGAATTCATACTTGTTGCCAGAATCTATCGGAGACCGAATATTAACAACAGCAAAATACAAAAGGTCCATTTGATCATTTTTAATGAAAATCGTCCAGTTAAAAACAAAAACACTCTATTGCGTTGTGTGCTGAATGATCCGTAGGTACTTGGATATGAGCTGAAAATGACCTGACGAAAACTATTCCGGTTCTCTCTCCACGCACTATTGGCGAATGTCCTCTCAGGCGCTTATTTAAGCTGCCTCCTCTTCTTGCTTCCTCTGCGTGCCGCTTGCAACCCTCCTCCACCTCAACTCCTCCTTTTACATGTCAGACTTAAGCAGCATCACCTCCGTTGTCCTGGTTGCCAACTGGGTTCTGTACCCTGTGGATGGGGGGGGGGGGGGGGGGGGGGGGGGGTCCTTGCTGCTGCTCTCCCTGCCTTTGTTGTTCCATATATGCTCCTGGAGGGGGCTGGGTGGTCCAAGAACAGAGCCCTGCCGCCTAATCAATCGAGTAACGATTGTTGGGGCCACTTCAATAAGTTTATGAGGAAATTCACCAAATTTCATGTAAAAGCAGTAGTTAAAGTTATGAGTGCGGACTCTCAGTATCTCCTGGGCTGAAACCATCCACAAGGCTTTCCCCTGAGTGTGGATGACTCAGGTGGGTTGTACAGATTTGAGCACAAAGCTTCCGTCTCCATCTGTCAGACAACTCTACTTCCCCCTGTTCTGAGCTGTGGTCACTTGTGTTGTTGCTGTCCCCGAGGCTATGCGGAGGGACCAAGGGAAAGGCAACAGAGCAGCACTAGACAGTTGTTGGGTGTCTCCAGAGTGTTGGGATGCCAGATGGCTGCCTGATTGATTTTCTGGTCCTCCCCCGATTCTTCATCACCGGCTCTCTGTGAAACAAGTGCACAGCGGAGGTGTGACTTGTGTCAGCCAAATGCTCCTCATTTGTATTTGTATACTTGTGTGAGGTTTGATTTATGAATGGATGTCCTCAAGAGTACAGTTTTTGACAGCGGAAGCGAATAATGGAGGCATGTGAATGAAGCAATCTGTGACCTCTTCTTACTATTAACCTTCACGGGCTGTTGGCCCGTAACTCTCCAAGGAGCTTCGTTCACAATGGATGTTAGGGAGCGATCGTACTGAGATGGATTTTTACCATTGATTCTGAATGTAGACCCACCAGCACACTAAGATAAATGAAGTAGGGAAAAAGATAATTTTCTCACTACTACAACAGGGAGTTGAATCGAGTTCCTTTATTTGCCAAATATAATGAATGTAGTTTAATGTGTAAAGGTGACATGGAGGAACATGGTAACTTCTGTTTATAGGGGCATTCAGCCCGAAGGGAGGAAAACTACAACGCTGCATTTCTAACCCTGGGGCCTCATTCAAGAAACCTCCTCAGTCTGTAATCCCGCCTTATTTTGGGTGACATTTAGGATTTTTGGTTTTGCAACAGCATTTAGGAGAAACCCCTGTCTTAGGATAGGAATTTCTTTGTTACTGAACCATGTCCTGGTCCTGGTAGGCTGCCGTGGACCCAGTATTCATCAAAAAATGTCTGCACTTACTGCTCGGTCTCGATTACAGTGAAAACTGGAACAACATGAAGGTGCAGATGTGCTGCTTGAAAGGCTACACGGACCACATGATGACGCTCGTATGTTCCCAGACCGTGAATTCATGAGTGTTCATACCCCATCAGTCTTCTCTCCACCATGGCTAGCTACTAGCCAGCTAATTCAGCCAGGCGGTAGCTATGTGTCGCTGAACCAAGCAGAGTATTGGAGCAGATTTTTAAGAAACTGACCGCATATCCGATCTAAGTGGGTTTCTTTAATATCTTGGAAAGGTATTGAAGTGACATATTAATAGGTTCTATATTGTACATTATGACAGCAGTAAATTAATCAGGCAGTCTTGTGTACATTCTGAACCGTTCCAGGCAAGAAAAGATGAGTGCCGGTTGAAGAAGCCAGTCTACATTTGTCTGGATTTGTCAGAGATGAAGGTCTGTGCTAGGAGAGGACCCAGCCGTGAGTGTCAGATGTGCTTCTGTGCTGTGGTCCCTCTTTGTAAAAGAGCAGAACGTAAATTAATTTCCAGTCATATTGGAATATGGATGTAATTTGCAGGGCTATCACTATCGCTGGCTTTATGTTTGGTACATATTTGTGTTTCCTGTGCCAGGTAATAAGTGAAATGGGCCATATAACCAGTAAGGAGATTATGTTCTACTCCTAGCTATTTGAAGGATCTACTTTGTGTGTTCTGGATGGTTTTTTTGTTGTTGTTGTTGTTTTTTTTCCAAGGGAAAGTTGCTGTGATGGTTATGAGAGATCTGAGTCAGAGGGGACTGGTGATCTTCACACAGTGCTTTACAGCTTCTATTTTCAATCTGTGTGTGTGTGTGTGTGTGTGTGTGTGTGTGTGTGTGTGTGTGTGTTTGAGCACTGTATAAATATCCTCCTCTCTAAATTTAAAAGGTCATTTAACGTCCCCTGTTACTGCCGACACGTCCAACAAAGTTTAACATGTTTCCAGAGGTGGTATGTTACGCGCTGCACGCCACTTCCATCAAACTGCTCTTCTCCAGTTGGCATCAGACCTTCCTGGAAGGTCTTAAAGGGCTTTTGCATGAGCCCAAATGTATTGTGATTAGTGTTATTCCAAGGATCCGCTGGCACACTTGAACCTCGAGAAGAGTCTGACTGTACTGTGACTCAGTGGACTAATGGACCCTACAGTGCCGTTTCACAGCAGCAGGTACCGTCTTCTGCTTCTAATGAAACCAGACATTTCCAGGAAAGACATTTCAGTAAGAGGTAAACATGCACAAATGATACTGCTGTATTAAAGCTGCCAGTAACCCTCACGGCCTTGTGTTGGTACTAGGAAAATGAAGGATGTAATGATCTACCCCTTTGTATTTGTTGGGTCCAATAATTGGGCCGTATCTGATGTTGATGTACCGCTTTTAAGTGTTGTCACCTGAGACTAAAGTAAACACAACCGACTAATTACCGTGGTCATTATGTTTGGTCTTTAATCTTATTTTATGTCTTCAGCGTGTAATAACTCTGACACTAATGTCACTTATTAAAATAGCAACCATAAAGCAACATGATGTCAGTTTTACCTTAAACCAACAGCTTCTAAATCCATACACAGACTAGCGCAAGTGCTAATTAGTGCTGCTGCACTCCTGATCTGCACCTGAAATGAATGTTCTGCTCCATGGAGTTTGTTGTGCGCCATCGGTGCTTCTGAGACGTACTTCCCTTTTTTTAAGTAATACCTTACTTTACTTGGACTTAAGGCAGTTTCTTTTCCATACCATACCTATGCAGTCATTCAAGCAAAATGCTTGATTAGGTGATAGAGTGGTGTAGGAATGAGTGCTAAACTGAGAGTTTGGTTAGCATTGTTGAAGCCCTGCCTCCCTCATCTCAAAGTCAGTATTTTCAAATGGGTTTTTGTGTAAATGGCTGAAACAACAGCAGAGGTTGTCACTACTTTAGTGCTTTTTAACATAGGTGGGGTTTTTTCCCCTGCAGAATAAATTCCACACTCTAAATGATTTTTAAAGAGTTTGTGTCTTTATATCAGGGTTTGCTAACGAGGGTCACAACAAAAGTGACCACACCGAAACCCGACCAGGCGTGAAGCTCCCCGTGGTTACGTTGAAGACGTGTCTGCGTATTAGCTCGTACTCAACGTTAGCTTCCAAATGAACGCCTGTAATGCTTTAAAAAAAAAAAAATCATCTTACTAAACAAAACATTAAGTTTTATAAACTTGTATCTGCCACAGAGCATATTTTTGGCCATATTTGAAAACTCACTGTAAGAATTCCTTTGGCTTTTGGGTTAAGGAACACCGTGCTGACGCTAAATTCAGGGTTGGACGACAAAAACACTTCTTACTTAAGGCGATTAATAAAAGTTAAAGCTGTCCGAAAAATGTGGTGCAAACTAGGCTAAATAATGTCTGGGCATTCACGCAGACCAATCCCCAAAATAACACACACCGGTCAGATACCAGCAGAATATAAGTCACCAGCATCCTGCACATTCTTTTGGCAGTAGAGGAAATGACATAGTGTCGCTACGAGATACTCTCTCCCTGCTGTTGTGTATCCGTGTGACTCATCCACATCCGTCATGACAATAACAGCCATCATCCACATTTAACCGTGATGGAGACATGAATCAGGGTGCTCCAAGGCTAATGAGAGAAGAGAAAGAGAGTTAGAAAGGAGGGAGTGAGTTCTCCGAGCGTATCTGATTGGTTTGATCACCAGCTGCTGACACGGTGAAATGTCACGCCCGCGCCAAGTCGCTCTGTTCCCCCTGGTGTCAAAGCTCTGCCCTGAAGTCTCTTACAATTACGCGCTGATGGAACTCTTCTGTTTGTTTCATGGGGAGCAAAGTGGAGGCAATATTTAGTTTAAGTGGCATAAATAAAACACTTGAGCTTCTTTTGCATCCTCAACTTCCATCGAATCAGAAAAAGTAAAACTCCCATACCGCGAGTGCACCACATGGATGAAGAAATACAGCTGAACATTTGCACCCCGCTGATGGCACCACATGAGACTAGCTGGTTTCTTCCTCGCTCAGGAGGGCATGTGCTGCTGGAAAACTTGCCAAAAAATCGTCACATTCTGACAAATGCTTCCTAGACGCCACTCGGCTGCTTCCGAGGAAAATGAGAAGAAGCACTGTAGCAGGCTGTGATTCTGCTGTCTCTTGCACAGCCTCGTCCTAATCTTTTAGGTGCATCCGTGTGAAACGTGCTGTACAAAACAGCCGGCGCGCTTTTAAGATATCCTGAAATTCCGTGGATGTGCCGACAGAAAGGCTGGATGCTGTCATCTCCTCACACAGCGAAGGTCTGGTTTTGATCCAGTGTGGCACACACAGCACTGCAGCCTCCCATAGCCCATATGTGTCTTTAATGATAATGCATAACAAGGCTCCCCATGGGTCAGGTCTTTGGATGTGCTCAGGCTTCAGTTGTCAGGGAGCAAGAGGAACCATAGGAGGAGCAGCACACACACACACACACACACACACACACACACACGGATAGGAGGCCATTTCCACACTGCATGTCAGTTTAGTTTATGTAATCCCCAATACCCAGAGCAGCTCAGGAGCAGTGGCTGTTGGCTGCATACATTAGATGACACACTTTTACTTTCAGGAGGGACTTCAGACGGCGCAGTAAACATGTGAGTCCTAGATTCCGAGATAGCGATGCATTTCTGATGCACCACCGCCGCCGCCTGCCGTCTGATGGTTTGGCGGTTGGTGCAGTGAAAGCAGCCAGGCTTCCATATAATTAGCAGATAAATTACTGTAAATTCTCACAACCAAATCTTCTACAGTTCATCAGTTCCGTCTGAGCAATATTGATGTTTATGAGCTGGATCATATGCGTCGTTTCCACACGGCAGAGCACTTTGTTTCAATAGAAGTCATTATTCCAGGGAGCGATTAAAAACTTTTAACAGCAGGGGACCGTGTTTCCACTCCTGAAAATGTTTGCAGTTGTAACTATGAAAAGATATTTATAGATGTAATTTGCTCCCACAAATTAAAGAAAGCATGGAAACAAATCTTGAGGCCACAAATACATCAGTATGTGGGAAATGAGTTACATTTTGTGCCTGTGAATTTATCAAATTATGGGAGCAAGTGAAAGCTCCATCCATCCATCCATCCATCTTTGTCCTGGAACAGGAGGTAGCAGCTCCAGCAGGGAACTCCAAACTTCTCTCTACCTTACCCACATTGTCCAGCTCTGACTGGGGGATCTTGAGGCGTCCCAGGCCAATGTGGAGGTCCACCTTGTCCTCGGCCTACCCCGCGGCCTCCTCCCAGCCGGATGGGCCTGGACCACCTCCCTAGAAATGTGCCCGGATGGCATCCAAACCAGATGCCTGAACCACAACTATAAGCTACTCCGTGTCCCTCATGGGTGGTGCACTGGTTAGCACCGTAGCTCCGTCGCTGTTCTGGGCTCTCTTGGTAATCCAGGTCAACAGTCAGTTTTTATCAGAGACTCTGAATTACCCAAAGGTGTTAATGGTCGTCTGTCTCCATATGTGAGCGCAGTGATGGCCTGGGAGCCTGGATAACTTAAATATCATGGCCAAAAATGTATGAAACTGTGGGGAAAGTTACATCTTGTGGCCAGGAAATATGAGTTTTATCTCCTGCCTGTACGGCCACTCAGGTGCTCTGTAGGTAAAGTGACAAAAAGACGTAAATATTGGTTATGAAGCCGATGTGTTTTGAACTGCAGCACTGATATGAAACCCAAATACCACTTTAGCACTGTAACTAAGCCTGGATAGAAGGCTCCAAATACTTAGCGGGCCAGTTTTACATGTCTAGACGTTGCAGCCTACTCCAGTGTAGGATGAAGCTTATCTAATCCTTGTCTGTGAAACCAGCCAATTCAGCATCAAAGGGAGATTGCTTGTCGTGTCTTTGCCTCGTGTTACCCTGACAGCTTCTGCTTGAACTCAGCAGGAACTCAGTCGTGGAACACTGACAAATATGACTCAGCGACGATTGTGATGTCATATAGAGATTTAAGTACGAGTAATTGATCATTTGCCAGCATATTTTTCGCATCAGAAAGGATGAATCCATTTTCAATGTGGACGGTCTGAGTGTAAATGTCACATTACAACCAGATGAGAATATTTAACTTTGATTATAAAAGTGAGTGTGGATGAATGATAGCTCACCCTGTTCAGTAACTGGAAGGAACCTCCATCTTGTCGGGCATCTCGGAGGGCTGCTAGAGGGTTCTTGCGACCAGCATCCTGCAGCACACGACACACCACCCTCACCATAGTTTGAACTCAATTGAAAAGTACAACCTGTACTTTGCAGTGCAGCTCGAAAGTTCAGCACTAATGTTGAAACCCATCCGCAGCAGATCAGGTATTCTTCTGTATTCTTCTCGCGGGCCACGTCGACTCCCGCCCCGGCCCACTGAGTTTCCACAGCCTGCCCAAACATAGCCTACACTGGCAGAATACCTCTTTAATGGGTTCCTACCAGATAAAATGCTTCCACAGGCGATTAACCATTTACCCCACTCCCATTCATTTCACTCCATCAGATTACTTGATTGCTTGCTAAATGGACTCCCTCTCCCCCGGGGAAATACACTGTATGTATTTCCTCTGGACAGAATGAGATGCGGTTGACTTATTTTCCTTGCACACTGTGTTTTTAGACATTCAATCAGCCTTCGTTCAGTTCAGTTAATCCAGTCCGACACATATTTTATATTCAGGTCTACACAGAGGCCTAAAGCTGTTTTAGAGTTTCAGATTGTGAAACTGCAGTAATATCACAAATAGCTTTACAAATTATATGGACCAAATTAAACACCGTGCTGGGATTCTGTTCCTTACACCTTATTTCAGGCATTTAACCGAAAAAATCTGAGAGATGAGGGAACCAACAACGCTTAATTCCAGCTTTTAGGACTCCCGACGACCTCCAGTGGAGCTAACAAATTAGCAAATTACATATTTTGATTTGGCCAAAAATCTGTAGTTTTGTGACGATATTGTATTTTGAGTGATTTCATTATTCTCACCCAAGGCATGTAAGCTATTCGTAATTATTATGCTGCATTTTTTTATTTAACTCTCGCTTTCTTTTTACTGTTATTTATCATTTTTAACTTATGACCCTAATTGGGGAAGCTACTGTCTCTCTTTATTATGAAATGCTAACCCTGTCCCTTACACCTACTTGACAATTAAAGTTTTTTTTTTCCCCCAAAATCTTTGTTGGTGAGCAGTAAGTCTTTACTGGTAATTTACCCTAAAAAAAATTGTATTGCTCCTCATCCTAATGTCCCAATCCTTGTTGCGGCAAATCCACCTCGAACCGTAGGAGTGTCAGGGTTTTTGGTACTGTGCCTGAGCACGAGCAAGAAGAAGAATCGAGCCTGCGTCATTTGTTTATGATGTGTTCCAGCTTGGAAAAGGTCATCGACGCTCTCTATGCGGGTAAAACAAGGGAGTACATTGCTGATGGCTGTTTTTTATTATTTTGGAGATTCCACCAACAACCCTCCCACCTGCCCTCTAGGGGCTCGTGCAGCTCTACTCCATAAACGCCCCTTGCATTTGTCCGCACGGTGAGAACCAGCACAGAGCAGCCCGCTTCCTTGTTTTGGGCCAAGATCACCTTGTCAAACAGATATCAGCACAGCTAAAACTGTGTGGTACGCTTGTGTTCGTAGTAATCAAATGCACTGCACTTTAAGGGTCAAGCGTGCTGTAATAATAAGAAACCAGCCGGAGCTGTTCATCCCTCACTCAGATCAGTGTCCAGGGTGAAAGGTACATCAGAAACATGTCGTGCAGACGCCCTCAGCACTGCTATTTGATGTTGAGCTGTGTCTGACTGGGATCCTGCAACTTGATGCTGTTCTCATCCTTCTCCCAAGAGCTGAAATAAGTCCTGCACCTTGATGTGCTCCTGATTCTGAGTGCTAAAGGAATTGACATGACTTTTCACAGTCTATGATTAAATTGAATTCCGTCCTCTCTCCAGGGGCTTTTTCATTTAACAGGAGGGTGGTGATGCAGGTCAAACGAACAGATCCCTCGCTATCTGGGTGTAGTCATGTGTGAATGAAACGCCTCATCACTTTGTAAAGGCGGTGTCAGCTGTGTAAGTTAATTGCGATGGTCTCCCACATGTAGAATAAACACACACGCATTCACGAGTGTTGTGTCTGTATATCCAGTACAACCAGACGCACCAGTCTCTGAGGTGTGTGTCCTCCTGTCAGCTCTGCAGCACTCAGTTTAAACACATTACCATATTTTGGGATTATTCTGAATGAACATGTTTTTGTTTTTTTTAAATTTCTAATTATTTTCCAACTAGCAAATAATAACTGTAGTATATTAATCTTATCCGGTGGTGCAGAGGCAGTGGATAAGAAACTAGTGAGGAAAAAGGAAGCAGACACGCTCCAAGCAACTGAGGACTGGCTAATGTTTTTTTAAGAGAGAGGCAGCACTTAGCAGCCGCCAAGGCTAGGAAAAGAAAAAAAAAAAAAAAAAAAAAGGAGAAACAAATCTATCCTGCCCCTGCATATTTCATCCCTGATGTGATGATGATGATGATGTGCTTGGTCAGATAGACAACCAAATACACCCTGGCAGTGGAAATTTCACTTAAACTGATGTGGCATAGTGTTAATCATCCAAGCCAGTGAGCTGATCCTTCTTCCAGAGTTGAAAAATATATTCATCAGGGGATGTCAGTCGATATGATTATCTGAACATAATACTTTATTACTAAATATATAGATATATATTTATATATTTGTTTCAAGGAACTCTCCACATCCGATTCGCTTCAACTCTGTTATTGCTTGGTCCTGTTTACTGACATTTCAAGATGTTATAGAATTTGAGGAAAAAAAAACGGATTTAGTGTTTTGGTATTGGAATAATTTCAATATCCAGTGACTTGTTTATTCTCCCGGGCGCATCTCAGGACCTTCATCAGCGGCTCAAGCTGAGGTCAGCAAGGTGCAAAAAAAACAAACAACCCCCAACAACAGCAGGAAACGAGGTAAAATTAGCCTGTTGTCAAAAAAGTGGGTCATGCAGCCATTTTGAGTGGACCATTACCGTGTGCATGATGGAAAAATTTCGGATCCTGTGCTTTTATTTTGAAGGAGATCCTATTTTCTATGTTTTGTCAACGTGGCAAAACGCAAGTATATCAGATATGTGCTCTCTAACACTGAAGACAAACAAAAATTTAGCCTTGCACAAGGTTTTAACGAATAAATAACAATTATACACCATGAACTACCTTTTTGATCTTTTTTTGATCTCTGCTTGTAGTTTTTTCCCCCCAAATGAAAAACTTTTGGCCCTCCTGATAATGATGCGATGGCCAAACCCAGCCCCAGGTGTTTAAGTTCCATGTTGACGTTGGCAGACATTTGCCGACACAATCAGTGGCGTGGTCATTTGCTACATACTCAGACTGGCATTTACAGCTCTAGTCGGTAGACCAGTGAGGGAACCTGAACCCCCCTTGTAACCTTCCATGCCCCTCTGCTTCTGTGACGGTCAGAGTGCAGAGACGCTTCTTAGCTGACGTCTTCTCGGCCTGACTTATTGAGCGGAATCTGTGGCCCTGACCACGGCTCTGAAATATCAGGAGCAAAACTGTTTAGTTCCCAGACAAATCCACGCCGGTCTCCATGGTGCTGAAATAGCAGCCTGATTTGTAAATGCACTTTTTTCTCTCTCTCTCCTCTCAGTTTCACCCCCTCTGTCACTTTCCTGTCATACATCTCTCAACTTTAGGCCAAAAATAGCTCCATACTCTTCTGTAGCCGACATGCTATAGAATAGTTAAATCTTTGTGATCAAAGTGACAAGTAGCAATGTGATTCCTTGCAGAGGAGCAAGGAGATCATAGAGACACGCGGCTGCTTTCTTTATTCCAATCGTCATTCAGGGAAATCTGTGCTGCTGAAAAGAATCCACATGTCACGCCATCTCGCCGCCAAATACACGGCTACAGATGCTGTTGTGAGAAACATGACGATAACCTGAATAACGTCAGTCCACTGCAGGACATTTAAGCACATTTGTCGTAGAGGGAGGGAACAAATGGGACAGTTATGGTTCACTTATCATCCAGTCCAGCAATGTGTGTGTGTTGCATGTGTGTTTGAGAGGTGAGCACTCATTGGGCAAGCCCCCCACCCCCACCCCCCCCTGTTAAAAATGAACAAATCACCTAGCGGTCCCAGTGAATGCCAGAGCAGGTGCTTGTACCGGCAGTGAGCCAAGGACTGACCTTTCCGATCCACAGAGCTCAGCATTGCAGGGTTTCGGAAATCTCTCCGCAGAGAGACAAGAAGCAGAAGACTCACACTGTCAGATGATGTGCTAATTGCTTGTGGTTGCTTATCTCAGCTACCCCCGCTGGGTGGATCCTAGTGATACGATCCAGTCCCCCTCCTGTTGGCCCACAAATCCCCAAAGGCCACGAGGCACGTTGCTGTGTGTCTGTTGGGTCACACGAGGTGGCAGACATCAAGACACATGTTTGAATCTGTCTCCAGCTTAACCATGAACAAATATCTTGTATCATTATAGCAGATTTTCACTTGTCTTATATACAACTTTAGTATATTGTGAAAAAGTATGTGCTTCTGTTTATAGATGCAGAGTCTGAGTCAATGGAGTGCCTGCTATAATACATGAGAGCCTATTGTACCTAACATGACGCGGCCCTGTTGAACTGGGCTGAGGTGTTCTGAGAGGTGCTCTTCCATCCCATCTACGTCAATTAAGTGTGACAGCATATTCCGAACACCTCAAGTCCAGTCGTATCAAATTCTCTTTATACAGCCCTGAGTCACCAATCAGTTTCCCTCAGAGGGTTTTACAATCTGCACAAGGGACAGACACCCTCTGTCCTGCGACTCCCGGTCTCGCTATCCTCGCTTCTTGATTGGAGCGAGGATAAACTTCTCTCCCAAAATAAAAGGAAAAACTGGGGGCTGAAGTTGAACACCACAGTAAAACAAATTAAAACAGCTTTCTCAAAGACATCCAATTAAAACTGACTGTTATAATCTTCGGATGATTTCCTGAAGGGCTCATTAGTCTGATCTGGTTGTGTCTAATAACTTGGCAAGTGACTTTATATATGCACTGTTTATCTATAAAATTTGGTTTTTGCATGATGGAGCAGAAGAGCACGTGCACCGTGGTGTAGATGTCACCTCCTGTGTCAGCCAGGTGTTGCTAGAAAACAAACGCTACAGTATATACCTGCAGTCTAACTGTAATGCAGATTAGACGCTGTTTGTTTACCTCAGGCTTACTTCCTGTAACTAGGTGGCGCTACGTCAGTAAAGTAAAATCAGCGTGTAGATTTAGGTTGGGGCGCTCTTCAGAGATGAGGTTCGTAAACGATCTGCCGCCTTGCCACAGTTTAGCAAAACTGTTGAATAATCTGGCCCCAATTTGAACGAGTCCTCCTCAGCTCGCACTGCACTCGTCCGCTAAATCTCAGCCTGGTAGATTTTGCACCATCCTGCTTACAGACAAACATGACAGAAAACATTACATCCTTGGCAGATTTAATAAAAAAAAAATAAAATTGTAGCCTTGTTTCACATTGATCTGAACTACATTCACTCAAATACCCTGTTCATTGAGTAAAAGTAGCACAACGTGACAGGTGAGCATCACTTGCTGACTCGTGGTACGGACTTGTACATGTCGCTCATGAGCCTGTTTGCTGCGACGAGCCTGCAGACATGTGGAGGAGTGGCAGCAGCAGGGCCAGCTCCTCTTACTGCCTAACTCTGCTTTCATCGCCCTGCTTTCATCCAGCTCAAGTGCCACAGCTATTAGACCTTTGTGCAGTGCTGAAGGGGGGGAAGCTAAATGTGCCAGCACGGCTGGCTAGGTTACTTTCAAACTGCTCCACACAGCAGCTCTTTGATTAACTATTCAGAAAAGTCTTAAACATACTTCATGAATACATTTGGCCTCCATATATTTTCCCTCCATCCACCATCCATCAGAATTGAGGGTAAATATACAGTCCACTCTCTCGACACTGATTTAGTACGGATATTTAATCTAAAATATTCACTGTGTGTAATGTAAAATAAATGCATCTGATTTAATGGCAAAACATTTTTCATTTTTTGAAAGTTATGTCTTGTACAGAGTGGAAACAGGCATTTGCATTTGCGTGCAGGAGTTATGGACAGAGAAAGAAATATGGACACACCATCTATCTACAGAGCCGTCCAATGGCTGGAGTTACTCTGCATCTGTGGACTTTTCTGCTGCTCTTTCCTCATTTACAATTTTATCAGTTTCTTTATTTCTACCAAAGGCCAAGGTTGTTGTTCTCTGGATACGTGAGTTTATGCACGCGTTAATATTCTTCTACGACTCAGAAAAATGGCACTCGTAAATGGTCATGTAATAGGAACATTTTAGGACGATTTGTGGAACTTAGTGTGTCCAAAATTAGACTTAAGACATAAAATACGCTGATATTCATCTGGTTCTTGGATTCTTTGGACATGAGTCCAGCACACTGGGAATATAAGTCTCAATTCAGCTGAGTTTCCATATGTTTCGGACCTTCAGTCATACAGCCTCTGGCCCGTTTACCACCAGCTGCGTAAATGTGTTATCTCAATGCTAACTTGTCGACTGCTAACAGCCGATATTACTTGTCTGACCTCCAAAAAATACTTTCAAGGTCTCATTAATCATTAAACATGTCATAGCGAGGTCGGTAAACGGAGGAATAAGACTGAACGCTGCGTACTTTTCTTTTATGAGCGCATATTAGGAGAAATGCTGCATTCCAGGTGAACCTGAATAGAATTTCTGAGCTCTCAGTTGGAAATTTCAGCTGTAAACCTGCATAGATAATTTAGCATTAAATACTGAATATCGTTTAAGGCCCTTTTACATTTTGTGTCACATTAAATCAGTCATGCACACTGTATTTGCTCTCATTTTATCTGTGGATGTGTTGCTGTGATGCAGTGTGATGTTATCAACTGCTATTGAGAAGAGCTGGGAGTGATGTCACCCCCATGGTCACTGTAAAGTCTGATAGCTGTTAATACCTGGAACCAATGATGGCAAACTTCAGTTCAGCCCTTTGTCTTTCTGACAAGTCCAGCTCATCGGTGTTTGCGTGGCTGCATGTCAACAGGATTATTCGTGGAATATTCCCGCTCCTTAGCCATGTCAACAGCCTGCAGGCAATATTGCCACTGGAGGAACAAGTTTCACATTTTCCGGAATACTCAGTGTCTCATAGCCTTTTGTCTCCTTGGATGCATGAAACAGGAAGGATGTGAGTGAGTTTGTCAAGCGCGGTACGTACTTCTCTTTCTTTTCTTTTCTTTTCATCAACAGGGTTTCAGGAAGCAAACACGATTTGAGGAAAGACACGGAGTCACAAAATCTATTGAGTAGAAGCAGCCAGAGGCCGGCTATGAAGCTGCTGCCAGAGCAGCCAGTGAGTGAGTGGCAGGTGGACTGGCCCCAGGGACTCCTAATGAAGAGAGTCTGCCTGGCTGCTTATCGATCCAGCCACATCAGCTGATCTGATGCCTGGCTGACTGGCAGACTGGGGGGGACTTAATGGGCACCTGAGGCCGCACACACACGCAGACACACACACACACACATACACACACACACACACACACACACACACACACACACACACACACACACAGGCGATATTGAACTCAAAAGGTATATGTTTGAGGGTATAGCTGCACAAAAATACCAGTGTGTAGGATTCCGGGGGTTTTGTTTGCAGAACTGGTAATCATGATTGTTTACATCAGACTATAATCACCTGAAACTGGAACTCTCTTCTGAGAGTTGAAGGGTTTGTTAGGTAGACATCCATCTTAAGGCTCTGACCCTCAGTTGATGGAGCTCAGCGCATCCTCTCTGTAGAGAAGCAGACAACAGCAGCTACTGCAGGAAAATTCCTTTCATCCGTATAGGAAAGAGTTAATATCCCTTTTTCATGTTTTTTGTAGCATTTTCACACTTCTGACAGACAGTCCTTTTTTGGCTAATTACGCCATGAAGAAGCAAAACAACAGTGTTCTTATGAACACTAATGTTGATATGAAAAGAATTGTTGATAGAAAAAAATGTAATAAATGTGTCTGGTTTGATGACATGTTGCATTTGTATGACATTTGCATTTTCTTTTTCTGACTTTTTCGAAAAACCTGACTAAAACCTTCAGTACAAGTCAACAGAGAACGGTGATGAATTGCGTCAGTGAACATCCTAAAAAGTGAAGTCGAGAACAATAAAAATAACAATTGTTTGTTCGGAATTTTTTGTTTCAGCACTGAAGAGACAATTAACTATGACCAACTAACAGAACCACAGCCTCAAACCTGTGCAGGCTGCCTAGAGACACTCATATCTTATTCAGCCTTCAGGCAAACAATCTGCTCTCTGTTAGCGCCAAATATTTTAAATTTTGACTCATCAGTGCAGACCACCTGCTGCCCCCCCCCCCCCCCCCCCCCATTTTCTGTGTTTTCGAGCATAGATGAGTTGCTTGGTTTTGTTTTGTTTTTGAGCAGCGAGTCATCCATAACTTATGAGCACAACTGGATCCACACATGTAACACAGGACCTGTGGGTGAAGTGACTTCAAGGCTGACCTTCTTTCCAGTCTTTTGTTGCGTCTTATCACAGGACATGAAGGCAGACAGACAGCAGCAGTGTGCACCTGGCTTTAATCTACCAGTATGTGGGACTCTGCAGTGTGTGGGACTCTCAGGTAGTTTGGTCCTCATCTGTGATCAGCAGTGATGGAAACACAACAGCTGGAGAACATTCTAAAGTTTAAACCGTGTGACGCTATGATGCCTACGCAAGAACACCACAATCAAAGTTTTCAACCTGTTGCTGTGGAACCAGAAAGCAGCAGCTACACCGTATATTTATACAGGCTACAGCTGAGCACAGAAATGCTAACAATTCAGGCTAACTTGACAAGAGTTCACCTGCAGCCAAGGAAATGATGTGATTTGTGTTGTTGGTCTGCCTGTTCGCAAGATAACGCAAACATTGATGGATGGCTTTTGATGAATTTGGTCAGATGGTTGAGGAATTCAGTTTTGAAGTTGAGTTTTGTGTGTGCATTCTTACGATTCAAATACATTTCTAAAAATGGGGGAATCTGCCGTGTCTGTGGGCTCCCTGGGCATTAGCCGGTTGGTCTCGCATGTGCGTCGTATCTGTTTGTTGAGCCGTTACATGCGGCTTGTTGTGTTGGTTTGGGTAATGCATCTTAAGCCCAGTTATCAAATATAAATGAAGCACTGACTTCCTCATCTATCTTTTATGGACTTCATTTGTTCGGGTATTTGACTGCAAAAATATTTTTGGATGTTCCCATACTGTTAAGAAAAATGTGCCTAAGCAGCAGCAGCAGCAGCAGCAGCGGCGGCGGTGGCGGCCAGTCTATATAAAACTGGGTGTACTGATATACAGGGTATTATGAATGTTCTCCAGGGTTAACTTAGGTAAATGGTTCTATCAGTGGGGCTTTATGATCATACTTGATTACATAAACGTTAGTATTATAATTGGGACTCAGAAATACCTGCCTGTCACGGTGACCTTTGACCGCCAAATATTGGCAGGTCATCCTTGAGTCCCAGTGGATGTTTGTAGCAAATTTGGAGAAATTCCCTCAAGGTGTTGGAGAGATGTTGTGTTAATGAAAATGGTTGGATAAGTGCCTCCAGTCGATGGCTGCTCTGAGGCATGAAACACGCAACGCTGATGTCTTCGCTTTACTTCAAGTCAAAAGCTTGCTGTCTCACACGTTTTCTTCAAGAATATTCGCCAGTAATGAACTTTGGGTAGTGACAGAAAGAGAAAGAGAAAATTACTGATATTAGCAGCCAAATTTAGTTTCCTCCAGAAGGTGGTTCGTCCAGACCACGCTCATGCATATGGACGGCAAAAAGTGCAACAGAACAAGGCTGAGGTGAGTGTGAAAAGTGAAAAATATCACCATCCTATTTATTTTCTGTGGTTATTTTCACGTCTGGCACCTTGACAATCACCTGGATTTCAGTTCAGCTCTTGGAGAAAGCTGCTGCTGTCAAGACTGTCGTCTCGGATGTTACAGAAATCACACACGCGAAAGCATTTCTGCACAAGTGCTCATGGTCCTGACACTGCACTCTCCGGTTCACACTGCTTATTCCACAGTGATCGATACAAATGTTCAAAGAGGCTGAGCAACTCCAGCATCCATTAGTCACCAATCGCCAGTGAACAAATACGGAGGGTATTTGTATCCCGAGAATGTCATCTTTTTTTTGGGTAATCGTCTCACACACATTAATCTTACAATGGCTTTTAACCTCTTAAAAGTGCACACTTCCCTTTCTTGGTGGATGGAGACTGCTTGTGTATAATTAATGCTGGTAGGGTGAGCTGGTGGGAGGTCTTGGAAAGCTGCTGTCCACCCCATGTGCACTGCAGGGCGACACGTGTGCATGCATCACAGTCTGTCACTAAGTTAACCCAGAGAAATGCCAGTTTTTTTTTTCTTCTCCTGCAGCTTATTCTTCACCTCGGCACATAATTTCATGTCTCCCCCCCCTCCCCCTTTTTTTGAACTCTTTGTTCTCTCAATCTCACTTTCGCTCTCCTGAAAGTGTCCGTGCTATCACTTCAAACAGTTTGACAGTGTGTACAAGATTTTGTGTGTGGAGGAATGTCCGTGCATGCGATGACTGTGAGAGCCTGAGAGCTGGGGTGCGCGCGCACGCGTGTGTATGTATGTGTGTGTGTGTGTGTGTGTGTGTGTCACTATACTTGTGTTCACTTTTGTGTGCATGTATCT
Organism: Aulostomus chinensis; assembly: GCF_037954235.1. NCBI lineage: Eukaryota > Metazoa > Chordata > Actinopteri > Syngnathiformes > Aulostomidae > Aulostomus > Aulostomus chinensis. The sequence goes on along the minus strand of NC_141341.1, from coordinate 5,126,651 downwards.
CTTCATACCCACTAATTAGAGTGACAGTTTTTATTAATAGTTTGGGGCTAATGTGCAATAGCGTGACTCCAGCTCTTCTACTTCACCCTGCTCTCTCGCCACCCCAGGCCCTAATTATCAAGCTGACGATCTGACATCCAACCACTAAAACAGAGACGACACATTGACATATCATCACCTCCGACTTTAGACTGCACTCCTTCCAACCTGAGGTTACACTCAATTCCACAGTCTTGTTTCATGCTGTCTCATTACCTCTGTGCATGTCTGAAAAGGAGTCCAGGGTAAAAAAAACAACAACAAATAAAACCCAGTATGATCTTGAATTTGGAAATGTTTAGAAATAACTTTTTTTGGGAGGTGTCTCAAATTGCAGACTTGATTTCTGTGCAGCAACAACAATCCATCCATCCATTCATCCCATCCATCCATTTTCTACCACCAATCCTGTTAAGGGTCACGGGGGGTGGAGCCTATCCCAGCAGCCTTCAGGCGAGAGGCGGGGTTCACCCTGGACAGGTCACCAGTCCATCGCAGGGCCAACACATAGAGACAGACAACCATTCACACTCACAGTCACACCTACGGTCAATTTAGAGTATCAATCAGCCTCGTCCCCTCTTGATGTCTTTGGACTGTGGGAGGAAGCTGGAGTACCAGAGAGAACCCACACAGGAACAGGGAGAACATGCAGACTCCACACAGAAAGATCCTGTACCCGAACCGGGACTCGAACCTGGAACCTTCTTGCTGTGAGGAGACGGCGCTGACCACTGCACCACCGTGCCGCCCGCAACAACAGACCACCGAAGTGAAATAGTGTAATTTCACTTGCGGGGACGTCATGTCTGTTGTGACCACAGCTTACAGAAAGCATGACCACAAATCACAAAGGCGTGGGCACATTGGTCCGTTCCCCCTGCAAAAGAAACACAAATGCGAGCAGCAGCCAGTGACAGCGGGACTGCAGGTATTGGTAATTTAGTAGTGCTGTCTGGATGACCTCTAATGATACTTAATAACTTTGTATTGCAGTCCAAGCAGTTTAATGGAAGGTGTCCAAGTGAGTGAAACCTTCAGTCTTTCACTCAACGTGTAAAATCGGACCCTAAATTCATACCAAACAGGTACAACATTCAGACCCCCCCCCCCCAACATGTTTCACCTTCCGTAAGTCGTACCCACGACATAAACCTGATGTTCCCACAGGTAAAGCCCTTCCTGTAGTATTTGACTCTCAGTACATACAAGGAAAAAAAGGTGATTATCACTTGCCTTCGTAGATGAGCCAAAACGAGACATGATTCAAACACAGAAGTGCTTTAAGGGTTGACAGCTTCAAACACGGAGATCAGAAGGATACCAGTCTGCTCCTCGACAGAAGAGAGCTTCCTTGTTTCGTTCAAGACTCAAAATTCTTGCGTGGATCACACATGAATGTGTGTTTAGATCAAATGAACGCCACGCAACAAGACAACAACCAAACAAACAAAACAAAAAGAAAAAAGCATCTATATTTGCTCGGCATTGTGCATATCTAGTCAGTTTTAATCATGTTACATTCATCCTACAGGCATGAAATGATCAGATGTGCTGTAAAGCTGCTATGTTCTAGATGACGTCAGAAGCATTCATGTAGCGTGATTATGTAAGACTTGGTTCTTTCTATTACTGGGACTTGAGAGTAATCAAAATAGTGTCCTCCCACAGCTCAGTCGAAGCTCTTTTGAAGGCAGTTGCCTATTTCACTCACAGTCTCTTCTAATATTCTTGATTTAATTTCAGAATGGAATAGAGAGGGCTGTGATAACCTCTCCTGACCAGGACAAATGGAGCGTGCCCATTCAAGATTATCTTGTGCACATCCTTCAAATCAGAGACGCTGAGTGAAATCTTCCGTCTGTTCTGAAGCAGAAGGGCCTGGATGTCCTGCTGCTGCCGACGTCCAGCTGTCGCGGCCTGTCCAGTGTCCAACTGCTGTACTGTGTTGTATTTCTAAGAGACACAGGAAAAAAGACAAGAAAGATGGGAAACAACGTTGAGATTAATTTGATTAAAATGCTTAAAAGTTGACAAATCCAGTGCATCACAGCCACATCAGGTGAGGCAAAAACAGCAGACAAACCGTATAGCATAAATATGAAGGGGCGGAGCCAACATTCGTGACTTGTGACGTCACTGAGCAGCTGAGCATAACCATGGCTGCGTCTTACTGCTACGACCCACCTCTACTGCTTACTTCCACAACCGAAACACGGCAGCATCATTCGGACACCCAAGAAAATTGGTGGTGAAGCACGACCTCTGCTGGCAGAGCACCGATACCGCAAATAGGTAGACAGCACCAGCGAAAGCCCCACCTGCTGGCCTGACTGTCGCACTGCACGCCACACTGAGCGCACTCTTCATTCATTCTCTATTATTAAGCACATTAACGCACCTGTAAAGGTGTGTTCACACCGCGTCGCGTTTGGTGTGAACACGCCTTTAGTCATCAACAACGACTATAAATGTTGGTGTTCATAAGAGTGGGAGACTGTTGGTGGCGCAAACTTGGCTTGCGGGCCCACAGGTTTTTAGGGCAAGAAGAAGAAGTCAGCGGTGCATTGTGGGCCATAGGCGAAGTAGGTCGCAACTCGCGCCAGTTGTGGTTTCGGACGGCCTACGACCTACTCTGCGACCTACGATCCGACCTACTTGGCAATTCGGACGCAGCGCGGGTCCTTCCCCTGCAGCCTTGATTGGAGCTGATGAGATTCAGGTATGTGACGGCAGCAGGGAAGCCACGCCCCTACAGACGCACCGAAACAAACTTTTTGACTTAATTTTTTTTCTATTTTGTCTCGGCAGAGGAAAAAAAAATGAGCCACTAAAAAAAATAATATGAACAAAAATAGCATGAAACTGCTGCCCCTCCTGGAGAGACAGAGAGTTTCCGCAGCCTTTTGTTGTTGCGTGTGTGAGATGGAGCTTTGTCGTCGCCCCGCCGGGACAAGGTAACGGCTGCTGCGGGACTGACGTCAAAGGCAGCTGAACGTTTGCTAGCTAAACCAACATGAAGCGAACCATGCGTCAGCTGGCGAAATAGTGACGGTTTCAGTTGAACATTTTCGTCACCTTGCAACCTCCGGTACGTGCTGTGACACTGCCGGACCAGGTAACAGACCTGCACCGGGAGAGCGGAACCTGGTTCCTCTCAGGTTGTCATCACCTCACCAGAGCGTCATACCGTACTGTATGGATGCTAGTTTGCAGCACTGTTAACCTTTTAAATCACTCAAAGAACACCTTTAAGTCTTAAAACAATCATTTTACACATATTTCATGTCTGGTTATTGTTCATAGCTTCTAAAAAAAATTGCAAAATTATGCTTTTTAGGAAATTCGACCCCATCTTCGACTAAAATATGCAGAAACTCAGCAATTAAAACTGCTCCTCTGGATCCCGTGGATGTCAGAGCATTAAAGCATGCATTATATTATTTCTTGGTGTCATTCTGTGCTCTTCCCTTGAAATGATTTTGACTTTTGAATGTTTTTTTCACCATCTGGTGTCATTTTATTTTGTAGTTCCACTCAGGGGACACCGGAAGAAAGCAGGTATTGAGCTTAAAACCACATAGGCGTGGGAGTCTGCTGAGGTTAGAAGCTATATTGCTGTCCTGAAGATCAGTCCCTCTCTCTGTGGTGGTGTCATGACACAAAACTGGCATTCAAAGGGTTAGAGTTGATTATTATGTGATATTTCTTGATCAGGGCTGCACGGTGGTGCAGTGGTCAGCACTGTGGCCTCACACCAAGAAGGTTCTGGGTTCGAGTCCCGGCTCGGGTGCGGGATCTTTCTGTGTGGAGTCTGCATGTTCTCCCTGTTCCTGCGTGGGTTCTCTCTGGTACTCCAGCTTCCTCCCACCGTCCAAAGACATCAATTTGGGGACGAGGCTGATTGATACTCTAAACTGACCGTATGAATGTGAGAGTGAATGGTTGTCTGTCTCTATGTGTTGGCCCTGCGATGGACTGGTGACCTGTCCAGGGTGAACCCCGCCTCTCGCCCGTAGATGCTGGGATAGGCTAATAAGCGGAAGATGACGATGACGATTTCTTGATGAGTACTGATGTTGTTTGACGAAATTAACGATTAGATGGTGCAACTGATTTTTGTTTCACAGCTTGATTTTGACAAGCAAGCTTTTCATGTGGAACAGGATGAACGTCAGTAAATGAGACGTGGACAAGTTACCTTTGCGTGAACTAACGTTATCCTCAAAGAGAGAGACCGTCACCAGCCGCGCTCTCTAGACGCCGGCAGGTAACTTTCACCGCTGTGGTGGAGACATCGCCAGATTCTTTCCACACCATTTTAGTCTGAATGTAAAATTTTCAGTTTGTTGCGTAATCAAGACTGATTGAGACTGCGGTGACTCTTGCCCCTTTGTTGGAGTGAATATGCAAGATTTCAGCCATTAACATTAAGGGAACGTTTGTGCTGGGTGAGAAGGACAGAAACACCTGTCTCACTCTTTTTGTCGGCTTGGTGGCCGGTTTACATTCAATTTTCCAACATCCTTGGCCTGTGAGACACCTGTGTCTTGTTGTTTGTCCACCTGTGACTAACTTTGCAATCCGTTGGAATTCAATTGGTGTTGTATTTGTACTTTGATGGAAATTTGAAAATTCTTTCCAGTCTCAGTGTGTTTCTCACACAGAGCAGGTCTAGACTGCACTCTTTGTTAATTTAGAGAGTCTCAACTCTTCCCATGTGAGCAAGCACTTAGCGAACCCTCATTTAAGCGTAAGAAGCCTTGAGCAGAAACGATTTTCAGTGTGTATAAGCAGTAATAATAAAGCAGGCTCCATCATGATTATAATAATGATGGCGCCAATACGTCAGCGCTATTACCAGTGATGACAATAATGAGTGGAAGAAGCACAAATCTATGCTAAAGAGAAGATGGTGAGTTGGAAACGTGCACTAATGGTATGAATGTGAACAGATAAAGGGGGAGATGCATGATGGGAGATCCCCCAGCAGTCTGGGCCTATTAGAGGATGGTTGAAGACGTGCCTGTCGCAGCCGTAAGCTTAATCAATAAGGAACGTCTACTCTGGTAACAAGGAGGGAATGACTTCATATTCGTGTATCTCCAATCTCTGGTTTACAGGATACTGATATGACACCATTTGTAGATGAGTAAATCTTCTGGTACTTCATTCAAAAAGTGCACTTTATCTTTCAAGTTCTCACAAAGGCATGTTTTCAGGTGGCAGAGATGTTCTTTCCTTGTAACGTTGCTTCTTTGTGACTCCAGAATGCAGGAAGAACCAGCCATGTGTATTTAGCTTGGAAGCTAACAGTGACCGCTGGCATGAGAGGGAATGATTGCCAACCTGTGAGGGTTGCAGTTAATTTTGTTAAGCATACACCTGGTTAAAGAGGATGACCGAACGATGTTGTTAGCCGTCAGTGACTGTTAGCTTCAAGCTAAATGTAGCTGCCCCCCCCCCCCCCATACATTCTGGAATCACGAAGAAGTACCGCAGGAGGGAAAATGTCAAGACACCTACTGATGGTAGGAATGCACCTTATTCCAGTTTAGACACGACTGCTGTTGGCTGTGAAACGTTGCAGCTGTGCAGTTCACCCGGTCGTATCAGATGTTGATGCCTGAGTGGAGCAAACATTACCGTTTAATTATGGCTGAGATTCATCCAAACTGGCCTCACTGTCGTGTGTAACAGTTTGCATGTCAGAAGTGACTGAATGTTCCACCGCATCAGGCTCATGCGGGGTTAGCTTGGCGCTGGGAGAGACTGTGTACCACAAGTCACTGTCTATCGGTCAGTTTCTGCCTGTGCGACTTTTCCACAATTATCTCAACAACTCTTCATTGGATCAACTTCAAACTTGCCGTCTGCTGACACCTGAGGGAGATGCAGTGTTGAGCCTTTCTCTCTCCCGCTTTAGGTTTTCAAAGGTTGTTGTTTTTCTCTTTTTTTCTGTCAGGTGACCTTGTGATTGCATGACTTTAGGGTCAGGAGTCTAGAGGAGGACCACAGACTCAGATGACAGTGAGGATTCAAACTGTGATGCTACGTGACATCACACACTCCATGGCTCCGCCCCTTCAACGACAGCACACGTTTCCTCGGAAGGCCATCGACATTCGGTGAGTCATTCTTGCAACATTAGGGGCCGTTAAAAACGATATATTGATTGTGTGGACTGATGTTTAAAAGCTATTCTTTTGGGTTTATTAGAATGGCTGGACAATTGAAAAAACATCAGAAAGTGATTATTTGAAATATTAGGGGGGGGGGGTGATCATTTTCACATTTTGTTATTTTTAATTCAAAACCATGATCAGAAAACATCTCTGCGGCACAAACTTGTACCTGCTGCAACTGGAAAACTGCACCAACGGATTGGATTTCAGTAACGGTTTGATTTTCTAGCCCAATTTACTGGATGGAAAAGGACATAGAGGGTTTCCTAGTCTGCTAATTACGGCTTCTGCAAAAACAACTGTTAAAAATATCCTGACGACCCTGGTGTCTTTCCAATGTCTTAAGGACTTGAGTCGGTGCAGCATTAAATGAATTGCACAAACATTTTTTGATCTAAAATACAAAATTGCCATTAGGAAGTTGCAGAACTATGAAGGCCAACCCAAGTCATCCATCTTCTTTGTCCCAAGGGGAAAAGTCCTAGTTGACAGTCAGCAGTGTTTTCATGTTTTCCAAGCTCATAAAACATGTATTTTCCACTGCCATGCGTGGAACACGCCCCATCGAAGAATCGCTCCCTAACTTGTTGGTATGCATAGAATTCGCGGGACTGTGACTCCAGATTCTGAAACCAATTATTCAAATAGCTGCCACTGTAACTGGCAGGGCAAGCGTGTCGAGAACAAGAGAGGAGCATCTCAGAGATTCATAATAAAATGTTCCCTGCTGTAGAGAGGAGTTACTTCTCTGCACCATTTCAAGATGGCCTGTTGTCGACCGTTGGAGTTTTAAGATCAGTCATGTGTGAGATGCCTCAGAGCCAAGGTGTTGATGTGGGGTGAATTCAGTTGCACGTGCCCGTGCACGGAGAGGACCGCAGTTGAACCCTCTGCTGCTGCTGCTGACACTAAAACACGCACAGCGACTTGTAGCTGGAAACACAACTCAATATAATGTCCCACTAACTGGTGAAATTATGATGGGATGGATGGAGTAGAGTAACCTTTCCATCCACTAACACACACGCGCACACACACACACGCACACGCACACGCACAGACTGCTGAACTTTACAGCGGAGTGGAGGACTGAATACGGAACAAAACTGTTGTACCCTGAATTACCGTGAAAGTGACATGAAGCTGATTAATCCTCCAGCAGGCTGTTAAGGTATCTGCTCATTCTGTGTGTGACTTGCAGAAGGTGCACATGGATATTTCATCGCTGAGCGTCTGAGTGGATGAAATATGAGAGCATCGTGAATGTCTGAATACCTGGCATATAAAATTCATGGAGCATCTTGTGGTGTATTGTCAGGGTTTTGGTGAGGGATGTCCTCAGGCCATCCCATTAATCTCTATTAAACTGGGACATGTCGTGTGTGTGTGTGTGTGTGTGTGTGTGTGTGTGTGGTGTCCTTTAACTACATGTGTGGAATCTCAAACTTGAGTCTTTCATGCTTTGCAGGGCTAATGATGCAACATGTGTATTTAACTTGATGATTTACTGTTAAGATTTATTTTTGGGTTGGAATTAGGGTATGCACTCACAGGTGTGTGTATGTGTGTGTGTGTGTGTGTGTGTGGTTTTGGCGGCTGCATTTGCAAGTCTGTGCTATAGTGAACAGAAGGTATATAGGCGTGATGTCACAGATGCAGTTGCAGCCATTGAGAGGCAATGTTAAGGCTGATGTGTAGTTGTGTATCGCATCTACATGGAGCCTAAGTCTTCGCTGACACACGAGACTTTCACACTGTTGTGTGTCATGTTGTAATCACAACACAACATTCCAGTTGGCGACGGAGCTTCTGTGCCACTGTGTTGAGTTTCTTGTCCCTCAGATTGCTGAAATGTCAAGACTTTCAAACCTTTAGATTCAAGTAATTTCAGTTTTGTTTTTTAGCATATGAGGAAAGGTTGTGATGGGATTAGTCTTATAATGTATAATTATATTGTGAATGAGGTTTAATACGTGGTTATTGTTTTGAATTTATGCCCAGAATTGTGTGCCTCCCCGAACTTTAGCTCGGCGACTACAGATGCTAGTTAGCTGAGAGCTGTTTCTGGTGCAGTCTATCACCTTCCCATTGTCACTTCCAGATAAATGAGAAGGGGGAATCCTTTGGAGTTGGAGCTATTAGATGACAAAATGATAAATAAAAGATTAATGAACAAACTTGTCACAAGGAATGTGACGCTACGAAGCGGACCAGTCCCAGCTGTTGCAGCCTGCATCACCGAGACGTGCGGTGACCGGGTGCTGTAGCCTCCTGCGTCATTTCAACTTCATTCAAATGCAGCAGAATTCCAAATCTGTTGAGGCTGTATGTTTATTTCCAAATCTGGACACTATCATTGCCTTTCAGCACCTGTTTCAGTGTTTTGCTAGGATACCGCAATTCTGTGCGGCGGTAGTGCAGGTAATTTACACACAGTGCAGCAAACCGGACGTTCAGGTTTAGCTTGCTGTGTTTCCAGTGTTGCAGTGAGGTTTATAGAACTCCTGGCCACATGGTGCTGGGGTGAAGTCGGTGGTTAGGATCGCTGTCTGCTCCAACTCTTACCTATGCAGGGGAGCTTGTGATTTGCACAGGGTTTCCACGAACGGCAGCCATGTAACACCATGTTTTGCCAGTCAGTCTTCACAGGTCTGACTGAGGGGGCGTGTCCTGCAGGGAAGTGACATCAGTGCGTACCCTCTGTAGCTGTTCACCGGGAAAATCTCTTTGAAGAAAAATCATTCTGCAGTTTGTTTCACATGAGCCGCTGAACAAAACGCTGGTGTAGTAAACATCACGCAACTTGAAAGCAGCTCGAGGTTGCAGCATCGCCCAGCGTGGTCATCAAAATAAGATTTCATCTCTGATTGCCGGAGTGTTAACATCAGCATAATTATTTCTCTATGGACCCTCATACCACACAAGTATGTTCCAATTAGCGCTGAAATATTGGCTTGACATCTTGTTAAGTGAGGACGGGCCGATAGCAGGGGCTCTGACTGAAAGCTTAATGAATGATTTATGATCCGAAATGAAATGGACATTTTAATTTTGGCATCTGAAACAATTATTAGCTGCACACAGCACGGGGGGGCGGTAGACACTGTCAATTTAGTTGCACCTGTAAATGTATAAAGGTAGTGCTGGCACCCGATAGGTCAGAGCATGTATTTAACAGGTGAACTGTATGCTGTAGTTTCACCGTGTAAAAATACTGTCTATAATTTAATTTGTTACTTCAATATCAGAGGCATTGCTGGTAGGGAGAAGGCAAAGCTCTCCATCAATCGGCCAGTCTTCCTTCCTATGAAATGGGTCACAACCAAAAAGAACGAGATGGTGAATACAGGCAGCTGAAGTGGGTTTCCTCAGGAGGGGGCTTGGGTCTCCCTTAGGGAGAAGGTGAGGTGCTCAGTCATCTGTGAGGAACGCGGACTGGAGCTGCTGCTCCTTTGCATCAAAGAGGTGGTTCTAGTTAGGATGCCATCTGGGCGCTTCCCAAGGGAGGTGCTATAGGCACATCCTGCGTGAGATAGACTGAGAAGACCAGGTAGAGGGACTATATAACCACACCAGCCTGGGAATGCCGCTTGATTTTGCCGGGAAAGGGAAGTTTGGGGTTCCCTGCCGGAACTGCTAGCTCCACGACTTGACTTTGGACAAGCAAAGATGGATGGAGGCTGTTGGCAACTGATAAACAGAGGATTATTGCCAGACTTTGCATGTAGCTTCCCTTTGCTTCACTGAGGGGCAAGTTTCAGCCTGATTACAAACTCTGTCTGGAAACCAGGTTTTGTTGCTAAAAGTAGACGGACACAAACACTAAAGATGAGCAAAAAAACAACACTACTGCAGAACCGGTCCCTTCGTTCCCTTTTTTGTTGTTGGCTAACTTGAATATCTAACGCTCAGAGATCCCCAGATGTAGGTGGCGATCTCGGGTGTCTAGATGGACATAAATGCAAGTTAAAATGACGTAATAGTATTTCACAACAAGTTTGCAATGCGAAAATAAAGCGATGGCCTCGGCTTATTTCTGCTGCCCTCGACTGGGCTAAAAACATTTTAGGTTTAAAGATTTAAGTTTTTGCTGTGCCCTCCACTTGACTTTGTTGGGGCTTTTACCTCATATTTCTAGTTTGCTGCCATCTGATGAATGTTTTCAGCAGAGAGACATGTTGTCTTGTGCGAAACAAACAGATGGGAAGAACACTTGACCTACTTCTTCACTGGGACCGTTCTGAATAGGGAAGACAGACGATGAGTTAGAGGACAGGGAAAACAGAGCTGTGTGGTGATTTCATTCAACCAAGTGCATAAAACACAGCCATTTGTTTTTGGTTTTGCTTCTTGCAACAATTGTGGGAAACTGTCCTGTTACGGTGAGGAGACATGTATTCACTTGATAAATGTAGCAGGACCCAGAGAGATACAACTTTTATGGGTCAAAATGTAGATGGTGACTGTAATCACCTGGACATAACAAGACTCTTCTGTTATTGTGCTCCTGATGGCTGATTTGAGAAAATCTCTCCAATAAAGGATGTGCTTGTTAAAGGGGGGGGGCAACCTAGATATTCCAGCAGTCCTCTGGGGCTAAACCCAGCTCTTTTGTGTGTTGTATGCATGGAGCTGCTCGGCCTTGTGATAAATGACCTGTGTTTTAAGAAGCCAAGAGGGTCCTCTCTGCCATATCAGCCATGACGGCTTTATGCTCTAAGCCCCTGATGAAGATGGAGGAAATTGGTCGCTCTGGCGGAGAGGAGGAAATCATAGCGTGATTAGGACTATTTGCTATGCAAAGGTAGTTTTATGTGCTCATTCTCTGATAGCGCGCCATGCCTAGAGAGAGAATTCATCTGTAAAAATGCTCGTAGATGGGATATTTCACCGCACTGCATATGCTGACATCATCCTCTTTAAGATGACTAAAAATACACGACATCGTCATCTTTAAAATGTTGACGACCTGGATCGTGCCCTTCGTGAATGTCGCTACTTCCTCAGTGAAGAGCACCAAGCTGTATGTCCTCAATCCTGTTCACGAGTTCAGCTTTTCTATGAAGAGTGACTCAAAAGGTGCATCTGTGTGCGTGTGAAATACGATGCGATCTGAAATGTGTTTGTCTCACAACTAGTATTTCATAGTTTGTCCTGTCTCTGGTGTCGACCTGCCCAGGGACTGCAGATAGAAATGAGCAACCTGCTGTAATTTGTGGCAAACTATCTTTCCTCTGTGAGCTGGATGCTGTTTTCTACGTGGTCTCTGACGAGTAAACACGTTAAACCCGGCAGCGTTCACGCCTGCGTTCAGGTCGTGGGGAGGTGACCTTCACGCCCTCTTTGTCTTCTTGCTGAATTGCAAAAGAACAAAAAAAACCAACAAAAAAAAAACGCATTACATGCCAATATTTTCTTACACTATGGCACTTTTTCAACAAACCCTTTGACGCTGATTATGATTGTGTGCATGATGATTACATAGGTCAAACTACACAGACCTCAGTTTTGAAATACAGCTGATGACTTGAAAGGCTTTCATATTGTTCCTATATTTGGAAACAGTCACCCCCCGCCTGGCGGCATATTCTCCTCTCTTCCCATGCCTCTTTGACAAGAACTGTATTGCAAACTATTGCAATAATTGCCTGTTTTTTTATGGACCTTGGGGGCTGTGGGGGAAGTTTATCCTAGTACACAGAGACATGAATAAAAATGTGTGTACTCTGGGCTGAGGAAGTGCAGGTAATGGACTAATGTACACATGTCAACAGGAGCAGACGGGTTCCTCAGGCTGTGCTCTTGAGCTCAGGACCATGGACAGTTCCCTGGTGCTGGATTTCACTTGAGTTCAAGCAGTTTCCCAAGTAAAGTACAGCAATGATCATTAAGGCGATGTTTAATAGCTGGATTAAGTTCTCCTTCACATGGAGGCAAATGTATTTCCCCCCTAAAACAAGGATGCCTTGTACCTCACTTTAGTTTTAAATAGTCTCTATCGATCCAAGGGGAAGTGCTTTCATTCTCACTTTGTGACACTACAGGAAAAAGTGTCATCTCGACAAATTTTGCTCCTACATGACTCAGATCTGTTTGTCCCCCCCCCCCCCAAACGCTGAGCTGTACGAATTACAAAATTTGATCTTTTCTGTTCTGATTCAGGCCGCTTACATATTTGTTCCTAAACTGGATCCAGATTCTGTTTGTTTTGTTTGTTTGTTTTTTGCAGCGTGACCTCATCTGGAGTCATGTGATTTTTTTTTTTAAATTTTCTTTTTAAAATTTTCCTATCACTCCAGATCAACACTGGCTGCCTGGAGACTCTCCAAAGATCCACTTAGTTCTTTCGTCATGTTGGCTGTGGAGGTTTAGACGGACGGTGAGGTGAGGTGGCGTTCTAGGGGCTATGGAGTCAATCCTCGCAGCTCGTAACCTAACAGAGAGCACAGTGAAACAAATGGACTGAGGGCAACAGCTGCAGTGTTCCCAAAATAAAGAGCCGACAAAGCAGTCGGTGTTGTATCACCTGTGAGGTCACATTATTGTTCTTGGGTGAACAATGGATTTAGATACAGGCCCCTTTTTTATCTATTTGTTGTTTTTTTTTTTTTTGTTTTTTTAAAGCACACAGTGAAACACAAAAGATCAGATATGAGTAAATCAGGGTTGAACATTAAGGCTTGCAGTGTCAACATGGCCAAACACTCGCTATTGTGTCTTATCGGGCCGGGATACTTCAGCTACATGGAGAGTAAACCCACAGCTGCCTTCAGCAACAAACGAGCCCCAGACATTGAGTAGTGTCTTTCATTTTGATGTGGCTGTTGTATGACGTACAAAACAGAGCAATAAACTTTGACACCTGCTGCCCATTTATTAGGTACACCCAACACATTCAACGATACATCAGCCCTGCAGTAAATCCTGCTAAAAGGGGATTATGATTGTCATTAAAAATACTTGATACTTGAAGGCTGTGATTTGTAATGCTGCTCTAATGAGGTGGGTTAACTTGAGATGCTCTGACTGTTTTGCCCATCTTATTTATATGAATTGGGGTGGAAGAAAATACCTAGCAGCCCCTCGCTCATGCATGCAGTCAATAATCCTGATGGGTTTATGCAGTTTTCTTAAGGTGTTCCTATTAAAATGGTAAATTCAGCCCGAGATTTTAACAAGCTTGTCCAGTGTTTGTGATGGTGTCTGAAACAGCCTCCTGTAAAATAAAAGCCCAGTAAATCCCTCTGGGCTGTCATGCCGCTGATGAGTCTGCCCTGCATAAAGCCTATGCAGCCTTTCAACCAGGCTGTTGCATCCCTCTCCTCCTCCTCCTCCCCCTCCCCTCCTCGTTTCCTCTCCTCCTCCACATTCACTGCTCCCTCTTGTGCGCACGGTGAGCAGCAGCAGCAGCAGCGACGGCGGCGCGGCGGCGGCGGCTCCTCCAGCGCTTCTCTGACGCACCATCGGAGATGAGCATCCCAGTCCCACCGGCTGTCAAGACAGACTCCCTCGACCTCCCCCCCTCGGACCTCCGCGGACACCTTCTCAACTCTATTTGTTACTAGTCCTCTTCCACCTTTGTGTCATCATTCATCCGCCAGATTCAGCAGCACTGCGCTTGGCAGGGACGCCCACAGTTGCCGTCTCTTGGCTGGGAATTTACTTGGGAGGTGAATCTGAATTCAACTGTCAGCGAGAGTGATTGATCCCTGTCTTCACCCTTGGTGGTCTTATTCATCTGTTTTGAGGAGGGGAGGGGGGTGGGCATCCTACAGGACGTTCTTATAAGTGGTACGAATTAAAGGTGAGGAGAGAGAAGGGGGGGATGCTGTTTTGACTGGGGATCGCTTGGATGACGGAGATCGAGAAGCATCCTCTGCAACGCCGATCTTGGAATATTCTCACAGGGGTGCTGTTCTAGAAGTAGCCCGACATTTTTCTCAGTTTGCAGCATTAATCCAAATAACCAGTTTCCCCCCACTGCGGGGGCTGCTGCGGCTTTCCTGTCGGCTCTGTTTTGACGTTTCCCTAACGGACGGGCAGCTGAACATCCCGAACCAGCCCGAATCTGCGATGCCCAAACAGTGAGAGCACGGCGGGATCTCGTTTGGTCACCTTGCACGGTAGCATGGTCCCAGCCCGGAGGGACTGCAGCGGCTGGGAGATGTTCCTCCCGACGGGATGCCTGCTCCTCTCTGTTTTGCTATTTCACCCGGCGCTGGCCAAGGTGTGCAACGACCGCACCAAGCACGGACAGGACAACAGCTGGTTCTCCAGGGACGGGGAGAATTTGCCCATCATGGTTCTTATGCCCATGAACGAATCGGCCCTGATGAGCAGCATCAGCCAGGGCATCGAGCCCGCGGTCCAACTGGCCATACAGCACATGCGAGAGTCCAGGAAGTACTCCTTCTCACTTATCACCAAAATCTATGACACCGAGGTAAACAAGCAGAATAATTCTAACCACCAAGCAGCTGCTGGTTTGGTTGGTTGGTGTGTGTGTGTGTGTGTGTGTGTGTGTTGTTGTTTTGTTTTTTTAAATAGTTGTGTCTTGTGTGTCTGTGCATGCGCGTTTTGATGCGCGCGCAAGCGTGTGTTTGTGGCGCGCGCATTGCCCCGCAGCGCTCCTGCATGGGGGGGGGGGGGGGGGGGACGGACGGACGGTGTTTGGATATCTACGCAGGTTCGTTGTTCGAGAGCGCGTTTTCATTGCGCAAAGCTGTGGTTTCCCTCCTCAATGACATCATGGCTTAATTCCCAGCGTCTTCTTCCGTCTCTGTTGATGATTCTAAACGCAGCCTGGCTGACAGGCACTGGCTTCCCCACTACACACTTAATTCGGTCTTCTTTTTTATGTTTTATTTCCCCCCCTTTCATATCAAGCTGATTTTGTGCCATGAAGATTTTTTCAGTCACGAATCCTTAGAACTATTTAAGGGCTTGTGTCCACCGGTGCCTGAAGATGGCGTAATTGGACGCACGATTTCCCCTTCCTCTTTTTTTTTTTTTTTTTTTTTAATAGGAGCTGAATCTCTCAGCTCCAAATTGAGATCTTTTAATTTGATTGTATCAGCTATAATGGCTACCACTCCAGTTGAAGTCCCCTGTCACATCTCTGCAAGACGTGTAGACACATCCTCCATAATATTCAGTCAACACTTATTAGCTTGGACTTTATTGAGAAATATATGAGTACTTTTTTTTTTTTTTTTAAAGAGCGGAATGAAGCTGCTGCCTCACTCTGCTGGAACACAACCTTACATCCCTTCTCTTGCATTCGTTGAATCAGTCTTATTTCTACTGTAAATCATCCCTGGTGTGCTTCGTAGTACCAGTATTTCCTTTTAGTTGTCCTGTCGAGCTGGTATACAGTATGCTGTACGTGCCCAGGTGTGTGAAAGAGTACACAAATCTCTGTTGACAGAGGTAAGCCCTCAAAGGCCGCATGGGCTCAGACCACAGGATTAATATGCTCTTATGAGAGTTATGATTTTTTTTCTCTGTCTATTCCCTGGGTGAGGAAAGATGAGCTGGAAGCAGGAGGTCAGTGGGCCATCCTGACATCCGCTCACTGGGAATGTCTGATAGTGATGCCCGGGTTCTAATACTGGCAATCAATGGGAACTCATGAGACCGGTGTTATTTGATGACTTTGTGGTCAAAGGCTGAACTCTGTATCACACTGCCAATCCCGCGGTATTTAATATTTCATCGCAGGGGAGCCATCTAAAAGCGCGTTTTTGGAAATGTCAAAATGAAAATATCCCCCGCCCTGTATACTAAATCGCTCGCAACAACGCACGGATGCAGAATTCTTTATTCCATCTATGCACTCTTTAGTGTGATAAATAAATGTTATTGGAGAACGCAGCCCAGAGGTTTCCTGTTAGCCCCAGTTTTAATAACTAAGAATAAGAACCCTGCCAACAGCTCCTAGTATATTTACAAGAAATCATCCAGCACAGCTGGCGTGGTTAAAGTCAACAAGGGAGCACCAGCGGCACTCTGATCTGCAAATGACAATAAATTACTGCACCTGAATATAGTTGTTGTGTATTTACAGAGAATAATAAAGACTCTAGCAGGAAAAACATGATTTCAATAACATCTTAAGAGCAGAATGGGTTATTGTTTGTGTGAAGTATTTGAAACACTCTTGAGGATGTGCAGGTGGTGGAGACCTTTGCCTCTTATTGCTGTGACTGAATTGCCTTCGGAGCCTCTGACATGCTGATGAGAGCAATAATGTGACATGGCGATGCCTGTGCAGTTTTTACACATGCGTGTGTTCATAATGTTCGTTATCGCAACATCTTTTACCAGAATAAAAGTTCACTCGCATGCAAAAAAAAAAAAAAAAAAAAAAAAGCTCGGCCACATACCAAAACAATACATGCATCAGTGTGTTCACTGCAGCTTGTAGCAGGCCAAGTGTGTGCTTGTGTGGTGTTTGTACATGTGTGTATGTGGGCACTGGGATTTAGCCTGGCAGATGTAAGTAATCAGTCCCTGAACAGAGGCTCTTTATCCCTTTATCCCCTGTTGGTGAAGCTATGGGTTGACTGAGCAGGCCCAGTCCATCCCTGGTGGTGTGGGGCTGGTGATGGTGAGGCACCGGGGGGGGGGGGGGGGGGGGGGGGGCTGTCCCATCATAAAAAAGACAAAGAGCCGAGGAAGTGTGGTCAGAAGGTTGTCGGTTTGAGGTTTGCAGCAGGCTGAATCAGTTGCAGAGTACAATGCATCTTTAAAAAAATAAAGAAAAACAAAACAAAAAAAAACACCAGATCTTTTGCAGGTAGAAAGAAGCAGGATGGATTATATCAACTGGGAGGCTTAGTGCTGGAGCTGGAGTTGGTCCTCCACCGCAGCTCTAGATGTGTGAGTGTGGGTTTTAGTGTAACCGAGGACTGATACTGTAGCTCTGCAGGCTTAGAGGATCAAAGCCTCGGAGAGGAAAGGAAGCACTGGAAGAGGATGGAAGGGAGACTTTGGGCAGTGAGAGCGTTCTAGGCTAAGCTACGCTAGTTCACCAGCTTATAGGATGTGTGACAGGCCCTGGAGAGGAGCCACTCAGGGAAAGATCCTCTCATAGCAGAATAGTTAGTCATAATATTAACTAGTTTGTATTATTTTGAACAGTGATTTTTTTTTTTTAAAGAATGTAATTTTGTTTTCAGCTTCAAATCATATTACATACTAATGTGAAGCTCCCAAATCAAAAAGGAAAAGGTCTCTGCCACACACACGAGATTGAGGTTGCAGTACTTAAAAAAATGCTGATTGCACTTGTGAAATGTGGATTAGCATTCATGCATACGCTTGATCCTATAAAAGCCTGCTAGCGCTATCTACATTTGGCATGGTGCGGGAGAAGTTTGACTCTGTGACTTCTCGGGAGCCCCGGTGGACTGGATGTGGACCACGTTTGGAAGCGTATAAGAGGCCACATCTGGCCCCTGTACAGATTTGAAGGTACTGCAAAACGTATGATGTTATGCCTGCATAGGGTTCTCCACACCTTCCAAATGGTATCTTTAGGGCAGATTAAGTCCATCATTGACTTACAAATGAGGTCCACATCCATTCCAAAGACTGTTTGCTGTTATGGAGGTGGGGTCTGTTCATCACGGGACTAAGACACAAGCACTGTAACTGAGCTGTGCTAGTGGAGTGTGTGTTGCATGACAGGCGGGGTCATGGTTGTGACGTCATAAAAGATTTAAGCCTCTTATAAGAGTATGTCATGACTACAGCGGCCCCACCCCTTTAGCTCTTGTGTCACCCATTTTCTGAGGGGCTGGTCTGTAGTGGGGGATGTCGCCACGCCTTCTCGACAACATCTGTCTTTGATCTCTGGGTTCTTTCTGCCATCTCAGTCATATGGCTCTCATCTTAGACCCCAGACTTCAAATTTGGCACGGCACTTCCGTGGGGCACAAAGTCAACATGCAAAGTTTGACGTCGCTCGGACGGACGGTGGAGTTAGTCGAGTCGCAGACACGCAGAAGTATTTTGCTTTATTCATAAAAGGAGAAAAGATGAAAAGAAGCAGCAGAGCCAGAGATTGGGGGGGGGGGGGGGGGCGGGGGAGGAGGAACACCCAGTCAGTAAAAAACAAAATGTCATTACACCTCCCAAAACGAGGTTTAAACAATGTCAGTCATAGAGCTGTCTGTTTAAAAAAAAAAAAAAAAATCAAGTTGTCAAACGTTCAAACTAACGTATTACTTTAATTTAACTGCAGCCCATACATTTGGAATGTGTGTTGAATAATTTATGTAGTTTCATTACACTGCAGTACCTCAGTTATGTGTGTCTCGGTAGCCCCCCCCCCCCCTTCCCCGTTGCGTTAACCAAGAGAACAATGGCCTTATTTTCTGAGATGACAACAAGGCAGGCAGTAAACATGAATGAGGGTCTTTTACCCCCCCCCCCCCCAAATTGTCTACACCGCCTCTGAGTTTGATATCCAGTAAAAACTCTGAAGTTGTTTGTCAAGTGTGACCGGTTGTTAAGCATCTGGGGGGGGGGGGTAGAAATTGATAACTTGATATCACCTATGAGAATAAGGGATCAGTCCATGTGAGGGAAAATGGTGCCCTCTTGCCAGCTTGTTTCCTATATTCCAGCAGTCAGAGGAGTACACAGGTATTTTTAAAAGGCTGATCAATACAACCACAAAGACACACAGTCTACTTTCAGAGATGCGGATCTTGTCCATGTACAATGCAATGGATACAGCGCGTCGATGGGTATTTATAGTATCGGACTGTCCATCCATGTAATACCATGTACCTCCTGAGACCATGTTGGCAGTGAGTTCCGGAGATGCTGCAGGCTGATATAAACTGCATCCCCGCTGTCCTCTGAGGAACATGCAACATGTTACATATGTGGACATGCTGGCACTCGTCTCAGGAGGAAGGACCCCCTCCACTGAGCATGTGGTATGTACACATTTTTGCAAGTTCAGTGTTCTGTGAAAAAGGGTTTAGGTCAGAGGCTGCGAGGTGAGGGTCTCAGTGGTGAGAGTAAGCTCAAGGGTGACGATTGTTGAAGTTTTTATTAGTTGCTTTCATTTGAGGGAGGAAGTCACATGATCAACAGCGGGATTCCGCAGGATATCTGAAAACCTAATGAGCAGATTTTGAAACATCACGGGAACACGTGAGCAACGTTTGGAAGCGGTCCGGATCAAACAGTAGATCCTGGATCCTGAATGGCCCGCAGGAGTCATGGGTCTATCAGTCCTATTTCACGAGGAGATTTCATTCCAATTCCTAGAGACTCTGTGAAAAGCTTGAAAACGGCATTCTGCCTTCTGGAAATCCTCTGGCTCGTGTCCTGGAACAGTAGACCGGTTTTCTATATAATGCTCGACATGAAAATTCGATGAGAGAATGTATTTTTAATGAGGGCATAAACTCCTGGAGACGGTATGGATCGTGTTCTGGATCAGTGGTCTGGAAGAGCTATTTTTGGGCTATTGGGTGGAAAATTTATGAACAGATTTTGATGAAATTATATTCTGTATCCACGTAGCCTCTTTGGCAGAGCTCTCTGAGTGCTCTTGACTTATATATTAAACCAGAGAAGTTATCCCTTCTGATTCTCGCACTTGTGCCTGAAAACCATCTGACACCGGGCCAAATGAACCGGCCCCTCTGCACGTCTCACATATGTCAGGGTCTCACGCAGCACGACACATATTATCTAAATATCTGACATCTATTCAACACTGTAGCGGCGACCCAGGAGGGGTCAGAAATGATTGCCTGTCACTGCCCCTAGGAGAGGGTGAATATGCAAGGATAGTAGGGGAATGCAGCGTGTGACAGGCCGACTGCTCTCCAGGCATACAGAAAGTGCTGAGTGTGGCTGTATCCACTGACCCAACACAGATAGTGGGGATCAATGTGCAGCAGCCCTTCTCATAGAATGAACAGGATCTCAGGGGAGACTCGGGGAGATAGCGGGGGAGAGAGAGAAAGAGAGAGAGAGAGAGAGATGTGTAGGGCTATGAGATGGAGATACCGAAATTGGATTATATCATCTTCTTTGCAGGAAGAGGAAATGACCAGCCTCTTAATTCTTATTGGAGCGTAATGTAATGCCAGTGGCGTTGTTTCTCTGAGGCTACATACTTTAATGGCCATGTGGAAAAAAAGCAATTACAGTATGCAAAAGGGTATTAGATCAGTAAAAGGCTCCAAAGATTTATGTTGATATCATTTACAGGTTGATGAGAGTTTTGTGTTTGTATGACTTTAGTGTCGTCGTCCCCCCCCCCCACTCCGAATCATGCAGAATTAGAGGAGTCTAAATGAATCTCAGTGTTAATTGCTGACCTTTAGTTGGAGTCAAGCATCCTGCAGGGTTCAAGCAAGAAAACCACAAACATGAACTTTCCTAATAAAAGAGACCTTGAGGCTGGTGGCGTCATAACACAAATGGCGACGCACGAGGAAAAGACAGCACGTACCTGCACGTACGCACACACATTGTACATTGCATGCAAACGCATCACTGCACACACAGATCTGCCCCCCCCCCCACACACACACACACACACATACATGCACACATATGGTCGTGGCTGTTTTCAGTTGGCACCCCTGCAGCACTGCCTGAGGTCAGGACAATGTGGTCAGTTGAGAAATGTTGTTCAGTTCCAGTAAAAATGGAGTCACCAGATTGTTTTTGTTATCATCCGTCACTATGAGGCGTAGAAAAAAAAACAACCTTCAGTGCAATATCTTTATCACTCATTGGTACACACTATTTTTTTTGGAAAACTTTTTCCATCATGCAGCTCATTAATTCAGTGCTCTCTTGAATTCACCCTTTTCATTACATTTTTTTTTTAGATGAAGAAAAGCCTTTCCAAAGTGTATTTTTTATGTATTTTTTTTCCTGTGATGCCAAATTTGCGTCAAAGTCAATGGGAAGGCAGACATTTTCTGCTTTACACTTCCCAGTTATTTACAAGTACCTGTAGCCATCCTTTGACCACCGACGGATATGAAAACTTGTCTCGATAATACGAACCTGATAATTTTGCATCTAAAGTCAGGATTATGTGATGTAAAGTCATAATTATTGCTAACATTGTTTTCGATTATTATTGATTTGCTTTTGGAATATTTGATTATCTTTTATTTTCTTGAGTTAACATCATGCATGCTCTTTTGACTGTTTTTTTTGTTTGTTTTTTTTCAGAGGAGACACAATTAAAGTTTGACTGCTCTTCCTTTCCGTTACTTAAGTTTATACCAAGGAACATATTTTTCTATATGTGTTAATAACACAGTGCGTTATTCGGTGTAATGTTCTCCTTTCAAGAACTCAAATGGTTAGTTTAAGTGTGGAAAAAACAAATTAGCCCTGTGGCTTTTCTCGACAGAGCACCTTACATTTGCCTGCGGGACATTAGACTGTGTCTGACTGAGTCTCATTGATTGTGTTGGTATGTTGCTCATACGGTGGAGAGACAGAGGTTTTGGCATCATCCCTCGTCTGCGCAGTTGCCCTGTAGGATGACCCGACCAAGTCAAGGGCTAATCGCATGAGATGGGCAGCGGCTGGAGTCCATTTCTAAAGCACCTTAAGCAAGTCCTGTTGGTAGCTTGCAAAGCAGTTAGAATGTGCATCTGAGCATGAGTGCTGCAGGAGGTTGATAAAGGATGCAAAATAGTCTGTAAGTTGGGTGTGTGGGTGGAGGTGCGTACGTGAATGTTATTCCTTGAGATGGGCCCAATCACCCCTCACTGATATCCTAACACAAGGCCTGGAGAATGTTTATGTGTGCGTAACCCTACAATGAAAAGGCCAAGGGACGGGAGCTCTAGGAGGGTCACAAATTTCGCCTCTGGTTGGATTGAGGCTATGTTGGTCGAACTTCATGGTGGTTATGGCATTTTTTGCACCCTTGAAATTCAGAGCTGTCTACCCTACCACACGCAATGTCTAATTTATTTAAACAATTGTAGCCAAGCTGCAAATCTTGTGTCAGCATGCTAATTACTGCTAGCTAGCCAGCTACCCACTCTTGTTTTATGCCTCTGCAGTTGGCACAGGCTCATTCTTCCAGTATGTGTTGTACATCTTTATGTTGATTCTGTGGTTAAATGGACAGAGGGACAAAGGTCCCAGAGGTCAGGAGAGGAGGGTGAAGTTGTTTTTTTTTAAATTTTTTTTATGCCAAACCTCAGTTCTTTGTATTTGTATAAATCTGAGAATTCAGTATGATTTGATTCGCATATGTTTCGAAAGTGCTGATCTTGAATTAAACGGTTTAAATTTAGATTCTATAGTTGTTCAAGCTACGCAGTTTGCTTTCAAATAAGTTGTATTTGTCAGTTCAGATCACAAGAGGGAATTTGACACAGTGTTTTTTGGTGACGTTTTCGTTGTCAATCATGTCGCCCTGAAAACATTCTTATCCATGCCCACTGCTGGCTTTCTAATCGCCCTGTGTGAACAATGTGCTTCCGACGTGATCTGAAGACAACATCAGATTTGTACTACTGTCACTGAGTTGACACCAGAACGTAGTGAAGCAGGGAGCTGTCTGCCACTTGCATTAAACAAACAGTTAGCCTGTAATTCACATGGCTGTGCTGCGGCGCTGAGGGACAGACACCCACTGGGAAATCACTCAGGAGATAGAAAAGAGGTGGGGGGGATGGGTGAAGAGGTGACAGAGGCACGAGGAGGTGGAAGAACACAGGGACGTTCACAGGACCAGATAGGGTTGGTGGAGGAGAGAGAAAGGCGCTTGGCTGATTCGACAGAACACTGAAAATGTTATTTTAGAGCGGGGATGGGTCGAGCTTTTGAACAAAGTTGTGTCTTTTCAAGAAATACAGTAGTTCCTTGTTTTATTGGCAGCTGCGACACGTTTCTACCATTAAAAGTAGCTTACAACAGATTTTTTTTGGCGGGAGGCAGCAATAGAATGTGTTACTGCTGGAATGTGATGTTGACATTTCCATCTACTACACCTGCTCTATATGTAAATATGACAGTCATTTACCCACATAAATATGTTTAATTGGAGCTGAGTTATTGGAAGTGGTATGAAAGTAAGTGGGTTTAAATTCATAACTGAATAACTCAGTGAATATGGAAACAGCTGCAAAAAAAAAAAAGTGTGAATTGTGGTTGACTGAAAGAAAGTTCATCTTAAACTGTTTTGATCATAGATTTAACACTTTACCTTTTATCTATTTTAAACAGTCTGATGACCTGGTTTCACATTTTCTTGACCTTTTCAATGGGCAAAATGCATCAATCGATTGTGAAAATGATCGATCGTTGCTTGGGCGTGTTTACATCAAATTCGCGTTAAGTCAAGAGTTGAGATGAGAGTGAAAATTTCTCAGCTGCCACATTAAGGGCAACTCAGTCGGTGTGGCAGCTGCTGGATTTGAAGGCTTTATTGTGCTGTGCAGAAATAAACACCAGTGTGATACGCCTCTTAGTCTCTACCTGGTGCTGTCAATTAGAATAAATTAAAGCACGATAAAAATGAAACCAATGAGAGCACACTTATAAACACACCCACACGTTCATGTCCACTCACCACTCTCATACTTCCATTCGTAATGGAATAAGAAAATGAGTGTGCTGCTGGTGCATTAAGCTGCCATTGATCCCCAGCCAAGCCATTTGCACAGACAATTCACCCAGTGGATGTTTAGTCGCTGCTTTTGCTTGTTTAGCTGCAAACTACTGAAGATAAATTGAACTCCAAACTGCAGCGTGAGCGTAATGATTCTTTCAGTATTTTTGTTTGGCTTGGTAAATGGTTTGCAGTCTGTTTACTGAACTCATTTTTCTGCAGATAAGATGCAGGAGGATGTGTGTTTGTGTGCTTATGGTTACCAATCCCAAGGGAGGTGCCCTGCTGGTTGCATGTCTGGAGACTTTCCATCACTAAAATTCTGAATAGAAAAGAGACACAAGCACAGCAAGAAAGAGGCTTTATCTGAGAGATGGGATTCAAATGTTTAAAATTGCTTCCTTTTTGAATGTTTCACCTGTAAACAAAACACTATGAGTTGGCCAGAAGACTTTCTTTCGCTTTTCACTCCATCATCTTCTCCTCCTTTCACCCCTCCTTTTTCACCCCACCCCTCCTCACACACTCACGCCCTCTCACATTCATGCCTCTCCCTCTCCTGGGAGTGGACAGAAATGATGGGATTAGCGGTGAAAGGGTGTGCTGCCATCATTAGTGATTGGACCAATACCGCTTGCATGTTTCTGTTAGTCACTCTCAGGAGGAGTCACTCTCTCAAAGAGCAGCAGGGAGCAACAAGCAGAAAGAGTCTCTCCTGTAATTACATTAAAGCTCATATCATTCTTAGATCCCACCCTCTCAAAAATAGAGGAGCCACTATTTCTCCTGGGAATGGTTGTGTGTTAACATGAGTACGTAAATGCAAGCCTTGAATATGTCCACACACAGTATTTGTCGGGAGGCCCTTGGATCTATGTGCCCGTGTGAGTCTGGTAGCATGCAATATGGATGATTATGTGCATCCTTTCCCCGAGGGTCAGTGGCACTTAACACTGGCCCCCAGAGGGCAAGCTTGTTGTCATGGCCACAGCTGGGACATGTGGACTCGGGCAGGTGCCTCCATCTTTCTCATCGTGACATGCACCTACATCTGCACGCACTTTTTTCCAGTGATCTTTGCTTCTCCCATCTGGCTGCTGCCCAGTTTAACCAGGTTTTGGAGCAAAAGTAACAATATTGCAGGTGTCTCTGTCCTTGCTGCTTTCCCTCGGGGGGGTTTGGCAAGTTCACTGAGTTTGGACTGCATCAGTAGAAGAGGGAAATACAAGGATCTCTCTGTGCTCAGATGCGTTCTGATGGAGCATGTTTAGGCTCGAGCTAGCCAAATTATACTATAACAGCCATGTATGGTCACATCTACTCATTCCTTAGCCTTTGTTGTGTGTGATAATGGAAGAATGTCTGTCCAGTTTGTTTATCTGGAGAGAAATGCTGAGCAGAGGCAGTGATCACATGGTTTCAGTGACTCCAAGGAGCAGTGGTGTCAAAGGTTCTGAAAATCAGCACTCAAACATGGTTGCGTTCCCAAAGTACCACTCGACTACAGGCAATCCTACTGAGGTTAAAAATATTCAAGTAAAAGGTCAAAATGACTTTTGAACACACTGATATTTAATGCATTGGATTCAACAATAGATCAATCTAGAAATCGAATAATCAGGGTCTTAGTTGTTTTTGTAATATACAGAGAAAGCAGGAATTCCGTCCCTTAAAAGTACCCAACATGTTAATGGGCCTGTGCGTAGGACCGCCAACATGGTAGGTGTCATTATATGCAGCTATGGATCAATTCCTCAATCTGGGTTCCGTCATCCCACCAGATTTAATCAAAATCCATCCTCAAATTTCAAACTTATTTCTGCTGGCAGACAAACTAACGCTGATGATCATGTTGCCTCCTTGGTGGAGATGATTAGTGTAAAATCCTCTGTAAGTCCTCGGCAAGCGTCTTTCCAGGCGCTGCTATGGACACTCATTCTTTTTGGGTGAACTGTGGCTTTAAGTAAAATCATAGACTTTAAAAAAAAAATAATGAGAGAAGTCTGAGTAGCCAACACAATATTTCTATTTCTTCTATTAAAATGTTTCTTTCACCCCTGTAAGCACACCTCCTCTGTTTTATGCACTGTTTTACACAAATGGACTGTAATTAAACTCTTGTGTTCATCTGATCCCTTTAGATTTTTGTTTGGTCAGTAAACCTTGTGATCCTTGTGATGGTTTCCCTCTGTTTCCGTGCTCTGACCTACCAGGAGAGCTCTGTGTTGTAACTGTTTTCATGTGTTTCTGGTACGTGGGCTCCAGCGTGCAGCTCTGTGCCCCAGCAGCCTGCGATACACATCGGACTTTGTCCATTTGCTGCTTGTTCCACTACCACTTCCCCATTTGTGATTGCTGGGGCCTGTTAGTGGAAAGCAGTTGGTGAGCCCATTGTGTGCCGAGAGCGATAACAGACATTAGAATCACAGATGTAACCCCCCCACCACACACACACACACACACACACACACACACACACACACACACACACTCCCACTCTCTGACACACTTCCTAAGTGCCAATGCACGGTAGCAGTGGTGTACAGTACACATCTGTCATGCCCACCCAAAGCAGGCAATCATGCCACATGCGATCACAAAAGGCTGCGCGATGATGATAAGAGATCATTTGCAACTGGGCTTTATCTGCTCTGACTCACTAATCTGTGTGTGTCTGCGCGCATGTGTGTTTTTGTGAAATAGATTACTTTTTTTTTCTGACGTCGTATCAGTAGAATTGTATGTTGTGTGGGGAAATAAAAGCAGTAACTCGCAGTAGCAGGTTGCATTTATTCCTGACTCCATTTGATAAACACACATACAATCAAATATCCACCCACTATCTTTTCAGCCATCACCTAGAGATGGTGCTCCACATGTAGTGATGAAGTCATCTCTCTTCACTTAATATGCCTCTAAACAAACTGCATTATGGGCTGGAGAGCAGAAATTGTGGCTTTATAGTTTTGTTAGCTGGCCTGCCACAGACTGCAGCTGATAGATGGGGTGGGGTCTTAATTGTAGGGACCTGCGGCTGCCTGTCTGCCTAATGAACTGTTACTGTAAGACTAGAACCCTTTATTGCCTTCAGTACAGGGAGAAGATGGTACGCTCATGAGTTGGCATAACGTCCTGTACCAATGTTTACGTGCACGTGCAAACATGACAAATCCCGCGTCCTCCTCATGATTAGGGTGACCAGATCCAGAAGAGGTGGGCGTGTGTGTGTGTGACACGATGATGCTTAAGGGTAGTGTAACACGTTTTTTTTCTAAATATATTTAGGTGGTAATTGTAGATTTTGTTTGTGAAAAAGCAAGCATGAAAGGAACGTGAAGAGTGAAAAGAAGCATGCAAAACTTGTGTACTCAGGGATACAAACTCTACAAATGGAGGTAAATATGTTTTTATTTCCACTTGGCCTTCATGTTTCTCAGCCATCTGGATCCATGTTATTAAATCAGTGTTAGCTCTTTTCTTTTCATCAAAATGCAGGAAGAGCATTGATTTTTTTTTTTTTGAGGCGGTAAAATAATTGACACATAGTACAAATAAATAACATTACCCAACACGCAATACACGCATTGATGATTTGAATTAAGAGAATTCTCTAACACTTTCAAGAAGGTGACTTAATCTGCGGTTCTGAGTGGGTGTTCCTGCTTTCGTGCAAGGAGAAATGCTGCAGCGGCCACCGCTGGAGCGGACGGAGGAGTGGAGGCTTTCCCGCTGTCATCACACGAGAACTCTTCGTGGTTTTATCTGATTTGTGAGCATCAAAAACAAGACATTAACATCCGTTTCTATTTAACTGATGTTGAAAGAAATGTAAAAAACTGATTGTAGTAGGAATGTGTAACAGTGATGGATGAGATCTATACGTCTTCCTCTTGTGGTTCAACATAATCAGTAGCTTCAGCTTCCACATTATTTTCCACCTCCGTACAAATGCACAAGTGTTTGCCAGAGAACAGCTCCAATTTTTTCACGCAGCCCAACCGTGTATTGATTTCATGGCTAAAACTGGATGATGGCAGAATGCCTGTTGTTTTGTTTTGTTTTTTTCCATTTGAGAAACATCCAAGAACAATTGATGCCATCCTTTTCCTTCTTAAAGTAACACTTCACCTTAAAATGTTTTTGGCCTTTCAGGTATTCACAAATAGGTGTCTTGAGCTCGTAAAGACGCCACCCCACCCCCACCCCCACCCCCGCATCACCTCTTCGTGACTCCAGAATGAAAGAGCCAGCTACATATTTTTAGCTTGAGGTTAACGATGACTGACTAACGACAGCAAAATAGTCCAAAAACATTCATCAACTCTCAAGCACATCATCCAGTATTGTTCTTAAATCTAAGCATTTGTGGATTACTGAACGCACAGCTGCATAAAGACATGGATTATACCAGACTATACCGGATGTTTTGCTAGCCATCAGTCTCCATTAGCTTGAAGCTGAATACACGTGGCTGGCTCTTCCTGCAATCTGGAGTCAAAAAGAAGTAATTTAAATGGGGAAAAATGCTGTTGTGAGCTCAAGAAACGTATTTGTGAGTACTTGAAAGGCAAAATACACATTTTATTCTCTTCAAATAACTTGATACTGTAAAACCAACTGCACATTTATTTCAGCACTTACCACCAGTTAAACCATATTATTTTCTCTTTATTTCTTCTACCACTTCTTTCACCTCACACATTTTCCATAATGCAATGTCTCATGGTCACAGTGGGATGCTTGAGGACTGCACACCAACAGATACTAGCCACCAGCTCCTCTGCCAGCCATCTTATATTAAGCGCTTTCATTATGTTTGAAATTCCAGGGTGAAAAAAGATCAGCTGGGGACAGAACGTCACCAGCCCTATTCACCGACTTCCATACAAGATGATAAGCAATGAAATCGCCCAGTTAGTGTACAGTATGTTGCACTGTTGCGGAGACAATAGAGTGACAGGCTGTTTGTCTTCAGAATGGCAGCGTTTTACAGTGAAACAAGAGCATCCTCCTTAGTATTGGTCCTGCTTTTTGTGCTGTGATGGTTATTAGGTGTTTGCAAGCTTTCATTACCTCAGTTGTCTGTGATTGATGTGTCCAATGAACGTCGAATGCCAGTTGGTCTGATGACACGTCTTGCTGTGGGAAGGAAGGATGCCTATCACGTTAATTCAATAGAAAACAGCCGGATAGTGAGTGAGATTTCATTATACCACGTACAGCAGATAATTCCAAGAGCCATCTGGGCTTTACTCCTTAGGCATATTCATAAGAACATTTATATTCACATAGACAGAGCTATCACCACTACTCTGATGCAATTGTAAACAAGTCATCTCACAGCCAGCATTTAGTTTTCGCTCTGACTGTACTAAAACCAATAAAATACTATCTTAATGTTGCAGCTTTTAGAGTGAAAAGTTTGCGTTAATGTCTGCACTCATCCAGAGATTTTATTTCCATTTTCCAGGCATTATAAATCAACTCCTCACATTAAGCTACAGTTCATGCTTCACTCCCCTGATTAGCATTCTTGTGGAACATTAGCAATTAGCATAGCCATTAAAACTAGGATTTCCTGCAGGGGGGAAAAAATAGGAAATGAGGCCAAAATGTATGTTTTAAGCCATCCCTTTTACATGTCTCTGCCTTCCCACGTTATTGCCTTGTTGAACAAACGTGTCCTTTGTCTTCTAATGTGTTTAAATAGTGTCAGACGAGGACATCAATTAGAGTTAGTGCCTTGCACATGTTGTACATTTATTCATGAGGTTGGTAAACCTGCTAATTGTATGTACAGGAGACATCCATCACGAGTGCTGTTGATTGGATTCATGTAAACACAACCAATGACATGGATGGATGAACACACACACACACACACACACACACACACACACACACACAGAAGAGCGGTGATCTGTGATCACCGATCCTCGTGCTCACCCAAAGGTATGCAGGCATGCATTGATGAGTTGTGATTGTGCGTTCTCTCAAAGATATCACTGAACTTGAAAAAGAATAAAACACACAATCATGGGGTTGTGTGCATGAATATTTAAAGGAGGTGTGTTAAACAATCCTCTCATGTTGACCTGTTGCTGGGCAGATTGATAAAAGACCATGCTTCATATTTACCAGATCACTGCTTTAAAGATATATGAATCAGAATTATACATGGTCCCTGGCGGTTGTTGGCAGCCTCCCTCTACATAAATATTATCCGTATACCCTGACTCTGGGCTGCTTTCGGCACTGTTGACTTGCTCTTGCACACAGGGGAGCTTCTATTGATTTTTAGAAGGCCTTCATTCTTGCGTCTCCAGCTCACTAGAATCACATTTTGAGGAGTGGGTCTTCCGTCTCTCACTGTGTGCTGCGACGTATCTCCCTTGTTCTGTGTGTGTGTGTGTGTGTGTGTGTTTGTGTGTGGGGGGTTCCCACCCAAACTTGCCCACCCTGCTTGTACCAAAGAAAAGTCAAGCCCCCCCCCGCCCCGCTAGCACATTCTCATTCACTCTTTCTACTAAATTATTAAATTCCTGCTTAATTGTGAGCCAGGTTTTTAACCCATACTGTCAATCAATTGGTTGTTGTGCCCAAACCAAACCAGAACTTAACCACAACTTCATCAAAACTATCTTATAATATTTCGTTTGGAGATTCTCGATGCCCAGGGCTGCACAGGCACACTGATTCCTCATGTTGTTGCAGATTTGTAGGATTGTGCATAGCTTTTTTTGGGGGGGGGGGGGTCATTTTATTGGCAAAGATGAATGTCTTTCTGCAGTGACATGTGGTGAAGTGGTTAGCAACGTTACCTCAGCAGGACGGGTGTGAACCCAACGGCCAGCCGTGACTCCTCTGTGTGGAATGCGCACATTCCTCCACAATCTAGGTTTGAGACTTTGGTTTGGCCGTAGGTGTGAACCTTCTGTCTCTCTACGTCAACCCTGAGATGGACAGGCAGCCTGTCCAGGGTGGAGCCCACCCCTCCCCCTGGGGTTGGCTGATCCTACCCAAGATACCCAACATATTGTAATTAAACTTAAAATAATGATTCTGTCCTTTTGACACATTAGTATAAATTGAGTTCTTCAGTATGGTGATTGATTTTACTTAAGATGCAACTGTAGTTTTAGAAACCTACTTTAGAATGCTGCTATTTGGCTCATCTCACAAGCTTTTCCTCATATTCTCTCCCGTTCAGTGAAACTTTTAGTTCCCACTATTCTACAGATTTCACTGTTACTTCATTTCACAAAGTGAAGAAGTAATCAAAGAATACTTGATGAAATACTGACACATTTTAAGAGGGCGTGCTTGAAGCAGGTTGCAGTAGCTCCTTTATTTTAATCACTTTACATCGTGTTTTATAACTGGGGAGACGTATAAAGGAATGGCATTGACAAATTGTCCCAAATTTTGCTGCTCTCATATTATCCGTGTTCTCCTCCCCCACACGATGGGGGAATCAGTGTTAGCTCGGTCGTTCCTCAAGGCAGAATATGTGACAAGGATGGCAAGGGACCGCGGGGTCATGACCATTCTTCTTTCTGTGATAGAGGGCAAATGTAAATGTCAGCTGTGTCTGAAAAAGAAAGCTCTGCTTGTGTCTGATGCTGCATGGACTAAGCCATAAGTGACAGATGGAGAAAGCGTTGCGAGCTACAATTTATGGAGGAAAAATGGTATCGTGAGGAAGGAGGAGGCTAGCAAAGACGGTATTATTAAAACCAGAGCAAGTACCTTTGTGTTCAGATTATAGGTATTCTTATCCTTTTGAGATTTTGGTGCCACAAACATTCATATGAAAACTGTTGCCAGATTTCCGTGCAGATTTCTGGTCGCCTGAGTTGTACTGATCAGTCATTCGGTGAAAAAGCTGCAGCAGACCTTAGTAGAGCTAAAAAGTCCGGCAGTGATCCATAAATAATTACTGTTGCGCAACATTTTGGTGATCACCATTTCAGAAAAACATTGCCTGTATGGATTTTTCAAAAAATCGATACAGATTCACAGAGCTAAAGTGCTTTTTTTTTTTTTTTCTTTTCTTTTTTCCCCTAATGTTACAAAATGACGACTTGAAGAAGAGAAATTATACCATCCATTTCTGCTCTATCATGATGAAATTCCTGCCTGGCTGTAGGAGAAGAAAAAAGGCTTTTGAAGTGTCACATGTCACATCTTTCTCCCATTACAACAAAGACAGACCATGAAAAACATTAGCGCCTGTTTAATTCCTTTATTCATGAGGTTAATTGAAATATTAACAGAGCTAGTTAGACGCTGGAGACCGAGTGATGCTCAACTCACCAAGGAAACAATGTTTTATTTACACATGGATTGCATCCCCTCATATCCAACATGATCATATCAGACAGGTTGTTTTTCACTTCTGTTATTTGTGTGTAAATGGAGTAAAAGAAGATTTTTTTTTTTTTTGACAGGAGGGGAGTCTCAGCTAGAACTGACTGCTAGTAGCACAGCCTGGCATGAATGACGTACGCGGCAGGAAAGTTGTGTGTGCTGAAAGTCAGACAGAACACCCCCGCATCTGGTGTGATTTGCAGAGACCTGCTTACACCTCTAAGGCGTGCAGCCTCATATTCATGTACCTACATTGCTGCATCCTCCAGTGTCAATATGTTAGTTTAATTGCACTGATATGTGTCTTGTACGTGTGCTTGTGTGCATGTGCGTGCCTTCAGGATAGTCATGTGGGGTTGCAGCTTGGGAGAGCGAGGAGGAACATGACAAGTGCTGAGCTTATTGCGGGGTATTCTCAGGCAGTTGGGGGGGGGGGGCAGGCAGGCAGGCCTGCAGAGGATTGGGGTAGGGAGACGGGGATGCTGGGAAGCCATGTGCTGCTTCTGTCACATGTCGCACTTGGCACAGTGGCGGGCAGGCGGCAGGCGGGCGAGGAAAACACCACCCACCGGGAACTGTGGGCGTGGGGGCAGGGTGAGCAGGATGGCTGTAGAGCTGGCGCTCCTTCCTCAGGCTTTTTCAAAGAGAAGAAATAAAACGCAGAGAGATAGATGTGCCACTAACAATCAGAGTTGTGGAACACTCGCTGTTTGTGTGCCACAGCAGCAGAGAGAGGGGATGCATACAGTACAGTATATACTCTAGGTACTATGTGGAGTAATCCAGATTGATAGCTGCAAATCCGTCAAATGTATTTGAAGTAAAATTATACTGTTACGTTTTGTGCAGCGATCCTTTGTGCTTTTTGGTTCACATTCCTTCACTTCCCTCCCTCTCAAGCTCTCACATTAGACGATTGTCATTAATTACATTATGCCTCCACATGAGCTGAAGTGTGCATTCATGCATTTGTTGTGTCACTCTAAAATTGAATCATTTATCACTGATAATTATTGGGATTTCTAATTTCTGATACAGATACAGATTTGACAATAAGACATGAGCTCATGGAGAGGTTTTTTTTCTCCGCTGTGTTACTGCGTTGCAACTCCAGGAGTCAGAAATCAATGGCCTCATATATTTAGCTTCAAGCTCCTGATCCGCAAACACTTGGAGCTAAGAACAAACTATAACTATAAACCTTGTGGTTTGTCACTGCTGTGAATGACTGACAACGAGTTGTTCAACTGAAGGCATCGGCTCATCGCTCTGTTCCACAGTAGTGTTCTTTATCTGAGCAGATCAAAGTGTTTGTGGTTTGCTGAGCATACGGCTGGACAAAGAAGATTTGATTATTCTGAATGATGCCCTTGAAAGTTAATATCTCTCGCTCTATATATATCTATATCTATATCTCTATATCTCTCTCTATATCTATATATCTATATATATATAGCAGCAAAACTGAATGTATTTTATATATATATATATATATATATATATATATATATATATATATATAAAATACATTCAGTTTTGCTGCTGTTAGTCACCATGAATTACATGCTAAATATTTGTGACTGATGCTTTCTGCACTCTGGAGTCATTCTGGAGGGAAATACATTTTCATGAAGACATGTACTTGTGATTATATGGGCAAAATTCTCCTTTTGTTGAAGTATTGCTAAAGGTGGCTTTGACTGGCAGCTATAGTCTGAGGATGTTAGAGGAACAGGTTTTGGTCAAGGACTTGTTTTCATTCCGTCAGACTCACTCCTGACTCAGTCCTCCTCCAGTCACTGAAGCGAAACATCCACTTAACCAGACGCTACCATGCCGGTGTTGGGATGCTATCAGCCACTTGATGAGTGTTTTAGTTTGCTTAAGTCATGTAAGTCAGCGCTCAGAATAATTTCCTTTCTGCTCTAAGGACCAGAAAATTTCCTCAGGCACTGTCATCATCCAAGCCGTGAAGGCCTGCCTGATGGAGCACAGCTACAACGGTTGACCCGTGTCAGCACGAGGATTCTCATAGTGTTATCATTGATTCCCCATCACTTCCTCATGCGAGGTGCTTTATCAGCTTAGCTATTCGGCTGCACATCCAAGGTTCCCCCAACGTTCTTTTGCACAGGGATGTTTCCGTCTCGCTTCTTTGTAGTTTTATTTTCAGTCAGTTCTGCATACAACCCCAAATAGTATGAATGCCTCTTAATAAAGCCCACCTACAGTAGCTACATCTGTTTGAGCAACACTGGCTAAAAACTACAGTATACGGTACAGTCCCGAGCTGGTTTTTGAATGGGTTTCTTAAAATGAAGAACAGAAAAAAAAAATGGAACGCCTTCGTCCATGAAGCATTCTCCAATTCCCGTAGTAGCACAGGTGTAGGAATTTGACTTGAATGTTTGTAATATGTACAGTGTAAATATATTTCTGCTTTGAAACTGTCTGTGAATGGTGAGATCCTTGTTGACAGACGCGTGTGCTTTTCTAAACCGTGTCTAGTTTCATCTAGATTAACAAACACTGTATCTCAAGGAAGATCAAAGGACAGCAGATAGAATGAAGCTGGTCACAGAAAAGGATGAATACATTATCTTCATTTCCCATTCAGCTGAGAATTAGCTAAAAATATATATGAATGTATTATAATAAAGTACGATATCAGTGAGAGGAATTAAGAAGCTGTGTTTTTTTCAGGAGCTCGCTGATGCGTGTGCTATCATCTTTGGATGTTTTCACTGAAATACACAGCCTGCGTTTTCTTTGAAGACCGCCGTTTCCCATCACTTCTCATGTCTGTTTGATCCCCAAGACCACCAACAACACACACCTCCACACTTGTTTTACAACATCCCTCGCTCCCTCCTCAATTTCCTCTTCCCCATCGCGCCATCTCCTCTTGTCCACCACCTCCACTTCTAGGTTGTGATGGATGTCGACTGTGTGCAGCATATGGCAGCCTGGAGGAAATATTCTGTCTTACATCCTCATTAAGAGCTCAAGGACGCCTGTGTTTAAGCCAGGGACCCTGGTGCTGTCATGTCCCTTGATTATTGTGTAACAGATTGATTAACCCCTGAGAGGAAGCGAGCCTTTTCATCATGCTCGCAGGCCTTCACCACTCTCCGGGGTGTCACTCTGGAAATATTTGTCTTTCAATCCACTTTGCATTAAAGTCATTGCGTTATCGATCACAACATCCACAACAATCAATGCCTTTTAGGTAATGCTTACTTCATCGGCACGCGCCGCCACAAGAGGCTGACAGCTTCCCCTTTGCATGTGGTGACGAGAACACAGTGAGGATTTTTGTCAACCGCAAACTACAAACATAAGTGAAAGGACTTGCATCGAATTACTTTTCTTTTTTTAATAGATATAACCGGTGTGAAAAAAATGCAATTCAGAATGGAGGAAAATGAGAGAAATGTACAACAAAACAACCAAGAGCTAATATCATTTATTTAGTCAGATAAAGTAGAGAAGCAGTAGAGAAATCAAAATGATCAACGCTGAAATATTGAAGGGGAATTTTATGATGATAATAATAATGATGATAATGACTAGAATAATAAATCCCACCATAAATGCCCCAAAAAATAAGAATATTGTTATTCCTCTTAATTTGATTAAGTACATTAACAGAAAATAAATGCTGAAGTATTGAATTAAACATATAAGGGATTGGTATTAAAATACTTCTTTATGTATTAAAAACACACCTCGTGCAAAATATTTCCAAAGTGAAAATGTAATCAGGTGGCAGGCAGAAGATTATTTGCTGTTGCTTGTTGCACGTCTGCTCTCCTGTGCCAGGATTGAAAACAGGAGGAGAAAGAGAGAGATTTCTTGGATTTAATCTGCTTCTAACTTTCTCTGAATGCAACATTAAACTGCTCAGCAAAGTCTGAGAGAGAGTCGCTCTCCATCTAATCTGCTGATTTGGCTCTTGGCGAGATTAAGGGTTATGGTTTAGAATGAAATAGTGAATAGTTGAAGAAATGAGACGACTGAAAAGTGTGGATAGACGCAAGGCAGAGAGGAAGGGAGGGAGGGAGGGAAGTGGAGTTGATTAGACGAGAGGAAATGGGCGAGATAATTGAGCGTTGAGGAGACTGAAGAAAATAGTGCACAGAACAATGAAGGAAACACTTGCTTGCGCTTGATTGTCTGTTGGATCCTCCAGGTTGTGTGCATGCATTTATGATGACGGATGAGCCTCTGTCAGGTTAGTGGAGGTCACAGTATCCATAACAATACACTGGCTCTCATACCACTGAGATACGTCTTAATTTTACAGGCTTGAACCGTCACTCGGCTTATTTTGTTGTGATCAGCATCGAACGATAGAGGAGGGCAATGCCGTTCGTAGCGAAGGCCAACAATAGATGG
The DNA here is from genome assembly GCF_037954235.1 of Aulostomus chinensis. NCBI lineage: Eukaryota > Metazoa > Chordata > Actinopteri > Syngnathiformes > Aulostomidae > Aulostomus > Aulostomus chinensis. The sequence continues at coordinate 5,090,033 of NC_141341.1, read as the reverse complement.
CGGGACATCATGAAGGAGGAAATTCCTGGTTTTTAAGATTTGGGTTCTGTCTTCATTGGAGTCAAAGGGACTGATAGGGATGACGGTAGTGTTGTCATGAAGACGACATGAACTGAGACCAAGTCAAGGCCAAGGCAGGGTGAGAGCGACAGGCTTGACGTAAAACCTCACGCCCACTAAGTCCAAGACCAAGTGAAAATGTGACTGAGTCCAAGATGAGACAGAGACCTTTAAAAAGAGGCCTTGAGACCAGTCTCTACAACACTACATGTAACGTGTCTGACAAGGATCCACGTGCAACACAAGGTGAGTAATGAGAAGGAGTTTATTAGCGTGTGCTAGTGCTAGCAGGTTGGGAGCTGCGGTGCTGGGAGTGGACTGCAGGCGTGGAAAGCAGGCCACCGAGCACGTGACTCAGGAAGGGCTGACAGAAGCTCATGGTCGGGGACGGAAGGCAGGTCTGTTCTCTGGGACTGACAGGGTAGGCTGGTCTGAGACGAAGGGCTGGTCAGGTAACTGCGGCTGAGGGCGAGAGCTCGGGTCCAAGGCTGTCCAAGTCGGCAACAGTACAGCAGGAAAAGCAGGCTCGTGGTCAGGCACAGAAACCAGGTCGGTTTACCAGGGCAGGCACGCAGGTCAGGGACAAAACAGGTAGGGGGCAGGCGGGCGGGCAGGCAAAGGCGCGCTGGAAGGTCATGAACGAAATCAGAGGACAATCTGGCAAGGAGTGAGTGTGGGAGCAGGCTTATATACGCAGGTGTGCTTGATTAGGTGGAGGCGTGCCTCAGTTGAGTGGCAGCTGAGGGCACACTGATGCCAGAAGCCATGACTGGCAGGCGCTTGTGACACTACATGACAGTCACTGTAAATGTTCCATTATTGAGCAAAAACCCTTTGTTGGCAGTTTCCTATCAACCATTTCATATTCACCCAAGAAAAAGGGGCCAGGTTGAACAGACCCGTCGTATCGCTTTAGATGGGCTTCTTCCTTACACTCTTTCTTTTGCCTTCTTTAGCTTTTGATTGGTGTAAACATGTGCGTGTCATTCTTCATGCGTGTGGAATCTGACCTGGAGTTGAGTGGTTATTTACATTCCCTCTGCTTTGTCACTTATCCCACATAGGCTGAACAGCTCAGGGTGGGTTTAAGTTCACTCACACTTACATGCGTTCAAATCCACAGCCAGTGATGAATGACTCTATTTTTCATGGGGGATCAGGGGGACTTTCTCCACACAGACTTACCGGAACTGCAGGGATATTCCCGGGGTTTCCTCCCCTCTCCCCCCTGGGGGATCTGGAGCCGTAAGAACCTGCAGTCAAGGGTCTTTGCCCCCCTCTTTTGACAGCCCTATTTGTCTTGCCTGGTCAAGCCTATTCATTTAGCTCACAACTGCCATAAGTACAGTGGTGGGTTTATTTATAGCCCTATTCAAAGCCCAGTCTTCTGCCTGGCTAGCAGTGCTTGCGTGCAGTATTGAGTAAATATAGCATTGCTTCTGCTTCGCCAGTTGCCTCTTTACATCATTTTTAAAAAATCTCTTCATTCTCTTTCTTTGCTTTCCCCCTGACTATCTCCCTCTCTCTCTCTTTCTCTCTCTAATAGGCTTGCCTGCATGTGTGTGTGTGTGTGTGTGCGCCTCGGTAAACTAGTCTCCGTCCATTCCCCATAGCAGCATTGATGTGTAATTGGGCTTTCCTTTCATATTTGCTGTCAACTAAGGCCTCATATACAGATATCAGTGGCTCCGGGTGCCTTCATTTGACTTCGTCTTTCATCTGAAAACCACGTGCATGTTAAGAACATACAATGTGTGTTCTCTTTCTCTCTCTCTCTCTCTCTCGCTCGCTTGGTCTCTCTCTCTCACTATCCTTTCAGTGTGCTGGATGTGAAAGCTGTGGCATACATGAAAACATGAATAATGGAAGTTTTCTGCCTTATCTCCCCAGCACGGCTGTTTGAAGCTTTTCTAATATGAAATGTTTTTAACCTGCAGCTCTAAGCCCTAATGAGCTGGGATTGTGACTAAAGTGTGTGTATTTGGGTCTGTGCCTGCAATCATGACTTTGCTTTGTGTTTGTTGTTGTTTGTGTGTGTGTGTGTGCGCACGTGCGTGTGCCTGCTTTGTCTTGTTGTTTGTGTGATTGTGTTAGACGGTAGAGAATCTCTTCTGCAGGGCACATGTAGCTATTAGAAGGCAAGTATGTTTCTACCAAACTGATCTCACAGATTTATGTGAAATGACCACAACGTCTAAATACTGCATTACATCGTGGGGCCATGACATCTGTTAGAAGGATGCTATGGAACAAAGCTAATAGAGAGTCAGTTATGATGGTTTTTGTTACCGGTGTACACGTGAAATGTGTCTGGCTGGCGGTTAATATTTGGTAGTCAGGAATCTTTCTAATCATAATTAACTAAAAAGAACACCTTGAAATTCACTGTTGGTAGATAATGTTTTATGATGTCAACTCAGTTAAAGTGTGGTTAAGTTTAAGTGCAAAAAGCCCTTGTTTAAGGTCAAGAAAATAGGTAATACTTAAAAAGGCAGTGTTCTAGATGGGACTCAAACACATGCCTGAAATATCAGTTTTATTGGTACCAACCAGGACCTCAACCTGCACCATGATGTGGACTTTGAGTTTTAAACCTCCAGAACCAGAGAATTAAGCTGTCCATCTTTAAAAAGGATCCAAATTGATGTAGACTCGTGTGTTGTTCCCATGGTTTCATCATATAATGTGAACAAGGTACATTTCACCACATAAATGACAAAAAGGAACCAAAAAGGTCGCGAGGCAGACATTCCAATGTTGCACCTTTATTGCATGTCTATCAGATGTCAGAGGGTCTTCTGTCCAATAAACTGGTTTATAGCTTACATCCTGAAGGGGTTCTAATTCATAAGCTCAGAACCTCTGAAGCCTTAATGAGCTGGAGGTCAGGTTTGCTTTAAAAAGACAAATAACTGCTGCAAAAGAATTGCCTAGCAACCATCAGGTCTACGTGTATGATCTGGTGCTCTGTGAATACAATAGGTGAGACCTCAGAATATTCTCCTACTGAGCTGGTAGGAGAATATTCAGGAGTGAACAGTTGGATCACACCATTAAAGTATTGATAGAATCCATTGCAACTACCCAACCAGTCCCACTAACCCCAGTCAATCATGTGATCTTCTCTCCCGGGAGAATTCGGAACATGATCCTGATTTCTATCCATCCATTTCTGTGGTGCTGCCCTAACATAATGTTTGACACTACGCAATGTAGTGTTAAGAGTTTGTGATCATTTCAAACATTTTCTACCAAGTTTTGGTCTTGTGAAGTTTAATTCTATATCTTAGAGCCATGCAAAGAGGAAGAGAATAGATAGGAAGAGAAAAAAAGGAGAAAATCTTTTTTTTTCAAAGATTGAATGAAGGTGGAGGAAGAGTGAAAGATTGCACACACACCTGAACCCAGCCGGAGGGCCTTTTCTAGCAGCTGAGGCTGTGTAGTTGTAGTACACATTGACTTCAAACTCTTCTCACCTACACACACAGACACACACGCACGCACAGAAACACACACAAGCACACGCGCATGCACACATGCTCCGCCAACACTGTTGAAACCCCCCAACAACCTGGGCCCCGTTCCACACCAGTAGCTAAAAAGATGGGGAGCACAGCTGACACTTGTGCAGAGGAGAGGAAGAGTGAACATAGCCAGCTCCCCCTCGTCTCTCCTCCCCATCCAAGTGCTGCTTTTATAGTCCAGGCTCCTCCTGCAAAGCATTTAACTTTTCATAGCAGTAATGCATGGCCCTCTCCTGGGCTGACAGTCACAGTACTGGTTTATTCAACACCTGACCTGGAGTCTGCTAGATGACGACAGTCTGATTTCAGGGCTGAGACATTTGCTTGCATGGGATTTTATTTTGGGTCCTTTTTTTTGTGTGAGGAAGATGACGTCAGGATCGTCTGGCTTGTGTTTGAAACAGTTCTTTGCTACTCATATTTTTAGCCCTTCTGATCTGAATTATAGCTCTCTCACCTTCTCCATCACCTTTTATTTCTACTGTATTTCCTCTCTAATTAGCGTTCCCCTGTTCCTCCTCTTCTCCCCTTACTGTTTTTCTCCTGGCCTCCTCTGTCAGGTGGAGTATGGAGAACTAGTGTTTTCTCATTAAGTTAGCAAGGAACTGTGGAGCGCACCACTCTAATATCTGCCCAGATGCCCATTAGTCCGGCAGCTTGGCCTAGCTGATGGGAACACAGATCAGAGGGCAGACAGTACAAGTCCCCACTGGCTCAGCCTGATAAAACATCCTGTTTCACCAGCAGTGTCGGAATGGAGCAGTCAGTTGGTTGTGACGAAGCCACAAATGGTTTACAGAGAGGTGGGGAAATGTTTTCCTTGCAGATTGTTCGGTCTAATGCCGCAGCCTTAACAAACCATGACACTCATCACTGCTACTGTTAGTCTAGGAATGAGAGGCAAATCATTTAAGTACATCTCTGTTGCAGAAAAATATTTAACACAGCTTCTGGGGTTCTTTCCTGGTATATATCCTCATTAAAGACCCTTTCACACTGGCCAAAAAAACACAACACAAAGATTTGGATCTTGTCTGCAATGGGAACAGATTTAATCTGCATTGAATCCTTAATCACATAAAACCTAGTTAAAAGCTGAGCGGCCAAGGCGCTGCTATCAACAATATATTAAGCCTGTCTTGAACGTATGCAGCTTATTGTCATTTTCGCCAAATTCTGTTTGAAAAAGAGACAGGAGCAAAAGATAAAAGCCTGAGAAATATACGGAAACACCGTCTGTCAGGTGCAGTGACAGAACAAGTTCCAGGGTGACCCAGATGTGGGACTGGCGCCTGATTGCTTTGATTTATTTGATTTTATTTATTTCATTTTTTGGGCAACCAAACTAAACACTAAGAGGGAGCCCCTGAGGTTGTCTTGAATACCCCATTAATGAAAGCCTCTTCAACATCACAAACGTGTATCAGATGCACTGAGACTATTCACACGGGGTAAGGGCTCAATGTGCATGTGTGTGATTGTGTGGAGTGGGAAAGGATGTGTGCTAATGATCTCTAACCACATATAAAGTGTCAAAAATCCCTCAACAGGCGTCCCCATCTCCCAATTCCCAAAATGTTGAATTTTTAAAATTTTTTTTTTTTGAGAATTCAGTGTGTTTTTGTGTGACTGCAGGGAGATAAAGGGCAGAGGATCCAGGCTTGAGAAAGAGTTGGGGCAGAGATCAGTAGGAGCTGGCAGGGTGAAAGGAAGTCAGCCGGGACCCCCGGAGCTGAGTGATTCAGTGCCCAGTGAATAAAGCATCTACACACTCATCCACATGCACACACAGACACACACAGGTCATGTTTTGAAATGAAACGTCAGTGTCAGGGGACAAGTCTGAATTGGAGACAGGTCACTGGCTGGATTTCAGTGTCATTCTCTGTATTTTGTGAATTTCTTTGCTGGTTCCTGAGTATTTATTGTGTTTATAAGATGTCCGAATTCGTTTTTTGTAACCACAAAAAAGCACAGGGAACAGGTCATCCGTCCTGCTGAAAGGTGTTGATCATACCTTGGATAAGGCAAGAAATCCAAACACACTTGCTCTACAGGGTGAGGTCCCATATGTTGTTTTGATTTTGGTCATTGTGTGCGTGTGTGTGCGTGTGTGTGCGTGTGTGTGTGTGTGTGTGTGTGTGTGTGTATGGATGTCTGTAGTTCCTCTGTGAAAACATGTCTCATGCCTTCAGCAGAGTACGGTCGTCATGTTCTACATGCAACTAAAGAGTTGTGGCTGTTTTTCAGATCCTCACATTCAGTGCAAGTGACACACGCGAATGAAACCGCTCTGGTGTTGTGGTCACAAGGATCTGCAGCCTGGAAGAAACAAGCAGGTCTTCAGCTCCTTCCAAAGCTCATAAACTCTACTGTCTCAGAGATAGACAACCTTGCTGCAAACCCCATTTACAGTACGTTCATGGACGTGTCAGATATACTGCACAGATGCATCTCTGGCTGACCTCGCTCTTCACACAGAGCAGGCTTGGTGACACTTTGGAAATCTGAAGGAGGGTGGTAAACGTGAAAACTCGGTGAACCAGAAATCCAGCTTTTGTGCTGTGTTAGCAGTCTATATGCATCGTCTGATTGTCTCATGCTAATGAACTGAATCGCATTAACATAGCAAAAAAGGGCGCAGCTACGCACATGCACACCAAGTCTCAGACAGTCTGACGGATCCTCAGACACTGCTACTGCCGTAGTTACACAGTAATTCAACTAGAGGTGCATTCCACCAAGGCCAGTAGCGTAAACTATTTTCAGGATCTGCACACAACCTTTTGCATGAATAATTTCACTGTAAATATGCCAATTTTTTTTAAACAAAATTTTGGTTGAAAAATTATTTAAAATGTCAAAAGCGGCCTTGAAATGTTCAATACAAAATGTTCTGTGACTTGAACCATCATGAATGTTAGGAGGGCCACTCCTGAATGCCTTTATGTGATTAAGTTCAACTGAGTAAAAATACCATGGCCTGACAGAAAAACTAGCAAAAACCTCTGTCTTTAAATTGATGAGCATTTTTATAGCACAGGCCATGACAAAAAGGTGTTTATAATTTCTCCTGTGTTAGCGCAGCAACACCCAATTTATTTTTAAAGGTACAAACAGCAATCACACAGTCAGTCATATGTTTACAATGCAGTTAAATAGAACGGTAGACTATTACACCTATCAGTAATGGCTAATCAATAGCAAAAATCAATGTCCCTTGTACAAGTGAAGGACTATTAATCTCTACGGACAGGTCGACGCACGTATGAGAACTCAGCTGATGAGGGAAGAGCAGAGATACTGTCTTGTTCTGCACTCCCCTGGATGCGGTGTATTGTACATGCAGAATGTCAGCAGTAGTACGGAAGAACTGTGGGAAGTTGACCCCTGAAGACCACTAAACTTCTTTGTGTGACTAATAATATTTTTCAGCCACAAAACAGTGTTATCAGCACTTTGCGGCACTTTGCCCGGCAACAGAAAATGAGCAGAGGCATCAAAAATGGTGCGATGTTACCACATGCAACATGACATGAATGGAAATGTTAAATTTAAATCTTCAAAAGTCCTCCTTGTGGAAGTGGGCCAGAATTTACTTACAGCTAGTATTTAGAGAGGTTCCAATTCCATTTTTATCTTTCCTGATACTGTGTATCAGCCAATATTGAGAACTGATCTGATCCCATTGTGTTATAAATGTATTATTTGTTGAGCAAATATATATTCTGTTAATTCTGCATGGCTGGGATATGATGTCATTATTGTCTTATAACCTGGCTAAAGGGGAAGCAGCAAGGTGCTGTTTCAGGGCGAATACACTTTCTGGTGTTGGATCTGTGTTGAGACTTTAAATCAATCCCACAGTTTTACATGGGATCGAGGATTTTCGGATGCTTATGAGAATCAAAACCATTTTTTTTATTATAAAAATGCAAAAAAATACCACAGTAAATGCACGAGGTATTATAACAAAAATTGCAACCTTCTCTGATGGACTATTACTTTGTAGTTGCTAGTACAAGCCATAAGCACCTGAAACAATATCTCCATTGTCACTTAAAACACCAAGAGGAGTGATTGTAAAGAATGTGATAGATGCAGTGTGAAGTGTTAATTCGCTGAGTTCAGCTGCAGTTCATGATGTACCAGATTTCAGAAATTACCTTCAGTTTCAAAATGAAGTTTTTCACTTCAGGGGAAGTTTAGGTTGTTCTCTTGCCTGCCCAAGTGTTTAGATTAAAATCAGTCCAAGAAATCTTGCTGTACAGGGAACTGAAGTAATTAAGAAACATGGAAGTGTTACTGTGTGACAACAGGAAAACCGATATACAAGAACGAGGGGAGATGAAAACTGGCACGCTTCAGTAAAGCATTGCGCAACAGTTACGTCTCTTAGTTAAATATTGAAAGACTTTTCAGATGAATACAGTCATCGTCCCTGTGATGGAGCGCCACCACCACAGTTGATCGTGCCCTCTGGCTGCTGTGCCAACAAGCCTGCAGTTAGTTTGCTACAGATGATGTCGGGTGGGATGGCTTGCCGTGACATTATCAGAGATGAGCCGTGTGAAGGGCCCCCAGGTTAGGTCGAACCGTGTGTGAGGGACCCCAGAAGTGGATGAGGCATGTGTGTGTGGGGCACTTTTGGACTGGAGAAGTGTGAAGTGTATTGGCATGCATGTGGAAGGGTGAGTACTGTGATGGGGCACCATGAATATACACTCTGGCTGCCGTGCCAACAAGCTCTTCGAGGCAGTCAGCATGTTTGGTACCTCCCGGACCAGGGTTCCAGACCAGGCTGGGGTGTCTTCCCTCTGCCTTTGTTACAGTCCCTTAAAATGATCTGAGAAAAACAGTTGCTGGAGACCTTCTAGCAACACCAAAGGGATGTCACAATTTATGACACGTCACAAGTTAACGACACGCACAGAGGCTTAAGAGATCCTGCAGGAAATCCTCATGATAGGCGTAACACAACTCTTGTATTTTAGATAAACTTGAGAGCAACCTGAGCCAAAGTGGTTTTATGCAACTGGACACTGATGCAGATCCAGCAGATTTTACATGGAGTTGTATTCAGTTTCATTTTCATGCTGGCAAAGAGCAGTTTATTGATCTTTTGCATGTTTGTGTGTGTGGAGTAGGCTATGTAATGAGCGTCATGCATCTAATTACAGCGTCCGAAAGTTTGACACACACTCAACCCTGATAAATGAGGAATAAATGTATTTAACTTCTGGAACCATGAAGACAATAACATTCAGCGATTTCTCATTCATTCTCAGCTTTTCCCTCTCCCTCTCTCTGTTGCGCTCTCACTCTCTGGCTCGCTCACTCACTCACACACAGACATGCAGGAACGCAACAGAACAACATCATTGAACATGCTACATGTTTGGCGGCAAAACAATTCAAATCTGCAAATACCATCACAAGAAAACATCTCTTCTGAACACCGGTGATGTAGCTAACCCTTTCAACAGGTTCATGTTACCATGGCAACCGTCTGCAGGCTGACCGAGCAGGATGCGTGTGAAAAACCCATTTCCTCTGCGACCAGTGGAGACATGCAGAAACATCAAATGGTCTGTGTGTGTGTGTGTGTGTGTGTGTGTGTGTGTGTGTGTGTGTGTGTGTGTGCGCGCACGCACGTGTGTGTTTGGTTAGTTGGGTGTGTGTGTGTGTTTTCACTTGGTTGGGTTTGTGTGTGTGTGGAATTCGAATGAGAGTGTTGGTGTTGTATATGTGAGAAAGATTTCATCTTACCACCCTGCTTTCTATCTCATCATTCCCACCAATGATGAAACAGACTGTAAGTAAGGGGCGGAATTACTCCGCTGTGATTGACATGACTCTTTGTTCTGTGAAAGCAATTGACACACACACACACACACACCGATGCGCACACACACACTCACACGTATACATAGGCACGGTTCCCCTTGTTCCCTCTAATGACTGCAGCCATCATTATCTACCAGTGGTTTGTGGCTGTGTGCGGGAATGTGGAGACATAAAAAGAGAACGGTCTCATGCTCATTCTGCATCTCTGTGGATGAGCTGATGCAGAGAGAGAGAGAGAGAGAGAGAGAGAGGAGCCAGTTCCCTCTGCATTCTTCTCTCCCATGAATCTGCCCACGCGCTGCCTTCCACCCACATCATCACAGCAGTGATGGAACTTTTCTACCTCCGCCCTTGCTTGTTTTCTCACTCTCTGCTCCTTTTCTTCCTGCTAGTCACACGTTTTCTCCCTCTTCCTCAATGTGTCTCCCTTTTCTCCTCATTTATGATTTCTGAGCTCTACCTTCTTCTTTCTTGTATCTTTTCTTTATTTCTGTCCCTCCATCTTTCATTTGTGCCATCGTAACTGACAGCAACCTCTTGAATTGTTTCTGCACACGTGTGGCAGAGGTGGTAAAAGTATACACATTCAAGTCGGGGTGCAGATACTTGGGAGTCTTGATTCAACCTTTTCTGCTCAAGTAAAAGTAAAGAAATACAAGCTGTTGACTGTACTCAAATTTACAAAGTAAAAGTATTGAGTTTGTTGTTCTGCCCCACCTGCAGTGGTGGCTGGTTTGCTTCCTCCATGTTGATGTTACTCTTCCTCTCCTGACACGCCACCAACATCGCTTCACCACACAACAAGCAATTTCTCCTCCGTCTAACTTTTCTTGTTCTAATTTCTGAATGAGTGAATATGCCGGACATCTTGTCCTTGTGCCTTAAAACAATTAGTCACATGGATATATGCTATACTATGTTGAAGAGTGAACATCGGCACCTTTAAACAAAAATGCTCTGAATTAGTTTGTCTGCTGTGCATCAGAATGAAGGAGCAAGCCTGATTTTACAATGCAAAAGTAGAAATTACAGATATTTGTTGAAATGCGGGGAGTAAAAAGTAGCTAGAAAAAGTCAAGTACAGATACCTGAAAAATCTTAAGTACAGTAATAAAAATAGATAGTCGTTATTGGAAGCCGCTGCAGCTTCCACTGTCATTGTAATCATTTTAGATTGTTGTCTAATAAGATACCTCTTAGGTTTGATTTACGAATAAAGAAGAGATAAAGCAAGAGAAGTGATTACTGCACTGAGGACCAGGCAGAGTGCGGTCAGCTGGAGGTACAGAATTGTTTGTTCCAAATATGTTGTATATATTCTCACAGCAGACCGTCACCTCAGCGTTCGATACAATACAGCCAAATCCCTCTATTATTCACCGCGTTTGTTTCCCCATCCGAGTCATCACATCATCTCCTGGGGCAGGTGAATGAGAGTTTTATCTGATCATATCTAGTGGAGGTGCTTCATCAAAGGCCTTGTGGGCTGACCTGCTCCCCTGAGGCACTGCTATCCTCCACCAGTCACATCAAACACATGAAAGATCCAGAGTCACTCGCCTCTGCCATCTTTTATCATCATACCTGACCGCTAGTCAGTTATTATGGTGCCTTGTGCAGAATGCTAACTGAATTTGTCACCGGTTCTCTTGGTTGTCTTTTGTTTGATCTCATTGGTCCAATCTTTTTTTTTTTCTTCTTCTTCTGTTGCTGGTACAACTATATTTTTATGATAATAGAATAAAACATCTTGGTGATTTTATGATGCAAATGATAGATGAAGACATTTACTGGTAATGCAGCATGATGTGCACCCAAGGTGGTAATCTCTGACGGCTCAATTCCACATGCAGATTTTTAAAATACAGAGATCTCACTTAGGTGGGTGAGACAGCTGCATTTAGTGAATTGAAACCTTTTTGTGTATTAAAACAATGTTTTTGTTTCACGTTATGTGTGTAATTACGCCATTTTTCCCATTTGACAAAACGCCTCTTGTCTGGATCTTGATCTGTAACAAAGTTTGCATCATTGTTTTGGATCAATCAGGAAGCAGATGTTGAACGTTCTCCCCAGCAGGTCAACATCATTTCAATCGAATGAGCCACTGACGCAGTAAAACACCACATAAATACCTTTCTTGGGCCACTAAACTACTTTCTAAGTGTCTTTTCCATGCTAATGGCCACTGGAAAAAACAAAACAAAACGAACAGTACCAATCCATTTCAACCATGCTGTAAATTCTTTCAGACATCTTCAATGCTCCATAACTTATTCTTCCATCTTCTCACCTGCAGTGAGGCTTCCCGCCACCAGCTGAAGCAGACAAGTGCTTGCGAGGCAGAGATGCAGCCATCTTGAAGGCAGTGGTGCATGCCAATGTCTGCCTGATTAGTTCAGAGGAAGTAGTTCATCTTCCTCCACTGTTATTTTATTCATTACTGCCTGTTGGAGAAGGGAACAGACACACACACACACACACAGGCAATCAGGTGGGCAGCAAGGCGCTGATGATCGTGTAGTGTCGCGTTCCTTATCATCTCGCCTCTTCTACTTTTAACTTTGTACCTTTTTCGCTCATCTTTTCACAGTTATTCTTGTTTATTTTCTATTTATATATCATGTCACTCAGACTCATTACAGTTGCCTGAGGCTTTAAACAGGTCTTAAAATAGTTGCTTTGAAACCTTCAGAGGACTAAATGGAGATATAAGAGCCCTGGCAGCCAGCCGTGCTTGGCTTCTACTTTGTCTTTTGTTTCGCCAATTTGTCTTGAACTACATTGGCCTACTTGTGTGTGTATATGTGTGTGTGTGGGGGGTAATTAGGAGTGAACCCTCTGGGCGGTCGCTGTTGAGGATTTCCGGATTCTCTCACTTGAGTAAACAATAGTGCATTTCAAATCCACACATGTACACACACTGATGTACATGGTAAAAGGTAGCGAGCACAAAGGGGCAGAGGAGCGCTGCGTTCAGGCCCCGGAGGTGTAGTTATTTCAGTGTTGCTTCTTGGTTTTTGTATGACACGTTGAGTGTGAGAGGCTGTTGGTTCGCTGGGAAAGAGAAGAAGCCATTGGGCATTTTCGAGTTAAGAGAGGAGGTAAGAAGGAGAAAGTGTGTGGTGTTCTGTAAGTGCCTGGTAGCCTATGCTTACCGGAGCTCAGCAACACCCATTAGGCTCAGCTGCCCGTGCTGAAAAAGTTCAGGAGATACAAACTGAAAGGGACTCCTTTTCCTCCCCCTGCAGGCCAGAATAAGCCTGCTGTGAGAGTTGATCTCTCTAGACAGTGGTCTGGCTTGAGGTGGTAGACGAGTCTCAGGACATTTTTTAGGCTGATGAAATGCAAACAGCACGCTAATTTGTACACTTCCTCCATATGCAGTTTAACTTTTCCAAGTCATTCCGATCCATCTATGGCAGAACACAGTGTTTCACAATGATCAGTTCATAATAATCACAACAAGCCAGGGGGTTGCTTAATGAGTCACAGGAGTATTGCAACCCTAACAGTGAATTTTACGAACAAGGACTCGTGACAAAGGTCTATTGCAAATTCTTAAGTTTTAGCAAACACTATGGTTGGAATGAGCCATTTAATTTGACCATTACCAGTGTCTCAAAGAATTAACCTTTTGATGGAAGTATGTCTACCTCCGGGGCGGTGGGTGGTGGCCGTAAGCCTCCCTGCAGCTGGTTACAATCACTTCTTTACGATAGAACTTTTGTGTCACATACCAAATACGTTGGCAAACGTTAGCTCCTGAGGCTGAAGCGTATCACGTTTGTCGATACCCCTTGCTTTTGCCCAGTGATGACACGTGATGGACTGTATGCTGTCGGACGTCTGGTCTGAACACCCGCGGGAACATGTGCGGAACACCTAGGCCCGTTTGGGATTGAGTGAAGAGTATATACAGTATGTCTAATAAATAGATCTCCAGCTTTTTTGTCAAACCTTTGAAAAGATGCCAAGATCACTTGAGTCAAGGCAGTTTTACTGATGTCCCTTCAGCCCAATTTCTTAAGAAAAATTCCCGTCAGCTTTCTCAGGTAACAGACAGACCCACTCAATGTGTGTTTGCTTAATGTAACCAGCAAAATCTGAGGCATAGCATCCTCATCCTCCTCAGACTTGAAGACTTCTTAGAAGATGGAAGTCTGCGTTTTTTGTTTTTTTTTGGGGGGTGCATTCAAACAGAGTAACGATGTTCCTTTGGTATTTCTTGTGTTGCACCAAGTTGACTTGAACTACCTGAGTCACACTTGTGATCTTTTAGACACGTATTGTTTTTCCTGCATGTGTCTACTCCTCTTATTGACCAACTCTGAAGTTAAGACAACAAAATTTGGAAACCAGAAACCAGGGATTGGTTTTTTTTTTTTTTTTTTTTTTGGGGTGTTGATAGTCTGTAGTATCAAAGCAATTTCGTCTGTGCCAAAGAAGTTTGGTACTCACCTCTAACTACTTTTTTTGTGTCTTCTTTATACATGTAAACAGGATGTTTTCTTGCTGTTTCCCTGCTTTCTTATTATACTCACAGAAGTCTGAAGCTATTCAAGTGCAAATGCCCAGCACAAAAAGACTGGGATGCAGACGGCTGCTGCTATTGTGTCCATAGCTGAGTTGAAGATGATTATACATATACTTATTCCCTCCAGTCTTGACTACTATAATTCTCCTTTCACCTGTCTCAGCGACGCATCCCTGAGCCACTTACGAATGGTCTCCAAAGCTGCAGCCAAGCTCCTGACCAAAGGGTGTCATGGAACAACAATGCTAATGTCTGTACACTAGGTTTCCTTCCAATTTAAGATGATTAAGTATGTTTAGGGCATTACATGGTCAGTGTGTCTGTAGTTTTCTCCATTTTCTTTGCGATCAGGTGCTTGAAGACACAGACCAGGCTGGTCGTACACTGTTCAACTTTTATAAAGTTGAAGAAAACTTTTGCTGATAACAAAATCTTCTTCGGTTCGATTTTTAGATTCTTTTATAATGGTGTCATATAATTCATCATCCATATTTGATTAGCGTGTCCTGATACATTATAATCCTAACTCAAAGGAAGGGGAGGAGAATCCTTCCCTCATTTTGCCATTTAGCTCAAACTTGTGCACCTGGATTTCCCTGAAAACTCAAACAAAACTATAGTTTGTTCAGTCCACCTGACTGTTTGCTAGTTTTAACCCTGCCCGAATGAACCACGCCAAGGAAGAAAACACCGAGTGGACTAAACAAAGCACAAGTGAAAACACCCAACATCTCATCTCCTCTTGGATCTCATCCAGGCATGCAAAGGCCAATGAGGCTTCTGGTGGGATAGATGAAATCACACTGAACTAGAACAGACCAAGTAAAATTTGAAATGGATGAGAAGATGCCAGATATTGAAGAGAATAGATAAAATGATAAGCATCATATTTTTCTTAAAATGTTCTCATGTTATTCACAATGAGTTCATTGCTGTCTTTTAAATTATATGTATATATATATATATATATATATATACACATATATATATACATATATATACACATATATATATATATGTGTATATATACATATATATATACACATATATATATATATATATATATATACACACACACACACACACACACACACGTGCACGCACAGGAGCACTGTGATAGGTGATGCAGTTCTGAGGAGTCGCTGCTGATGAATGTCACTGGTGATCCCACGGGTGGTTCGGTGGTCAGAAACTGGTATGTAGCCGAGGAAGACTATTATTGTGATCTACTCAATTATTTATCTATGATGAGCTCAATACCCAGAGAGGAGACGTGGAGCTGCCTGATGCCCAAATCACACTGAAATCTACCTTCACTTTTTAACTCCACTCCCATGCTTTAAAACTGCCAAATTAGGTTTTTGCAAAGTAGTTTTATAGGCTCAAATTTGTGTGCCCTGCAATGGAAACAACACATTTTTGGATAATGAATCTGCAACACAGGGTTTCTACAACACAGCAGCTCCTCCATGTTGAAGGCACCATCCAGTGAGAGCTCCTCCACTGTCAGGAGACACGCCGGAGCTTATCTCTCTTGCATTCACTTTGTACCACCTCCATTCCACTCATTTGACAGTGGAGTGTATCTTTGGAGATAGCACCGCTAACAAGCCAAGCTTTGCTGGTGGCAACTAAAACACTCGGCTCTCTCTTTCATTTCAACTGGACTCCAGCCAAGTGTGTGTCGCCTCCACCATCACCACTAGCACCTTTTCACTTAAGAGATTGCTGCATTATAACTTCACAAATATTCCAACAAAAATAAGAAGCCGTCATGAACTGCCAGAGAAGGCATTTTTATCCCATGTTGTGTTTACATACCAGCAGAACCACCTTTGATGGGATTAGAATCACTAAAGATGTGCTTTAGCTGGCCCGGGAAGCTGCTAGCAGGGAGAATGTGCAGGGATTTATGCATTTTTGATGCAGCATGGGGAGGAGTGGAACTCTGAAAAGGCTGCATGACCTACTTAGAGAGCCGTGGAATTCAGACGACTCGTCATGTCACAGAAAGAGAAAAATCTTTCTCTCTCTGCATGTGTATGTGTCAGAGAGATGTATGCAAAGTGTGTGCATGTTCTTTACTGCTAATGTCTGTGTGAGTCGACACACTCGTACTTAATCTTTTCGTTTATTTCTTGTTTTACTTTGCGATAGCGTGTGCTCTTCTCCATGGGCTACATCTTATTTTAAGCCTTTCACTCTGTTTTATTTAAAAGCTTCTGTAATGAAGAGCCTTCTGACATCCTGCAACACTTCTGGGTATGATTCTCTAAGATGGCATCTGGCTGTGGACACACACTAACACACACACACACACATTCACTTTTATCCACACAAGCGCTGGACTAACAATGGGTTCTCCCTCTATCCCCATCTATGGGAAAAATGCAATTTTCTTTTGCGACATGGCCTTGTACACAAATTAATTTTCCTCTGCAGTCTAGCCCCTTCTCTCCCTCCTCTATCCCTCTCCACCTCTCTTTTTCTCAGTAGCTATGGCAACACAGTGTTATACGTCAGCTTCTCAAAGGAGACGGTATTGTCCGATAGCTCGGGCTGTCACATTCTTGCTTCACCATCACACTGTATGGTGAGAGAAGGAGAGAGAGAGAGAGAGACAATGTGGCTCCTGTGTCGTACCTCAATATTTGCCACTCGAGACGTGATTCATTAGAAACGACAAGCACTCACACTCAATGTCTTCAACTGGAGTGTTTTTGGCCTGGAAATTAGCTATTGAGAGACAGGAGTGGACCACCTGGCTGAATGGTGTGTTTTAGCTCGTGGTGATGGATGATTGTTTGTGGACACTGTTGGCATGGCCCCTGGCCTGGTTAAACATGCTCTGGTTGATGAATTTGTGTGTGTGTGTGTGTGTGTGTGTGTGTGTGTGTGTGTGTGTGTGTGTGTGTGTGTGTGTGTGTGTGCGCGTGAGAGGTCTTCCTGAGTGATACATACTTGTAATATTAACAAGAGGTTTGAAGTTGCTCAGAGTTTTCTTAAGTTGAGCAAAAATATTCACATTTCATTAGGTGTAATGCTACCATAATTCTAAGTTATACTTCACTCAGAAAGTGTATTTTGCCTTTCAAGTAGTCACAAGATGGTGTCTTGAGCTCACAGACATTTTCCCACCTGCATTACTTCTTCATGACTCCTGGATGCAGAGGGAGCCAGCCACATATAGTAAGCTCGAAGCTAACGGTGACCAGCTGAAAGGTTTTTATCATGGCTGGCTCTTTCTGCATTTGGATGCACTCAAAAGAGATGCAGGAGGAAAAAAGGTACCCATTTTTGAGTACTTCAAAGGCTAAATACATTTTTTTAGGTGAAGTATTGCTATATGAATAGCATGATTGTAATGCATGGAAAGAAAGCATTTCCTCCCATCTCAATAGAGCTAAATCTCAGCAGTCCCTGACCTGCTCAAAGTTATGATATATTTTTAGATATTCCGGGTCGTGACATTGTTAACAGCCTAACCTAGGACGTTTGTTGGTACCTTCGAATGTTCTGACTGGCAAACTTCCCGCAGTCTTCCTCAAATGTTGCTGTGACGCGTGCTGCAGCTGATTTATTCAAAACGTGGTGGGATGACCTCAGCTCCTCTGAGGAAGACTGAGGTCATCAAATACTTTTAGAAGGTAATTATGTTCCCAGTGAGTTTTTTAATCACGTCGTACCCTCTCTGTTAGTCAAAAGATGCACCTCTGGCTAACATTTTACTTTCATGGGGGGCATTGTTCAAAGACATACCTTCAGTATAGAATTGTTCTTTTCTTGTACTGTCCTCAGTTTTGATATTTGCCATTCTATTAGGTACACCTTATGAGCACGATAGGGGGAAAAAAATCTAGAGAGGTGCTGAATCTGTACGTCATTGCAGTTGAGCTGTACTGCTGTACGTTGAGAGGTGTCCCTAATATTTAGTTAGCTCACACTTGATATGAGCTGTATACGGGTTGGATGAAATATTTGGAACAGCTCGGTGCAGCTCCGTGCTGTGTCTGTCGTTTTCGAAACAAACAAACAGAGAACTCTCTTTGGAGAAGAACAACTCTGAACAATGATCTCCTCACCTCAGTACACAAAACCTAACAGAACTGAGCACAGTTCTCTATTTGGAGGATAGATCATTATCCTCATTCAGGGAGCAGGCTGTTTTAATTTTGTGCAATGAAATGTTCTTTTTGAGTGGGTAGGAATTCTATAGGCTACATAAGATAGCACAGTATGGCCTTAATTTCTTGGTTGGTGCTTGTCCCTGCCAGAAATATAGAGATAGTACATTTGAATAAAAGTTTGCTATTATACATATGACTGTCTTTTATATGAATTATCATGTCCGTGGCACTGCTACCCAGCCTCCATCGTCCACGCTCTCCTGTGGCTTGCATTTCATTTCGATGTCATTATCCATTTACCTTCAACAGCTAATCTGAAACCCTCTGTGGTCTCCTGTCACTGACTATTTCATCAATTGCAGCCACCATTAATGATTGATAAGGACATTTGCTTAACATGCTATGACAGTCCATCTTTTTCAAAATATGGTTAGGTGATTAATTAGGAAATTGACTTGATCAGGCAGAAAAAAACCCCCACAATAACAACATAAAGAAATCATGCGGTTCTTAAAGCAATGACCCTTAAAAACTTAAAACCTCCTCGAGCAGATAAGAGTGACATGAAGGAATGAATGAGTGGTGGGAAGTTACAGAGAAGAGCGAGAAAACAGCAGGTGACTGAGTGAGGTGCGAGGGACGGCAAGAGTGTGTGTATGTGTGTGTGGAGAAAAGAAGGAAGGGATGTTGATGAAATGGAGAGAGGGAGGGAAATGAAGACGGGGTTCTAAATCCAAATTGAGACTATAGGATGGGATTCTTGGGAGGCTATGTTCTGCTGCAACAAGATTGATGTGTGTGGACAGAAGATTCCCAAGGCTGCTGAAAAGGCGGGTGCGCACACACACACACACACACACACACACACACACACTTGCGCCGTCACTTGCCCCTCACTCCTCACTCAATATGACGAGCAGTTTTTCTAATCCAGTTCCACAGTCCACCGTGTGCACCCTCTCCAGACTCCTCGTCTTAAAAAAAAAGACAGGTGCAGCTCTCCTTCATGCGTTTTCATAAAAGAAGCTGTCAATAGGTGGTCCTTCTCATTTGGAGAGGGATGACTAATCTGCCCGTGTTTGTCCTTTCAGACCTGACGAAATGTCAACAGAAATATATGGCTCTTTCCACTCTCTAAATGCCTCTTATGAGATAACAATAGTAGAAGGGACCAGTGGCAATGTCGTCCGAACACATAGGCGAAAACGTGACTTTAGTGCTGAAAGCAGTGGGACAAGAGACAATGTCAAACTAAATCTAAAGTTACCCCCCCGCTACGTGTTGCACTTGAGAAATTAATGAAAACGTCTCAACAAATTGAAAGCTTCTAGCAGAGCAGGTTGCGATCGGGCGTCGTCTTTCTCTGCTAGGACTTTGCCGTGACTTGTCTCGATCTTTAGAGTGGTAATTCTCATTCAGCTGTGCATGGGTAGTACTACTCAGCCGGTTACGTAATGACTTCTGTGGCTGTGGAGGATAACCCTCATCATGTTACCGGGGTTATCACGGCTTCAGCTGCGGACAGACTTCGTTATAATCTCTAAGTGAAGAGTTTGAAAGATGTGGGAGAAGATCAGGAATGAAATATGCTATCATGTTACATGATGAGAATACAGATCGTCATCTAGCTTGATCCACAGGAGTGAAAGTCAGAATATCTCAGCCTGGCGCATCTGTGTATTGTGAGTCCCTCGCGTGGTAGAGGTGCACTGCTAATGGCTGCAGAACTCTGTAAGCATGACTGATTAAAGCCATACTTCACCCAGAAAGTGCATTCATTACAAATGTGAGTCTTGAGCTTTCCAGGCTGTGTTTTTCCCATCCTGCATCACTTCTCTGCGATGCCAGAATGCAGAAAGAGCCAGCCATGTATGTTTAGAATGGAAACTGATGATCGTCAACTACAAAGCTGTCCAAAAATCAGTTTACAAACTCTCACAGGCATCAGCTGGTACAGTCGTCCTCTTTATCCAGTCTTATGCTTCGTAATCCAAAGACACTTGGATTTGAGCTTAAGAAATAACTAACTATAATACTCAGGGTTTTTTTTTTTAACCATGCAAATCTGCGAATGAAAGTGAATGAAATCAAGACTTCTCTTTTAGTTGCACTTCATTTATATACTCTCAAATGTGACAACATTTAATGTGTACCTGGAAAACTTGGCCATCACGTCCAGGATGTCACGTCCTTTGATATCTGATTGTCTGTAGTCTGCAGAGTTGTCAGTGATGAAAAGACGACAACGCACGTATGCAGTAAAAGTAGAGGGGCTTTCAAATGTGGATTGTTTGTCAAGATTTCAGTTTTAAATACACACTTTAATAGTGGAGGAGTTCTCATGAAAATGTAGCTGAAGGAAGAAAGAGAATGAATGATGGTGACGAAACTTCTGCGTTTTGGTTTTGGGTTTTTTATGGTCCATACAGCTTTAACATCCTCGTTTGACTGTTGATGTATGGGGGATTTTATGTACCTACTTTATAGACTTTATAGTCTGCTTCACTTGGAGAAACTTGACCGCAATCTAACAAGTATCTTGAAAGGCGGGCATTTTTCATTTGGAGTTATTTTGCAGTGTTGCCGTCATCGATAAAACAGAGCAGAAAAAATATGAGGAACCCCTTGAGCAAGAAGAAGAGGAGTAGAATTACCTGGTGTTCCTCTGGACACCTGCAAACAGACTTGTAGCCTGATGCTGCTCTCATTTACTACTGTACTATTAACCAGATTAATCCTCCTTTGTCCCACTTATTTTTCCTTCCTTGCTTTACTCTCTTCCTGCATCAGGAGAGGGTAAAAGACCTTCGGGGCTGAGAAACAATTAACTTGATAATGGGCTCTCTCCCTCCCTTTCTTCTACCCACTCTGTCCACATCCTCTCTCCTCCAGTCTTTATCATTTGCTGGTTAGAAGATACACCAGCTGGGGCACCGCTGTGGCTGCTCGGAGCTTTTTAAAAAGTAAAAAATGTGTGACATTCACTGGACCCTCGTGCTTAAATTCTGTCGGGCAGTTACGAAACCCAGCTTTTTCTTCTTAGGCACGACTTGTTATTCATGAAGAACTCCAAATCTTACCATTGTGCACGGAACCTTCATGAGCTGTTTTTAGTTTGCACCACAAAACTTAAACCATTTTATTGACACTTGAGTCTCTGCTGGTTGCAGAGAGCTGTTTTTTGTTTGTTTGTTTTTTTTTAAACCAAGAAAGAGTTTACAGCTTTAATCCCCTGTAATACCACACGTTACCGTTATTACTCTTTGGATTTTGGGGGTAAAAAACAAACAAACAAACAAAAAAAACCCAGATACGACATAAATTTAGAGCTTTGGAGGCACTGGTAGGCAGATGTTTTTTCTCTTTGTACAGGCTTACCCCCCCCCCCCCCCCCCATTGTCATCTTCCTGTTAACCGTATGCAAAACTCAAATCTGAACTCTTCCACTTTATAATGGACAGATTACGAGCAGGCCGACAGCAGTTATCAATCTCCTTATCTAATGCGGGGCAGGACAACAAATAGGTTTAAAAGTTTATCAGAATATCTTTATAGTCCCTGTCTCTGAATCTGGTTCAGAGCTCAGCTGTTCAAAAACAACACTCACCCAAACATGGACGGACGACACTTCATCAACACCAGGACTCAGTGGACAGATTTGAAGTTGTTGAGCTGTTTGTGGGAACGGGTAAAGCCCAAACGGAGTTTGTTCTCCGTGGTCAAGGGGCGAGGCCTTCTGTCCCTGATGAAGATCATTAATCTGGATCAGGCGCTTCCCTGAGATCTCAGCCTGATTCAGAATCCTCAGTCAATATCAGTCTGATTCAAAGAAACTTGTATAAAAGAGTGTCATCACCACCACACAAAATTATTATTTCCATGATACATTTAGACAGTATATTTAGCTGCTCTACAGACTGAGCTCAGCCATTTTTTCTTAAATTTATTGATTCTATTTGATTTATTTCAGGCAGGAGCAGTCGTCATAGATTAAATCATTTATTGCAACTAATCAAAGTCAATCTTGCCACTTATGGCTGTCCTCTATGATGCTGCCTGGGTTAGCCAAGCAGCACGCGATGCTAAACCAGGGAACGCAATGCAGGGGATCTTCTTAAAATGCGCCGTTTAAAGAAGGTGCTCAATTACAAATGAAAGCAGCAGCTGATTTTTTTGCGCGGCGAGGAACAGTCCAGTTGTTTTGTGGCTATCCGGTGTCTGGGATTATACTCTGGTGCGTCCCCCTCACTGGTTAGTGCTACATGTTCCAGCTGTTGTGAGGCCTTTTCAAAAGCACAACAACCTGTAATAGGCTTAACACAGCACAGATTGCTAATAAAGGTGCAATGTGCTCCCTGCGATTTTAGTAGCGCTGGCCAATTTGAGCTTATCTAGGACTGAGTCAACACACGTGTGTGCTAATGTGTGTATATTAAAGTGTTTTGGCATGCTTTTGCTGAAGGATCATCATTTATTTGCTATATGTGTGTGTGTTTGAGAATAAGGATGTGTGCAGGGCAGAGATTTGCATGTGAGTGTGGGAGAAAAAGAAAGTGAGAAAGAGACTTGTCACCACCGAAGAGGCTTCCAACATGCCATCATGGTTATCCTGGTGGCCATCTGAGCGCTCCAGAAAGCGAGAGATAGATTGAGTGAAATAACAAGAGCCAGACTGGGGAGAGTGACAGAGAGAGAGAGAGAGAGATGGGAGGGTGAGCAGCCCAGTCAGTCTGTCGCAGTGGGTTTTAAAGGCCAGTCTCTCTAAAGACATGGTGGCTTCCTCATTTCTTCCTACCCCCCCCCCCCCTCCCCCGAGTTGCAGTCATACAGTGTCAAGGAAACTGATTGAAAAAATACAAGTCCATCACTGCTTTGGTACTCTCAATTTTACTTCATTCACTCTCACTCAATCAATGCGTACTCCCTTCCAATGCTCTGGGGCCTGCTGTCTAAATGTTACCACAAGGAGTCTTGATGCTGCCTGCATACGCAACTGGGTTTTATCATCTTCCTCCTTTTCTCTCCTTCCTGTGTCTTCTGTCTCACTTTGATTATTGCTTCTTAGGTAGGTTACACGTCAGCCACGCCATCTTGTTGATATAGCAAAGCCTCGGTGGACCTCTCAGGCAGGAATCGGATGAACACGACTAAATATGACAACTAGGTGTCGCTCGCAGCAGCAGAGGCTCTCCGAGAGGCTTGTATAATACTCCTGAAACACGACCTCTCTCATGTTGACCAGTTGGATTGGATTTCTCACAGTCAACACAGGTTGTAAGCTGCTTTTCCATTAGCATTGAAGAGTTCTACAGATGTTAATGCAGTTGGTTTGCAAACCGTTCAAACTAGTTTAAGCTTTACACTTGAGCGGACCAACTAAACTGGAAATTGACCACCCACTCAGGCAGCCAAGGCAGATGCCTGACTGCAGTGAAAACCATCCGATCAAATTATTGCGATCCATGAAGCTGCAGTTTGCTTTTACAATGAAATAAAACTTTAATAATCTGCTTCAGACTGATTTACGTAGAGTACAGACCAGACCAGACCCCCACCTCCTCTCTCTTCTCGGGGTAGTTGGTATTGACAGCCATGACAGTTCAGAGGATTAGTCGGGTTTGTACATGGGGAAAATAGATAATCTCCTTTAGATCTGACCTATTGGCTGCATGCTGCTCTAACTCTATAGGGCTTCATAATGCCAAGCATATGTTTCAGCAATCGCTGGATTCATCCTGGCTCACATTTCCTCTCCTGGCTTGGAGATGTGGAAGTAATTCAAAGAGGAGAGCTTGTAGTATGCAGATGCAGCTGTTAGAGCAGATCGACCCGTTGCTCTACTGCTGCTGCATGGACGTAAAGATACAAAGGGTTAACATTGGCAAATATCTGACGCTCCTGGAAGGGTTATTAGTGTGTGTTTGAAAGCTAATTAATGATCAGGTTTCTAGGTCTTTTTATGCAAAACCTTGTCCCAAAATAAACTTAAAGCCAAGTACATTAAGGATTGAAGTAACACAGATAAAAACATAATAGGGTCTTCGCCAGGGACTGGCTCAGGCCCTAATTAATGAATGTGAGCTGGAGTGTCCCAGCATGCACAACTGTTGCATGAGTGCAGCTATCGCACGCAGGTCAAACTGCCTCCCAAGGATTCTTCACCTTGTCATGAGGCGCTTTCACACTGGCCACCCGAGCTGCTATTTCGCCCGTCTTTTTTGCAGCTCGGTCCGAGGTTTCAGACAGAGTGCAGCAAATTTGGGTCAGTTTTAGCCCGGCAATATTCCTCTTCCGAAGGTACACTTATTGCAGCCTCCACTGCTATGTAAATCCAAGCCGACAATGTGCCGGCTCGGTGTGAGGTGGGTGGAGGTTTCGATGGTGATGCAAACTTGCAAAGATAATGCTCGCCTGTTCTCACGCGTCACCATCAACACTGACGCTGCTGGCAGCCAGAGCCGCGAACTGCTGTTTTGAAACTTACAGAATGTCATGGGGCTAAATATTCCTCCGACACATCGTCACTTCAGCAAGATGAGCACCTGGGAGCCGCTGAGATCATGGAGCTGCTGACCATCACTGGCGAGAGGACCGTGGATAACCGCCTCACGGGACTGTGAAGGATGGCTTGTTGTATGAAAATGTCACGGTGGAGCTTGGTCGGTGTGGCTATCGCTGGATGACGGAATGTCACCAGCAAGTTGAAAAACTCACCAAAATAGTACCACCAGGTCTCTGACCACAACAGCGGCAGTGGCAGAGGAAGGTTGGACTGGAACACTATGAGGTGTGCCAGACTGTCTGGATATTCTCCCAACGTATATGTTGTGCGTCACTGTTCACACACAACTTTGTACTGCACGTCACGTCACATGTTTACGCCCACACAAGTGGCGGCTTTTTTGGAAAAGGGGAGTATTACGCCTCCATTTCACACAGACAAGACGGCAAATTCCCGCCTCTACTGGGCTGCAAACTTGGTGCTTTCTCAGTCTAAAAAGGGCTGTGGAAAACACGGTGTTTTAAGAGCAGATCAATTCTGACACCAGAGCAGATTCCCTACATACACACACAGACACACATTATCGAGCCTCAGGTTGCTGATTTGGGTGCAGTAATTTGCTATTAGATGAGGGACAGGTGCAGCTGCCTCTGTTCGAAGCGCTAACAAGGCATTTCATCATGGTTAACTCCAGCCTGGTGCTCTGATCAGCTCTTGTTCTTGTCACGTCACACACATGTATGCACACGCAGATGCACGTGCTCATGCACTGGTGGTCTCCAAGTACAAGTGATGAGAAAAGAAGATATGCTGGATTGTGGGTACTGAGGTGGAGGAGCATACTGGCCTTCAGTGGTGGTATAGGCAACAGTCGGGTGAGGAGGACCCTGGAGGTTGTGACCCTGAAAATGTTCTACTTTGCACTGTGAGAGGTTCAAAGAAGACGGTTATCACGGTCTTATGAACAACGACACCCTGCAACAAATGTCTGCCAATATCTTACATTTAGGGTGATCATCTATTGGTGTCTAAGGCCTACGTACGTCACCTCACCAACCAATAGAAATGCAGTATGAAATCATTAATAGATGAGTGCATCCCAAGTCTGCCTCTTTTTCCTCACCCCAACTGTGTCCACATTTTCTTATTCTCTTTTTAGCTTCACCCATTCAGATGAAACCACTATTGCTTCCTCCTTTGCTTCACTGTTGTCTGTTGTCTCTATGGCAACCTGACACATGCCGATGACATTTAATGACGATGACGCTGCGTATTGACTTGCCTCGTGGTCTCATATTCAGTCTGTGTCTCATTGCAAGTGTGCACGCATGAGATCGATGGTCTGAGCATTGCATTGCTCGCAATAAACTTGTAAGTTTGGAGAAATGTAAAAAAAAAAAAAGTGTACACAGGGTTTATTTTTCTTTTCCTCCCCACCTCCATATCATCTGGTCACCCTTGCTTCTGCATCCTCGTGCTCTCTAGCTTTCCTCTGAACGACTACTTACACCTCTTATTTGAAAAGACTGACAAATGTCTCTGCCACCCTTCCTCTTCCTCATGATGGCACACGCTGTGAGCGGAAGCTGGCTGTAATAAAACAGCTCGTAAAGGCGCTGATAATGCTGTATATCATAAGCAGGTACAGCGACAACACAAGATATGAATGCACAATAAAGGAAATGAAAGGCACTAAAACACACGTGCCTCCCAACATAAATGGCTGACACTTTGCTCAAACATCACATGCACTGATATAAAGGTACATGAGCACATTGCTGGTTAATGGGTCCTGTCATTTACTTTCTAGGTAACTTAGATAATGCTCAAGATATACTAAACCACCTAATTGCTCCTGATGAGGTTAGCACCCTCCATGACAGCCTCCACCATCACTGTTTGCGTGTGTGTGTGTGTGTGTGTGAGAATGGTTGAACGAAGCAACATAGTAAAGCACATGGAGTACCATAAAAGTAGGAAAGCGCTTTATAGATTGAGTGCATTTAGCAGTAATAGCTAGCATTATCTGGTTGATTGATTAGCACACTCAAATCAACCCGTTTTAAAAAAGCTCGCTTTCAGTTCGTGCGTTTGCTGACCCATTTAAGCAAAATGTTACTTTTCCACAATTGCCGGTCTAGTGCAAAATGACTTTTTGATGGTAACATTTTAATGCAATTAAGAGGAGTGTTCTAATATTAAGTGTCCCATTAGCAACTGATGGGAAAATGTAGCCTTTGTAACACTGATATTACATTCCAGTTTTCCACTTTCAATCTGCTGGAAATAAAACCATAACTGCAACACTTAGGATTTGTAATATTTCGAATGTTTTAGGTTGAAATATTTCAATAAGAAATCAGTAATACTTAACAAATTGCAGACACTGCCACAGACTTTCAGATGGTTCACTAAAAAGAGAAAATTCAGCCATCGACTGCGTTCATGCCAGTGGAGGGTCAGTTTTTGGTTTACAAAACATTGCTTGAATTTCGGTGCTGCGGTAACCTCCCAAAAAAATTCAGGTGAATAGTGGCCAATTTTCAAAAGTAAGAAAAACAACCTCACATCAAACGCCTCCATGAAATGACACCATAAAATGCCTCCTTACCGCTCATCCTTCAAACACTCTAAAAACATGGCGTCGCGGCTTGGAGCTAAAGGCTACGGTGAGCAATGAGGCTAAGAACACGGCGACAGCGATGTTTTTCAAAATAATTTGAGGCTTCAAGACACTTGGATTACTTTCGATACTTTGAATAAGCTTTTTTTTATTTTATGGTTTTATTTATTTGTTTTTCGATATGTGATACTTTGTCCCCATGTATTTCAATTGTTTTCAGCTTGTCCTGTAAAAATCCACTTGTCTTTAGTGGACTAAAATACATCACCTGCCCTTCCAGCAGCATGGAGGAGAGTAGATAATGGCTGAATTTTCATTCTTTGGTGAATTGTCCCTCTGATGTTGTGCATCTCTTCACAAAGAAAGAATGAGAACATTGAGGCCTGTTGAATTCCATCACATTCTTTCACAAGAGCTGTGCAGCATTCACAGACATTCCCAGGGACGGGGGTATGCTGACAGTCCAGAACGTTCCACAGATGCTCAATAGGAGACGTGTTGGGTGAAGAATATTAAATATGCAGGTCCTACCCCCTTAAACATTTTCATTTGCTTCTCAGGAATTATACACGGACCTTGGCGGCGGTCTGTGCTCTCCAAGAGGTATTTCTGCAATGAGCTCTGACACTGTTTTTTATCTGCATGTATAGTGACCTTTAAAGATATGCATGATAGTATTCTGATTAAATTATTAAACAGATTCACATTATCACACTGAATATCAAATTACAGGCTAGAAAATACACTGAGACATTCCTGGGCAGCTGTTAGCTCACATTTAGCCCAGTTGAGTGTGATTTATCAGCAGCAGAATAACAGTAAGTTAATGTCATCATGTAACGATAAATCAATAAGGATGAATGTCAGTAGATTTGAGTAAAGGTCAGCGCGAGGGAAACGTAATGGAGACAATGGATTGAGGAGCATTAGAAATAAACTCCTTGGCCAGCTATCCCATCAGTAATAACCCCTAAGTAGCGATGCTAGTGGTGAAAACTCGCTACCCTGAAATGTCACGCTGAGAGCGGGAGACATTTTCCAAGAATAAAACAGTAGTACGACCTGATGGCCTGGTCTTTACATCTGGCTAAACAAGACTGAAACTCAAATTTTTTCTTAATGGATCATCATTAGGCAGTGTTATATGCTTCCTTTGAATTTCCATCTTTAGTTTTCCACCATCAGCACCAACACACGTGTGTGTGCACGCACACACACGCACACACACACACACACACACACACACACCTTCCTTGGCCATCTCCCAAGGCGGTCAAACAGATTACTACGGACGTTAACCCCATCGATCTGCTCCAAATGGCCTCCAAATGCCAGGAATTAGATTTCAGACTGGAGGAGAGGGGAAATAAAGTGCTGTAGTATTTCGAGCTGCTCGACTCTGGAGTTAAGTGCTTCTATGCCTTCCTCATCATACCAGTTTTTCCTCTGAACTCATTTGTGTTTTTCAGGGCGGTGGTATTACTTGTCGAGAGTATATTTCTCAGGGAAAACTGGACCGATTCCAAGCATTGAAGTAAATTTCCCTTTCAATTCCACAGACATTTCAGTAAATTCCTCATATGAAGAGTTGCAAGCCTGGAACCGAGCCAGACAGTGATCAGACGAAGTGTCGTCAAACATATTTGATTCGGTGCATAAGTTAACAGGAAATTGGAGAGGAAGGTACAAGACTGTGTACATAATTATAGGAACTACTCACCTCATGAGCACTTAAATACAAGATTTCAGACTTAATGTTATTTAAAAAAACCCAACTACAATCCAGCCATTTTTGTTGTTGTGAACTGTAACTTGTCACTGATGTTTATCATTTAATATATGATGTGATGAAGGGCAATTATGTTTCCCAGCCAGGTTCAAATAATCCCTGGAACCTCTGAAGCACAAAATGACCAGAAGTGATGAGTTCAATAAACGTAGTAACGGCTCACGCCACCAATCTCAGATGTTATTAGCCTGCAGGATTGTGGGTAGTGTAGTAATTGTCTTTGGGGTGGGCACTAGTTTAAAGCTTCAACATGAAGCAGATGTCATGGTTACACAACCTGCTCACTGGTGATGAGTCGACCTTGGACGGTTACAGCATTATGACTGATAATAATGTCCTCTCTATGGAGAAGATGGTCGGGATTTCCACTCTCGCTTTTGAGCTCTATATGCAAAAGTAAAGGTTGAAATGAAGAGAAAATACTGGAGTGAGCAGCTCATATATCTCACCAATATTAAAATCAATCACAAGTAGCTTTAGACACGGTTACACTTGTTTTTCTCAAACGGACTTCTGGAAAAACCGCAAGACGGCATGCAGCTGGTGAGGCCGAGAACCAATGAATCAATCTCACAGTGATGAATTACTCCATGGTGGGGTTGTAATGGAGGGCAGGTTTATACCGTAATGCTGGTACTGTAGACTTGGCTTTATTAGTGCATGCTTAATGACACCCCCCCCCCCCCCAAATTCGGCTGATGTCTTTCTCTGTCTCATCCACACCTCCACTCGCTCCACTTTCTCTCCCGTTTTACCCCGTGTCTACCCTTCGTCTCTCTATCAGTATGAAGTGTTACAGTGTCTCCATAGTGGAAAAAGTACTGATTAATGTCTGAGTGGTTGTGCTACCTAATGAGAGGCTAAATATAGACCAGCCCTTCTACGGCCTCCTCCCTCATTTAGTGCACAAGGTGTGGACAGTCACACCGTTGGCATGACAACACACCGGTTAAGGCTTTGTGAGCAGTCACAACAGATTGTGTGAATGTGTGGCCAGTGGAGGTGGGAGAGGATGAATGAGGTTGGTGTCTGTGTGTGTGTGTGCATGTGTGTGTGGAGGGAACACTTTCTACTCTCTGGTGGTTTTAGGATTTTACAGTAGCATCCATAGTCATTGGAATCTTCTGTGGGTCTGAAATGATTAATTGATCAATCAATTTGTAGATTAAGTGAAATTTTTTTTTTCTTTTCCTGTAATAGAAATTGGAATTCTTAAAAGATAACGCGCATGCACGCACACACACACACACACACACACACACACACACACACACACACACACACACACACACACACACTCCAGTGATGCTGTCAGGATTGAAGTATCTGGTTTCCTCCACATCACTGAAGTAATTCTGATAGTAAAGCACTCTGGAGAGTAGTATTGCTGAAGTATACAGTAGGATTTGGATCATTAATTAGACTAAATGAGATAGTTTTTTTTTTTTAATTTTAATGGTAAAATGTCAAATTTGTAATTAGCAGATTATTTGGCAATAAAAATGACTGTCGGTTGAAGCTCTGTTTATGACCTTGGGGTTTCATTCAAATCAAGTTGGAAAAATTAATTTGTTTTATTTTTTAACCTTGTTGTTTGTTTCTTAAATGAAAATCTGCTGAGACCTGGCTTGAAATCACATATGAAGACCATCTGTTGCTGTGTTTCAGATGCTGTAAATCAGTTTTATTTACCAGTGAGAGACAGAGAGTGGAGACCATAACCGTTCCTAACACCTACACTACATTGTCCGTCTCCACAGTAAATCAATTCAAACCTGCAATATCGCCAAGGTCTATTGTACTCATGTTGACAAGTTTAGTTGCCCACATTTCTTCTCTGTTGCGTAGTAACCAATTGAGTTGCAATCCAACCAGCCCACCTTGTTATGGGTGGCTGGTGAGAAATGAATGATAAGAGTATGCAAATGGAATATCCTCCTTTAATAGCTTCCTGCTTTTATTCAGCTGTGTGGCCGGGATTAGGAATCCCTACTGTGTCTAATCACATCTCCTCCCTCTCCTTTCACCCAGAGTATAACCACAATCGAGTCTACTTTTGACTAGCATCTATTGCTCCTGAATGCATGTGCACGGGGGAGAAAACATGCATTCACTTGTCGTTGGTCTTCAACTTTTAAATTATTGAAATCAAAGCCGAGCAATCGTCCTTAAGTTATGTGTCGGGTGATTTTGCATGACACTGTGGTTATGAAATTGAGACTTTAGCATCTCAGGATGACATTGTAGCTTGTTAGTCAAGGCTGAACATGCAGCTGAGTCGACTCTTCTCTCAAAACATGCACCTGAGAGCAGTTTAGCCTGAACCAAAATCGTCTAAATTGGAGATGGTGGGCTTAAAGAACAGGAACTGGTCGACACAGATAACTCATTTGGTGTTCCATGATTACAACGACAAGAGAAGAACCTATAGCCAAGACGCCTTCACATTTGATATCAAGTTACCCACAGATCACACAACACGATCCTATTCGATTTTCAGTTTATCAATCTGTGCGGTGGAGGGCCGTGCTGCTGTTCAGTAGGAAATCTCATTGAGTCGCTGGCTGATGGCTAACAAGGTCAAATGACTCTCTAGATGAGATGGACTGTGTCAGAAGACACACACACACACACACACACACACACACACACAGCACCTGCCATTCAGTCAGTAAGTCCATCTATCTATCAGCTGCCAACGGGAGCGCATCCTGAAATGAGTGGCAATAATAAAACACTGGGGGGTGTTTACCACCGATAGGAATATCATTACAAACTGTGAAAATCAGTGAATCGCAGCAAAAGCAGTTCATGTAGCAATCAATTGGAACACTTTCTCTCTCTTTTTCTTTTGGCGCACTCATTCTCTGGTTGCTATGGTGACATGAAATGGCTATATTCTGCATCTTAGGATCAAAGCGGGGGCCTGCCCTGTCGGCTACATTCTTTTACATGATGGTTTGAAACAAGGCTGCAATTATAGCGGCCGTAGTTAAATGTCATTTGAATATCACTGTGTTTTCAAAAACGATATGCTTTGTTCTGAACTGACACTCTTCGGTTTTGTGTTCATTGGATGAAGATGTGGCACTTAGACTATTAATTGACTTATTAAGGTTCGCATATGAAGCATCGTCCTTATCCGACTGATATAAATGAACAAAAACAAACTAAAGTTAATTGTATATTTACGGAGGAGCATTAGATCTGTGTGTTTGAGGTTTAGACGGGTTTCGCAAAGCAGAGCTTAACATTCAGTGTCTCTGCTTGCGTGCCAGCCACTCAGTTGCCCAAAATAGGCCTTTTGAAATTTTGTATATTTACCCTCCATCTTTTATCTCCTCTTCATCCTGCTCTTCCTTTAAATTTGATACATTTCTATCCTTCTATTGCTTCTGCCCTATTTTTTTTTCAACAAAAAAACCAATTGAAATGTCAGTTTTGTGTCTGTCTGGCCCTTTAAGCTGGATCTCACTCTCATTCCACACCTTCTCTGTGTGTCTGCAGTGTGACAACGCCAAGGGGCTGAGGGCCTTCTTTGATGCCATATGCTACGGTCCCAAACACCTGATGATCTTCGGAGGGGTCTGCCCCTCGGTCACCTCCATCATCGCTGAGTCCTTAGAGGGCTGGAACCTGGTGCAGGTAGGAAAGGTCATGTAATGCCATCTGGGGTGTGTGTATGTGGAATGCGAGTGTACGTAAACTGCAAGTAGAGAACTCCAGACACTTTCTGTTTACTTATTTACTTTACACAGTCTGAACTGTTTCTCAATAGCTACCAGAACAACTGATCTTACGACTTAAAATGAGCTCAGCTCTGTTGTCTACAGTCCCACAAGATGGCTGAAGATAGCATTTTACACATCTAACGCTATATCTTGATATATTTCTGAGCAAAACAGGACAGACAAGCTGGAAATAACATCAGGAATAATATGATCGTGACGGTGAAAAGTGGCCATATCCAGAGCGAGTCATGACACTCATGGGATAGCAGTATCAGTTTAGGAGAGAGAGAGGGAAAGAGAAAGCTTGCTAGAAGTGTCCCAGATCCCACTTTCCTCACCATGAATACCTCTGAGCCAGCGGGATCGTAACCATGCACAGTGTTCTGGGGAAAGAAAACAGGCGAGCAGCCAATCACACACAGACTTGCCATTTTTGCTAACTAATTAATGTAGCATAGCTTGTGGACATGGGCTGGTAAAAGCTGAAGATTGACTGACAGCTGAGTGTTTATAAATGCTGTTTCATGCAGCACATGCGAGCTAGTTGATGCTTCCTTGTTTTGTCTTTGGTGTGAACTAATGAGTGTGTTAGTCCTCAGTTGAATTATCTGTTAATGTAACATTCCTTCATTCAGTTATACTTTTACTTGCTAACTGCCGTTTGCTGGCATTAATATAGTGCTTAGATTTGCTCACTGTGAGTATGAAACACCTCTTATTCTTGCATGCGATGAACTTTTGACCCAGTGAGAGATTGCTGGCAGTTTCTTTGACTGTGTTCTGTGCTGCAATACCAAAGTGGGAAATGCCTCCTTCCAAAGAATACATTTCATTTGAGGCAAAGCCTACAAAGGTTATCAGCTAACGATAAGAATGGAGTGAAGCTTGTGCTGGGAAGAGATAGCATAATTCAAGAGGCTGCATTTTGAACTGAATGTCACATTGTGTGGCATATCGCTTCCGCTTGCAATTACTGCAAATCTGCTGCTTTTCATGTGCTTTTTGCATGCTGTCTTGTCAGGGTCACTCATGAGTGAATAGCTCGGCGGGATGAGGGAATGAAAGGATGATTTTGTTGTTGTTGCCGTTGTTGTTGTTCCATGTGTTCACTTCCTATCGATAGTAAGTATTTCAGTCTTAACAAACATCTCTCTCAACCAAAAAAGGAGGCTGGGCTGTGTAGCCCAAAACAAAAAAAAGTGGTTGGCACAATCCCTTGATTCCAATTCCAAGATTAAATTTTTTAAAGTTTTAGATAAAAGGAACAATTTCATGTAATTGAAAAGGGGTTGGTACATGCAAATCAATTGAACTTTCTCCTTTTTTAAGACTTAACACGATCTGATTTTGCCCTCTTTCGTGCAAACAGTTTCTGTCTAGAAAGAGGAATTAAAGCCATAGTTGAATTTTAAGAATGGATAAGTGTTTGTGTGTGGATGTGTGTATGTGCCTCCCTTCCACCCTTATGTTTATTGCATATTGTTTGCCAGTGATTATACCTGAGGGAAGCGCAGTAGCAATCTTCTGCCCTGTCTGGTACAGTGTGTTCCCAGGAGCACTTTAGCTTACCTGCCACCATCAACACAGGCCAGCACCAACAGATTCATGCAGTTCTGATCCCAAATATACTTTCTAGAGCTGCTTGAGTCACAGACAGGTTGTGAATACAAGAAAAAGGTAAAAATGGATGTCTGAGAAAACACCTAGATTGCACCTGTGTTAAAAGGAAATGCCTTAAGAAGGCCTCATGCTTGAATTCTATGTCCTGGGCGACTGTCGTTGCTGCAGCCAAACTCTTGAAATTGCTTTTATAGGTAGACTTGAATGGAAGGACTGTCTGATGAAATATTTTCCAATCAGCTTGCTGTCCAGTTCAGTGTGGAGAAAATTATTACAACACATTTGGAACAGAATAACACACAGAGAAACATACTAGTGAATATAGTACAGTCATTGAAGTCATTTTATTGACTAGTGTGTTACTCTGTGTGTTATTCTGTTCCAAATGTGTTGTAAGTCCTGCTCAACATTTTAGCAAGTAACACTTAATGTAAACATTTTTTAATAGAAAAAATTCCACAGGGCATCTTTAATTGAAAAAGAGGCTTCTACTTTTGATGTCAACTCTTTTCTTTGTACAATTGAGAAGTGTTTCTTTGTGTAGCTCCATGTTTAGTAATTATCTGGTCTGTGCAATTGAATTGATTGTCAAACCTCTCTGCTTCATCTCGAAGACCACTTTTTATTTATTGAACCAGGGGGGTCTCATTGAAGAGAGAGAGAGATACAGAGAGACAGAGAGACCGAGGCCTGTTCAGGACAAACCTAACATTACTACAATGAGTTACACAACACAAAAGTTGCACCAAGTTACAATCAGGTTAAAATACTAAAAGCAAGTGCAAGTTTCCTTAGAAGTCTCTCCAAGAGAAATTTGAAATGGAAAGCTTCACTTCCTGCTGCAGTGTTCCAGGTTGAGGTGGCTGAGAATGAAAATGTCCTCTTTGTCCAAGCTGTGAACGAACTGGAGTGATCAGAGAAGGTGATGAAGTCCTGGCGGTGTAGGCTGTGATTGCATTGTTGACGTGTCATGTAAGAGGATAGGTCGCTGGGCAGTAGTCCAAGGACGGATTTGTAAATGAACTTCTACCAGTGTAAAAATCTGAGCACAGACAGTGAGAACCACTTGACTAAGGAATATAAAGTACAGTGGTGAGTGAGGGGCTTGCACCCGGTCTTAAACCTCCCTGCTCTTTGATAGACAGCATCCAACAACTGAGGACTGTGAGCCAAGGTGTTTGCGTGAATGTCAAGGTAGCAGCAACAATTTCAATCTCAGTTTTGTAGATTTTCAATGTAGAATTTAAAAGAAAGGCCATCATCTATCATGACGGTGAGGTAAGTCGTCACAAACTCAGTAGAGGAACCTTGCTCATATGAGATGCGAAGACTAAGTGCTGGTACCACTGGGTTTGTTTTCATAACCGAATGTGCGTGCCGATGCAAGCGTTGCCTTAACGTGTGAATCTGCACAAGCTACTGCGTTTATGCATGAACACACACACGACTCCCTACTCGGACAACAGCTGTGTTGGGAGGTCTATCGCTCCTGGCTGGAACATGTCTTACAGAAGCCGAGAAAATAAAGGGAGAGGGAGGCTCTTGGTTCCGGGTCACGGTTATCCTAGGACGGTTGAATCAAGGGAAACTGGATACTGTAGATGATTGAGGACCATTGGCTTCTCATCCTGGAGGGGAATTCCAGGTCTCTGGCCTATGTGGGATCATTTTCAAGGTCACTTGGTTCATTAGCAGTCCTGGTCCTTTTATTACAAAGTCGCAGGGGTCACCTGAGGCCAAGTGTGAAAGACAAGTCAATGGAATCGTTGGAGTTATATGGGGCAAATAGGAATGATGTTAAATCTCCTCAGAAGGGGGGAAAGGTTCATATTTATAGACCCCCTCCCCTGCTGAGGGATGGTCTCTACTTTGATGGTCTTGAGTTCAATTAAGCCTCATTTCTAACCATCTGTCTTCCTTACACAGGCCTCATTCTCTTGACTGATGTGGTTGCTCTTCAGAACAGTTACGTCATAAATAACCAAAACTTGTATTGTTCGTTCAGTCCTCTTTGCGTGCTTTCCACTTAACAGTGCCTCTTCATGATGATGCCATAAATCCAGCACGTATGAATCCAACAGCATTGGCTACATGTTCAGCTGTTCTTTGAACAGAAGCACCTCAGAGCACTTGAGCTGCTGCCTTTTCTTAGAGGACAAGGACAGACATTTGCTATCAGGCTGCAGTTAATTAATCAAGTCAAGATTGAGAAATGTGGCTGATGTGAACATTGTCAACTCATTCCCATTGGCTGTATTTGTGCGGGTCCAGTTGACTGTTGACTGCAGGCCAAAATGACCCTCAGGTCCCTGAAACAAAGGGCTGTCTGTGAATGGCCACACTGATTCAAGTCTTGGAGTCCCTTCTACAAAATGTGAATCTAAATGATACCTGGGAAGAAAAAAAAACTTGATTATACACCCATAAATGATTGATTCCCAAAATCAAATAACATTTTTATCCATTATGAATATTAAAAACATTACAAACACAAGCTGTCTGCTTAACTCCCTGTCTATATTTGCCTATAGTTTTGTGGTAGCAGTCTGCTTTCACACAGTTTTCCTTCCATCAGTAGAAAAGAATCATTCAGCAGAATATTTCCAAAGGAATGTGTGGTTGGGATCGTTTCAGAACTTGACACTGAACAAATTTGAAAAAACAACAACTCCTAAGACAACTCAGCTAGTGTTTGTTTAGATGACTCCGTAAGGAGAGTTATCAGTCAGTCCATGGTTGTTAGTGTTGTTGCCGGCGCAGCCCCATCTGAATCGGTCTTCGCAATGGTGAAGTTCTTCTGAGTCAGCCTTCAAGATCTCTTCACCTTTTTTTTGCGCTAGAGACTTTCAGGTTAAGAGACTCCCGTTCCAAACATGTTGCATCAGATCAGAGGCACATGGCTTTTAGCAGCTGTTCAGACAGCCAACATCTGTCTGACACAAAACGACCCCACACAAAAGAAGGTAAATCTGGCTTGAAGTCCTACTGACATGCACGCTGATTGGTTTGGTGGTAGCATCTCGATAAGCTCCACGTAAGGACTTGGCCACACATTCTGATTCGGACCTACGTCACATCTGTTCAAGTTGTCCTCGACCTCCTTTGCCCAGCAGTTCTGCTTGGCTTAGTTCTTAGAAGCACAATGTGTAATACAGCACTGTTCATGTGCTAAAATGAATGCCCACGCAAATTAAAATGGTGGATAAGAACTCCACCGCGGCCAATGGACAGATGGTGAGAAGCGGATTGAGGGAATGATGGAGGAATAGGAACAGACAGGGGCACACATAGACTGTAATAGCGTAAA
Organism: Aulostomus chinensis; assembly: GCF_037954235.1. NCBI lineage: Eukaryota > Metazoa > Chordata > Actinopteri > Syngnathiformes > Aulostomidae > Aulostomus > Aulostomus chinensis. The sequence goes on along the minus strand of NC_141341.1, from coordinate 5,052,366 downwards.
ATTGAAATTCAAAGAAACAGGGCAAGGCACAGCTGTGTTTGTGAGCCGCCATCAGCCACAAACACCACTGATTGCTGTGTTTGTAATTTCACAAGACAATGAAGGTTGCATCCTCTTGGCAGTCCTCTCCACGTGTGATTAATCTCCTCAACATGATATCATAAAGCTTCCAAAAGCCTCCATGCAGATTTTTAAAGCTCGAAGGCACAGGTATCTAAAGATGCTGCCCTCTCCTTACTCACTTCCTCTCCACGGCGTTGGCCAGTGTTTTCTGTAAATGGTTCACTGAGTGCCGGGAAACAGTCAGTCACAAATTAGGCCTGTCTGTGATGGCGCTGTTCATTTTCAGCCACATCAAGTGTGTAATGACAAATTATGCTTCTCAAACGTTTCACCTCTTTGAATAGAAGAGAAGCCAAGACAGCATTGTTCTTGTAAAAGGGAGGCTTTGTCGAAGTGGACTGCTGTTTTAGAGTTTTGTTGAATGGGGCTTTTCTACCTTTGTGGCAAACAAAGGGTTTTACAATGTTTCCTCATTCACACACTGATGGTGGGGGCTGCCATGGAGGGCGACCCACTCATCAAGAGCAATTACCACGCTACTTCCTGAAGCACCATGTTGTTGGTGTCTTACTTTACTTTTCCCATTTGTCTTGTGTAGACACCTTTTTTTGGGGGGTGGGGTGGGGGATTAAGTGACATATGCATAGTTAAGTTCTGTGAATGAAGAAATCAGATCCCTCTGTTGTCATGACCACATTTATTTGGTCCTGGTGTTGTGTGCTTCATGCAAGCTTGCAAAGCTAGCATCAAGCCCTGATTCATTTACCAGGGACACTGACTAATGATCCCACCACAGAGGAGGAGGAGGAGGAGGAGGAGGAGGAGGAGGAGGAGGAAGCTAAGCCCTCTCAAGGTGTTATGGTCAAGACATGGAGCTAATATCTGGATATGAGGCTAATTTTTCTTTTGCACCTGCTGACTTTATCGTTTATGCTTCATTAAACCAGGCAATTCAGGGACAACAAAGTCCCAGCCTCTATCCAGAGAAGCGTTCTCAGTGTTGAAGCCTCCACAAATCTTTAGGGTCCCCCCTGTTTTCTTCCTCTTTTTCTCCCTGAGTGCTACACTGGATGCTTCAATAAAACATGTGATGACTAGTGCTGCAGTGTTCTGGCTCACTTACGTCAAATCCTCCTGTGTACGGTATCAATATTTCATAACTTTAAAAGTTTCGGCTAAATCTCGGAGTTCGAGGGCAGGGATGGCGTCGGCATCCCAATAGCCGCATCATGCACCAACATGAGAGGGGAGAGAAGGTTGGTGTTTATCTGTCATGTGTTTGGGAGGTTTTATCAAAGAAATTCTACAAATCCTTCATTTTGATAGTTTTATGAATATAATAATTTGTCAATTCTGACCTCTGGCTGTTGGCTGAAGGGAACATGTCACTGGACTGCTTATTTTCTAATCATTTGCTAAATTTCATACTGTCAAAATTTCTGGACCAGAGCCAATGGAAGCAGGAAGTGGTGTCGGCCACTCTCAGCATCCTTGGTGGGATGGGGTGTGTGTGTGTGTGTGTGTGTGTGTGTGTGTGTGTGTGTGTGTGTGTGTGGACCATTTAGAGTGTTTCACTGATTGGATGCTGATGAAATATACAAGGCCAATCTTGATGTTTCTAAAACAAATAAGCCCAGCGCACAAAGACAGGAGAAGAATTTCAATTCTTATTTTATTGCTTGAAGCAAAAAGAAGACTTATAACATTAATTACACGCTGCAATGTGCATTAATCAGATTCTTTGAATGCAGATGTAGAAGCTGAAAGCTGCGCTCACGCTTGCTGTTGTACCTAGCCTATGCACGCCATTTGACAGGAAACACAGTAATTAGCTAATTAGCAACATTTGTTGAATACAACCCGTTAAAGGAGTTGCAACTATTGGTGTCACATATTGAATAAACATCCAAGTTCATAGACATTCAGTGTGAACGGGAGCATTCATAGAACCTCTTTTTGTTCTGTTGCTGCCAGAGGAAGTTGGAACAACAAATGGAATCAGTTTCTAATTTTTTTATTTATCTATTTTTTTTTTGCTGAGGCATCTCGCTCTGACACCAAGGTCTACGGAAACATTCAAAGAGAATACAAGATGAATACATGCTGAATTCCACCCTTGCATTCAAATACTATCACTCCCCCAGTCGTGTTCTGAAGGAGGGTGAGTAAAAGGAAAATCAGTGTCATACTCACGGCGCTAATGATGGCGCCGGATCCGCCTGCCACCAGCAACAATAAACAAACTAGACACATACTAATCGTTCCAGCGTGTTTTTGATGTTTCACACAGGGACTTTATCATGCACACCCGTCTTGTGAAGACTGGAGGATATGTTTTTTCATGCCCCCAATTCCTGGTTCCCATCCTTCACTCTCTTTTGGGGTTTTCCAGGCTTTGATATTTTTTATTTAGGTCATAGAGTCCAGAGCACTTTGAAGCGATAGCAGGGTGTATACAACTTTTAGTTTGATATGAAAATAAAGCTTTGAACTGGGAAACCTATGATAATCTATTATTAATCTCAATCTAAAATTAATTGGAGTCAGGTTCAGGTTGACCTGGCTTTATTTTTTGGGTACAAACAACACCATTGTAATTAAAGTAATGCATTTGTAATTTGGCTTGATTTCCCGACTATGATACGATACGGCACAATATGATACAGCTTTGTTGTCACTTTCCTCTGATATTTCTTTTGCTTCCCCGGGGGAATCCATGTAAAAAAATATACATACCGACTCGACATTTACACACAATGTGTTCATAATTTGTATTGCACAAATACCATATACACCAGGGGTGTCCAAACTGGTCCAGTAAGGGCCGGTGTGGCTGCAGGTTTTCATTCCACCCGAGCAAAAGCAACACCTGATTCTACTTAAATCAACTAAGCTGTGTCCACACAGCTCAGTTGTTGGATCAGGTGTTGCTTTTGCTTGGTTGGAATGAAAACCTGCAGCCACACCGGCCCTTACTGGACCAGTTTGGACACCCCTGATATACACACACACACGTTTACAGATTTACACGTGTAGCACCTTCATAAGAAGTCAAACTGAAACATCCGAGAGTTTAGACGGATAGATTCGCTATCTTAGTTAAGAAGAAATTAAGCGCCTGCACATGTATTTAGTTTGCATTTTAGTTTCAGCAACTTCATCTAAGTTTTATCCTTCTTTGACTTATTTGAGTATTTAGAAGGAAGTGTGATGTGGAAGACCGAGTTTGAAACCTGAGTTTTCTCCTCAGTGCTGTCTGAACAGGCATCATCCAGACCCCCGAGGTGACTGCTGCTACTCCCCTCACCTTCGTCTCCTCGGGACATTTTAGAATCATGCAGCTGAGCCCCTGATGGACCCAAAAATGTATGTTGGAGTCTGCCGTCTCTGGCCAGGCAGGAGAAGGATCCTGTGAAGTGATATCAAAAGCGAGGTCTGACTGGGCGAGCAATTGGACTTCAAAGAGTAGCCAGCTCCATTACAAGCCATTAAAACTGTAACGGTTGCTTGGAAAAACTGAAGCTTAGAGGATCGATTAAGAGCAGTTTAACTGTCTGACACAGCTCACTAATATCTGAAACATCAACTCCTCTTCAGAGGAGTGAGAGAGAGAGAGAGAGAGAGGGGAAGATGAGGGAACAGAAAGAGAGCAACTCTTGAGATCCTTCCTGCTTTTCCTCCTTCCCTGTCTTCCTTCACTCTGCTGTGCAGTTCGTTAGCAGGATGTCTCAGAAACCAGTGAGTGGATTTTGATTGAATTGCAGGACAGAAGGAACAAGTGATTAATTTTTGGAGTCAGTCTGGATCGGAATTTAAGATCCTGGATTCTGATCTGAGCTACTGGCAGCTTATTGCTATCGTTTCAATTATTAGTTCGTCATTGAATATTTGTTATTAGAGTTTACTTTCAGTCAAATTGATAGAAATGGATCAAAGTTGGAGGGAGCATTTGTCTCCTTGAGAATTTATGCGTCATATTCTGGATCATTGATCTGGAAGACCTGAAAATGTATTTCCAGATTTTGCTGATATCAACAGATATCGGTCAATCAATATATCGGTCAGGCCTTACTAACTAACACTTGCTGACTTGACTTGAAATTAGAAAATTTAAATCTGTAGGCGATTTATTTTACGGCACTATATCATCTTTGACAGTGAGGTAAAATACTATTCAGCTGGAGTATCTTGATTGGTACGCTTGCTGCACTGGTGTACAATAAATTGATCAAAAACGTTTTCCAGGCAAAAGGCTTGATCCTCCACCCCCTTCCTTGATTAAATTCCTCTTTCTCCTCGTCCTCTCCTCGTTATTTTCCGTCTCTCTTTCCTCCCACACGATCCTCTTTTGGTTTATCGGGGCATCAGAATGCGGAAGCGTTAAGCCTCCATGAGCTCAGTGCTATTTTCATTCCCTGTTGGTGCAGTCATTCAATACCTCTCTTTTTAGTCTGCGGCTGCAAATGGGATCCAGCGTGCTCAGTCATGATGAATGATATTGTCTTTCCTGCTTCAGGCCACATCAACTTAGTCTGTTACAATGGAAACTGATGTCAGAACTGAAGGAAAACTGAAATTCTGTCTTCTATGGGTCTGTACATGTGTGATGGGTAAACATACTTGTTTCTATCATTTATATTTAATAGTAACATGATGAATGCATTAGGACTGATATAATTTACTAACTGCGCATTTAGATTTTCTGCTGTGGAACATAAAGACTCTGCAAAAGAAACTGTAATGCTGAAATGTTTTATTTATAGTGGAAGTGCGGTCCTCTCTCTGGTTCAAAGATAAATTGAGTTCATAATTGGTTCTTCATGGTTCTTCCTCTTCACCAAATTTGTTGAAAATCAGCCACATTGGACCTCAGGTAAACTTGTTACCTTCCAGGCTGAAGTTATTAGACCTTTACATGGAAACTTTTAGAAGCATTCAACACAGTTTTCACCATGTTTCAATAAAGCCATTAAAAATCAGATTTTCACCAGCTCTTAAGAGATATTTGGAGTAACTGCAGTCCTGGGTTTGTTCACATGGTTCTCAGAAGCATTTAAGTACAAACTCTAAAAATATATATTTTCATGCGGCTCAGAAATGATCATGTACACATTCTGTGTTAATCCCATTCTACCTGTTTTACTTGATTTCCACGATTTTTTTTTGTTTTTTTTACATTCGCAGTCAGAGAACAGCAGGAGAATGGCTTCTCTCCTCTTGGATTGCAAATCCCACTGGCAGTTGGTGTCCTCTTTGAACAGCTGTGCCACTCAGGCTCAGATTCAGGCAGACAAACAATAGTTCCGATGGATAAATGAACATGCACATGCACGCGCAGCTGCAAAAGCAGAGAGCCACATGCACCCTGAATGTTGAATATGCACACTCTAACATGTTGCTCACTTCATGTCAAATAGTTCCTCCTCCACGTCTATCTTCCTTCCTTCTTCTTCTCAATCTTCTCAGTAACAAAAGAGGTTTTCATTTTCAAAGGCCCTCAGATGCCCTCAGGCACTCGAACCAGAAATTGCTGTAATTGTTGGAAGTTGTGGCGAAGCATTTGGCATGAGGGAGTCCCGTATATTCTCATTACGCTGGCAGAGATAGGGGTTTGAAATGTTTCGGAGTGCAGAGAGACACGGCGGCTAGAAAACTGCTGCCATGAACAGTCGTAATGTTGCTGCCTTATATGTTGATAGTGTGGCATGTGCTCAAATGTGTGCCATTTGTAGCTGTGGCATCACATTTACATGTAAATTGTGAACTTGATGTGTTTGTTTAAAATGATAGACATTGCATCTTTACACACCAGCCGTTTATGTCTCGGTTCCTAAAGCCACCAGAGAAGTAGACACATAGGACATTCATCAGCGTGTGTCTTTGACTGGCGTGATTATTAAAATGTATGCAGATTATTCATGTTTGCAATGTGACAGCTGCTTGAAATGCTCTTTGATGACGACTTTATACAATGGACTCTCAGAAATGTACATATTCCATGTCCAAATACCTTTACTTACATACATACATACATATATTTATCACACTAACATACCTGAATATATTGTTGGGGAATCAAATTACTTGAGTGTATGTACATGTCAACAGGCCCCAAATTGGCTGGATGTTCTGTGCATGCAACCAGATGTCGAGCAGTGTAGAAAAACATCTCCTTGAGCTCAAGACACCTATTTGTGAGTATTTGCACTTATGGTTGAGATATCACTTGAAATATTTGAGCTTTTGTGTGATGAACACTGAGGCGATCAAGTGAAAATTGGTGGCTTAAAAACCAAGTAAGATATTCCAGCTAGCGAGGAATAAAACAATAATAATATGAATACTAATAATAAAATAAGTCTAGAAATCAAACCCCTCATACTCACACACCCACGTCTGGGAGAGGATTGACAGAATAGTGACAATTACAGTGATGAGGCTGCGACATAAATCCACACGTTGTGAATAATGGCAAATACACACAGTGGCGCTAAACGTTTGACAAAATTTCACCCAGAACATCTTCGCCGTTAAGTAGCATTTGACCGCGTGTGTGTTTTCTGAGTAACACAGCAAAAGGTTTCCAACTTGACAGACAGCACACAGACCATATGACTCACACTGCTTTGGCTTTATGTGAAGTGTTTTATAATATAAATGTCCTGGGATGCAGGCAGCGCTGCACAGCTCTGTTTAAAATTTTAATTCAAACCTTTTAGTGGTTTTCAAGCAGGAGGGCCTGAGAGACAATGTAGAGGGAGCAGCACAGCTAGCTCATTAGCCGAGTGGAATTTGACTGTCCTTGAACCTCTCTGGTCATACACGCTAGCAAACACAAACACACACAGGTGAATGCACACACCATCACAGGTGCAGCCAATGTTCCATGTTCTAGATTTATACACACCCACATACACACAAAGGCACATGTATGTCAGTACATGGTTCAATCCACACACAAGATAAAGCATGTCATATGCACACACACAGCAGTTATATATTCACATACTTATCTGGCGACCATTAAAAACCACAGGTTGGGAATTAGAAAATGGGACAGAATGTTCCTCAACATGGCGCAGAATGTGCATAAGGTCTGGAATGGAACAACCCACCCAACACACATGCGTACACACACGCTGCTCACTAGGTTGATGCATTCTCGGCTTGTAGCAGCCTTTAAATTTATAAATAGCCCTGTGGTATTAAAAGCCAGTCTGTGTTTGACTTGTGGAGTGCAGGATAGTTCCACATGCGAATGCATCAGACGTGTTTTTCATCATTCCTTCAGCGATGGCTTTCAACATCAGTCTTGTCCCTTTCAAAGATCTGATTTCTGGTTCTTGTCATGATCCACTCTGAATCCCTATTGTCTACATTTAGATCAAAAGTTAGTTAGTCCTCAGCCTATATTTTAACTGTCACTGTTTTAGTTTTTCCACTTGATGACTTCAGGTTGTGTTTCCGGCTCCACAGTGATGTGTGGAACCAACCCACTAAAGAGTGAAGAGAACCTGTGCTTTCACCACAGGGCTGAATGTGGTCTGAAGTGCTGTATCTCAATATTCGTGTTGTATGTTCTGATGTTACATCATAGTAGATAACGTGACAGTACTCTGATGTAAGAGCAGTTGTGAGTGAGTTTTTGCAGCTATTGTTTGTGCTCCAGTGCAGTTTCTTGCATGACAGCGGTTTCAGAAAGTCTGCAATAACGTGGAGCTGAAAAGAAGAAAGCTAAAGGTGACTGGAAAGCTCAAAAATAGGCTTTTGACTGCGATGTAAAGGGTGCCACTGGATTGGACATTTAGTCGGTGATGGACGGCCTTGGATGCATGAAACAGAGCGAAACACCAGCCACAAACCTCATATAAAATACATTTGTCTCTTCTGTGAGGACTTTGATGTAACATTGATTCATGAAAACACGTGTCAAAACAAGGTTCCTTTCAGACTAAGTGGCTGCAGCTTGGTGTGGTACAACAGCCACAGCAGATGTAATACACTGTAATGGCTCATGTGGTATCTTCATTCACAGTGTCTGATTTTGAAAGAATTTATCTTTTCATGAAATATTGCGTGTGCTGTCACATCCAATAATCAGATCAGATTGGTCTGATTATTCTGCAGTGAACACAGAGCTTTCCAGATGTACTCGTGCACTGTGAGGCGTTCTTGGATGCAGAATTGACTTATTTAAACTGCAATTAACTGCAATTACAATATATGCAGCTATTTTTGATTATAATTACCCGCATCTGTTCATTTTATTTTTTTTTCCAGATTAAACAACAGCAACAACAACACAGTGCACAGGCTATATTTTGAGATTCAGAACGGAATGAGACAATCATCAACTTGGGCATTTCGTGTTGTTCTCCTTTCCTCCGCTGAACGCTTCATATTCAGTGACTCGAGTCCAATATTTAATACCATGGCCTGCAGGTGAAGGGAGGATACTTCATTATCAGTTCAAAGGTGTCCTGTGATGATTTCTTCAACACTGGCATTCATATTTTTACATAAACTGATGACAGTACTTTCAAGTCTAGTGGAATGAAATCATGCATGAAATACAGGTAGCCCACCTTGGAGTGTGATCACTGTGCAAATCCAGGAATTATTCATCACTTTAAATGCTGGTACAGTATGTAACCCCCCCCCCCCCCCCACACACACACACACACACACACACACACACCAATGAATCCATCATGAGACATCTATCACAGACAATATGATGAATGATTCCTTTTTAGATTTTTAATTGATTGAATCAGATGATCAGAATCCGATGCTTTTCTTCCCCAACGGCTGTTTTTTTTGCTCCTCAGCCTGCCGTTGCGGCACTCGTCTCCGTTAGACCAGCTCTGCTCCTCGGTGAGAGCCTTCGACTATCAGGAAGATTTTTCCAGCCTCCGCTGTGGAGGTCGGAAAAATACATGGTGTCCAAATCTCGCGCTCTAAAGCCCTGATTCAGGCATTTAAAATGAAAGAGCTGCCAGGCAAAAAGCTTTGTCTGTGCTGCGGAACAGACACTGATCTACCTAACAAACAGACCCACATAGCTGGTTAAAAACCCCGCTCCACACTGCTGAGGGGACACATCTTGATTAGCTCCAGTGTGTTATCATTTGCACAATAGAGCAGAAATCATTCAGCTAGCAGCGTCTTATTTTAAGTTGGTGCTTTTCTTTGCTCTTGCCAGTTACCACGACCAATGTCACCAGTGATTCTGTTAATTAATGTTAATTCTGTGATTAAGACAGCAAGTTGTCAACGGGGCTGAACAATGTGCAAAAAAGGGATTGCAGTTGTTCTAAGGAATAGATAGCAAGAAATATAAAAATGATAATGTGACTTTCACTGGAGGGTAAATCCTCTTTACTAGAGGGTTGGCATGTAGAGATGTGTGTGCTGGTGGGTGTGTGTTCTTTGGAAGAATAAATCAAAAACTGAAGGACAGATTTTGAAATGTTTTGGAAAGATGGCTGATATTGGAAGGAACAAGTGATTACCTCAGGAAGTGAGACTGCTCTCGACCATTGGCAGGGTATTAGCTAGTTGCGCTATTGAGTCCATGTGACAACGTTGAAAGAAGCAAGTTTGGACTGCTGGAAACCATCTTGACCACGGTCGGGATCGGGATATGAAGATACTTTTCTAGCTGGTCGAGAATAAAACTGAAGAATGGACTTTGATCTTTGATCTTGAGCTCTCGTGATTGGGATGTTGCTCTCAGTCACGTCGAAGTTGTTGTTCAGTATCAGTTCTATCAATTATTCAACAAGGACCTTCAGTTTGAGAAATCTAGGAGTTCATACAGAATAAGGTGTGCAATATGGCTGTTGTTGATATATGTCAGACATGTATATTCTTATATATTTTGTACTCATCACTCTAGGCAGTGATGGGTAAAAAAAACCCAATTCAAAACAAAGATAGACCCGGGACATCCTAGCTGTATGATTTATTCTCTCTGTTGAAGACTGCAAGGAAGAAGGAAGGAAGTGAGATATGAAATCTGATTGGCTGTGTTACCTGATATTTACCACTCAATAGGTTAACATCAAGGGGGTCGCAGCCTCCTGCGGTGGAAGCTGGTGCATTTTTAAAGAGATAGCGCAGACTTTCCAGCGGGACGCCAACTGCCTCCCTCAGTGTTAGGAAATGCACGTAAACACACCGCCACTGACCTTTAGCTCCAATAAACACCATTAAATATGAATAAGGACATAATTGAGAGTAACCACTGGAACTTTCTTCTTCTTTTTTTCCCCCTACCGCACATACAGACACACACTGTAGACTTTAGAAGATCCAGAGTAAACCGCAGGTTATTTAGCTTAGTACTCCACTACTAATAATCTTGGCATTTGCTGTGGTGTCATTAAGACATTCCAGGAACCACACACAGGCGTCTGTTGCTGCATGGAAATGTAAAAACACCCAATCCAAACTTGACGCAGTTTACTGACGGGGCACAAGGCGTTGATTTATCCCTCGTCCGCCTTCCTCTCGTTTATTCCTGAGTGATTCTTTTAGGAAGTTTGTGAGGTTTACCCCTGACAACCTGAGAGAGTGAATTCATAGAGGCCATCAAATGACAAGAAAGGGTCACTGGTGAGTGTGGAACATTTATTTTGCCCATCGATTATTTTTTTCCTCTCCCTGAACAACTCCCCGTTCCCTCCTTCTCTCCATTCTATACCATGCCCTCCCCCTTGAACTCTCCAACCTGCTCTCATTGATCTGTCAGGCCGTGAGAGACGGAGCAACCACTGGGCCAGAATAGATATTTTACTTGGACGTGGTGTTTATCCTGTAGAGGTAAACTTTGATTCCAGGCTCTGTTTTGGCATTACTTCTTTTTACCCCACCAGCAGAAAGCAGTGGGAGTAATCAGCTTAATTGGTATAATTATGGGGTAAGCAGTGAACCCTCACACACCCCTCTGCTTTTCTAAGCAGATAATTGAAGATTACGGGGGGTAAACTTCTTTTCATTTGTGTTTAGCTTGGTCTCCCTTTGTCTATGAACAGGGGGCTATAATCTCTAGAACTAATCATTACAGAGACAGCGAATGATCTCATCCATTGACCCGTCCTTTTATTTGACTTACTGTTATGCAGCATTTCAGTAAATCCCAGGGTAAACCAATTCAATGATTTGTCCAACTTTCAAGGTATATAAAATTCTTAATGTGCTACTTCACTCAAGTGTTTCTTTGCCATTCAAATACTCTTAAATAGTTGTGTTGTGCACAAAGACGTTTTTTTCCCTCCTCCTTTACTTCTTTGTGACACCAAAATGCAGAGAGAGACGGCCACGAATATGAGGTGGAAGCTAATGGCAGCTAACAGCAGCTGCAGCAACAAAACAACAGCAAAACTGTCTCCTCAGAATGACCATTCATACACAGATCACCCACATCATGCAGCAAGAGGACAGGAGCAGTTGTTCAAGAATGCATTGTAAGAGAAGGGGGAAGGTTTATTTACAACAATCTGCTTATATTTGAGAAATAAACGGTATAACACAAGGTCTGCTATTTCATGGTTTAGAAATGTATGTATTGTGAAACCTGATGAAACTACATGTGATCCGGATTCAATTAATTCATCTCAATCTTCCAATATTCTACCATCTCAACCTCATTCTGCTCAAATGTATCAATGCTCTGCAGAAAGCAAAAGTGTGAGTGGGATCCCCTCTTTGGTTTCGTCATGCTTATGGGTCTCATGTTGCTGGACATCTTATTGCTAGACCACCTCAGACTCTGGCTGTATCTCCTTCACAAACCAGGAGATGGAATTTAAAAAAAAAAAAGAAAAAAAAAAGTGCAGTCCTCTTTGAGCTGGCCGTTCATCCCCTGCAGGTCTCTGGAAATTGAAAAGTCACAGAGTCGAGAGGAGAGATGGAGGGAGGGCAGCCATGAGAGAGGAGAGATTTCTATATAGCTGAGATCTATTCTACATTTTTTCCCTCACAGTCAGTGGAGTGGTCCCCCACAGCAGAGGCCGCATCACCATCACTGAAACACTTAACTGGTTACGGTCGTGTAAATAATTCCCCAGTCTCCCCACTGGCTCCTGTTTTCTCAGACCTCCTGACAGCATATTTCAGAGCTGAGGATGTTTCATGGCCACCTTTAGAGGAGTAATTAAAAATCCATGGCTGATTGACTTAGACCCATAGTAATTAATTTGCCTCAGTTGCAGGGCACCAAGACCAGCAGCCGCATCTGTGAGCCGTGGTGGTTCTTGTTCCTGCTGAGGAGGAATCTTTCCCTCCTGGATGACTGATACGTGGCTGCAGAAAAGATGTTCCACACTCACATTTGCCTCTGCAGTGTCACAGTGACCTTGACCACCAAAACAATACCAGTTGATCTTTGAGTTCTAGTGGATGATGGAGCCAAATTTGGAAATATTTCCTCGATGTGGTCCAGAGGTACTGGGTTAACAAGAATAGGATGTATTTGAAAACCCCGAACATAGCACAAAAGCATAAAAACACAGTTAAATATGCATGCATGAAGAAGAGGGATTAAATCAATTTAGATCCAATTTTCTGCTATTATTCAGGGGTTCAGCTATAACACCGCAGTTTTAAGCCATTGAGCTCAAAGGAAGATGCCATATGATGCGTGAGTTTACGTTTCCTCTTCCTGTCACACAACGTTTTGACTCAACCAGTAAAATGACTTCAAAACCACCTGATTACTAGCGCCAGTTATTTTGCAGATATTATTTCCTTGCAGGCTTTGTTTTTGGGGATGCCCGCAGCATTTTTACGGCATCGACAGGACTTAAATTATTTCTAATAAGTTACATGCAAGCAACAACTATTGGGTGGTTTGTGTTATTTGGTAGGACACTTTCATGAATCCTTCGGGAGGAACCGCACCATCATTTTGTCGAAATTTCCATTTGTATAATGCTGAAATGACACACAGTGAATAACAACAAAACTTGGATAATCTGAGGAACTTTTGGAACTTTGCTATAGTTTTCTTCTTTACCTCATGTGCTCTATGGGCAAGAACCGTTACTGAGGAATAAAATAAAAGTCGAAGGATTACTTAAAATTCTGTTATTTGTCTTGGTAACTCAGGAAATATGGTCCTTGAGTCTGGCACACTTCCAGTTCCATTATTTAATCTCACGAAATTGTCTTTTTTTTCTGGGGTGTAATAGCACATTTACTGTTACCTAGATGCTCAAGGTGCCTTCTGCTCTACTTGTGATAGAGGAGAGGACAGAGGCAACAAGCACTGCTGAAGGCTGGAGGTGAATACATTAGCATATTTAGGTATTACACTAACAAACCATCCTTTCTCTGATGATGCTATATCAGACATGAGTTGGTCTGGTTTGGTTCCGATTTTTTGGGCTTAGAGGCCCCGGTAGTAATAACAAGAGGCCAAATATTATATTTTCTTATATGGCACAGATTAAACATTACATGGTGAAAGTACATTAAATGTACTTTCCCCAAAACATCAGAGGGAAATGACACCTATACAAGGAACCAATGAGGACTCTAAGCAAGGACAGGCAAAGAGAAAGGGAGAGACCTCCGGTAATGGCATGTCTCACATTGAAAGACCTTGGAGCTTGTGTCTTGGAGATGAGTCGCTGATATATACCGAGCATGCTGAGTGTGGAACACATTGACTCTCGAGTCACGTTTGCAGTGTTGTACTGTATGGCACTATAATCATGGTCAGGGTACAGAAGAGACGCCGAGACAGGCTGAGAGAGACCGAGGAGGTGGATAATTGGCAGCCCACCAAAGGTCTTCCTCCAAACAACAGTTCAGAAAAGATAAAAATGCATTTTCCTGATTATGTCCATTTCTTGATTAACATTTGATTGTGTCTGCTTCAGTGATGGGAGCATCATGGTGTTGCCGTTTTTCCACTTTTACTCAGTACCTGCACTTTCAAATCTCCATTTTGACTTTGTGCACCAAGTCAAATGGATTATTTTTGTATTTTATCACCGATGCATATTTCCTGGTCCTTTTATAGCAAACATTTGGTGGAAAGGGCTGAATCTGCTGTAGGAAACAACACACGAGGAAGAGTTTGAGGAAGCTGGGAGCTGCTGATGACAGTAATAATCAGAGTAATCATGATATGTGTCATGTTTATAATGCATGTGGGGAACATATACCTGCATTAATAAGATTTGATGCCACTAGACTCGCAGCTGCCTGAGCTTGTGAACCATAATGGAAACAGCTCATGCCAATCAGCCGGTACAAGAGTGTCTTCTACCTCAACTACTGAATCACTTCATTTCAGGCAGAAGCACTTCATCAAGGAACTAACCATTCCGGCCGTATTGTTTTACAGTTGAAATAGATTTGGCTCTTTGAGGGAGCTCTCAAAGAATTCAAGCAGCAACATGGATAGCCCCTCAGTCCTGAGATAGGATTGAATGGAATGTGACACAATAATCGATTATGTTCTTTTCACAATCTTTAGAAGCAATGAAATGTGATCAAAAATGAAGTCCGTTTCATTGCCCACCATAAATTGTGAAGTAGAGTATATGAACAGTTTAAGACAAAAATCAAGAGTCCTGCGCTGATGTTGAGATCAGATTTACACTTCTGTGCTCCTTCTATACCCCATGCTTTAAAAGCACCATTGTTCAGAATGTCGCACATCTTTGACCATCATCCTGTATCAGAACAGGCGATAAAAATCTTGCAAGTGTGTCAAAACCAAGCCTGTAATTTTCTTAAGTGCTCTTTGTATAACTACCCACCTCCACATCTTTCTGAACCTTCAGTATCAACAACACATCCCCCAGTACAGTTAGCTGTTTAAAAAAACAACAACAGCAAAAAAAACAAAAATTAAACATTCAACTAATAATAAATGTTTCATTCTGTTTAATTTTACAAAATTAATATATTTGCTGTTTTACAGCCTGTTGATGATAGACTACAACTGTTCTGTGGAGTGATACTAAGTTTTGCATGGTGGCTTTTAGTGGTCTTCATTAAGTGTGTGGCAGATTGTCCTTGATGAGGGTCTCACCCCAGGGCTCCTCCTGGGTTGAGGCAGGCAAGTGGAAAGTTGTTGTATCTGTGGCATGAGAGGAGAGGTGCTCACCCTGCAGTCATGCTCCAGGAGGTGAAAACTGCCTCCACTCCCCTCAGACCTCCATCAGTCACACATCTACATACAATGGAAGTATGGAAAGATTGAATTAATGTGTGAAAGACAGAGAGAGAGGGGATCATTGTCAGATCCAGCTTCAAATGTTGCATTAATCTCAGGGAAAAAAGGAATGTTTGGCTCTCAATTTCTGGCTACAGCGTGTAACTAGCGTTGAGTAGACCACCACCGTCTCACACTCAGCTTAGGCCAAAACCTCTTGGCACCAGCATCTGTCACCAGCGTAGCTCCGAGGGTGTTTAGGAATGAGGTGGACTCTCTTTGCAGCAATGCACAAGAGCGCTGATGGCTCATGCCGCTGTACAATCACAGGATTCTAGACAGGTAATTGTGCATAACTTTTAGACACCACAAAAAAGCTTCTTGAGAATATGTTACAGAACCCACACACAGCCAATTTGTGTTTTTGTTTTTATGTTTGGCACAAATTCACCACATTACAACGAGGAGGAAACTGTAACTGTTTAGTTGCGCTTCTTCACGTCTGTCTCAGCCTTTTCAAGTAATGGCTTAAACAATTTGCAATCAAAGCTCTGCTACTATGGACTCGTCAAATGTTCCCCCACAGGACCATCCCTGTTTTTGCTGACAAACACCTAATATCAGAAATATACAACAATCAATAACCTTTTGAGGCTATAATGATTGAAAACTGGCAGTTCTGTCCATGTTATTCCCAGTTATAAGCAGTGAATCAAGCTAAATGGAGCCTGCCCCACACCCACGAAAAGACCCCAATTGAATAACCCAACCCTTTGACCTTGTGGTCGTAAATTCACCAGGACACAGCGTTTTCCCCATCAGCATGAGCTCTTTCAAAGGCTGAATTATGAAATGGGGAGAAAAGACCTTTTTTTCTCTCTCTCTCCAAACTGCCTTTTGCTTGGAGGGGATGCTTGGGTAGAGCGAGAACCTCAAAAAACAAAGCAATTTGCATGGCAAAGAGGTGTTCTGACAAGCGGGGAGGCGGTGGAGTTGTTGCCCAGAGGACTGGACGGTTGTTGAGCACTGGAGAGGAATCTGCTATTTTCTCTTCTCTTTGGAGGAACGGCAAGTGTAGCTTCCCTTGGGGGGGCGAGGAAGGTTGCACAGTGATGCATTTTGTGAATATCAAATAACGGTACTAATATAGTTTGACATCAGAGAAAAGGCTGAAAGGAGGAAGGAAAATGAGATGGAGGGGGAGAGAGACAAGATGTGAAAGAATCTGGGTGAGCCTGATTTCAATGAGTATTGCTATTTTTGAAGGTTCTGTGAAACAGAAGTCGGACTGCTGTTTGTTTCTGCGTGAGTCCATGTTTCCGGTAGAAACATGATGCTAGGGAGGGACTTGTCATGGATATTTGGCCTCAACATTAACCGGCTCTGAATGTGCATGAAAAGACGTGCACCAGAGACTTACATCAGCCAATATGGCTACATCCTGTTAGCGCTCTGCTCCTGAATGTGGATAAATGATTTACTCCTGCACCCTTTCAGACTTCCCAAACGTTATCAGACCAAATCAATCACATTACAGCAGTGAAAGGAGTCATTTGTGTCTGGTAAGTGTGTTTAACACTCTAAACAATGTATTCACCATTTTTCAGCCACAACCCTGTTTAAATATGGAGCAACAACTTCTCGTTCTCCCTGCTACTTGAAGTATGAATTAATAATTTTATTGTACATCTCTTCTACACTTTAAAAAATATCAGACCTCTTGAAAGTCGTTATGATAGTGACATTTTGCGGGGGCTGCAACGCTTGTCTAAACAATGTATCCACTGTTTTTCAGTCATTTTTTTCACTATGTAATTATTATTTTGTTGCTTTGTTAGCATTCCATGGTGGGTTGAGGTCGAGTCCATGAAAATCAGAGAAAGCATTTTCGATAGATGGAAAATTAGTCCGCGTGCAGGGTGAGTCTTTCGTGTTTATAAATGTTCATGGAAAGAGAAAAGACTCTCCTACTCCTTCTGATTTGTCAAGACATATTTGCTGTAGATCAAAAATGAAAACGAAATCATGCATGAAGATGAGACGTGACAATGTAAAACGGGGAAAATATATTTTTCATTTCTCAGGACCTTGAAATGTATGGAATTTGTATTTGATTGCATCATGTGCCTTCATAACTCCTAGCTCAAGACAGAAATCTTCTCACCATCAGCTGGAAAAGGATAAGAAGAATCACTGAATCCAGTATTTTTTTGAACTGAGCTTCTAAGTCATGTGACGTAATGTGGTGTGTGCAGTAATTATGGAGATCAGATTACCATTCTGTGCCAAAGAGTTCAAATAGAGCTCAGATTAATATAATATTTGCAGATCATCACCATCAACTATCAGCCATCCAGAGGGTCACTCATGGTGTAAGTGTTCTTATTGATATTTATGAATGCACATATGAACTGCAGCGAAAAATAGATTTACAGTCAGTCACTGCGACTGGAGCGTCCTCCTCAATTCAGGTACAATTCAGGAGGTTTAACACAGTGTAGAGAATCCATAGCAGCTGATGAGCTGCTGGAGACCGTCTCCAGTTGTCTCAAGTTACTTCTGCAGGGTGAGTGGAGTCATTCATTCTCACGAGGTATTTTTCAGGCGACAGCGTGAAAAGACAGAGATGTGTGTGACAATTGGACATGGGTTGAGGAAGATGAGGAGGATGAGATGGAAATTGAAGCAGACGAGGTGGAGAGGGAGGATGGAGCTGCTTACTGTGAGTTTCTGTGACAGGCCAGGATTTAACACATAGTCAATACCACTGCAAAGTGCAATCACAACGTGCTGTCTCATGCAGATGGTGGCGATCAATCGTCTTCCACGACCAGACTCAGTGGCCCAGTGGCCCCACAAGACAGGGTTTATATGTGGAGAGTTCCACAGACTGTCTGCTCTCTCTGTGTCTCCATCCAGGTTCATTCACCATTTCATGAGTTTGTCAGCATTAATCTGAAGTATATGCACAAGTATACAGTTTACTGCATATATGGCGGTATGTGAAATTATATATCTGCTCAATATTTTCTCTGCAGTACTTCTATCATTTCAGCATTTATATACAGGATATTTTCTGTATAGGCAAAATAAAATGTCACACTGCAGTTTATCTGGCTACAAAAATATGAGACAGGCTCAGATGCAGTTTTGTGAAAAGAGGTTATCTACAAATCCTTCTGCGCGTTTGTTTGCACGTCACATGGTGTTGGACTTTAAAATAACTGTAGACATGTTAGTCCAAAGTCAGACTATCGTGCTGAGATAATGCAGTTGGGAGTCAAATTGCTCCATGAATGTGCTTCAGTCAGCCTGGCGTTCTGCACTGCTGACACTGCAGTTTCTACCTGAACGTTGGAAGAGTGAACGGTCCAGGGGGATTGTTCCCACGGTCAGAGAAATTAGGCTGAAATCAATGAATTTCTGGACAGACAAGGACGCTAACATCTCTCAACTGAAGGAGTTGTCCATGTTTGCTAATGTTGTTGTCCTGTGGTGATTGCTATGAGGGGATGTACCCCTAACCCACCATTCCTGAGGTGGACATGAGCAGATCACTCCCAAGTTCAAGTATCCCGCGACAATGACAATCCAAATAACTGCAGCTGGGAATGTAAACTGAATGTGTGTGTGGTCGTGGTGAACAGGAGCACAAACAGGTGACATGTTTTAGGAGCACGCGATATATCGTGGGATTTGCTGCATTTGAAGTGTAGACGCAAGATACTAACCACACAGCTGCTCTCACCTTGTGTGTAAATGAGCATCACAGTGCCAGAGTGGATAGGAGATGGGAGAAGGAGGCAGCAGGACTCTTCCATTTTAGAAGGGGGGGGGGTGTGAACAGACTTACAGAAATTGGAAATACAATAAAGTGGGGAGTCGCAATCAAACAGTAACCATAACAAGTCAAACAATTCTCTTTTTAAATAAAAGTTATTCGAAAACTGAAGTGACACTTGGTGTTGCAAGCGGTATGACTTTTTTTTTTTTTAATGTTTCTGTGCTTCCTTTCCCTAAAAATAAAGCCCTCAGCAGTTCCACTTGACATGCCAGAGCATGTTATGTAATTGCTGGGTGTAATAAATATAATGCAGCTCCAGTTATGAAATAAAAGCAAATGCTGCATTGCTTTTGAATGGGAATTTGGCTGAGCCTCGCTTTTTTATTTTCCATCACAGTGTTTACGTCTCTGTTCCTAATGCATTTTTTATTCATCCCAGTCTTTTTTTGTTGTTGAGCAGACATAGTGTGCTTCATGAGAGAAGAGCTGAGCAGTGGAGTACCACAAAGCTTAACAATATATTGACTTTCCAGCTGTGCATGTGTGTGCATGTAATGTGCATCTTTCCTGTGCCAAAAATCACAGAGGTTCCAACTTTTGCCTCCTTTTCCTCTCACAGAGGGAGTGCTGTTCCTGACCGAGCCAAGCCTCAGGACATGACTCCCCTCCGATTCTGGATGAATAATCTGTTAGCAGTAATCCAGCAAGCCCACAGCAGGTCACATGTTGGGAAATGAGGGCTGAGTGAAGAGCCACATTTGATTTTTCAAGTCTGTTCCCTTGAGGTTTATTCAACTACAGTGTGTTTCTGTCCAGCTGCCGCACACATTGTGTTGCTGATGGCAAAGATGTGAGCAGTCAGGAGAACATGTTGAGTCGGTTTGCTGGCAGTCTGATTTTTAAAGAGGCTATTTTCACTAATAACAGACACAAGTGTGTGACTGCATGTCTGTGAGAGGAATGGGTGCAGATGCATGCTTTTTAGATTTTTTTTTTCCAAGCAATGCAGAATGACTGAGCGCTCCGAAGACTTGTTTTCTGTTACTGGGAACAGATCCTGAGTGTGCTGTCACATGCACCTAATATTTGTACTTCAAACACATCTTCGTGCTTTTGGGTGCATGATGCAATTTCTTATTTTCCCTCCAAACTCTTCAAACCAACAACTCTCATCCCTGAGAAAATGAAGGAAATGAAGCTCATTCTTTTTACACTGATTGCAGCCTATATGTTAAGAAGATGATAATATGGCATGTAAGTCTGACTCATATTTGACATTATAGATACCCAACTAATCTATGTAAAATGAAGTGTGTTGTCTAAAAAAAACCAGTCATTCACTCAATAAACCTCAGTGGAGTATTTTACAAGAGGGCTGATAATGAATTCCCTGTGGTTCTCACTGAGACTCCTCTCAGATCAAGGCAGTGATAACATTGCTGCTCCCCAGCCGCCTTTAACGCAAAACCTTCCTAATGAATGGAAGAGGACGGACGAAATATATGTGTTGAAACTCCATTTCACACCGGGGAAGTCTTCGCTAATTCATCAGCCATTATCTACTCTCGTTCGGTTCAAATTTGACACTTCCACACATTCTCACTCATTTTCTTTCAATACACAATCTTCCACTGCCTCCATCAGCCTGAGACTGAAGATAGCGAAGGTATGATGTTATATTTTGTCCATGTTTTTACGGGCTTCAACTCATGAAAGAAATTAATGTGTAACTATTTATGTTGGGGAGGTCAAAAATCTGAGCGGCACGCTCACTAAGACTTTGATTTGAACTAAAGAACAAACAAAAACAAGACCTCACTTCCTGGTCCTGCTAGCTTGTTGCACTAGCTGTGGGATCCTCTGTGTGGGATCTTCTCTTTTGAGCTTCGCTGTTGAGCTCTGGAGTATTTCATGTCACCAATGGTATGAAATTACTGTCACTTAAATTGACCTGATTGAATGTCTTAACGTAGAGAGACGAGTGAACAATGACCGATCACCGAAACATCCAGCACTCCCTCTGATATGTACAAGATCTTGCTTTTTGGCTGTAGAGAAGGTCTGAAAACAGAAGCGGTCTCTTAGCTTCGCTGTGCAACCACCCGTTGAATACAAGATGATATTTTCGTTCTTCTTTTTCTTCCTACATTTTCTAGAATTATCAGCTGTTATAGCTGTAATCACGTGTATAAATAATGCAGCAGTCTAGTCATAGGGAGACACAGTAAAAACATGATGTGTCTCTTCATCTCTTGACTGATATCTCCAGGCCATCTCTTCCCTTGCTGTAAGTAGAGAAGAGATAGCCTGCAAATCAAATTAGTCTTCTAATGGAGAGAGATGAAGAGAGAAGGAAAATGAGAGCGGGAGGGATGAAGGGAGGGTGAGAGGAGTCACGATAAATCTGCAGGATTACATTATTGTCTTTTTTGTGAATGGGGGAGAGAGAGAGAGAGATGGAGAGAAAGAAGGAAATGGGCTTGGTGGTCTGAGTAATATTGACTTCAGGGGAGCTTTTTCAAGGATGTATAACCAATTACAGCGGCCCTCCCACCACAAGCTCTTTTTTCAGACTTGGGACAAGTCAGTGGAACTTCAGTAGCAGTGCAGTGCTTTATTAGATTCATATTGCCTGACCTCTGAAATAGAATCCTCTGCATGAGCAACCAAGGAATTCTGGTACTGACAGACCCACATTCAAGCAGATACACGGCTCCCAGAGATGCACACTGGGGCCTGAGCCTGTTTAGCCTGCTGATATTATCGATATATATTGTGACTTCTTAATGACTTTTATTCAATGAGAGAGATGATGAAAAGAACTTATTGTGATATTCATCCCTTAAATTTGGTTCTTCAAGGTTCAAGGTTTCTTTATTTGTACCCGAGGGTAAATTCGTTTTGCAGGTAGGAATTCAGCAATCCCCTCATACCACTCACATCTCCACACTAGACATACCAGCCAGGTCCATACAATAAAATCAATCAAATAAAATCAACAACAACAAAAAAATCTATCCAAATATAAAAACATGGTAAAAGTGCTTGTCAGTGCGTCCTTTGATCTGAATGAAATCATCAGAAGTAAAATCCATATAAATAAGTTATAAATAACTTTATATAGATTTATGTCCGGTACCCTATGGTCTAGACTTATGGTCATTTAAAATTCCGACTGCTCTGGGTATAAAACTGATTCTGTACCGCTTTGTGTGACCCTTCGGTACGCTGAATCTGCGGCCAGAGCGGAGGAGCCGGAACTCATCATTTAAGGGGTGGGAGCGATCCCCCAGTATGGAGTTCGCTTTCCTCAGTAACTGCCTATTGTACACTTCTGTAATGGGGAGTTGGGGCTCTCCAATAAGCCGGCCAGACCACTTAATAATTTGGTTCAGTGAGTTTTTGTTTTGAAGTGACAAATTCCCAAACCAAGAGACCAGGGCGAAGGATAAAAAAGACTCGATAAAAGCACGATAAAACAGGGTCAGCATAGATCTGTCAGTGTTAAAACGGGCCAGTCTCCGAAGTAAAAACAAGCGCTGATGTCCCTTTTTACACACAGCTTCACAGTTTAAGTTGAAAGTTAGTTCCGAGTCAATGATAGTCCCAAGGTATCTGTAACTCTCAACACATTCCAGAGGTTGACCCTTAATGACGGTGGGATCATGGTTTACAGCCTGTAGTCTAAAATCAATGATCATGTCTCTTGTTTTGGCTGTATCAAGCACCAAGAAGGAACGATCACACCAATCAATAAAATCTTTAAAAACAGGACCATGGCTGGATTCACTGTTTGACAACAGACTTACAATGACAGTATCATCTGCAAATTTCAAAATGTGCCTGTTTTCATAAGTACTTTTGCACACGTTTGTATAAAAAATAAAAAGTAAGGGGGAAAGAACACATCCTTGTGGTGAGCCAGTAGAAGAGCATAGCGACTCAGATAAAACTCCATTCACCTTGACTCTCTGAGTTCTCTCTGTTAAAAAGTCTAAAATCCTTGAGGACCTCTCCAGAGATGCAGTGGCAGGGGTGAAGTGGAAAAGCAACTGGAAAAAAGAAAATTCCTGCTGCTTTGTGTCATTTTTGTTTTTTGATTATCAGTTGCAAGATGCCTGCTCTCACACCGTCTGTGAATGATTTTAAAAACATTGCATTGTCCCGCTTTTCCCACTCAATCTGACAGCCGGAGAGCCAGGAGCATGTGAACGGTACATTGAATGAATTTATGAAGCATATTTCTACCTCAGGGGTACTCAAAGCACTTTACAATGTTGCCTCTCTCACCCACACACACACACATACACAAACACACAGGGATGTGCCACGCGAGGTGCCAACCTACTCATCTGTAGCAGTTAGAGGTTCAATATCTCACTCAGGATCCCTCCGTCATGGTCTCCGTGGGGTTGATTTGGCAACACTTGAGCTGCTAGGGCCACTTCCTGTTCCCCAACTCCAGAATGTTTTTCTGATCAACATTAAGCTTGTCTGTTGTGGTTAACCTACTGTAAGCGCTGATACCGCTGCACATATACCTGCACATAGATATGAGAGAGAATTCTATAGAGAGACGTCAAGGGAAAAGAGCAAGAAAAGATACAAGCCATCTGGTTTTGTTCTATTGAGCTCAACCCGTTTATGAGAAACCAGTTTCCATTGTTTTGTTTTTTTCTGTCTCATATTCTCATTCTGCTTTGCATGAAAACAAGATGCTGCTATCCTCAGAGAGCAGTGGAAAAATAGAGGACAAAAAATGAGAGAGGGAGGAACATTGCTCATGAAACCATCTGGGTGTTCTCAGCATCGTTCTCTTGCTTTGGCAGCCAAACTGTGTTTTTCTTCTCTTCCTCTCTCTCCTACGTGCTATGTCTGTTCGGTGTACCCATGCTTTATTTATCATTGCCTTCATTAACAATTTAATTGAAAAGCAAGGGGAAGAGTCACACCTCAATATTATTAGACCAAATGGGACTAATAGAGTCCCATAAGTATGGACTATAAATGCTTTCTCCAGCAAATTGGAGCAAGAGGGAAAAAATAGGCGAGATGTCTGCCAACTTAAAAGATAGTAATTTGCAAACGCTGTCTGTCTCCGGCGAAATGTTTGCCCACTCACAACATGAATCCTCTGTATGTGGGCTTCCCCTGCACTGCCCATACATAACCAATCAGACAATGATTATTACACTGCAAGATACATCAACTTCCCTGTCAAATAGTTTATTACTTTTCTGAGTGACTGTGAACATGTATGTTGCTCCTCTGGGCAAACACAAGCAGCGCAATTTTTTCAGAAAGTAATTTTCTGTCAATTTCCTCGTAGTTTCTCAGGCTAGAAGACGAAACATCGAGTTAAAGCAGTGACACACTGTACTGGATGTGTGTGGACATTTTATTTTGGTGAACCACCATTCATTACTCCCATGTTTTTTGTCCTTGGGGAAAGGGATGGCGAGAAGGAAATCTGTATGCGTGTTCACTGATCCAGAAGCACTTGGATTTGAGCTAAAAACAAAAAAAAACACTTGTGGTCATCGTGCTATTTATTGGAAAATTATTTGGCTTAGTCAGGATTGCTGGATGAGGTTCGATCAGCTGTGATTGATGGCGAACAACGAACAAAAACTCAATTCCAACAACTTAGGGGAGGAGATAGGAAAAAGAGAAAATGTTAAACAATTCTGAATGCATCTCTTCAAACTTTGAGGATGCAGAATGTTATTACTGGACATCCGCTAATAAATCTGAACTCCCTTCTAATCAAGAATGTGCTTCAAAAAGTAAACGACAAGAATTATGGCATTAAAAGCTGCATGTTAGGCCCATCTTAATACACACGACAAACACACAAATGCTACTAAATTAGCCTCCCTAGATTGCAGACAAAAGGTATTTTCTTCACTCCAGATCTTCTGTATGTTTACTGCTACAGGGTGTGTTGATCAGCCAGTCTTGTTTTTACTCGTTCTTGGCTCCACTGGCTGAAGTCATAGAGTTTAGTTTATTATTTGCTTCGTGTTTGTCATGTAAAGGTAATTAGTCATTAAATCCAAAAAGAGCTTGTGTGATCGTGTCCAGAGGCCTTTGCTGTGCACAGCTTAAGAGACAAGTCGGCGGGTTGCAGCCTTCTTGTTAACACATCCACATCTCATGCTGTGGTACAGTGTTCGAGTCAATGATTTGATTGTGTTTGGCTGCACAGTGCAGGCTACACTTGCAACTGCTACAAAATGAGAAAACTAGCAGCAGCAGGGAGCTCATGACATTGTGTTTTCACAGCTTTAACCCAAACGGCAAAGTGGTCCCTACCTTACTCAAGTGTTCGTGCCGAAACATAACCAGACTCAAATCATAAAGCTTTAGCTTCATTGCCATGTATTGATTCAGAAGCATCCATACCCATATCATGATCCATAACAGAGTAAAAAGGAAATGTTGCATCTCTGTGCTTTGGGCAATAACTCATGAACAGGGAACTTTTTATTATTACTCAGCTCAAAAGATTTTTGCAGTAGAATATGACAACTAGTTTTTCGCTGTGTATTCACTACAAGTACAACCGTGCAGAGGAAAATACAAGCTCATGCAATGTAATCACCTGCATCCTCAGAGGATTCTAGTGTATAGCAGGATGGAGAAAGGAGGGAGAAGGAGGGAGGGAGAGAAAACTACAGTAATGGTCTCCACAGTTCAGCATCTACTCATTAATCATTCATAGGCAGCCAAGTGACAGCAGCAGGGAGCACGGTAAGATGTCAGGTTACGGTATCAAATCTCAATTTATAAATAGAAGAGTTATAGAACAAGGCGTCAGAATACCATCACTCATTGCCGCCTCCCCCTGAGCGTTCACTGATTTCCCTGCATTTTTGCAAGCATGCTGTGATACTTCATGTATGAGTCAAGCGGTGGTGTCAGAAATTACCTCGTCACAGGTGATCTTTTGATGAAATAAGACTGACTGTCACGATGACCACGTGCCCAACAATTGTCCTATTTGCCCCCGTAGATTCATTTTATTGTGTCTGACATCCTCCCCTCCATTTTCCAATCCTATCTTGTCAAAATCAACCACACACACACACACACACACACTCCACCACAGCTGGATCAATAAGAAAATGCTTCTCCCTGATCCTGTTTGTGATAGCGATGCTTCACTGCCGCTCATCTCCATCCTTCAAGGACGGCCTGTCGACAGATGGTCATATGAAGAATGGTGGAGTCCTTTAAACCTGTCTCATGGCAGAAGTGATGAGGGAGGGGTGTCCGAGCTTTCCTGCTTCTCACATCCTGAGACACGAGGGTGATAAGTGACACCCTGTATTGATCAATGTTCCCAGAAACTGTCACATCAAACATGCCTAGCACACAGAACAGTGAAGAACAACAAATAGACCACTGACTTATTCGGTGATGGGGGAGGACTGGGTGACCCTCTACCGGCTGCAGACATCCCCCCATCGGCCTTTTGGTTGACAGTTTAAATCAATTGCCAACAAAATAAGGAATTGTTTCATTCTTACAATACCCTTCAACTGAAGCAGATATTTGAGGAAGGCCTGTGTTCCAACAGGATCCATTTGGAATGTCCAACGATACCTACAGAGGGCTGTTTTCCACATTTGATAATATCAAGACAAAACCAGCATGGAGGTCACCTGAGGTAGAGAAACTTACTCCGCAGCATTTTCATGAAATATTTTTTAATCCTACAAATCTCCTGCAACACCAGGGATCAATGCAACAGCAGAAATGTCAAGCAAAGCCCCTCGTACTTTCAGCGGAAATGGCTACATTTTAAGATATTGTGAAAATGCAGAGGTCTAGTCGGGTTTAGGACGGCTGCTGCAAATATCCAGACACCTTGGTAACACCCACTTTTCTTACCAAAAAATAGCTTCACATGTTCATATGTAATATGTTGACTTTTACCAGAGCAGCAGCTGCTTTTTTGTTGTTGTTTTTTTTGTTGCCAGAAAAGCAGTTGCAAGCATCCTGACATCTCTGTAAAAACACCCACTTTTGTCACCATGAAACTGTCTGCAAATATGGTAACATTTCACGAAAGACGCTGGGTTTTATTGCCAGAAAAATGGCTGTCCTTGGCTCTTGATGATGTGGGCTTTAAAGAAATTACAGTGTTACAGGGCCTGTAGTCCACCGTTCAGCCTGTGTCAAAGATGTTGTTGTAAGGGGTCGGCTTGACGGTGGAGCCTCAGCATCTTAATCTGAGCTAAAACTCCTTTACACAGCGCTGACTGATGAGCTGAGCAACCATCAGCTTATCAATTAAGATTAAACTGTTAAGCCTGCTCATTAAACACTATATCTTGGATTGCTCATCCTTGAATGTTGACGTTAGTAAAGCAGGTTACTCTGTTCTTGTTGTCTCCTAATTCTGACCCCTTCTACCTTCCTTCACTGCTCAATTTTTATTTATTTATTTTTTTTACACACATCTTGTTCTACCCTGGTATGTCTCTGGGAAAAGTCACACCAAATTTGTGTGCATGCTGGATCGGAATACCCGCGGTAGATGAAAGCCTCTGTCACGAAAGGAAGTCATTTGGAAGCAGTGCATGTGTGATTGAGTGCTCACGCGGGGAAATTCAATTGTTGAACACCACACAGGAAATGTTGAACCCGAGCACACTGGTTTAATGGCTGTGTGCATATGCAATCACACTCTCAGACAAGGCCAATACAAACATCACAACTCCTGCAGCAAATTTAAATGCACATTAGGATCCAGGAAAAATGAAGAGATTTACTAGTGGAGGGGCAATCTTGATATCAAATATACAAGTAATAGTCCGTTTTAATCACACCAGACCTGTCATCAGACGCTTTATGATTGAAAACGTCAAGTCAGTGAAGCAAAAAAGAGCTGTGAGGGGGCAGCGTGTGAGGGGAGGACAGGGGCAGGAACAAGGATTGACCTGAGATGGGTGTGAAGCCATCAACCATAAACAGAACATCAGTCAGCGGGTCTGTGTGCGTGTGTGTGTGTGTGTGTGGGGGGGGGGGGGGGGGGGTGTGCACATGTTGGCTTAGCTATAACATGATTGACATGTTAGATCAGTGGCTGCAGCAGGCCATAAGCTGTTATGGAGGAGGCGACCACCACATCACTCACCTGTCTTGAGACCAGTTATTTTGAGTGGGAAGAGTGTGTGTGAGATGAATGATGAAAGATTTTTCCCTGTGGACGAGCATTAGGGCCAGGCTGTCTTAACTGATAACTTTATCATATCAGTAACGCAGCTGAAGCTCATTCCTTCATGCTTAACTTGTGCTCAACGCACGTAATTAAAGCAGGCAGTCTACAGCTGCCAGTTAAAGTGATGCTTCGCCCAAAATCTCGAGCTCACAAAGAGCTTCAAGTTGAATGTGAGTCGCTGGCTAATTCGCAGAAGAAAAAAAAAAGGAAAAGAGACGATGCCGTGGGGAGCTCAACACATCCATTTGTGAGTCCTCGAAAGGCAAATGCACTTTCCTGGAGGGGAAATATAGCTTGATAGGGTTACTCCAGGCTGCACACTTGGGGAGGGCGGTGGCCGTCCAGCCCTAGCAGACATTCTAACGAGCCAGATCAGTTGTCCTTACTCGCTAAATGGTATTTCAACTTTCATCATGGCATTTAGACTTTTTTCTCAACATTTGAACTTAATTCTTAACATCTTGGCATTTCTATTTCAATATTTTTGTTCTTCTTTCTTATTCCTTTCCCAAACACTCTTCTGTAATTCCCTGTTGCTGTTTTTTTTTTTCTTTTTCCACATTATGCTGATGTTGTTGTTTCATTATTAATATTTTTGTCACTGATTTTGCCAGGAGGACTGACAGGCAACATCTGTTGCTTTGAAGTCAGTCACTGTAAGCGTGATCTAATGAGAACTAGCACTTCAACATTTTTCAGACCCTAACAGTGAAATACTAAACCAAAAACATGCCAGTCCACAAATAAAACCTAGAGAAACTAAATATATATATTTTTTCTTCATTCCACTACATAAGCGACAAAACTGCATGTCAATACTTTATATATTCAACACTCATTTAATAAACATTATGAAAAGGCTCTTTTCATTTCATTCATCTGTCTTTTTTCCTCTGGATTTGTACTCCAGGTACAGTAAATCTCTTACTTCAAAGGTAACAGGAGGAAATTATCCTCCTTTGCATCATTAGTTTCAGTTCAACAAGTTTTTATTTCCTGTCATGTCCTGTATTTGTAAGTTAAATTCCCTCCCAGGAAGGCCGGCGGAGAACGATCTCTGTAATGGGCCTTAAACTGCTTCAATTAGTCCTCTGAATTCTTCACATATCTCCATATTGTCTGCTGCTCTCTAGCGCCATCGCCATCAGCTTCCAATCACCCTGCTTTGGCTTGAACTCACTGCACATCGAACACACACACAAACACACACACACACACACACACACACACACACACACACACTCACTCAAATGGCTAATGCATCTCTTCTCAAATAGCTCTGAGCCATTTGGAGAGAAAAAAAGTGTGTGTGTGTGTGTGTGTGTGTGTGTGTGTGTGTGTGTGTGTGTGTGTGTGTGTGTGTGTGTGTGTGCGCGCGCGCGCGTGCACATATTCAGTCCATTAAAGGTGGATCCTCCTCTTGTCATTTATATCAGCAGGGTGGAGCTACAAACCAATTCATCGTTGATGGTGGTGAGTGTGATTACATCATGATTATGAGGAATGACACTCACAAATATAAAGACACACGCGGAACAGAAGTCTTAAATGATGTCAGAAACCAACGGGATGAGTGAGCTACAGAGGAATAAGGGACCTGCGGTCTAACGTGGCTGCACATATTGAACAGTTTTACTCTTGTACTGGTGTTCTGTCTGCTATGAGAACATCTGATTTCTCCCCTAAGAGACAATCTTCCCAGGAACATGTTCTTCATTTCTCTAAATGGACAGAGAGACAGGGAGAGAGAGGGTGTGGGGGGAAATGGTGTTGATTATATGAACTCCTCTCAGTTCATGCCCCAACTTTGATTTCCCATCCCATAGCTGGAGCGATGGTGTGCTGCTAGACTGAGCCACTTGATCTGCTTGAATGGATCATTGTCTGCAATACATGAACTCGCTAGGATCAATAGTCAGATAGCACTTGATGACTGGGATCAAGCTCCCGTCTCATCTTCTTCTTCTTTGTTCATATTCCCTCTGTCACTCCCTCCATTGTCTCTCCTCCTCCTCCATATCAGAGTCTTTTATCACCGGTGGGCCACTCAACTCAATTCCTCCACCATCCTCCTGCAATATTCATCTCCATCTCCCTCCCCCATCCCGGTGCTAATGAGTTCTGGATGTGGTCGGTGTGAGGTCCAAAGCTTCTCCCTTTCTGCCGTCTCTCCAGCTGGGTGCTTCCATGGAGCACCAAATGCCTCTCTTGAATATTGAATAAAGCCCAGGACCCCCCTCTGAGCTTCCTGATCAACAGCGCCGCTATTACCCAGCTGAGTCTGCACGGGGTCCCGGGGCTCCGGCAGGAGGGATGGGCTTTGACTCTGTTGTGTTGTGGGCGAAAGGCAGAGATAATAGGCACGAGTGGGATGAGTGTTTGAAGTTTTTAATACTATCCCTGGCGATCATGAAACCTTCCATTACAGTTTTATAACTCGCTCAGTTTGCCTGAGGGAAAATCTGAAGTCTCACTCTGGGACAGCATGTGGGACATTTTTTAAAAAAAATACATATTTTTCGAATGAAGTAAAACGCGCACATCAAAGTTTACCTTGAATTGGATGAGATCATGCCAGCTGATGCAATGTTGTGTCCTAAAACTTGATCGTGAGCAGAACAATTCTACAATTCTACAATTCTACAATTTCATTTAGCAGACGCTTTTGTCCAAAGCGACGTACAACACAAAACACACTCCTGTCCAATTGATTCACTGAGGATTGACAAACCAGCTTTTATTTCACCAAGTGGTTCATTTTATTTTAAAAGCAGATGCAAAAATTCAATGGCATGAAGGATTTATTGCCTTTGACTTTTTTTTTAAATATTTGCCATTGGTCTCAAAATAACTGGTGTTTCATTTACTTTTTAACCGAACGACACTGAATAAGTACCAAGCAATCGTAGTGTGGCGCTGTATTTATACGAGATCCTGTGTTGTCAGCATGGAGTTGAAAGACTGATTTTCACGCTATTGCAGCGATCTTCATATACTTTATCTAAGAGAGTATACTGGCTGGTGAGTCTTCGTTATTGGACACAGCTGATGGAGAAATGTTGATTTTCTGTAACTTGAAACATTTGGAAGAATTATTCTGGAATAAATTCCGTTTGTAATCAACAGTTTGCCATCAGTCAGCGATGTCACCACACAGCGCGTGCCACAGCGCGTGCCACAGCGCGTGCCACAGCGCGTGCCACAGCACCATGACTGGGTGGATATTTAGCTGCCGTTCATTTTTATCTGGCTTCTCCATGATAGCCACTTCATTATTCAAAGGCCAACCACACAATTAGCACCAGCAGATCCTATTGCAAAGTAGTCCCGCTAGGACCAATCAATGCTATTAGATCCGTCAATGTGATTAGACACAGTCTTGCATCTTCCTCATTTCTCCTTCAAACTGCTTGTGCGAGGTTGTAAGGCTTGTTGCCTTTAATGTATGCGCCATTGATTCCCAATCTGGTGCCAAATCCAGCCTGTATAATACAGAAGATATAAACACAGAGACATTTAGCAGTGGATGAAGGACTTGAGACAGTCTGGAGTTTCTGCAGACATCCGCAAAGAAGGAAAGGTGGTTTTTTTTTGTTTTGTTTTCCAAAGGTGACCTATAACGAAGTCTTAAACCTGCAGCGCAGAATTTTTGTCTCCGCTTCTGGCATTAATTATAAAAGCCCTCTCAATGCTGTCAAAGCATGGATACTGTTTGATGTATGACTAGGACACAGGGAAGTAGTGAGCTATTCAATATCGACTGGAAACTGAAGCACATTTTAGCTTTCAACATACATGTGACTGGTTATTTTTTGACTGCGTTTCATTATATTTGTCTGTCGTCTTGCAAATCATCAGAAGTTTCACTTCAAACTGTAATTAATAAAAAAAGACTCATTCACACAGAGATTCCGCAAATCCTGAGAGACTCAAACAGAGGGAGAGACTCGGTCAGATTTCCCCACCGACAGAAGATGTGGGTGTCCTCAGACCCCGGGCCCAGCCAGGACAGCTCCAGGGACTAGCCTGCACTTTTGTCAAGTACTGTAAAACTCCTTAAATCTGCCTGGTGAATCAGCACTAAACAGCTCACTTTGCTCTCTTTGCTCTTGTACCTGTGTCTCCCTTCTTTTTTTTTTTTTTGTCCGCGCATAAACATCCAATTACTTTGATTGTGACTTGAAAAAAGCAAATCGGAGCAACAGCACAGCTTTTGTACTCACTTCAAATGGAATGTGATAAGCCACTGTGTGTACAGAATGTGTGAACAGATCACCGCTGCGATGGCATCAGTGATTCACCTCCAGTCTTCACTAAAACGTTGCGTCTCAGTGGGACAAGACGGATCCTCTTTCATACTACCAAGAGCCTTGGTGACCTTGTAGTGAGATGAGAGAGAGAAGCCGCCGTGAGCCCATCGCCACAGTTTTAATTACTTCTGGAAAAGGAGGGCTGTTGTACTTTGTGTGTAGCACACAGGGATCTGCTTGGGGAGTGTGTGAATGTGTGTGTCTGCGTGTGATCCGTGTGTATGTGCTCACACTGGTGTGGAGCTCTCCACTAGCCTTTTTGGGGCCGGCCCTTTTTAAAATCCTCTTACATTAGCCACTACTCTCCAATGTGCGATATCATAGATCTATTTTTGGCTTTACCTCTGAAAAGGCTGCTCAGACTCGTTGGATAAAGACGAGTCCATTCTTTTAATAATACATTGGAGCTCCCTCTCATCTCCACTGGCTTCATACACAGTCAGAGTAAGAGCTGCTAGCTGACTTTGATTGACCTGCAGACTTGGTGATGTCAGAGTTTATCCTGCATTTTATTTTGTTCAACTCTCATATTAGCTCACCTGTATTCAGTGATACACGAACTATTTATGAAGCCTAAATAGATATATTTGTTAAATACCAATGAGTTTGAGCTGTTTTTTTCGATCATTTATCTGATACAATTGAGTTCATTGAACTAGAATGGTTTTTTTCATGGCTGTTAACAATGAAAATACATTGTCTTGTTGTCATCGTTGCTTTTTTCCACTGGGTGACGAATATTGATTACATTTTCTCAAGCCTGACAACAAATGTTTAATCTGCTCTACAACACATTTTGTACAGAAATTTCTTGAAAATTGATGGCGCGGTGGAGAATTGGCCCGGAAAGAATCCCTTAAATTTTGGTGCGGGTTGTTCTTAGTGCCACCAGTTGGCAAAAGTAACACTTGATGGGTCAAGCAGATCCATCTTAAAATTGGTCAGAAACATCTAAAGAACGTGATGCATCGCCGTGAAGACTGGGAGTTGTTAAGTGGTGTTATCATGGCGTGGCAGCCAGTTTAGATGTTTCGTCAAAGAAGACATCGTGGTTATGGAATGTAAGCCTGATGAAACTCACATTTGATTCATATAGTTGGTGTGTGTGGGGATCGATAGGTTGTTGGTCAATCTCCCTGATGAGGAGAGCGGAAATCCACACAGGAGCGCTTCCCCCTGTGGGTGGAGCTAACAGCCTCAGCTAAATGGAGATGAAGGCAGTGCTGGACGAACCTCCTGAACTAGAGGATGATTCTGGATTTTGCAGTTGTAGCAAGATAATGGCCTTTCTTCCTGTGTAATTGATGAGCGTAATCCATGTGTTGTTTTAAAAGCCCCCCTCATTATGTGTGAACATAAACCCCTGCTGGACTGTGCAGAAAGAGGTGATTTAGTGGGCTAAACAAGATGTGCAGAGTCGGGATCCATTAATTGTAGACTGGAGGGTTATAAAGGTAATTTAAAATCTTTAATTATTTAAGAAGACAAAAAAGTTATATTGGCTTAATACAGTCAAGCTAAACTACACCAGTTGTAATTACAGTGTATAATACCTCCTTCAGGTCCTGTTATCTCATGACATTTGACTTGCGATGCCTTCTGATCCCTCTGTATTCTCTCATTTATACCATTTAAACTCTTTTCAGTGCATTTTCAGTTTTAATCAGGTTTCTGATTAATGTATACAGCAGCACTGTGATTAATGAGTAGTGAAGCTGTCTGGAAGTCGATAGAAGCTTAATGAGAAGATCAGAGTCAACCCTCAGCCGAAAAAGGTGCTTGAACTCCTCCGTACACTTTTAGGAAATCTACTGGTGTACCTCTTGGTCTCAGTCAGAATTATAATATCCTTGTGTTGATCGCTATCATGAATCACAACTTCTGCTTAATCTCTACAAAGTATGTAATTAACCCTGCACTGATTCATATCGCTCCTTAAATTAACACATTGATAGGACACTGAAAATGGAGCATGGTGCTTTATTATCTCGGCTCGGCAGTGAGGTAGCCTCCGAGCTGCCGCCACAAAAACATTCCACACCTTTCAGACCTTTACTCTGAAAGTATTACCTATTTATAAATGCATTTCATTTTTGTCTAGAGATGTCTGAGACAGGACAAGTAACATAAAATGACCACAGGCACATCTTATAAGTAAAACATTCCACTTCATTTAAATTATTTCCAATGAACTATGAAACATGTAAATTAGGAAGATAAAGTACAAGATCTTTTTATATATATATATATATATATATTCTAATCTAAGCTGGATGTTCCATTGAAAACTGTGCTCACTTGCAAATTCTAATTTTAATGCTGAAATCACTAACGGCTATTTTTGCCTTTGGATGAAATAGGTGACCTATTATAGAGAAGGTGAAACAATGTGGAAGAGAGAAAGCAACCCTTGGTTAGTATGGAAATGAATCCATCCAATGAAGAGTTAAGCCAGCTCTGAAGGCAAAAGAGGTCCAATCGAGTACGAGCAAGATGGTACACCAGCTGCATTCAACCAGTATTCCCCCTCCCTGCACCATATTCAAGTCCGACTCAAACAGCATTCCGAGGGTGTCTACCTGCTGTAATGTCCCGAGTCGAACAGAATTGACGAGAGGCAGGAAATACCTGGAGGAATTTGATTGGAATGCTGACAAATACGTGTATCCTGAGTGTGTAATAATGGAATGTAAGGTGAGACCACGAGGGTACAGACCTTTTCATAATCTGGAGCTGCCACTGATCCCGCTTTCTTAAACATGAGTAGTTCTGAGCCAGCAGGCTCCAAACCGCAGTATTTTTAGGGAATGAAAAAGGATTTGAGTTGGCCAACAGCCAAAGACACACCAGTGTAATATTTTTGCTTGCTAGCTTTCTTTAGTCATCGAGTGCCTATAGAAAGAACGCCGGATTGGTTGATTTCTTTATATTAGTAGGTGAAAATGGGTCGTTACGTTGTGTACGGTAAACACGTTTAACATTTTGTTTCACAAGAAGAAAAAAGTAACTGAATTTTGACGTTCAAAAAGAGTCACAACTTTTCATTCCAGCTCGACCGTTGAAATACTTTTGTTTGGTGACCTTGCACTGATTTACAGAACTGAGGGGAGTATGTGGCGTTTGAGGTTCAACACCTTTCGTTCTGTGTTCACGTGTGTGAGAGGAACGCACGCACGCACGCACGCACGCAGTAGGAAGCTGGCTCAAAAGGTCAGGCATACAGGGGTCATCACTTCTATACAGTACAGCTCTATTTACAGTTACACTTTGAAGGTGCTATGACATTTCAAGGAATTTGAAAGAGTTAATTTGTTCGTGACCTACTATGAGTGTATGTGTGTGTGTGTGTGTCTTTGTGTGTGTGTGTGTGTTTGCCATGCCCAGAGGTGAACCACATTACATTTACTCTATTAAGAACTCTTGTCCATGCTTAATACGTTTCACGTTCTAAACCACATTTGCAACTGAAAAAACAAAAACCTCACTCAGTACTGTGACTAATGCAATGCTGGCTACTTTTATTTTTTTGTATTTCATTATTTGTATCTTCAGGATCGCAGCTTGAATTGATATTCTGATGTAGTAAATCATCATTTCAAGTGTCCCGCTCCTCGAGTTGTATTTTTTCAGATTAGTTTCACAATACTTTACTCTCTCGTACTTTTAGTTGCACTGCAATTGAGTAGTCATGAAGTAACAAATGAGTGTACCTGAGAGCAGGTTACTCTGTCCTGGCCACATTGTTTTGATTCCTGAAATCACTGACCAAAGCAAGGACGGACTTGAGTTCTGTCATCAGTGGAATAAAAAGCGCTTCTGTGCTCAAGCTCAAGTGGCACCGGCGTAATCTGACAGCGTGTCGCCGTCATTACGTGCGACTGTAGTATTTAACCCTCACAGCAGGTCTCGGTGCTCAAGATTCTCTCTCTGTCTCTCTCTCTTTTGTCATTCCAGCTGTCGTTTGCAGCAACAACTCCAGTTCTGGCGGACAAGAAAAAATACCCCAACTTCTTCCGCACTGTCCCTTCAGACAACGCTGTGAACCCCGCCGTTGTGAAGTTCCTCAATTACTACAACTGGAGCCGTGTTGGAACCCTCACACAGGACGTTCAGAGGTTCTCAGAGGTCAGTTCTTCTTTTTCCTTCATTTAGTGGGTTTAGAGTGGCTGCACATCTCCTGCATGATGATAGTAACCTAAAGATGAAAAGGTTGTGCTTTTTTATGGCTTTATTATGCATTTATACTGCATTTATTCATTTTTCACAAGTCAAGAAAGTCAAAGGGATACATGCACTTAATACCCACGTGTAGTAAATCTTTAATATCAAGAATGTATTTGAATTTTTACCACAAAGTCTCGCAAATGAGC
Source organism: Aulostomus chinensis (assembly GCF_037954235.1). Classification (NCBI taxonomy): domain Eukaryota; kingdom Metazoa; phylum Chordata; class Actinopteri; order Syngnathiformes; family Aulostomidae; genus Aulostomus; species Aulostomus chinensis. Next base: position 5,015,435 of record NC_141341.1, on the reverse strand, counting down.
CTTGTCATTGTCAGGAATCATGAGCTGCAACATACATTTTCAACACTGGAGCTGGAGTGGAGCCGCGTGAACTCCAGTCCTGTCTCCTGTCAATCAGATTGAGCCGAACAAATCTGAGGCCCAGGTTGAAAAACACCAGAAATATCTGTCTGAAAAGGATAAAGTCATGTTTAATTCCACTTCTGTAGTGTTTGACTACAGCTTTTGTGATGACAGCGAATGTTTACATCTGACATTTTACTACAGTTTTTACTTCACAACCCCTTTCATGTGGTGAGTAATTTTCAGGGGAAAGTACAGTTCAGCCTTTGTTGCTAGAACTGTGTGAAGTCATTTGTGCAAAGATGAAGCCTATCATCTCCTTGTGAACTCTCTCATGACATTGAAGGCGCTGAAGTTCATCCTAAAGCTTGAGGGCTTATTCTGGAATTTGTGGATTGAAGACAGGTGCAACAACTGTGACAAAACACATATTTTTTTGTGGGAGGGTTGAACTTAAAGGAAACAAACAGATTTAGCATGTGTTTTTGGGCATAATATCACATCGGCACCACAAGAACATTCTGTTGAAAAAGACACATCAGAGGTGCATTAATCTGAGGAACAGATTGTGAGCTGTTGCCTCGAGGCCCTGGTCGAAACAATCTGCTCAGCAGCTGGGGTTGGAAGTGTAGGTGGGGGTTTGGGAAAGGGGGCGGGTATAAGAAGTCTCACCGCAAATCTCAGAAAGCCCAAATCCCTTTATCTCTCCCCTCCTGAAAGCACCAAGGGGCTTAGGACAGGAGGATGACGGAAGGCCCGATTCAATCAACCTGCCACAAGATTGGCCTCTAATCCTGATTTACAAATATAAAACCATCGCTTCCATACGTCATTATTTGTACAATCTTCTTTCAAGTTCAACGGTAGCTGTTTTTTGGGGCATTGTGTAACTAATGTTGCTAGGATACCCTGGAAAGGAAAAAAAGAAGCAAAAATATTAAATGCATTACCCAGTTTTCTTTAATGGGAGGCGTCCCTCGGTTCAGTTGGGCAGTTTATGTTGTTTGTTTTATAATCAGGGCTCTTGGTTTAGGAATGGCATCAGTTGCCACTCAACTAATTACACCGTGTCTTAAAAAAATGACATGTTTTTAACTTGCAATTGTTCTCTCACTTCCTGAATTTGGAACTGCCTGACTGCTAATAGTCATCACTGATGGAATCCAATAACACCGCGATTCTTTCATGGAGCTCCTTTGGTTTACTTTTTAGAGCGATTTTGATGAAACTGGGTCATAAGATCAGTAATATAACAAGGAAAAAGTGATTTAAATCTGGAGGTGATCTCAATCAAACTGTACATCCTGCAAATTCTGATGATTCTCTGTACAGGTTCGATGTAGTATTATGTAGTATGAATGCTTTCCAATTAAGAAAGGAATACTTCATTAGTGTTATGCTATTTGAAATGACACAAGTGACTTTGGCATCACAGACGGAGAGGAACAGAAACAATGTTCTAAGATGAGGATGGAAACACTTCAGTTCCGCTCATGAAAGGTCATGAGACCACATCAGTTGCACGAATGTCACAGCTCAGCCCAGCTCTGTTTTTTTCTCTGCAAGTCTATTTTTTTTCTTTCCTCATCACAAAATAATGGGCCCCAGGCATTTAGAATGACAGAACCACCATAGAAACTCTTCATTTAAGCTGTTGGGTTGCCAGAACCATAGACTCAAAAACATCTGTTAATGGCAGGAACAAACAGAGGCAGTATAGCTGGTAAAAAACCAGGAGCACATCGCACACGTCTCGAGTGTGGTCCAGGCGTGAGGTTTTTTTTTCTATTCATTTCATCCCTTAACGTCCTCTTCCATCTTTTCCACTATGTGATTCCTCCAATCAGGAGTCTGGGCTAGCTTCACCGAAATGGCACTGCCAGCCAGCAGCTCAAATGACAAAGTACATCAAAATATGTTCGGAGCTCGTAGGAGGAATGAAAGAGGCACCGTTGTCCTTATTCTCCAGAGCTCTACGGTGTTCCTACATTTTCTTGTGTCTGTTTAAAACCAATAACACCTTAGGAAAAAAAACTGTGAAAGTGTTGTCATCCCTGTCATACTCTCTCTCTCTCCTACTGATTTGCTGTGCTGTTTCCCAGGGAGCCCGCTTGCAAGGTCAATATTATGTAACACTTGTTAAGGATTCAGTCAGAGGCACACACACACACACACACACACACACACACACATACATACACATATATACACACACACACACATACATACACATATACACACACACACATACAGTACGGTGTCCCCTGGGAGCGCAACCTGTAAGCTAAAGCCAGCTCGTCACTTCTATTTATAGCTACCATTGGAAAACACGCATCCTTTTTGTTGATGGACACTGCTGCTCCATTAATCTGTGGTTAATTGTCGTGATGAGTAAAGGCTAGGTGTTTCCTAGTATGAAAGTGTCCACACACACACACACACACACACACTCTTGCACATGTTCACACACCGAGTAATCAACATTATTGCCAGACAAACAGGGCTCACCCAGGAACAGGAATCAGGATTAGAAATCTGTCCTCTGCCTGGAACCCTCTGAGCTCAAGTGTTTAATTACACCATGACTACTGAAAAATCCTCTCAGCATCCCCTTTCTCAGTCTCTCTCTGTCTTTTTCTCACGTTCCCATAGATTCAATCTAGAAACCGCTTGGTTGATACCTGTTGTGTTTGTTTGGTTGTATTTCACATGGATATTTAAATTCCTCTCCAGAATGACTCATTCATGCCATTATGCACCTCATGAGAGGAAGCCATACCAGATCTTGACATCGCGCTGTGGTGCAAACCCTTGTCACACTTGTTAGTACAAGCACACGACCGGCATTATAGTTCGAGCTCTGGGATTCGCATGCTGATTTATACGTCGGTGTAGCCCACGGGATGCGTGACAGATGAGGAGCTGGGTTTGTAAAACCCACACTGCATGAAAGGTGTAGGTAGATCGCTCAGACAGCCAGATGGAAGGATAAAAAGCACCTGCTAACACTCTGGTATGTGTGACACTTATAAACACGCAAGCTTACACAGCAAAAAGGGCTTCACTCTGGGAACGTGCCTGGAAATGATGTGTTAATGATTTTGAGGTTTTGACCACCGCGGTCTGTTTGTCTCGCAGTGTCACGCTGGTAACATCTGAATCATCGAATGCTCCTCTCATGTTTCACATCAGGACACTTGTTTTAGTGTCTCTGCACTTCTCTGAAGGGTGTGATTCATATTTGTGTGATGATTGATTAACAGTGCCAAGCTTAGGCATAGCAGCAGTCTGTAGCAGCCGCAGAATTAAAAAGCGCCGACTGTAAATTTGAATCCAATGTGTGGTTGAAGAGTTTTACATGATATTAGAGCTCAAACTATCAATAAGGCCATGAAAAATAAATCAGTTGTTTAAATCGTTATTCAAACCAAACCCAAATGTTTAGTTAAAGCTCAGTTGTGAGGAATTGCTGCTTTTTAATCAGATGTACATTTAAATAGGTTTCAGTGGGTGTCAAACTCAAGGACACACACAGTCTGTGGAATGAAAGATAGCATCTGCATGCTGTATAAGTGTGGGATGATCCTGTCAGATACACCCCAAAGAGAATCACAGGGTATCCTTCAGTTTCCTGCAGCTCACCAATTCATCACCACTTTGTCTGTGGTTGTTTGTCCGTGTCTTTGCTGGAGGACAAAGTCACTCTGCGTCTTTGAAAAGAAACATATTGTGGTAATAAATACTGGTGCCATCAACCACATTGATGTCATAGAGGAGTGATTGTCATTATTATAGTTTCTGGCTTTTACTCAACATCCAAGTTGTAATAAAACTTGGTACCTCACTTTTCTTTGCGCTACCTCATTTGGTTGTATCTTTTGCATTTCCTGTCAATGCATCATCACAACCAACAGCGCCCAGATCAGTGCAGCTCTGTAATTGATAACGTTCCTCTGTCTACCATTAATGGCATGTGACATGAACATGGAATTCCAAACATCCTCCTGGTATTTTATCTATTTTTGTGTATTAACAATGTATTCCTTATCTTATTGGTGACCAAAAGCCTCCATAGTCTCCATAATTAAAATAATTATTTTGAAAGATACTGTATAAGGTTAAGGCAAGGTTAGGTCTTGGTAAAAAGGTTAGATTTTACTATCTGTCATGCGTCCTTCATATGCATTTTTATTATTAATTTATTTATTGGCATAGACACTTTTATTTGACAGTAGACAGACAGGAAACAAGGGGGGGGGGGGGGTGACATGCAGCAAAGGACCTCCGGCTGGGATTCAAACCAGGGTCAGCTGTGTATGTGACATATGCTCGAACCACTCAACCACCTCAGTGAGTCCTACATTTGCATTTTTTAAATGTATTTTCGTAATGGCTAACATTAACACTGACTAGGTTAGGAACTTGTTTTTATCATCTCAGAAGAGCAGCACAACAAGCTAATAGGAATTTCAGCTCAGTTTAACGTTAACATGCTGCATGTTGTAGCTTTCAGGGGCAATGGCTTGGGAAGTAATGAATGAAGTTTGAGTAGATCTTCCAGGAAATGATTGTAAGTCAATGTGATGTCCCCTATGGTGAGGCAAGCATGAATGTGTGAGTAGTAGGTAGGGTTATTTTTACTTTTGTATTTTCTGCAAGGGATTCCTTGGTAGCCATCCATACATATACAAATACACACAGGACACAGTACACAATAAAATCTTCCTCTGACAATAGCTTTCTTCTCAGCGGTGAGTTGTGTATCAAACTGAATCTTGTCATACACGCGTGTAGGTCTTTAGTACATATTCTGCATATGATTGATTTTTCATGCTTCCTGTCACATTTTTCTTTTAACACCAAGCTAACCAGCTGCCATTTCTTTCTCACCCGAATTTGCTTTCCTGCAAGGCCCAGTAAGTCAGTGCTCCACACACCAGGACATTGTATCTTGTCCAGACCACCACAGCTATTGTTCTCCAAGAGCAAAACCTGGTTTCATCGATCCACTTCAGCCTCCCTGATGTTTCAGCTCAGTGAGGAGTACATTGGAGGAAATGTTTGTACAGCAGTGAGTGATGTACAGAGTGATTTCAAGCTCCTTCCAGAATACCAGACGAGGAGACGTTTATGACAGCAGGTATTCGGAGCTGAGTGAAATAAGATTGAGGCCGTTCAGATCCATTGATCTTTAAATGGCAACAATCTTCTAGTTGATTACACAAAATAGATGCATTGGCTCATTTTTCTGCCGTTAAATGGTGATAGATATAATTGGGGTCATTGTTTTATGTTCCTTGATTATGTCACCTGCTATATTTCTGGAGTGATAGATTTAGCTTTGAAAGATGGAGATTTGTGATATCCTTTTTTGGCAAAGTAAATGGCTTGTGGTAGCTTGTCTCATTCCAAAATATTATTAAAATGTCTGTAAAAATGTTTTCATCATATTGTATTTTTATCAGATAGAAAGGGTTGCATTTTCACTACATTTTTTACACAATATTTTTGCAGATCTGTTGACATACCTCACATGAGCTTGCTGGTTTAATTCTGACATGATACTGATATATCTCACCCTTTTGATAAACCAAAAGGAATGTAATCTTGTAATTGGTTACAGTTTCATGAAGCCTTAGGGCCTGGAAATAAAATTTCAACTGTGAAATCCAGAGTCTAATATTGAAATAAACTTCCCCTTCCCTTTACCGTAAGACGACACAGCCATATTTAGCTGAGTATCATCAGCATAGCAATAGATAGAGTTACTCAATGTTTCCTGATTTTACAGAGAGAGATTAAAAAGTAGTGGCCCTAAAATTGATCCTTGGTGAACCCCAAGAGTTATTTTAGAGTATGTAAAACATGAGGAACTGCTAGATAAAAGGTACACAAGATAAACCTGTTACAGATTAGAGTGAAGTTTATGCCTCTTCATCCTAGTACAAATCCCTGGGTGAAGTGCTCAGATATTTACAGATGTCATCTATGACTGTCTTATCTGTTAGATAATCTCCAAATTCCACACTTCAAAAGCAACCAATCTGGTTGCTATGTGGGCTCAACATGGTTAACAAGATGATCAATTGTGATGAAAAGGGCTCTTGTATTTAATGGATTAGATAAATAGAATTCCTCACAATCTGTAATCGCTTTATTATAGAGGGTCTTTTTTTTCTTTTTTTATCAAATGCCCTCTTCACTGCAGTCTGACAAGCCCTTTTTTTTTTTTAAATCAAGCAATATTAGCAAAAGCTGTTGACACCCTGTAATTAACTACATTCACAGGATTGTCAAGTGAGGCAGGGGTAGATGTATTTGAATTTCTATAGCACTCAGCATGCACTAAGAGTGTCACTTCAAGAAGAAGACAGTGTTTCAACTGTGGAAGTTGGCAGTGTACAATAAAAGACAGTATATTTATGCACATATCCAGGTCGGATCAGAAGAATTGCCTACTTTATGTTGAACTGAGAGTTTTTGGGATGAAAAGCATCAAAATAAACATCTCTAGTTTTGCTTTTTTTTATAATAACCTGCCAGTATAAATAATGTGAAATCCATCCATTTTCTTCCGCTTATCCTGTTAAGGGTTGCGGGGGGGCTTGAGCCTATCCCAGTGGCTTTCGGGCGAGAGGCGGGGTACTAATGTGTAAAGTCATCCGAAGGAAACTGAAAAGAGTCAAGAAGTTTGTCCTGTATGTAAAAATAATGTCATGCCATTCACTGCCAAGAAGGCAACCAATTTGAAGCCACTTGAATACAACAACAAACTATGGCACATTCACAGACAAATATGGGGCAAACACACAGGGGCTTCATCTGTTACAGTAGCTTTTATGATGTCTTTGCCAATAGAGGTTGGCATTCCCACTTGAGTGCCTATGTCTCATCATGTTCCCTAATACCATGCTAGCAGGTGGAGGTGAAGGACCTGACGGCCACAGGGGATTGCTGAAGGAGAAAGTCAGTCAAAGGAACAGGAGAAGATGTCCTGTGGCTGCAACCCTTCCCTGTATCACATTTTGACTTTTCAGGCTTAACCAATAAGTTTAATAATGGCTGTTTTCCATTTAGATGGTCTTAGATCCTGTTGTTGTGCAAGCTGGCTCACCGGGATACCTGGAACTTTTAAATGGAACAGGGTCATTTAAATCGTATTACTTACACCTTTACTTTTCCTCATATGATGTGTCCAAATTGTAGCCATGAAAAAGGCCCATTTTAAAATTGTTTTTTGAAGGACAGAAACCAGAAGGATGAATTATGACAGTGTCGTTGTGAGGAGAGAGAGAGAGAGAGAGAGTAAAAGAGACAGTATGATAAACCACATCAAACCCTCCATCACGGTAAGGTACCTGGTCCTATTCTCCCTCTCATCTGAAGCCATTACCCAGGATTCCTTCTGAATCGATACATCAAAACAGACAGGCTGCAGTTTTATAGCAGTTGTCCACATTTATTCACTTTGTCCTGTCTTGTTAAGTCTTCAATAACCAGTTGAGATCATCGAAAGAGCGCAATTGTGCTTTCTTGTGAAAAACAAATGCATATCACTGTGACAAATAGCAATGAAACAACTCGACATTACACAGTGAGTCAGATCTGAGTGATGATGGTTTTGATGTCTTCTGTAGTCGGTGTGTTTTTGTCATGCTGAAATGTCAAGCTGCGTGTCTTGCTGTCAGTCCTTTTCATTCATGATATAACAGGCAGTGACTTGCTCATAGCATAAAGGCTATCTATATATATATATATATATATATATATATATATATATTGTACACTGCTGTATACATTATATTTTGAAAGCTCAATTTATTAATGTACATTTAAGTGGTAGAATCAGTGTGAAAAAAAAACCTCCTCACATCTGCCAGATTATAGCAGGACTTCAATTAAGCAAGAGGAAATGTACACTGCCTCATATTTGCATTCATTATAAAATAGATGTGCTGTGCATCCGTTAATGGAGATGTGCAGATGACAATTTAAGAACTGATGTATGTGAGGTTTCTTTAATCATTTCAATTAGCTTTTTTTTAAAAAATGATCAGTCATTTCAATTTGTTGAGGCAGATGGCCGCCAACCCGGAGTCCGATTCTGCTCAAGCTTTCTTCTTGTCAAAGGGGACATTTTTCCTTTCACTGTCACCAAGTGCTTGCTAACGGGGAAATTGTTGAGTCTCTGTAAATTATTAAGTCGTGTGGTCATGACCTACTATATATGAAGCGTGCTTGAGAAAACGGCTGTCATGAATTAGTGCCATATGATTACAATCTAATTTTTCTTTCCTTTTTAATGTGGAATTTCTGAGACTTTCCTCTCAGGAAAATCAAACTGCCACATTGTGACCACATTAAAGCAAGAAATCGGATGACATCACTATCAAAATCGATGTGTGTTCGATTGGGATGGTGGATGAGCCAACAAAACACCAGATCTTGCTTTGGGAGACTGTTCAATTCATGTTGCCAACACAGTTTACACCTTTTTGTTGTCTGATTTTAAAACATTGAATGAACAGGAGGACAAAGAAAGTCATATTACATGGAAGCCAAAGGAATGAGCTTTTTTAAAACCTCACTTCTGTTTGCTACAGTGGTGAAGAAATAAAGGTTTTCGTGGACGTGAACAATTTAAAGGATGTGTTAGGTGTTAAGAATGTGTTTTAAAATCAATGATCAGTCCTTTACAGCTTCGCAATCTATGTTGTTGTGCTTCAATCCCACTACATTATAGCCAAAGTGTTACAACATTATTGAAAACTCTGTTCATACATTGCCTGCTCACATTGTTCAAATCTCCCATTGGGAGCTGCTAATGTAGCGACATCCAAATAGCACCAGTTGTTGCAAAGTTGAGCAGGACGATACACAAAAACACTCAGTATAGAAACAGATAACATGTTACTTATCCCCTACTCTTATCAGCCTTCTCTTTCTTCCCTGTGTGTTCCGTCAGGTGAGGAACGACCTGACTAATGAGCTGGAGAAAGCAGATATTCAGATCGCAGATACTGAGAGTTTCTCCAATGACCCCTGTGTCAATGTCAAGAAACTGAAGGTAAGTTTGGGGCTGTAATGTGGTACACATTGTCGTAAATGATAGTTAACTACGGAAAAACAACCTCCAAAAGGGTGCCTTTGGTTCCTTAATCTAACTGGCCAGGATTAGTTTAAGGTCACTTCTCCTCACAGATTTTTTTTTGGAATTAATTATTTTGATATCAGACGATTTGAATACTCTGTTTATGTGCAGGTTCAGACCTTCCAAAGTAAATTTTACCCAATGAATAATTCATCCAGGAACTGCCTCCCGCTTCGCCTCTGCAGTAGAGGGAAGTAGTCAATGATACCAGGGGTGTCTGAATGAATACACTGTGTGTGTGTGTGTGTGTGTGTGTGTCTGTGTGTGTGTGTGTGTGTGTGTGTGTGTGTGTGTGTGTGTGTGTGGAGGGGGGGGTTTACTGTGATAGATTTTTTTTGATGGGCTTTTACAGACATTATAATTTTCCTCCTCTCATATTCACATGCACGGTTGTTCAGATTTAGGATGCATGGAAGCGTGAATACTGTCTCATGTAAGAGCTCATTTACCTGCTGAATATGCTAATGTCTCAGTAGGACATAGAATGACTGGTCAGAAGCCCAGCGATGAGCCAGTGGATGACAAGAAATCAGTTTAACGGAGCATAAATGTATTTTTTTTATTCAAATTGACCTCACAATGAAAATGACCAGATGATAAATGCAAGTGCCCCCAAAATGTCAAATATTAACCTTTAAGTGACAGTCGTGCCATCACACCCAAGTGATAATATACAGGATGTTTTTCATTTTCATGGTGACAAGCAGGGTCGGCGGGAGTGAGGCCGGGTGGAGACACCTGTTTGCAGCGGCGGGTGAAGATTGTCTTGAGTAGACCGAACAGAGGACTTTTTTTTTTCATAGAAAAGAACAAAGTTCACATTTAATATTGTACTGTAAATAAAGAAGCAAATTGGATGTATTGGGTGATGACTGAGGCTGCTTTAACAAGAAATTTGACCCTGAATTAGACTGATTTTTGCCCTTCCAGTTACGTTACCTTGACAACCAAGCCGAGAGGTTTTCCTGACCATAACATAGTTTGTAGCCTAAACTCAACTGGAACACGTACATCCGAAACGTCTGTTTACTTAGTTACAGGAATCATGGACCTGACCTTTTCTGTGTTTTAGTTACAAGGATATGTTTTATAACTATAATTTGATATTTAAGAACAGAGCAGGAAAGACATGAAATAAAGGAGAGATTGGAAGATTCAGTGTATGCAGGAAGGAGCAGGTTGAAAGAATAAGGGAGAACAGAGAAGGAGCATGAATATAAACTCTCTCTTCAAGCATATGTATAGATATGCATGTTGAGGGCTGACATTTTAAGATGACACCATCCTTCCTTGATCAACTCTAAATATTCAAATCATAGCATTTCCTTGAAAGCCGTTTAGATGGGGCGAGCGGGGGGCCTCTGACGCCCTAATGGTCTATTTCCCGTTGCTGCCGTTCACTGTCTGTCCAACAGCAACGGCGTAATATGATGAGGAAGAGGGTGACACAGATTTTGCTGTAAAGACTGATCTTTTTTCAGCTTGTGTGTGTGTGCCTGCGTGCCTGCGTGCCTGCGTGCCTGCGTGTGTGGGATGTGCGGATAAGGGGGCTATGGCGTCAGTGTATGATCCACAAATAGAGCTTTCACATCTTTGACATTCCTGCTGGAATATTCAAAAGGCACAGAGGCCTACATTTACTTTGTCTACATTTATCTTTCTGCCCTTTTTTTTATTCAGATCTTCATCACTTTGCTTTATGTCAAATTCTCACCAACCCTGGCATTTATCTTCTCATGTTTGTAACTGCTAACTCTCTTAATTTCATCCTTTCTTCTCCAGTTTCATTATGAGATAACTGTCCTGGCAGTTCTAGTTCAGTGATATACTGATCTTCTGTGCATCCTACTGTGCAGAAACTCAAATCTGATGTCAAAGAAAACTAAACGTGGGAGATACTCAGTTACAGGAAATGTTTTTCTGCACATGCTCCCGATGACTACTTCAGGTTTGAACCACTTGTGAATTTTGTACATAGCTCAAATAAGAGTTTACATCTAAGTATACCAAAATTTTTATAAAATGAATAGAACGGTTTAATGAACATTATATGCCAATTAAAGAAAAATCTGTTATCAAATGTCATGCACAAGGCCTTAAAGCTGTATTTATCCAAAAAAAAATCTAGTTTCACTGAGTTTGTTATTTTAGTGAAAAAACTCAGAATTCCTCCTGTGCATGTAACGCTGCTTCTAGGGACTTCTGTTTTGAATGGTGCAAGCGGTTAATTCCATTTGAGACAGTTAAAACTAACAGTGAGAGTAATGTAAGATGCTCACCTACAATCAATTAGTATCCAAGTGTACACACAAACACACACTGATGTGTCCTGTGAGTTTATATACATGATCACATCCACACACTCGCTGCAGTAATCAGCACAAACAGACGACGGGGAGGGGATGGCTTAGTGGGGAGAAGCAACACTTTGGCAAGTCTACAAATCACATCCCACAAGCTTGTTAGAAGAACATTTGTACCGTGTGTGTGTGTGTGTGTGTGTGTGTGTGTGTGTGTGTGTGTGCCTCATGAGCCTTAATAATGCTTGATTGGGGTTATGAGGTACAATATTACTCAAACCACGATCACACATAAATCACCCTCATAAAGTCGTGAACAACCCTGCCACAGATGAACCAGTCAATGTTGCCCTAAATGCTACCCTCTTTGAGAACAATTATTGTAACAGTTATATAAAAGCACCAGTAAGAAGGGTAATTTAGGGCTCTGTAGTGCTCCAGTCCATTTGTAGTGCACAAACACAACACTCACTCATGCCCTTGCCTACAACTATGCTCATATTGTTGCCAGGCAGGCTGGAACGCGGACTGAGGCTGTGGTCTTTGGCCATAGCTGGAGTCATCTGGGTTAAGTGCGTTTCCTCCAGGGAAGAGCAGTGTTATTGAGAAACCACTGGCTCTTACTCACACACACACACACACACACACACACACACACACACACACACACACACACATGAATTCACCCCAGAAAAGTTCAGTCATTACCTGCCCCTCTTGCACATCTGCACATTGCACCAGGCACTATGGAACTTTCTCACACCCCCTGCAACAGCTTCCCTCCCCGCATCCAGGTGCCACGCCTGACTGTGTTCATTATTGATCACACTGCTGCAACTGTCTGTGCAAACATTTATCCCTCCAGAGATGTTATGAAGAAGGGTAATCTAAGTATCAGTAATGTGTCATGCATCAGGTGACCAGTCCGCACACGCATAATAAAATAGGAATAACAGCCCAAAAGAGAGCAAAAGAACGGATATAAAATAGCTCCATGTGATCCAAACTACAGGTACACCAACCCCATTACAACGACGGTCTTGCTACTTAGACATCGCCGCTTTGTAACATTGCTTCAGTGCTTCCATCCGTGCCTTTTACACTTTAAACATGAAGTGCTCTCAAATGCTGTCGGTAAGTATTTAACACACTTTGAGGGAGATCTACTTTCAGTGATAGAACACAGACAAGGATGTTCTGCAGATTTTTTTTAATGGACGATAAGGCTATAAATGACAGTAAAACAAAAAGCACTCTTCAGTTTAATAATATAATATACTGTAATATAATAGGAGATAATGTATGAAACAAGGAATAGCTCAGACATTAAAACTACATTTTAGTAATCCTATAATACCCTGTTGAGAACATAGGAAAGCATAGCGATTGGACATTTAAAGGAAACTGCTGCAAAAAAATCGAGCCGCTCATTAGACAAACGATAAGATGTTAACTTAAAAAAAAAAATGCAAAAACAGAAATGCCACCAACAAAGAAGAAGTTTGCTGCTGCAGTTATACTCCACCTGAATAACGGTTCTACAAAAGACTCCTTAAATGGCCCAGCGTGATCTCTGGCTCTGGTGAGAACCCACCAGAGAGGTTCTCTGTAAACTCTCACGCTCTGCTTGTGTGTCCCATTGTATGATCCTGTATAGACTTAATGAGTCGTGGAGCCGCTACTGTAGAGAAGATGGGGCAGTACATTTCAACTTTTTTTTGGGCTCTCTATCTACTCTCTAGCTTTTTTTTTTATTATTATTATCCAGCAATCTCATTTAAATCTAAGTCTTCTATCAAATCTAATCTACCTAATTTATCTCTCTAATGCTTCTATATAATATTAATCTCTCCATAATCTGTCCAATATATCAAATCTAGTCGGCAGAATAACTACAAGGATTGGCTTCTGCGTCCAATAGCCTTAAGGAATTGGAATTAAGATGACAGTGATTGCATGTCCCCTCTGATCTGCGGATACATTGACATATGGGGGAGATTGCCTGCAGGAAGGCTTCATGAACTGCATTCCTAATGGTTTGTCATTATCCAGGCGGAAAGCAGATCTGGGGCTCCTGAAATCAGAGCTGGTTGTTTTTTGTGTTTTGTTTTTTTTTCTTGTGTGTGTGTGTGTGTGTGTGTGTGTGTGTGTGTGTGTGTGTGTCTGTGTCTGTGTCTGTGTCTGTGTCTGTGTGTGTTTCTGTTTGTTTGTTTTAGTAGAAGCTGTCCTTTATTTTCACTACAGTTAAACCAAAGTGACTGCTCCTTTGTTGGTCAAGTGTAATATTTCAAAAGGATCCTGTCAGAATACCCCTGAAAGGTTTTAATGCATGGCTCTCTGTAACGTAGGCCTGAACTGTTTTCACCTAATCAATACGGATGGAGCAACATTGCTATAGAAAACACATTTAATATGAGGTATTTCCTCCAGGATGAGAAAGCCATTACATGATAACTGTTATTACTGGTATTCCATTACGTTCAGTGAGGCACACTAACATTATTAATGCTGTCAGAATTCCTGTGTATTGCTCAATCAAAGCTGATCTTCTGGATGTGACACTCCAGGCTCTGCGAGTGTCATGGAGGCTTTATGACAGATTTGTCTTCATACATCACTCACCACCTCCAGCCTGCTTGACCACATGTAGATTCATCAAACCTGCACGCATGCTTGTGTGTGTCTGCTTTTTCTACCTCACGGAATGCATTTCATATGAGTGTACAAGTACCATGCAAAGACCTTCCTCAGTCCACAGCTCAAATCGGATGCTTTTGCGTATCTAGATTGATTGTAGATAATCTTGACAGCAAGAAAATATCATGAAACCTGTTTTTTACAAATAAATCACATTTGGAGGCATCAAGACAAAAGAGTGGAAGCGCTGCTGGGTCTTGGTGTTGGTATAATGAAATACAAGCATGCAAGTACTCTCTGGAATCTTCAGATGCACTGTGTTTATTCCATATTGTGAAGGGCTCATTGCACAGGGAAATGCCTTTATTATACAATGTTTCCAACTTTTAAACGTATTGCCATGGAAAGCTTCTAGCGTGCCTTGGATGTTTTTGGAGGGAGACGCATTCTGACAGAACGTTTTCCCATTCCTGTTATAAGCCCTACACAAAACCGGATAACCACATTTGGAGTTATGCAAATTGAAAGTTGGAGTTGAAAGTTCTGGACATTCAAATAGGATTTCAGACATTGGTCTTAAGTTTATGACTTGATGGACAAAGCCATAGAGCCTGTCAAATGTTCTCTGTTGCTCTTTCTTTAACTGGGACGCCACCTGTCCCCAGGACTACGTAACTGTAACTCACGCGGAGAGTTTGGTGAGGTAACAAATCTCACTCTGGCCGAAGTCTTCAACTGCCATATCTAATGTTTTACATAGCAGTTCATAAAGTAAGAGTAGAACTACTAATCAGATGAAATATGGTGCTCTAGCTTTAGTGAACATAAGCGTATGCACACTAGATGACAGACTGCTGGACCCCCGAGCCTTCCACCAGGCCAGCATGAATAATTGACTGAGTCAAAGACCACAGCTTTTGCTCTGATGTAAATTTTCACTGTCCTGCCTAGTTGGCAGGACAGGCAATTCTTCTGGTGTCACACTGTATTTATAAATGGACACTTTGCTTTGACTTGCTTTAGCCCCTCTGCCACTGGCTGGCTGGCCTCTGCGCAGCTGCTACCTGATGGGTTTTATGTAGTGATGAGGAAACATGCAACAGGGTTTCAATCAGTTCGTTTAAGTGTAATGTGGTGGACACTTCACCAACAAGGGTATTGATCCAGAAGCACAAAGTCTTTATGTTCCTGATGGCTGTACTGACTGCAGTGAAGTTTAAGGTCAAAGAAGCATGATGGGAGAAAAGTGTCGTACATACGACAGCATGGCTGTAAAGTCCAGGCGCCACAAATAAAAAGCGTCAGCAGAGTGCAGCCAACTCTGTTCCAATGATCATGCAGCGTCACGTGATGTAGATTTAACATTGCACAATTCCCTAATTGTATGTGAGAGGAGGGTCTGACATTTTCAGTGTCACAAACAAGACCAGTTAAGTCGGGATGACATGAATTTGGAGCAAAAGCTGCATCCCTATTTAGTAAAATGCAGATTTTTGGTTTAGTGGTTCTGGCTTGTACTGGGTATGATAATTCTTCAGGAAATTAATATTTGTTGTGTGTCACACTAAATTACCTCAGTGTACTTCATAATGTCTTATTGTGTATTGTTTTACTCCTTTTTCTCAGGACAATGATGTGAGAATCATCATAGGTCAGTTTGATGAGAATCTGGCCTCCAAAGTCTTCTGTTGCGTAAGTTCCTTCTGTATGTATGTTTCTGATGTGTATACGTCCAAGAAAAATTTCCCTCAGTCCCTTAGGTGATCTTGAGTCATCTGTCATTTCGGCTAAAATCCTAAAATAATCAATTGGATGTCAATCAAAAATCTTGCCAATTTTCAAGTACTTGTCGTCAAATCAGTACAACTTGAAATATGAAGTGCTCCCCTATTCTGACCTTTATGGTAACACTGATCAGAGCGCTTCAGTCCAAAATATGAGAATTGCTCCTCCAAGAGGTCACTGCGCCGTCTGTGGCCTCCAGCAATACTCCTGTTAACTTTGAGTTCGACTTGATGGGCACATGTGAGAATGCAATGGACATGTAAAAGTGGACTATAAATGTATAATATTATATGACATTTACATAGAGAGCAGATCCAAAATAGTCCAAGCTAGTAATAGCCTAGCTCGAATGTAGGCAGAGATAAAATCCTCACTTAACTGTTAAGTTATTGCCCAGGGTCTGCTTTTACTCTCCATTTTTCTCCTGTTACACTACGTAAACATCCATTTCTTCTACCCTTCCCAGGCGTATAATCTGAACATGTTCGGTAGTAAATACCAGTGGATCATTCCCGGTTGGTACCAGGGTAACTGGTGGGAGCAGGCCAACACCACCAACTGTACCACCAAGAAGCTGCTTACCGCAATGGAGGGATACATCAGCGTGGACTTTGAGCCTCTCAGTGCTCGTCAGATCAAGGGCATCTCTGGCAGGGTGAGTGACAGCTAGATTAATATTTCATAAAGTTTAAAGGATCAGTGTATAGGACTTAGGGAGCTCTATTGGCAGACATTTAATATAATATCCAAAATTATATAGATTTAAGAACTGAAACAAGGAACTCACCCACAGAGCTCACCATGCCGCACTTTCATGGTTCTATTGCAGCCAAGAGAAAGAGAAGAAGAGACCAACATTTCTCAGAGTATAACTGCACAACACTGTTACTTAAGTATTTACAGTATTTCCCCAAGTAGCAGAGCCTGTATATTTTCCCATTTTGAGTGTGAGGTCTCCTCGTTTTCTGATCAACTCCTGTTTTTTTGGACTGACCACCCCAAAAAGCGAGAGAGGAGACTTGCACTCCAACTCCATCTGTGAGTGGAGTACAGAGACCAGAGTGAGTGCTGGCACTCAGTACTGTGACCAGACCTTGAGAGCTCTGTCCCACGGACTATATTCCTCCATTTTCTTCTTCTTTTTTCTCTTTTGAGGAAATATATTCATTCTTAAGTGTCACAGACGTCTCCCAGGCAATGACAAGTTATACTGATTCCTATCTGGGTGCAATATTAGCACACTGACTCCTCTTTCAACCCTCTTTCGTTGTATGTCCTGTTCAGTCAGCAGTCATGATTTTATGAGGTCGAGAAACAGCAGTTCTCAAAAGAATTGCAGCACCTTCATATCATCAAAAGGGAAGAAAATCAACCGTTCCACCACTGGTGGTATTTATAATGTACGTAATACCAACCTGAAGCGTATATCTATGAAATATTTTTGCTCTGTTGGGTCTGAACTAAATATTGTTTTTTTTTTTAAGCCAGAGCATCGTGACTACTTAAAAGTTTTAGTACTTTTCAATTTTAGCTGCATTATTGTAATATTCCTCTGACTGGGACCTTTTCTTGTGACTGTATCTGAGAGCATCTATTAAAAGTGTTCTTGTTTCTGTGCTCTGAAGATTCTCTGCAGACATCAAAGATCTCTGTCCCCAAAAAGACATCCTGGATGCATGTTTTTAACCAGAGATGTCAAACAAAATCAATCTTTTCTTTTCACATCAAACTACCACAAAGCACTGATTTCAAAACACTTAATTTGAGTGACTTCATATCTCAAATTATGTGCAAAGTAATAATTTCCCCTGGAACAAGTTGCACCAATTCTAGTTTAATAATTGTACTCCTGGAAAATAATAATCAAAAAACTTTCTCTTTGTCAGACCCCGAAGGAGTATGAGAGGGAGTACAGCCGAGAGCTTCGACAGAAAGGTGTGGAGCCCAGCAAGTTTCATGGCTTTGCGTACGATGGGATCTGGGTCATTGCAAAAACCTTGACTAGAGTTATGGATCTACTCCGGAACAAACAGCGACAAAACGTCTACCACAACTTCACCGTGGATGACCGCGAAGTAGGAAAGATGGTGCTGGATGTCATGAACGAGACTAACTTCTTTGGTGTGACGGTAAGTTATGGAAAGATTCTTTCAGACACTCAAACAGCAAAGTTACAGTGTATCCTGACAGATAGTTTGTGCTGCTATTGATGGAATGGAAATAGCAAACGGGAAAAAGATTGATACATGGATACATGCGCAAAAGGACGTGTTTTTATGCTGATGACTAAGTGGCTTTTTTGGGTAACTTTGGGACATGTCTCCCTGCATGTGCACACTAACATACATGAGCAGTATGTTATTATGGAGTGGGCAAACGGCAGAATAACACATGGAGGCATTAATTACTGTTTTGCAAGCCTGGAAATTGTTTGCAAAAAAGGTTATGTAGCATCCTTGTCTCTGTGTGAAGCCTCAAGTGAAGGATTTAGTGCTGCCAACTCACTCCAACCCATTCAAGATGATCCTGTTGGCTATGGTGTGTGTGTGTGTGTGTGTGTGTGTGTGTGTGTGTGTGTGTGTGTGTGTGTGTGTGTGCGTGTGTGCGCGCGCTCAGTTTCACTTCCTATTGAGCTGTTACAGGATATCTCCTGCTCTCCTGTAAAGGCCACTCCATTACTGGAGGATGCCATGCTGCCTAGACAGCCAGTAGGCATGTATCACCTCAGAGTACAGTGGAACGTTCCTCTTATTATATCATATTCATAACTATGTTTACAAACAACGTGCCTGACAAAGCATACAAGGGAGAAAGATTATCAATGCCAGAAAAAAATGGCTGTTTTGAATAAATTTTCATAATTTTCTGAAACACTGAAATTTGAAAGGTGAAGGTGGGGCACGAAAAGAATGAATAGAGAGAATAGAAGCCAAGAGATGCAGGACATAATACAGTACAGATGTCAAAAGCGAGAAAAGGAGAGAAAATGGCCTTGGAGAAAATCAGTACAGACGACTGACTCGTATTGTTGTGAGGACCTCTGGGGCTAGCTTCCTTGGGGCTGTGTGTGTATGTGTGTGTTGCAGAGCGAGACAAAATCCTCCAGGTCACCATTCCTCACCCTCGGTCCCTCTGCAAATTGGAGCAGAGCAGCAATATTGATGGCGATGTAACATTTTGTGTACTTTTACGCCAAGCTCACAAAAGCCCTGCCTGGTAGTCATGAAAGGCTTTCAGGCTCATTCATTTTGGTGGTACATTTCAGTCTATATCAATGATGGAAGTATTTGATTCTTTGCACTGAAATAAGATAAAAGTAGCATTACTAAAACTCCAATATATTATAGAAGTGCTGCGTTCAAAGTTTCCGTTGAGTTTAAAATTCATTGAAATAGACAATAAGTGATGTAATATAATTGTGTCTCTCTGTGGGAATATTTTTCTGTACAATATCAGTGACCAGTCTTGTATATACACGCTTTTAATTTGCATCCCGAAGATTAAGGAACAATTCAAACCAGTGTATTTGTGTGCAGGCAGATACACTATAGAGAATCTCTGACAATCATAACTGTTCTTTTAAGGGATTACATCAAATAAGAATTGAAAAATGTTCCCTGTATGCAGCACAAATCACAACATAGAAATGTCCACCCACACACAGACAAGGAACAAAGATGTTAGGAGGCCATTTCCCTTCCACAGGCATTTTTGTATTTTGTGCAATGTTCAAATTCAGATTTCTAACACGACTATTACAATTTTTTTTCAGTTTTCTGGAGACTTTCAAACATTTTGACTTGCTTTCCAGTGAAAATTCAAATGGGAATTCTTTCTGTTTAAACCTTAGTATGAATATGATTTGTGCATGTGTGACTGTTAATGCTAAAGCCCCATGTCTTTCCTGATGTCACAATTTTACACCAAGGGTTTGCTGTGTACACACACGCACGCACACACTCTCTCTCACTCACACACACACACACACACACACACACACACACACACACGTCCTAAGGGACCAGACATGCCCATGCTCTTCTGGTTTCATTCCTGCTGCTGAAATGGTGTCAGAGGCAACAGCAGCAGCAGCAGCAGGAGAGTGATCATTGAGGGCTCCGCAGTATTGATCTAGTTGCTGTCAAGGCCACATACGAACGCTGACATTAGCTGGGAGGGACTTCCAGAGCAGTGCAGGAAGAGCTGCTGGAACCGCAGAATGATGTAGACTCTAATTCTCTAGGGAGGGCCAGATGGAGGAGGTAGGGAAAGTTGTGGTAGGGAGGGATGACAAGTGTGCAGGTCAGTTTTATTGCGTGGTCACTGGTCATTGTATTGATATCATTGTTTTTTTAGATTAGGACAGCCTGAAGCTTGACAGTCACATCCAAGAGACACAATGAAGTAACAAAGAAGGAGAGGGTTAACGTGGGGGCACACCACAGGAAAACCTGCCGATATGGGGTCCGACCCCCCAGCATCATGTAGGCCTTCCCGATTCCAGGTGGATCTGAACAGATTATCTACCCAGGTGATCCTGTAATGTGAGGGGTTTTATGTTCCTGACTTGATTGGAGTCTTTCCAATCTCGAATCCTGAAATATTAAACGTGTTTGGTATTTAGCTGAAACTATCATCAGGCTGAACCAGAAAGTAAAGCTTTTGATCTACCTGTAAGTCTGTTCCTACCCACATTAATGAAAGAATGAGATCATGAATACAAGCGGCCAGAATGTTGTTGTTTTTTTTTAAAGGATGGCTGGCATCTCCCTTAGGGAGAACTTGAGAAGCTCAGTCAACCATGAGGCACTCGGACTAAAGCCACTTCTCCTTTGTGTCAGAAGGAGCCATTTGAGGTGGTTCAGGCATCCAGTCAGGATGCCTCTCGAGCGCCTCCCCGGGGTCCTCCAGCTTGGAGCAGGCTGCAGGGCAGGCTGAGGACCAGGTGGAGGGACTACATCTCCTCACCGACCTGGGAACGCCTCAGGATCCCCCAGTCATATCCGCAATAGCCAGTGGGAGTGAGCTGACCAGGAAGTGTCACCAACGAGATGTGTTTAACATTACCACAAAAGCAGGGCCAAACAACCTTTCTCCTTCTGATTCCATCTTTTTTTACCAAACCATGGAACATATTCAATCACGCATGGGTGCAAAAACATGTATGTTAAGTTAATACTCCTGTTGGTGCCCCTGATCAAGTCACTGGCGGATCTGGATTTGGACGCTAAGCTCTGAACTTGAACCCTTCCTGCTCGCAGAGGCTGGGTTAAATGCAGTGGACATATTTTGTTGTATCTATGTCAAATAAAGATTTGTTCGTCAATTTCCAGCAGTCTAGATGCAGTTTAAGCATATTGCTGCCCTCCACTGGTTGCTAGCAGCTCTCTATTTACAAATTAAATCCAGGCGTGATTAATTGCGCTGCTTATTTTTATACCTGTTATTTTGTCAAATTAGCTAAATGAATGCTAGTTTGGCAACCCGACTGTTCATTCAAGTGTGTAGGCACCGTTCTAACATCCCCCCTCAAACCCTGAGACCTCAGGGGATGTCATTCTCGCAGCTCGCAGACGTCTCATTTGACTCCCTCCTGTCACTGACAGCACTTTCACCTCCACAGACAGCGGCACAGCCATCTCCACCACGTCAGCTCATAGACACATTTAGTCACATGCGTACACACCTAGACACAGTGATTGCTCCATCAGCCACTATTGTGACTGTGGTCAGAACGTCTTTCGAATACAAGACAGCAGACACCTGTCTGGGTCAGTGCACTCTGGTGAGGTTGCCTAAGCTGCAAAAGAGCATAATAACTCGCAAAGAGCGGCTTTACAGCTTCTTTGAATTCCGGTCAAAGAGGTTAATTTAATCTCGCTAGCACAGACATTTATTTCTAATTAAGAATGTCGGAGTCAGTGCTTCTGCATCTGTTTGATATATTTTGCATTTTCTACACTGTGTATACACTTGAGAGAACAAATTGAGGGCTGTTAAAGTAACTGTGCGCCATTTCACTACGGTTTGTGATCGCTCCACTTTTGCTGATGTAAAGGGCAATTACGATGGCAATGCTAATGCATAACAAGGGCATGATTGTGCAGCTATTCTAGCAATATGCATCAACCAGGATGCATATTCTCAGCCATCACAGGTTCAAGTCAAGTTCCCCTATTTTAAACCCACATTGTCTGACCCTGTTCACACACCAGTTATCTGAATTTAATGCCTAATGAGCTGAACTGAGGTGCACTGCACTGCCCTACTTATACCTCTGGCATAATTGCGGAGCATATTGTCAGAAAAAAGCGGTGTGTGATGAAAGGAACTTGTTAGTGTCGACAAGTCAGATTGACACCACGGTGTTAAATTGGTACAGGGAGATCTGTTGCATGTCACCAAGGCAAAGGCAGCAGTTGGAGATTCTGTGTCCCAAGAGGAGTTTGTTCTGCCCACACACGCATCATCATCATCATCATCATCATCATCATCATCAGGGACACATGCATGCACATAAGCATAATGTGGCAACCTATTAAGTGCATACACATAGACATGCATGCACACACACCCTCAGACAAACATCAAAGATGCCACACAAAGACTGGGATTCAAACGGAGTGGTGGGATCCTGCTCTGCTACTTCAAAGCTTGCCATCTTTTTGAGGCAAAATTGGCTCTCCAGCTTCCTTCTCCGTTCTCCCCCCCTCAGCTGTCTTTTAATCAGCCAATGCAAATGCTCTCTCACTCGCACCCTTTCTCTCTCCTGCTCCATCACTTTATCTATCCAGCAAGTTATATCTCTCTCTCTCTCTCTCTCTCTCTCTCTCTCTGTCATGCTGGCTCTCACCTGTTTTGTTAGCCAGCCAGTAATATGTAAACCCGGTTAAATGAGTAATTAAGGAGCTCCGTAAGCAGATGGTGGGCTGAATTAATTGAACAGTCTTGGTAGATGAAGAGCAAGAGAAAGAGAGAGAATGGAGAGAGCAAAAATAGAACAAGAGAGAGAAAAATAACACAGAAAGACAAATATCTCTCACAATATTTTGCCACTAAGTTTAATTTCTTCTGTCTACTTTGTCTGTGTTTGCCAGACGCTCCCTGGCTTGTCATGCTCCTATGGAGTTTGAATCAGAGACTTTCTGTTATTTGTTATTTGTAATCTTGAGCTCTGTCCTGATCAATACACATACCTTTGATAGATGGATTCTAATAACACATGAATTAAGATCTCATCACTGACAAGCAAACATAAAGAATTGTCTTTTAAATGCTGTCTGATCGGGTGAGTGAATTGTCGATCAGGCTCTCTTGCTGACCTGATGCTGTTCTCGGGACATTAGCAAATGAGTTGGCTGAAACATCATTTTGTTTACCTCCAAAAACAGATCAATTTTGGCCGGTTCTAATCAAATGAGATGCAGTGTGCCAGAGCCAAGACTCTGCCCTTTTCCCTACTCCGGTATCAGAGACGCGCTCTGCATAAATTTACTTGCACTAAGCTCCTTATTGTGTATGCTGCATCTTCTCCAGCAGAATACAATGGTTTTAGGACCTGAAATGTATAAGATACAGTCAGTGTATGTCCTCTGATATTTTATGTTATGTTAAAGGTATTCACTTTTCTTTTCCTTTCATTGCAGGGCCAAGTCATGTTTCGGAATGGAGAAAGGATGGGCACAATAAAATTCAATCAGTTTCAAGGTATGTAGGAACCTTTTTTTAACTTTTTCTTTTACTGCAATGTAGCAACATGAAAAACTTACAGGATATCCTGTGAAAAGTTGATTATTTTTCCAGTAATTGGAGCATTAAGTGCCTGTGTGTGTGCTGCACTTGCCAACATCTTTAGAGATGAGCTGGTGCATGCAGGGTTGTTGGCCTCCTCATATGTCCACCTCCCATTCCATCCGGGGCCAGAGTTGAGAGTGTGCCTGCCTACACAATGCAGCTTTGCAAGGAGAACCTTAAGCTAAATGCCAGACAGCCTGTGGAAAATGTGTTATTTCACAATTTTGAAATTGGACAACATTGATGAAGGTCTGGTTAGGTTTAGGCGCGAAAACCTCCAACTAAGACAGTAAAGGAGAACCGGACTGCCAAGAAATTGTAAGACATCTTTTCTGGTTCTCAAATATCTTGCCAAGATCTCCTGTTGGCACTTGTTACAGACCAGGTTGTGTATCTGCCCGTCTTTGAATGAAAAACCTATTTCATGATGTTGATGTGTCTTTTGCCGGCCTCTTGCAGTCTGCCCTTCCACCTCACACCATCTGCACTGACCTGATTCCAACATTCTGGCCTTAGAATAATCGCCATACAGTCATTTGTTGTAAACCAACAGCAGTGTGTCTTTTGTTCAATAATTTGTGGTTTTGGAAATTTTGCAGGATTATCACAGACTTTTGGAAAGCCATTTACTTTCAGTCAGGGGGCTGCTATGGTTGATATACTGGCACCTCACATGGTTCCTGACCGAGAGGGCTTAGGAAAAGCTTACAGTGGAGTCATATTTACAGGAACCGGAGGATGAGGGATTTAAAAGTTTGGAAGCCAGATGCTTTGTGCACACACATATTTCTTTTTTTGTTTGTTTGTTGGGGTTTTTTCCTGATGAGAACAGTCATTACCCGCATGACCGCATGAGGTTTTATGGCAGAAAATATAAATGGCTTTAGAACTTCATTTTTCCAGTCGGGAGAGTCTCCGCAGGACCTTCTCGGTATAAATGCATGTTCGCTAAGCATCTGTGTGCATGCAGGTCAACATAAACTTCCCACTTTACTCTGATCGATCACCTCTGGGGTGATAGGATGCATGTTGGGGCAATGAAGCTTTGTAAATGACAACCTCGCTCACCGCTGCAGCCCCATCATGTCACTCTGGGCTGTTTTCAGCCAACAGGGCCTGCTGAGGGAGAATAACCCAGAGATTGTATCTGGAATTTATGCCAGGGATTCCCAGCTCCCAGGCTTCCCAGGACTGTATGTAGCACTCTGCCTACCAATCTTATCTTCCAGACTGCAGAGGGGTTCGACCCCTCTGGCTGCTTACATCACACTCTATGTGAATTGTGTGTATTTCTGTCCATGAGTATGACAGATATGGAGGGCAAAATGTGTGTGTGCCTCTGCTGGTGAGGTCTTTATACCAATGTTGAATAAGACAGGGAATCAGGAGGTTTTAATTTTATAAATCGATGATTCTGTTCATTGTTTCCTAGATTCATGGATTAACCTTATAAAGCCCAGTTGCTGTTTTTTTTTTTGCTTCCTTTTCATTTTTAGTCACTGAGGGCTTGTTTTTCCCTGAAGTGTTTCACCTCGATGGAAACGGTACAATTCTGACTCAAGCCTCAAAAATATGCAGTATCAGACAGTTATGATGCCATAAACCACAAAATGGGGAAGACAAGTTCATTTCTTTTCAAAGCCTTTTCCAAAAATCAAAGTAAAATCAATATGCATGTAACATTTTTTTCAAGTGCCCATTTTTGAGTTTTATTGACACACATTAAACTTCTTGCAATTTTCATAAGCAGTTTGAAGCAGAGGATTTTTTGCTGCTTTGATCGTCTCTGCTTCCTTTGTGCATTGCAAGAGAAGACAAAAGCGAAGACGCTAAAGATGGACGTCACAAACATGTGGATCCAACACTCATGCATGACATTAGATCTGTTTACACATCCATGTATTTGCTTTCAGATCATGAGCCACAACTTAGTCTGAGATTTTGGCCACCAAGGGAAAATAGTTCAGGCACCACTGGAGAGAGAATCGGTCAGAGCACAGGGGAACATGAAGTTATACGAAAGCATGACTTGTGTCATGCACACACCAAAATCTGTGTGTGTGTGAGACAAAGCATGAGATGTCCTGTCATGAGAACGAGCTGGTAGTTGACCTGCGAGAGTGGGTGAAAAGAAAGATCTGGGAGAGCACTCGATGAGACGGAGCCCTGTCACAGAGCATTTGAATGTTTACACGGTAATCAGGTAGATGGGAAAGAGAGGAGGAGAGTGCCTGTGTGTGGGTGAGAATAACAGAAAGAGAGCCAGAGAGGTTTTGGAGGGCAGACTGACCTGTTAAGCTGGGAGCTGATGAGGCAGGCTGTCTAAATTAGAGGTCTGCTGCATTATAAGCAAATAGCAGGAAAGTTATCAGCACCACATGTGTCATCGCTTGACTTTCAGACATTGTGAGTGTATTTGATGAGTGTCTGAGCATCATCTGTGACAAACACTGCTTCTCTTCTGGTGAGACCCACGATATCCTTGTCCAAATCCTCCTCTATGTATCAGCTATCGCTTGCTCTCATCTCTCAGACTTATAATATCACCTCCATCCCTCCTTAGGCTTCACTCTATCACGTCTTTCTCACTTGTCAGGGATTGTGAATTTGTCACCCTTCTGACACTCCGGGAGAGTCTGAGCTAGGATGAGAGAGGAGGGGTGGGACAGCCCCAACTTGAATATTTCAGAAGGCAGTGATTCTCAACGTGACCTTATCGTCTGTCCTCAGCCTCTGATCCTTCATCTTAACCTGTCAGACCCTCTTAGGAAAGGGTCTGGTATTCCCACTGTCTCTAATGGGCATAGAGATGGCTCGCTAGCAGAGGTCTTGACTGTGCTCACACTCCCTGTGGGTATGGATTTGGAATGAAGACATCAGGGGTGCTGTAAAGGCTGAGAAACCTCTGAGGATTTGAGGGGCCCATAACGGAGAGGGGCCCTGAAAACATATTCGAATATAGCATGAACTAAACGGTCATTTTTATGGGTTTTCATGACATCCATAATCTAAAATTTCATATATATGAGTATTTCTCAAGGGCTTCCATCAGAAACAAGGTCGTAGCTTTAATGTTCGGTAGTACTTTTAGGTTAGTTCCATTTATACTACAGTTAGAATATCTGAATGTGTTTTGAATGAATTAAAAGTGAACCCAATCTCATCTTCAGACATGGCTTCAAAGAATGGTGAGGTTGTGTTGATAAAATGTTGTTGTTGTTGTTTTAAACCACGATGGAGATCGATGTTCCAGCAGTGGGATCTACAGGTCTTAGTAGTTTCCAAGATATGGCTGGAAAATCAAATCAGGGTATGACATCATCAGATCTGGACTCACCACAGAAATCAAATCAATCCTTCCACAACTTTTTGAATGAATGATCCTATGAAGAGACAAATCAAATGTTTTGATTTTCCCAAGTCCTCTTTTTTTTTTAATGTGTGTGTCATTAGAAACATTATTCAAGTAAAAAAGTTCTTTAATACCCAATTAACCTCTGAATTAACAATAGTTTTAAAGCAATCAACCGGACAAAAAGGCGTGAAATAAATGTCTTCGCACATGTTGAGTGCCAGCGTTTTGTCAGCCCGCTGAAACCGTTGATATTCTCTGTAGGGCCACAACTCTGTAGTGTTTTAGCATTTAAAAGCAGGAGAGCTGATATCCAATCCCTGCTGCTGTTTAGATCCAAACAAAAGTTCGTGGTCAGGGAAAACAGGCATTGATCCTGGTTGTGTGTGCCCCGTTAATTTACCGTGTTGACATTCAAACACGTTCTCAACATTTGCTGATGTTTTGATGTCAGACTTGGAGATCAAATGAGGTGATTCTCTGAGAGGAGAGCGAAGGAGAACCCGGGGCCCTGTGATGCTGCAAAAAGCTGATGTTATCTCTCATTTTTCTAGTCAAGGACAAAGCTGCCGGAGAGTTCAATGGGGCTATGAGAGTGGTAACAGGGAGAGAGATTTGTGCATGCACACCAGAAGAAATAGCAGGTTGTTTGTAGTGCTTTCAAAAAAAAAAAAAAGGAATCCAAATAATCTGTCCTCTCTTCCCTTCCCCTTCTCCTCTCGTCCCTGGTGTACGCTCTAAGTGAGTAATCCTTATGAGTGAGGGCTGAGCTTTGTCTGACAAGGTCATGCCTTCTGCAGTATTACACCTGAGGGACCCATCGTTGTTTCTAAAAGAGAAAACTAAATTGTAGCTGTGTTTGAGCAGAACTCCGCTGAGACAGGGATGTTTATAGGCTGGGCTGTACATCAGTTTCTGACTGAGCTGGAGCTCATTGTATAGCTGTTTAAATACAAATGCATTTATTGAGTGTTTCCTCCTGTTTGAGGGCTCTAACCTCGCCTAAATCTTAGTTTTTATGGTATATTCTCCTCAGTGTGCTGTAGAGGTCAAATGAACGGATAACGACACTGTGCATAAAAATAGGAAAACTATATTCCAACCATATTAAACTGCATCTTAAAAGCTACCAATGCTAAATCTTAAAATAATCTCCCTGAGTGGCCCGCAAGTCGTGGGATGTTGTATTATGGACATTGATACTTCACTAATGGGGTTTTGAGAAAGATTTAAAGCTCTCTGTTGCTTTTCAGATTTTATGGTTTGTTAGTGTTTGCATTAAATTACCTTGTTCATTCAAAGTAGCCAGTGCACATTTACTCCCCTGTCTAGTAATCACTTATATCCAGAGGTGGTGAAGTACATCAGTTAGTACTCTAGGAGAGGACTGGTAAAAGCAGAATTACTGATTCAATCTATTTACTCAGGTGATAGCGAAAGAGTACAGGCTCTCAAATGTACTCAAAAGTATTGTGCAGAACGTATAGTGTTTTTCTTTTGTTTTTTTTTGTTTTTTTTACACTTTACTGACTTTCAAAAACTTTGACTCCACATAATTAATAGATGCAGTACCTCCATGGTTGATTGTCCCTAAGAGTTCTTTAAACTTCATAAAGTTTGGAAGACATCTTTTCTTTTTACCTTTTATGTATTCTTTGCAAGCTCAGTCAATGTTTACTTGCATTGCCACCACCAATGTTGGAAAGTGAAGAAGTAATCTGCCCCTGAAACAAAACTCTCATCTCTCTCTCCTTTGTCTTTTACATGCCTCAAAGGTTACAAACCTTTTTTAAAAACAAAAAAACAAAATTGAAGTTCCGTGAGTACAAAGTGCAGATATTTTTGTGTAGGGAGAAAATGTAAGGGGCAAAAGGTTCCATCTCTCAGAAAATATAAAGTACCCATCCCTGAAAAAGTTACAGTAAAGTTGTGTACTTTGTTACCTCCTATCTTTGTTTGTGTCATTGTTCCTTAAAACTGTCAATATTATTGCTGCAAGTTCATGTAATTGAATCTCTCTTAATGGTTGTGTTTTTTTAACAGAGGGCCAAGAAGTGAAGGTTGGAGAGTACAACGCAATCGCCGATGTGCTGGACCTCATTAATAACTCCATCAGGTTCCAAGGTACGAAGAAGACCAAGCTCACCAAACCTCTTCCTCTGCTCTTTCGCTCTCCAAATATTCCTTTCAGATTTTTTCCCGAGGTCCCACTTTAAAGGTACTATGTGTAAGATTCATACTCAAATGACTAGGGGGCAGTGTATTGCCAAGGATTTGAGATCTATAATAATACATCTTTACCTGTAAAACATATCAACACTGTCAGTCATATGATTATCGGCAGTAGACCACTGCGGGCGTGACACAGGCCTTTTGTGGTGGCTCTCAATTTACCAATCAAGGTTCCAAACAACACGCCTTTGAGTGACGGATGAAATAAAGAGATCGTTGATGCAAGATACTTCAATTTAACTTCGTCCGCTGTGTCGCTGACACTCTCTGACTGAGCAGTTTATCTGCTGTGCTGCATGTGTAGGAATATGAAGGAATTTCTGGGGCTGACGATGTCGAGTCAAAAAGAAAAAGCATCACCTATATTTTTAAGAAGGATATTATTCATTTACAAAATACACCTGACTGCTCCTACATACAGAATCCAATTATGAAGGTGCCAAACTGTGTTACTCGGCTGAAACGACACAAGTACTACACACTCCGATGTGCATGAAGGTGTAGGCTTCAACGCTGCTCAAAGCTTTAATCTCACTTGAACCTCTAACTCCTCGCTCACTCAGACACACTCAGACGCCAAGACCACTCAATGTGGGGACTCCCCCTTTCCTTTCCCACTCTTAACTGTCCTCTCTCTCAGCTAAATTATTCACCAGTCCATTTTTCACTCCTCCTGTGTTTGCTTGCATTGACACACTTTGTAATTTGTTGGATCCCCCTGGCTCTACTCCATTACTCCACGACACCACCACCACCACCACCACCACCCTCCTACTCTCTCTCCCCATGCTCTCCTCCTTGTTCCATAGACTGGGGGCCAGCCTTTTAAAATGCTTGTTTCCACATCTGTGACCACAGTAAGTGGAGATGTGTAAGAAGATGCCATTGCCATCGATTGGCACAGTGGCAGGAGAAGAATAGAGCAAAAGATAAGAAAGTGCAAGGTCTAACCACAATAACTGGACTGTGGTGCACAGGGATGCACTCAAGTAGGGACAAGTGGGAAGCAGGAAAAGGGTCTCAAATTACTGGATGTCTTCTGCAATGTCACTGTTTTGTGGTTGAAAAGAAAAATATTTGAAGATTTCAAGTTGTCAAAATGAAGTAAGTAACCTTTGCTGCAGAAAGCCAAAGTGACCAGTGAATTGCAAATACACAAATACACAGTTTGCTTAGATTAGATACGTATTTTATATTGATTTTGTCCTTTGATATTCCTATTGAAATTTTACACCCCGACTTCCCTTCAGGTGTGGAACCACCCAAGGATCGTACATTTGTGCGTCTGCAGCGGCGCCACATCAACGTTCCGCTTTACAGTATCCTGTCAACAATCACCATACTGGGCATGCTCATGGCCGGGGCCTTCCTGTTCTTCAACATTAAGAACCGCAACCACAGGTGAATCGCCAGTGTTCATTTCATGACTGCATAAGGAGGACGGAGGGAGGGGAAGGATGGAGGCTCGCTAATGAAATGAGTTTAAGGAAAGTTCCAGGGGCATTTAAGCTACAGGATTCTGTAAATGGAAGAGACGGATGAATGAAGAATGAGAAGAACCAAGGCAGAATTGTGATGAAAGAATGCTGAGAGATGAGTGTGGTAAAGTCTTATTTCTATACACTGTTGAAACAAGCGTTTTCTTTCTCCTGCAGACTCATCAAGATGTCCAGCCCCTACATGAACAACCTGATCATCCTGGGAGGCATGCTCTCCTATGCCTCCATCTTCCTGTTTGGTCTGGATGGAGGTTTTGTGTCTGACAAAGAGTTTGAGACTCTCTGCACCGTGAGTTCCCTCAACAGCCTTTAATTAGATGTATATATTACACAGCAGTCAGAGCCCGACGCTCCACTCGGAGGCTTCCACTTGAACCTTGTTTTTTTTTTCGACTGAAACAGCAATTTTCCTGCTCTTGTCTATATTCATGGAAGAGAAAGGTGGGAGTTTTGGACACAAGATTGACAAATGAGAGGAAACATGATGCCTGTATAAAAATTGTGGGGGCAAAACACACATCGGTTTTGCTGTGTAATTTCTCTAACCTCTAGATTGAGAGTTAGATGTGTGAAGTAGGAGAAGCCTCCCTAAATAGTAGAGGCCGTGTTTCTAGCAGCAGTTTTACTCATTTCTTCATCTCTTTTTCACTTCATCTACTTCCCTGTTATTGGATTTGCGTGCGGCTTTGGCTGCATTCAATCTGAAATGATCATTTCAATTTGGTGCCATGGCTCATGGCGTGTACGAGATGCCTCTTCTGAGTTATTTTGTTATAGCTGCACCGGCATATTTTGAGAGGTGTTAATTACTGCCTGTGTTAGAGTGCTATCACACTGACTAACCACGGGTCCTCAGCGTTTCAGTCAGTGCACATGTTTTGTACCCATACACCCAGGTCCTAGACTTGGATGCCCTGTATTATCTCTTTGTTTGATGACACCATCTAAGCTTCCCCAAGTCATTTTTGATTACATGAGATTTAAAACTTGACCGATATTCAGCATTTCCAATTGATCCAAATTCCTCTTTTGTCAGTCATGCTATCAAACCTGTCCCAGATTGGATAAACGGTCGTGATTGGCTCGTCTACGAGCAATGGAAGTCTGTCGGAACTGGAAGAGGGCCAGACCCATCTGTGAGAGCAAATAAATAAGTTTGCATTCGTCTGGTCCCCAGGCTGCACGTTTAATACATTGAATGTAAAATGTAAGAGGACACAGTGTGCTTTCTGTGGGCTGACCAAGCTGCCACCACCTGGCTGAAATTGCTGAAAAGCCAAAATAACAGTTCGTCACATCAGACGAGCTCAGAACACCAAGTTTTGATCCTTCCACCACCAGCCTGGTCCCTCTGACAAGAGGAAGTGTAATTGTTTTTTGTGCCCTTCTGCACTCAGCACTCTGCACTCTAACCCTCTAGTGTTTTCTAGACCTGCTGAAGGGCATCACATGAAAGAGGGCCAGGTCTAATTGTGTGGAGGAGGTGCAGGAGTTTCACACTCAGCGAGGCACACGAACACACGCTGAGCTATATTAGGATTTTTCAAATTCGGAGCTTTTAGAACACGTCAGCAGTGCCCTTTGTGCCTGATCACTAAGAGTTTTGTTTCTTATTAAGATGAATCGCTCTCAGGTGTGTGACAGCTTCCACAGTCCGGGACGTTCTCTCACAGCTCAACACATCCAGATGAGAAATGAAACTGACAGCTTCTTTTTTTTATGTATATTTAGACTAACTGTTCTATTTTAAAACAAGTTTCTTCATCAAATGCAAAAACAATGTCAGATCAGTTTTTGTTTTTTAGCCTTGATCACCACTTGAAGACCTGACACTATTATGTGTTCTGATAGGTTCGGACTTGGATCCTCATTGTTGGATACACAACAGCTTTCGGTGCCATGTTTGCTAAGACCTGGAGGGTGCACGCAATCTTCAAAAATGTGAAGATGAAGAAGAAGGTATCGAAATGTTTTATGTTAAGTTTTTGTATGTGAGAGGGATGGATTGAATTCTTTCTTCTTCTTCTTTTTTTTTAACTTTTACACACTGAAAATCGTTCTCATTCATTTGAATATGTCAGGCTATTACAGATCCCCCTTTCTGATCAAAATATATTTCAACTTTGTGCAACACCGTTGGTAGTAAATCTGTTGTATGTGATATCAAATCGATCATATAATTACAAATAGCACCAAGGAAGTATGCAGACCTGCCAGTCTAATCTAGGAAGCTTCGCATGTCTTTAGAAAGCCCAACACTGGTGTGTGGGTGCTCGTGTTCCTGCTCACGCTGGCAGCCCCTGGCACCTGCTTTTAGAATCATCTCTAGTGATAAAAAAAGACTTAGAAATACAAATGGCTTTTAAACATCTGACACAATCTGTTTCACTGGCTTCGTTATATAAAAACGATGCTGACTGTAGTAACAGTGCTTGGCCTTTTATTTGTATTTATAGATCTTGCCCCCCCACCCCACCCCCATCTCTCGCTCCCTCTCTCTCTCTCTCTCTCTCTCACACACACAAACACTCTCACACACACACTCTCTCACACACACACAGACACACACAAACACACCCTCCTGCATATTGGAGGAAGTGTGGGTGGCCTGCCAGAGTGAGAGAGCAGGAAGAGAGGGAGGAAAGAGCCATGGATCAAAGAGTTGGAGAGGTTGGAGAGATTAGGGACGAAGTGGCAGAAGGGAGAGACAGAAGGAGGAAGGCAAAATAGGGCGGGAGAGGGACGAGAGGGGGAAACGAACAAAGCACCACATATGGATACCAAAGTAGGTTGGGCACTGTGAGAAGAAAGCTGTAAAAAGATCGGAAAGCATAGACGAAGACACACACAAGATCACCACATTGTCCTCTGATATCATTTCAAGTTATAGCACATCAAACAAGTGCACACACGGCTCATGAACTGAAGTTATATCTCTACATATGAGAATAAATACAATTTATCTGATGATTTTCCTGTGCTGCCAAGATACTGCACATCAGATACTTGGTTAAAAGCCCATTGATCCCATTCCCATTGCGAGGAGACAATCAGGTTTGTCTCTGTTTTGGGTGCATCGCGTTCCACATCCTTGCACTGTAAAGGTGCTGTTAAACGGCAGCGAAGTGAAGGATTGTGGATTTGTATACAATCTTTGGGAGCTTCGGTAAAAGCAGCATGGAGGACATTGTCAGATTTTCTGTGGTCTTTTTTTCTCTCCAATTGTGGCTGAGAAAACAAAAAGTCTTAGAAGTTACCTGTGGAGAGCACAAGCTTCCATTTCTCCATGTATATCAGTGGCACCGGATCTCTGATTGTGTATATCCAAGACAGGAAACGCAGGGAGGCAGCTGCATTTGACCCAGGATGCCCATTACAGCTGTTCCCATATCAGACAAAGCCCAGGTAGAAGCGGGTGTTTTCAGGCTTTCTGGCCAGTGGGAATGGAGCTTGGCCGGCTACCTCAAGTTAACCCTGTGCTATCTTGAATGTGATGATTTAATTGGGCAGCTGGTCTCGGCTTTCCAAATTTATCAGACCAAATGGACCGAATTATGACAGTGAAAGGAGCCATTTTACAGCCTCAACATTAACAATAGAGTAGGCCATGGCATAGCTTATGATGGAGCATGTGTCCACAGTTGTTTGTAACAACTCTCACTGCCAGAAGATGGAGAGAAAAATACTGCAGTGTAGTTTTAAATCATTGTTATTGTGGAGTAAAGCAGTTTTGCCCCCGTGATCTCAGGAGTTTTACCCTCACTCCTCACAGCCAATTATCTCTGCTCAGTTCCCCTCTCTCACCCTCTTCCCCCCTCTAACCGAGACAAAACAAATCTTTCCTCAGAAGAGGTATTCACCCCTACTGCATACATCAACCCTTCCACCTCCAGATGAATCCTCAGTTGTTTCAGGGCCTGGGTCTGTGTGCAGGACACACACACATCACACTTCATCCACACTGATGGACTGCAGGTGCTTCAGGAGAGTGATAGTCTCGGTCGGTGCCCTAAAAATCACTGCTAACCGCTGTGAGTAGAGGGACCAGCGCAAGTGTTCGCCATCTTTTCTTCAGACAGTGCAGCTGGAAAAGCATCCCTCAATCCTTCCCTCCATCTTTTTTCCTGCACACTCCAAGTACACCCATTGTAAATCATGGGTGTGTTCGATAAACGTTCCACTTGGTGGGCTGCAGCCAGCACTCCTTCACTTCTTAAGTAGAGGGGGTGAGCTGTCAATCAATGGCTCAATGACCTCTTTCTTCAAACACACACACACACACACACACAGAAACACACACAGTATATTATACACTTGCAACACAACCTCTGCACATTAAGACCCCTGTGACAGCTACTTGTCAGTCTTCCTGTCGTTCTAATAATTCACTCTTTAGTGACATATTTGTGGACACACATGCAAAAAAATCACACACATTCTGAGGCAGAACTGCACACTCAGTGCTTGTAGACACACAAGCATACACAAAGAATACAAATGGATGTGAGACCATTTCCACAAATCAAATGAAATTGGAAAAATGACTAGAAATTTTCTGTTTTAATCATATTTTTATTAACGTTTAACTTTATTCCATTTATGTGGATTTGTTTTGGTAGACGCGTGTGTGTGTGTGTGTGTGCGTGCGTGCGTGTGTGCTGGTTGCATTTATGGTTTGATCAGCTACAGGGAGACTTGGGCTGGCACTATATTTCGGGGGTCGGGAGCTGAAAGTGTGGCTATTCCTGTCACAAAACACAGCCTCTGGAATTCAGTGATTGATTGGTGATGTTAATATTGGCCTCAAGTTTGGCTAAAGCCTTTAAACTCAAGTTATGGATGTTAGATAAAATCAATAACATAACATTTCAAGTAAATTAGGTCATTAACTGTATTTCTTCAAGCAGACATAGTTACCAGCGTAACATTTTATGGCTGAACAGATGGAGGTTCAGATCCTTGTTTTGTAAATTTACCTCAAATCTAATACCTCTTAAATATTTTGTCACATTTTAAATTGTTGGAATCATAAAAATAAAAAAAAAACCTGTTTCATGTTTGACCATAATGCAGTCCCTTAATCTGCCTGGATCTATAATTGTTTTTATTATTTTCATTGTCCAGCTTGGCATCAGTATTTTTTGTCATTTTCAGGCATGTTCCTTTTCTCAAAACCATCCTTGAATATCAAGCAGAATTTCTACTAGAAATGATGTTCAGCCATTCATTCAATGTGGAAAAACAAACAATAAAAAAAACCCAGCAGATCAAAAAAGACTGTCCTCATTCATCTTGTCCTGGGCCCGCCGGTGGACGGAGACCAGTGTGATGGTCTCCCACTACAGCCCAGCCGGTGTCTTGCCTGACCTTTCCTTTGATCCGCAGTTCCAAACAGTCAAACGCTATTATAAATAGAGATCACAAACTTTTCATGGCTTTCATCCCACTAAAGTTCAGGGTTTAAAAGAGAAACTTTATTGGTTGACAGAGTTGCTTCATGTTTGACTGAGCTTTTCCACATTCTTTAGCCAACGTGGAAACTAAATCCTGTTTGTGGCAAAGTTTTGATAGACCTTCAGTGATTGTTGTTCCTGTGCCAATGCAGTATTATCCTGCTAATACACTATACGTATGCTACAGATTATACAAATGTAAATATCAAATTACAAAGGCGGTCTTGGTCCGTGGGACTCACAGCTTGGCTGGTTTCTATCCTAGTAGGTGGTTAATTGCTGCTAAATGCATCCTAATCAGTCCCCGATTAGATAGAATGGAAACCAGCAGGGCTCTGGTTCCTGAGATGAGAACAGACTCCCATGTTCTCCATAATTACAGTGGTCAGTAGGCGGTGTTGTTTGAAATGGCTCCACAGACACGTACTCACATCATAAATGGCATTAGCAGGTGTGTTCCATCGGGCTAAACCAAACGCCTCATCTTCATCTCTCCTGCAGATCATAAAGGACCAGAAGTTGTTGATCATCGTCGGTGGGATGCTGCTAATCGACTTGTGCATCCTCATTTGCTGGCAGATTGTGGACCCACTTAAGAGGACGGTGGAAGAGTACAGCTTGGAGGTTAGTGTGCATTCTTCTACATTTCAGCGAAAGGTGCACTTGATTGTGATGCTGTTTTTGTTGATGCAACAGGATTCACATGAGGTGGCAGCTTGGAGATTCTCTGTCCCATAGATTCTAGCTAACATGTCTGTGTATTTGGAGTTTGGGCGAACAAAATGTCTCCCTCGGGCTGCAGTACGAGCATCTTTGTTGTGCTTGTTATTTTTGGGTCAGGATTTGAGCCATCGCTGCCTCCTGTGCTGATCCCATGGCCGCGCATTTGCCAGCTTGGATGTGAGACTTTGGCAAGCTTGTTTGGCAAAGAGACATTTGGCCATTTTCTCCTTGCAGGCAAAGTGCGGAGTAGAAATGAACTGTGCTATGCTGTGATTGGTTTTGAGCAGAGTCAGATTTTCCTGGATTGGCTCATCGGTTGTTGAGTGAAGAATCCAGTTGGCTAAAAGATGAGCATAGCGTTGTCAGCTGATGCTGGAGTGTGAGGTGGGTTTTTATAGTGAGACATGACGTGTTAGCGCATTAACATCAATTATATTGGGGTGCTCTTATCCTTCCAACATCATCCATGTTTTCAAGGTATTAGGTTTTATGGGTTTCCCTTTTTTTCTTTTGAACAGGTGACAACCCCTGAAGCAGTGTTTCAAGTATTTATGCATAACATGAAATATGCAATTATACATTTTGCAGTAATTGCAGCCGTTCATAAAGAAAATTCTTAGTAATCACATATGCATTTATGTAAATATCAACTGCATCTGGACTTTGTGGGTGTAGCTCGATTCACAAATAACAGCTGTCATCACAAGTAGATCCCTGTGTTACTAAATATCAATCGGCACACAGAAACACATGACGTTATTTTTACCTCCACTCGGGATGTCATGTGATCACTGATGTGTGTCTGTTTCTTAGCAATATATCTCAGAAACTACTGGATGGATTTTGATGAAATTTGACAGAAAGATGGATAATACAAGGAACATGTGATTAATTTTTTTTGGAAGCATTTGGATCAAATAATTGATTATGAATCCTGATGACTGTTTTAGGCCGTTGGTAGGAGAGTAGCTATTAGGTGTATTGTGGTAATAGCAGTAGGCTCGTTCACTTGGACATGAATTACATCATGACAGTTGGTGAATGTCACTTCAGCTTATGACCTGGATCTGGATCACACTGGTTTCGCTCCCTGAGGTTTTTCGTTGATGGAATATCTTTATGCAGAAAATTCAATAATTTACAGTATTTTTTTGTTGTTGTTGTTTATTGTGAAGAAAAGAGCCCATACTGGCCAGGAACACGACCCACAGGGTCGTTCAAGTAGCATAACGTGACCCATGTAGCAGCCACATAGGTAAGATTGAAACACTCAGCCTGTTTTCAATTCCAGTGAAAATATGAGGTACGGCTGTTACTACTTCAGAACTAGAAACTAGTTCTTTTTGACCTTCAACGCTAGCGCTTCCTTCAACTGGTATTTTTTTGTTTGTTTGTTTGTTTTGTTTTTGAAAATATCAGATGTAGATGGTTCCTTGTTCTGGTGGAGTGATGCAACACCATTAAGTCCACGTTCTAGTTAAAGAAAAAGGAAAAATCCACATTAGGCTATCTCCTGCAGTGTGATGGTAAAACAGAGCCGGACTTGGAAACAAAAGACGCAATTACCTGCCAGTGATGCTATACCTGTTATGTCCTTATTTACTACATTACAAGGCTACATTAATAAGACAGATGTTTGTTGGTACATAAGTGGCATTTAAAAGAATCTTCTCTCTGTTCAAATGTTATTTCTTTTATACGTGATAATGTGAAACAGGAGGGACTCTGTTTACTTTACTGCTGCTGTAAACAGCTAACAAGCAAGGGCAATTACTCTACTGCTGCTGAGATTGAATCAGCTGTCTGTGGACCACGGATGCTGCTGCTTAGTGGAGTTTCTCCCTAATGAGTTGCCTTTCAAGTCCCCTGGACCCTCTGTATGTATGCCGTGAGACTGTTAACTGCCTCAGAGGAGCCCAGAGTCCTCAGGAACTGACAGCAGCGGATGGATCCTCATTGACACTTCGACTAAATAAGGGGTTATCCGAAGGTCACTGCAGTGAAAAAGGGTCTGCTGGTGGACTTTTCTGGAGACGGCGTCGGATCCTGAATGGGTTCATGTGCTTGTTTGTTACCCGTGTCCTGCGGGGGAAGGAAGGCTACATCAGTTTAGACTTTTGCATGTCTTCGGTTGCATAAAAAAAATGATGTGTAGTGATAAATAGCCTTTATCTAAAGCTTCTGGGAATGTCCTTGATGGAAATATTCCAGTGGGAGATCTCTGAGGGAAAACTAGTGTATACGTGCATAATATCTTGCCAGACTTATTTACATTCTCGTGCTCCTTTTAGCATACTCTGAAGGTATACTCAGCACATTTGTACAACTGTAGACAAAGCCTTATTTCCTTTGTGATGATAGCCACTTATATATTTAAGCCTGCCTTCAGGGTGTAGCAAAAGCCTGCTTAACATATTCATTTGTGAATGTTGTCAATGTGTACAGTCAGGTCCTCATGGAGTATTCTCAGACTCTAAGCCCCCGGCCAGTGTTGTGAATATATTAACCACTCAGTGTAGGAGACTGCATCAGCCCCCTGGGGTTTGGGAACTACATGCCTAGGCTGAGGCTCCACATGCCTGCCCAGCCTGCCAGATTTCCAGCACCAGCCACAGTGGAGCCTCCTGGGGCTCAGCTGGGATAGAGGCAGCCTGGAGCTCCTCTGCGTCCTGGGCAGCTTGGTCCTGTCAGGTGGGAACAGAAACCAGAAGGCAACCTAAATACCCAGAAAGGGTGTCCGAGGGAGACGGATGAAGGTAGCAGAAGTATGATAACACAGTGAAAACAAAGACTGTGTTTGTGGTAAATAAACAATTAAGGCATTTTGGATGGAAAGAACCCTAAACCAAAGAAGGTGCTATTATATTCTTGCTATTACTGTATATTCTAAAACAGATAGGTACTTATTGCATTTATATTTTCCAGACTCTGTTTGGAGTTCCACATGCAGGCAATCAGTGTTGACCCAGAACTCTTTTACTGTTTTCAGCCGGTTCTCAAACTCTCCTGCATCAAAATTTAAGTGAATGAGTCACATAGCAGACAGAGAGTGAAACAAAAAAGAACAGGGATGAAAACCGATCCGCTGTAATCAGAAAACATGCCACTACGACTGCTTAGGAGGCAAAAAATGTCTACAGTTGGAAATCATTGGAGCAGCCTATAATGCAGAATCTTTTGTTCCAGAGCATCTTTGGTACCAGCAGAAGTACTTTTTAATACCTCAGAGATTTTCTATCATGCTGTGCTACTGCTACTCTGTGACTTTCTCCTCCGCTGCTTTTTCTACCTTGCCTTCTCTCTGTCTCTGAATCGTGCTCCCCTTGCATTTCTCTTCCCCACTGTGAAGAGCTGGGACCACCTCTGACCTCAGGCCCACTGAGCTGTAGCTACCTGCTATACACTCGGGTCTGCTGCAAGACATCAAGTTGCTACCTAATTGTTACTCTACTTGCCACCACATTTGATGATTGAACCGTCACTTGGGGGGCTTCACACAGAATCGACAAGAGCACTTGAAACGAATGGCTGTTCCTGGTTGGAGTCGAGATTTCCATAGATTGTGAAGGCATTAATGAAGGCTTAGAAATGAAAGTGAGTGTTTTAATGTCAGAGTATAATAATCCATTATGCAACCTGCTGCAGTAAAAGTGATACTTCACCTAGAAAGTGTAATTTGCCTCACAGTGACTTCCGTTGTGATTCCAGAATTGAGAAAACGCCAGCCACATATTTGTAAGTTGAAGCTCATGTAGAACGACTACTCTTTTTCACAGTCATGTCCAAACTTAAATATTCTAGTTTCTCTTTTTAGCTCAGTTAAAGTTTTTGGATCATTGATCCTACAGCTGGAGAAATAGGACTTGAATTATCCTGCTGTGTGATCAATAATCCACAAACACTTTTGCCTTGGTTGATGCATTTGAGAGTTTGTTGGCTGCTGTTCGTGATCAGTCTCCATGAGCTTCCAGTTAAAAATATTTTTCTGTCTTTTTCTGAATTTTTGAGTCCCCAACTCGTCACATAGGTGACAAAAATATCTGTCAGGTTTGGACGAGTGGTGAGTAATTGAAAGGAAAATTGCTCCTGTTGGATGATGAAATATCATTTTAAGATTTCAGGAACAATGACCACAATCCTGCAGTCCACCCAGTATTTACTCCACCGAAACATGGACAAAGGTATTTATTCATATCACCGGGGGCCCACTGCTCTGAATCTAGCAAGCAATGTGTACCGAGCCATTGTTAGCAAAACGACTGTAGGGCACCCCCCTTTACATCTTTTATTGGCATGAACAAGAAAATCACAAGGTTGACAATAGATCCCCATGGAAACCTTGTTGAAACATGACAGGTTTAATTGCCAAATAAAAGTATAGATGGAGTAAAGATCATGTAGCGAGTTCCATCTTTGAGGCTAATATGAGAGGAGACTGAGCCCCCAAGTCCTGTGTTATGGCTCCACTTCAAGCCTGCCATTTTAATTACAGTATGCAGATGATATGCCCCCACCACAGATGACTTGTGACCTTGACATCGTCCCCAACCCCTTTAAACAGAGCCTGGCCTGTGATTTGCACTTCACTATGTTCTGTACATAAAACCCACTAACACGCTGAATTGAATAAAAATGCTGGTAAGATTAAAAGCACTTTAGCCAAGATGGTAATTTCAATGTCCCTTCTTGACCGATTTTCCTTTTCTTTTTTCTTTTCACTGGTCAAACCTTTACATCCTCACAGCACAAGGAATGTTCTGCATATCAGTTTCTTTTCCCAAAGAGCTTATTGAGGGCAGGACTGACTCCGGCTGCTCCAGGAACATCCTGGGAATGCTGATAGAGACGTTTGGCTGCAGTGAGCAATTAGATCCATTTTGTGGCTCGTTAATAATTGAGCATTTGTTAATGGCGAGGATTTTTCAGCAGCAGCACAGTCTGCTGGTTGCCGTCCGATTAAGCCTCACAGTGCAGACACATGTTGCAGTGTCACTGCACACACGTGCATCGTAGGTGCTGAGCGTGTTGATTGTTGGTTTTATGTTTGCAGTTCTCTGTATCTTTATATCTGTGTGTTCATGTACATGACCTAGTAAGTGTATTTCATCATATGTTTGTGTGGATTGTATATACCCGGGTAGGTTTTTGTACCCGTTTGTGTTTACATACGCATTAACACCCTCTCTTGTAGTCCTGGCCATTGTCTTCTGCATAATGAAGGACAAACTGTCAAGAAAGGATGATTAGCATTCTGTCGGGTCCTGCGGCAGACCCCCTCTACTTGAGGCTCTCCTCTTCATTCCCCTCCCTCCTCTGTCATTTTCCCTGCTTGGGAATGGCTGTAAGCATCGGCAGGCGGGCACTGCAAAAGAATATTGCAGTGTGGCATCACCATAGCAACGGCCATGGTTTCTGACATCCATAAAGCGGAGAGCGGCACTGTTGATCCACGAGACAAAAATAGCGGGTTAGGTCTCCCACTTCAGCATGGCCACACACACACACACACACACACACACATACACACACACACACACACACACACACACACACACACGAGTCTATAAGTCCATAGAGGAATACACACACACTGCTGATCTTGAAGCAATCTCCAATAGAAAATTATAACAGAAAAAGTCTCAGTAAAAACATGCAAGCAGAAATCTGGGAGCTCATGTTTCCCCCCCTGCTGTCCCGAACTACGAGTTTGATTATGAAACTTCATCATCAGCGGTGACAATGAAGACTTGATTGCAAGGCTCAGTTAAACTGGTCTCTAATTTACCTGGACCTCATGAGACACCTGTGGTCGAGCATGAGGTGGACTTGGTGGAGGTGGAGACGTATCTAAACCATTTGACACTTATATCAAGATTCGTATTCAGTGGAGCGGCTGCAGCATAGATAGCTGGCTAACCAAACACATCCAGAAACAGGAATCAAGCCTCAACATGAATGAGGTCCAGCCAGTCCCAGTGCGCACCCTGTCACCACCAGCGTCACTGGTTCAGTGTTTCCAGATGTGTCTCCACCATCACATCTGGCACGAAAACACCTCTGAAAGGAACGTGCTCTGATTTTGTGCCTCTTTCTGTTGCTAATAGACTGAGGAACAACATCTGCTCCATGAAAATAGAGTTTCAAAGCAAAGAAAGTATAAATTGTTAATAGC
This sequence comes from Aulostomus chinensis, assembly GCF_037954235.1. Taxonomy (NCBI): domain Eukaryota; kingdom Metazoa; phylum Chordata; class Actinopteri; order Syngnathiformes; family Aulostomidae; genus Aulostomus; species Aulostomus chinensis. The sequence goes on along the minus strand of NC_141341.1, from coordinate 4,972,295 downwards.
ACAATATTAGTCAAAGTAACAGCTGTGGGTAAGAGCGGAGGCTACATTGACAACGGGTATTTGTGTAGGTCTATTTTGAGAAATAGGCATGTCTAGTTGGTGGGGTTTTTTGTCATAACTTCCTTAAAGTCTTGTTTTCTGCAGGTTTTCATGGTGTGCAGTGTTACTTCCTGGTTGAGAGGTCCTAGCCAAGTACTTGATAAACAAATGAAAATACTTGGGTGAAGTATATCACTTAGTTCCTGATAACCATGGCTCAACAAGACCGGTAATTTTAAGCTTAACTGTTAAACTTAGCTTGGATTTAAACCAAACCTTTCTTTCACCCTGTCTCTTTTCTTTCTTCTTACTTCTGTCTGCAACTTTTCCCAGAGTCCTATCCTCTCACTGACCTGCTATCACTCTGTTGCCCTCCCATATAAGGTTTTCTCACTTTGAATCCCTTCTCATTTATTCAATGTGTTTTCTTTTCCTCACATGTACATTTGCTCGCTGAGGAATGACCGGTCTCTTACTTTCTGCCTTCATCATCTATCGATTTCACCCCTGACGCTCCTTTACAAGACGTGCTTCCATCAAAATTGTTACCAGCTGCTTTTCTATTTGCACACACCTTCTTATTTTTATCTGCCTAAATCTATCTTCTGTTTTCCATCACTCGACCAGCTCCTGCGTTGTTGCAGTTTGCTGAATAAAGCAAAAACAATCAAGATGTACAGTAAGCTGGCAGAGGGACACAGGCTGACCCAAGACATTCCCACCTCTCTGTCTATCTTTCCGTCTTGTCCCACCCTTTTACCCTTTTTTCCACTCACTTCATCCTCTGCTGTTCCATCAACGTTCCATTTGGATGTCACCTCTCCAAACACCCAGCCAAGTTCCAGACGGAGGAAGTGTGACTGACACTTAGTGTGCTGCTTCTCCTGAAGTCTATATGGGTCAAAGTGGCACAGGAAATTTGCACAACAGATGAGACGGTTGATATTAATGAACTGTTCTGTTATTATTACCTCGGCCAAAGAGGAAATGTGAACAGTGGTGTGTCTGCTGTAGATCCTCAAGACTGTCCTCAGCCATTGGCAGGAAGTAGCTATTAGCAGTATGAACGGTATTTCTAGATGCGTTATAGACCAATTTTTGTTAAATTCTTTTGCAATGCATTATCCAGAAGAACTGTCTTAAGCAGTAACATTTATGAAAATTCATATTTTTCATCGACTTAACCTCCCTGGCATGTGACGGCTGTATAGGCTGGAAGCACTTTACTTTCGCGTTGTTCATCCTTCCCATTCTCATTAATGCGATATCTCTGGAACACCCCTGCGGGAGTTTCTCCACATTTGGCTCTAAAGTCCACAGGCACTGAAGGATGAACTGGAAACATTTTGGTGGTCAAAGGTCAAGGTCGCAGTAACACGCTGAACTCTCTTTAAAGGTTAGGGGAATGTCAGTTGGATGTCAGGCTCTCAGGATGTTCTGGAAACATTTGGGGAACGTTTCATGGAACATTATTGGGCTCTGCTGTCACTTCCACTGACCGGCCAAGCCTGTATTTGAGCAGAGGAAGAACTGATTGACGTACATTAGTCAGACACTAGCAAAATGCTAATCAGTAACAACAGGGAACAATGCTAATGTGGATACAGTAGTATCAAGGGAGTTGTTTTTTGGAGTGACTGTCAAATTCAATGAAAAAACAAAGTTCTGTGTGTGTTCAGACATGTTTCCATAGTTTAACCTGAGTCGGGTCATACAGCAATGATGACGTCATGTCTATACATTGCTGTCTGCGCCAGTTAAACAAGAAAAACTGATTTTCAATATTTTAATGCAGTGGTGTAGAAAAAAAAATATTTGGCGTCTGTTGCTGCACGAGCTGAGGACACACACTGTACACACAGGCGCACACACACAGGTACACACACAGGTTCCCATCTAACTGTTGATTGTGCTGAATGCCACATGAAGGACAAGACGCTCTTGTTTCACTATCAGCCTGCCCTGTAAGCAGGTGGGAAAAGGATAGTCGTGTTTACATTTCATCTAATCCAATTTACCATTCATTCCCAAAGTGCTTTTTGATGGGAAATTAAACATAGATGGTTTTCTGTGGAAACCTGCATATAAATTAGATTGACCTCACTCTCTTACATTCCAGAGTTTAGATCTGGTGGCCTTAATTTAATCACCATATACCAGGATTTATCCCGGAGTATCAATATTCCCACTTGCGGAGACAAAGATGTGATATAACACCTGGGAATCATAATGCATTGGAGAACAATGTCATGTGCAGCATTATTCATGCAGCACTGAAACTGCTTTTGCTAAGATGGTGCCAAGATGGGCTTTGAGGCTCCTTTGTTAGCCTTGAGTAAAGCACTGGCTGAGATCAATGCCTTTTCAAAGTAAACTGGGTCATTAAGGGATAACCACCACCCACCTAGGCCTGTTCTCATCGACCACCTCTGAAGGGAAGAAGGGAGAGAGAGGAAATACACAGACCTCACACACGCTCCACGGCTGGGGTGCATTCATGAATATCTGAATACATGGTAACTTGTTGGATTGCGAATACTCTCCGTTGTCTCCCTGATACTTTTGATATTTTCAATCATTTCACAAGTAAAACACACATCACATTTGTTTTTCCAGCTGTTTCTGTGGGTGCAGGTTTGCACAAAGTAGAATGGTGTTTCTTACTTTTCTCACCACTCTCAAAGGTAGTTACTGTAAGTGTGTCACGAGTGCACCTTGGGGATTCCTCTGTCTATGTATAGTTTTGCTGGTTTTTACATCTCCCAGCCAGCACGGTAACTCATGATGTAACTCTACCTAGACGGAAAAAAACCCTCAACCTACATAAAGAGTGTTGCATTATGAAACTGGAAGCTAATCGTTGTGTCGAAAGCACAAGAGGAAACCAGCAATAATGATTTAATTAGAAACACAAAGATTGTATACATCAGTTCAGTTTTGATCAGCTTTCAATGGGAACACAAAACCAGTAACTTGTTGAAAGCGTGTCGTCTCCGCCACCTTCCAACTTTTTTGTTAACTCAGCTCGTCTGTGTTCATGCAGCGGCGCTCTAACACTGTTCAGGTTGTACAGAAGTGTACGATACTGCACTTCGGTGCTGTTTTGACAACGTCAGACACTTTTCCTCCATGTGTGGTAACTGCCTTCAAACAGCAATCGATCGAGACACAACGGGATATAACACAGTCAACTCCTGGATTCTTTGATTACATATTTACTCCGAGTGGTAAACAACTTGCAACAAGTAGTGCGTATATTTAGGTTGTACACACATTTGGAAGCATTTTTATCCGACTATATTTGGGTGGCAAATATTATTGCATTAGTAAATTAATGTTAGTATGACTGGAAATTATTTCCACAAGTTTGCACTTGATACACCTTTTTGAACCTGATTATTCTTGTTAAGTTTGTTAATTTCTTTCTTTCATTCTTCCAAGATGAGCCTCATATTTTTCTAAATTTAAAGTTTTACTAATCTTTCAGCCTCTGCAGGCAGTGATTTGACCTCTGTCTGCCACGGCTCAACAATCTGCTCGATCGATAAAGTTGCTCACAGGTTTGGAAGCATATTTGTTGTGTTTTTGTTTTGTCTAGATCTTTGCCTCAGTCTATTTTGGGGAGGAAACCTGGATATCTCGCCAAGTCAGCGGAGGTTTCAGTTTACACAGGATTTCATTTTGGGGAATATTTACCCAGTATGTTTTCTCATGCTTTGGCAATGAGCTGCTATTTGTTTAGTAAAAGACAGCAGTGTACGGTATGTGTTAGCTGACTGCGTTATCGGTGAATCATGAAGGGAAGCACTCTAAGGACTGCTTCAGAGGTGCACTGTTTGTTGACACTCCAGCTGGTAAATTGGACACGTGGTTCTGCATGGCTGAGCCTGTTCAAGTGGATCTGTCAAAAATGGAATCGGGTGGTGATATTGACCCCTTTTCTTTCTTTTATCTCCATCTATCCGTTGTGATTTATTTCTCCTTACGTTCACCTTTCTCACCTTTGTTTCAACTTCCTCTCTTTACAAAATGAGTACAAACACCCCGGATTGCCCCCGACCTCTACCATCACAGTCACCTCTCTTTTGCTCTCCTTTTTCTTTTCTCTCATGTACTTTTTTCTCTGCTCCTCTCCCGCTGCTCATCCAGACTGCAGTTGCTAGGCAACAGCTGATTGCGCATGAGGGGTATGCAATTGACCAATTAGAAGTCTTCCAAATTTAAAGTGTTGTCAGGAGTTCCCACAGATACAGCGAGGGCATCAACCACATGTATCCTGTAAAAGGGCAGCTGATTACTCACACATTGTATGAATATATGTGTATTGACATTTCCACATTAATGCACACGTTTATGCACACACAGGAGAATGTGTGCCCTTTCCTCCAGTACATTTGCTTATTTTTAATTGATCTTAAGCTGCAGTTTAGTGGTTGTTACTTTGTGTGTGCCTGTGCATGTGTCACCCCTGCGTGTTCCTGTGTGTGCGTGCGTGTGTGTTTAAGAGGTTAATTATTCAGAGGAGGATGCAGGGTTCCAATAAGGTCCATGTTATATTTCCTGAAATTTTAATGAAAATGTCCAGTGTCTTGCCATAAATTATCATTTAATGACCCCCCCTGTTTTAAAATGGCACATCTATGTTTACTATGTTGTAACATGAGAGCAGTGCATAAAAGATTGTAGATGATAAAAAAAAAAAGGTTTTAAGAATCACATGATTTCAAATAGAGGTTAGATCGAGAGAAATGTCGGCCAAGTGTTTGGGAAGCATCGGAGAAGCCATCGAATCAGCTGATCTGAATCAACTAGGTGGCTCAAATTGCAGTTGCAGGTTGCCACGGTGATGTTAACTGCTTGGAGTCTTAAGCAAGATTTAGCTTGGACAGCTCTCGGACATGTCACTCAAAGAAAACGACTCCTTCAGTCTTTTCAGAGCCTTTTATGGTGTTTGTTTTTTTAATACGGTGAGAAGTGGGAGTCTCTTGCAAACATTGTGACATGAGTTCGGATTTTTGTTCATTTGAGGAGTTCTTTAGTTGATGTTGGTCTGTGGTTTGATTTAAAATTCCCCTTTTCTCCTTCAACATGGGGCAGTTGGAGGTTACTCCTGTCACTGGGGAATCATGAAGCAAAAAAAACAAAAACCTCAGGAAAGGTTTGGTCAAGCCTTGATCAGTGTGCCTGCGTGGACCCCTGCAGTGAGAAGCTCATTCAAAACATCAGGCGTGAATGTCATGCAGATACAATAGTTAAAGGTAGTTGTGAAAACACAGATCTGGTTAGCTTCAGGCACAAAAACCAAAAACACAAATGAATAGATAGCAATGGCTGCTAATGGCCTGACGTCTCAGTCCTGCAACCTGACTCACGATTATGTGTGTTATGTTGCTTTTTGTAATTTTTATGTAACTTTGTTCATCTATGAAGAGTGAATGATAACCGATCTGTCTTTTTGGTAATTATGGCAAACAAAAAAAACAAAACAGGTAGAAGGATATTATGTCAGACATGTCTGAGAACAGTACCTTCCTCTACTCTGATGTCAAAAAAACCTCTTGTTAGACCTTCAGCCCATCACATGTTCTTTCTTGTCATGTTAACTACAGAGAGGAACAAAGATAGAGATCCATGTGCACCCCTGTCCTACCCCGTCACCACATATTGGAATAATTAGCTGGTAGTTTTTGTCTTATCTTGCTACCATTCAGACAAACCGCACTGAAAACATAACCTCCTTGTCGGAGCTAATAAGTGATGCGATCACACCCTCACCCACACAAACAACTGCTGCTTTCCATCCTTCCATTTGTATCAATTTAATCCTGTCCACATTCATGTCCTCTCCTGTCTTTTTCTTTCTCTCTTTTCTTCCTACATGTCTCATATCCATTCATTTGGTCTCTTCCTCTCTCTTTCTATCTTCCGCCCTCTCTTTGTCTCTCTTTCATACCAGAGACACCCTCCATTAGAGACCAGACACATCCATCAATGTTCCTTCTCTTCTGCTCATCCACAGCCCTGAGGATCCCATTATGGCTTGGCAGCTGATACAAACGCGAGCGTGCACGCACACACACACACACACACACACACACACGCACACACACACACACATACACACACACACACACACACACACACACACACACACACACACATACACAGGTGTGTTGCCATCACACCAGAGGATATTACATACATTCACTTCATGGAGATGTAACCACTGTTTGCTTAACTCTAAACTTAAGTTTTCTCCCGCAAATCTCAACATTTACTTTTTGGGGACTTGCTGTTGATCCCTGGAATGTGTGTGTGTGTGTGTGTGTGTGTGTGTGTGTGTGTGTGTGTGTGTGTGTGTGTGTGTGTTACTCATGTTGAGGCGACATAAGTAACACACACACACACACACACACATGCTCACACACATACACGCGCGCGCATACAGTTTAGGGAGTGGCAGTTCTATCATGTCTGGCCACGGGCAGAGACTTGATTTGTTAGAGAGCCAAGACAGTCAGACGGATCTTGATGATGCCGATGACTCTGAATGTGATGATGATGATGATGATGATGATGATGACGATGATGATGATGATGATGATGATGATGATGATGATGATGGCGATGGCGGTGGTGGTCCCAGAGGCAGGGAGGTTTTTCTCATGAGAGTTGTTTTAACCTTTTTTTTTTCTAACTCTTTCCCACCAGCGTTTTTGGACATTTTCGGTTCTGTTTCAAGACTCCCAGAATGTTTTTTGCTACGATTGGAAAAACGGAATATATCAGATTAAAGAGCAAAACCTCTATTTTCTTTTTTTAACTTGTAAGTGTATCCTTTCTTTTTACCAAACTTGAATGAGGGTTGATGTAGAACTTTGCATTTTCAGAAAAAGATGTGATTTTTTACAGGTTAATTCATGTAAATGACCCACTTATTGTACTTACTTATTTTTGCACACCGCTCTTTTGCACTGTGTATGTAGTCTTTTCTGTCATTATGGGCACGATGTGCATAGCCTTGTTCCCTTCCATTCCCTGATTATTGTTGTTGAGTGGAGCACTGTTACTAACAGAATTTCCCTTGGGGATGAATAAAGTAATCTATGGGATTAAAAATAAACACTGGTAGTCGACCTGGTGTGGCTGCATTTTGCATGTTTTTTTTTACCTAGACGTGCAGTATTCTTTGACACGGAGGGTGATAGCGCCCTCGACTGCATGACAGTGAGGACGCCAATTGCCGAAAAATCTTGTCATCGTTGAGAACTTTTTTGACAGTTAATGACCAAGAAAGTGAAATTCTTCTATCACGTGTTGCTGTTAATATTCTTTTTAGAGGAACTGTATCGAATATTAATTGTAGGGTCGGACTGGTAACAGAATTCAGTCTAATCACTGTTTGTAGAAGTTGTAGTAGCAGTTTTTCCTCCTCGCCCTTCATCGCATGGAAGGATCCACCTAAGTAAGGGGGGGGGGGGGGAGTGACTCGCTATGACAATTCAGGGACCTTGTAGTGCCTAAATGGGCAACTTGGTAAAAATGTTTGTGTCTTGAACGATCAACAACTGTGTATATTTGAGTGTTAAAAGGCACGTGAGGGCCCATAATGGTTCTTTTTGCAACAACATTGCGACTCTGCTATATCTTTTTCCGCCCCAAATGAGCAGAATAGACCCTCAACAACACAAGTGTTATTTCAATTTTCAACTGAACATTTCGTATGCATAGTGAATGAACCCAAATGGAATGTTATTCAGCTACAATATTTTGTAAACTGCAAATCCCAGTGATGGATTCATGAATAAAGTAGCAGCTGTGTGAAAGATGAGAACTGTGTTGTTGCAAGTTCCACTGGCAATTCGCTTTTTGCTCTCATGTCTAATTACCTTTCCTATGAACCCACAAGCTGTTGCATGCGCCATGTCTGTGGAGCTGTGTTCACCTCGAGGATCAGGAGGCCCCCACTGAGAGACTCTGGTCCCTCAATGACATTCCTTGAAGGGAGGGGTCAATTAGAGAAGGTTAATCACTGATCCCATACACCTGCACGCACGCACACACACACACACACACACACACACACGCAGATTTAATATAAACACAATAAGCAGCACATATACACAACTGCACCTAGGTGTCAGGTGTAGGAGAGCAGAAGGTCGGCCGGTGATGGGGAGATGAGAGCACTTGGCCACTGCTTGAACAAAGTATTGACGCTGCCTCAGCACCATGAGCCCGGGAATACAAACACAGTCTGCTAAGTGGAGTTCTTTTACACAAGACCTTGAGCCCTCAGCACACCGCAGGCTTTACACTAACAGTATAGAGGACTGAAGACAGACGAAAGAATGATAGGGGACTCAAGGAGACTCCAGAGAGATGAGAGCAGAGGGGAAGAAAAGCAAGAAGAAAGGTGAAGAAAGGACACGGAAAGAGAAGTGTGTGTGAGAGGAAATAGCAGAGGGCTGTGAGTGTACCAGCTACAACTTCTGAGATAGAGACGTTAGGGGAGATGAAGTTGAAGATATGTGATGGGAGACAGAGCGAGAGAGAAGGGGAGAATAAGGGGTGTCATGGCTACTTATCATCACACTGCCCAGGGTGACATTGATTAGTGCTCGCTATCGGCAGGGAGCCTGCGTACGGGAAGGTCGGATAATTAAACGCAACATCGTAGCAACAAGCTGGCACCACGCCAGTCTCACTTCCTCCTGAACTCAACGGATTGGCTCGAGACAAACTGTTGGCATGTTTGTGCTTTGTTTTATTTGGGTGTAAATGGTATGCAGATGAGATTTGACTGTGTGCAGAATTTGCATGGGGGACAGCTGAACAGTGAGGTTCCAGAAGTGATAATCCCAGTTATAATCTCCATAAAGGAGTTTGTTTTTGTTGGAACCGTCCCGTAGAAGCCAGAACCAGAGCCCCTCTGGAAATGTAGTCCATAAACAAATTCACAAAAGTAACTTCTCTCGGAAGATAAAATATCAAGCCAAGAAAAAAAAACAAAAAAAAACACTTGAATTTTACAATAACTTGCTTTCAGGTGTGTTCATCACATTTAAGTGCCCCTGGAAACACTTCCATTGTTCTACAATGAATTTACAGTATCTCTGTAATGTGATGCGCTGTTCGCCACCTTTCGAAACGTTACCTGCACTGCGTCGCATAGATGATTTCTTTATGTGCTTTGTTTTGTCTACTTTCACCTGTTCTCTTAAGATGAAGTGTGTTGAGCTCTCAGGGCCGCCGCAGACACCCCAACCGGCGCATGCTCCCAAGACCGACGGATATCTTTCCATCGCAGTTTACAGTCTCGCTCTTTGAATTAAATTTGGCTCTTTTTAGTAAATTACCATCCACTCTGTCATCTGTCTTTCCAGCGTTGTTGTGACAGACGTATTTTGGCTGTTCTGAGGGATGCACCGTGTGTGTGTGTGTGTGTGTGTGTGTGTGTGTGTGTGTGTGTGTATGTGTGAGAATCTCACTCTGTTTACACCCTCTGTTCCTCCCCTTTCAACCTGAGGTTTTGTCCGCTGTCATTTTCAAAGTCAACAGTTCAAATAGTGAGGAGATTTATTTATTTGTTTGTTCGTTTTAAATATTCTGCTCCACATAAATCTTCTTTTTTTTGTGTGTTCACGTCAAACCTGCACACATTTTGCTTTCACCTTGGCAGTTAAAGCATTAACACTTGTTTTTTAATGCTCTTCCAATTAGATTCAGGTGATTCAAACAGACCATTTGACTGTTAACGGCTCCAGTTGCAAGCGGGTAACAGACACTCAAGTTACTCTGTTGAACCACTGACATCCTGTAAGGAAAATCTATTATTTTTAGCTTTGGGGATTCACAACTGTTAATTGCCTTCTTTTAATATGCTCCAACAACTGCGCACCAGACATCAGTGTTTTCAACCAATCCTTATCATTTTCTAATGTACCGTAAAATGTCCAATACTTGTGATCTTCGTTCCACTCTGGTGAGTCTAACAAGTTGTTCTTGGGCCCGGTTTCAATCACCCCCACCCCCACCCCCTTGTCCCCCAGTGTATGCAGCCACCTCAGCCATCCACAAACCTCCTGAAACACAAAGCAGTGGGAGATTATGAATGTCTTGGATCAATACACTCAGAAAATACATCACAGGAGGTGGAGGATGTAAACCATATGGCGGCAGTTAAACTCTACCCTCTCTATTTAGCGTCACTTTTGCCTCTCACAGAGCTACATGACGTCTACACCCCCACCCCACCCTCCCACTTTAAAGTCTTGCATGCTTCAATGTCACGTGCAAAAAAAAAAAGCACCATCCCAGTCATTTAATGCTGCTGTAATATTCCTCCTGCACAGTAGAATAAAGCGACCACAGCCCGTTTACATGTTAACTATAAACACCCGACTAGAAATGACTGCTGGAAATTACGGCCATTAATGATGAATTATCTGTCATGTGCGAACCGCTTGTTTATTTCGGTGTTAAATCGTCTGATTGCTTCTCTGTGGCGTATTGCACATTATCAGCTGCAGCGAGGCAGGCGCTCTCTGCGTGAGATTTGGATGCTGAGATGTGTCACTGTGGATTAGTGAGGGGGAAGCGACGCTGAAGAAGAAGCAGTTGGAGGGAGAGAGAGAGAAAATAGCTGATTAGATCGAAATGAAGAGATCCTTGTGTGTTTCAAGCAGAATCAGCTGATTGCAGGTTGGGTCATGTGAGGGTTCATGTATTTTTCTTATCTCTGGTGTATGTAAATGCATTACTTATCTATGTTTACAGAAGAGGTGTTGTTGCCTTTCATGCATGCCACCCTCTCCTCCCCACATCCACACCCACCAGTGTCCCTGACAGCCATCTGCTCAGTAATTAACCTGACTGACACACTGTGCAACATCAACTGCTTTACTGCCCTTCACGAAATCTGTGTGTTTTTCCACCTGTCTCTCATTTTGCTCGTGTGTGCACCTTCCAGTCTGGTCCTCTGATACTAATGGATAAGCGTGTTCTCCATGTCCATGTTGTAGTCCACTGCTGAGATGCAATCCGATGGAGAAAATGGTGTCATATAGTCCCAGTGTGGTGAGCAAATAGGGACAGGCTAAGAGAACGAGAGGGAAGAAGGTACTTTATACGGTGAAATTCCACACTGACACGCTCTGCTCACCACATACAACAGAACATTGTGACGTGAAAACAAACTTTTCTCATCATATTACTGGCTCACTTTTGTCCTGAGTGAATGATGAAGCTGTGATAATGTGTTTCCATTGTGTATTACATTCTTTGCATGTAAAGCATAATAGATAAATACATGCATATGTTTCTACCTGTGAGTTATTGCGCACATTTGCAGGTGACTTCATTGAATGTTGCAATGCAGAAACTTCTAATCCTGCACTCTATAGTGGTTTGCTTTTGGGAGGTGTGTGTGTGTGTGTGTGTGTGTGTGTGTGTGTGTGTGTAGGAGTGATGGCAGAGTTACCCTGCAGTTTCAGAATCACAGCAGTGCAGCATTTCTCACGTAGAGAGTACAGTATCTGCAGTGAGGTGTCAGATTGTAAGCACCCGTGGAGCATTTCCTCAATCTGTTATTTTAACCGTTTCACTGTCGACTATGAAGCTGTCGTTCTCTATTGAGATTTTTTTTTTTTAAGCCAATTGTGAGACAAATTTCCTTCTCAATTAGACTAGTTAAGTAGTTGAAGGTTTAAAAAAATGTATGAAAATGTACTGCAGAGATAAATCAGTTTTTTTTTTTTTTAAACTGTCATTGCCAGTGTCGGTGTCACTTTATACTGGCCAGAACCGTCATTGCAGGATATTCGCTCATAATTTGCGTTCATTAATTTCAAATCTTCATTAAGAGCATTCTTATTCAATTTAATTCACGAGTACATTTCTCGATCTATAGATACATATACAGTTTGCATTGCTTCGCAAGACATATTACTATTGATTTGTGCTCAGATTAAATGTGCTGCCATGTCCTCAGAATGAGATTCACGTAGCCGCAAGAGCCTGATTGGATCGAGGGGGGGGATCGATAAGGTGGCAGAGAAATGGCTGATGAGAGAGAGAGCAACAAAGAGAGAGACAGAGAGACGTATTCGCTCTTCTTCATTACACCTATAAAAAGGAAATAAGTGATAAGTGGCAACGGGGGACAGTAGCATTTTGTTGCTGCGCCGTTCTAACTCAACCCTTAAGTACTTTTCATTTGACTTCTTAGCACTTGTGTGGAGCAGAGAAGAAATAAAATCCATACTGTATTTGTTTTAAGCATGAATAATCAATGAAAATGGCAGTGAGGTGCCGGGATTCTTGATTTGAATATGAGCTGTAATCCCACGTGCAACTGCACTGTTCTAGAAACACAGGAGCTGAGGTGAACGTCCTGGGATAGCTGAGTATAATTAATTGGCCTTTGTTTTTTTAATTAATCTGTCCCAATAAGAGATATTCTATTCTTACTTTTTGAAGGAAACCAATTCAAGGACACACACTGAAACATCAGACTATATTCTGTCCTATTTCATTCAGTCTACCAGTCTAGATATGTGTACTATTTCCCTCCCATCTTTATTGTCTTCATTCCGAAAAGCTGTGATTTGATCTAAACCTGATCCTATCCTGCAGGTGAAAAGAGAAAAATACATTGTGTCCTATGTCCCTATTAGTCCACCTTGCCTGGTAGGGAATGCGCCAACCCTGCACTGCCCTCCAATGGTGGGTCTGAGCCCAGGAAGGACTCCTCAGAATCTGGTGATGATCCTGACACCAACCAGCTGAGCTCCCAAAATAACCAGCATCTGACCACCTGACGGTAATAATTATCACTCTGTGACACGCTGCCAGCTCCATATGTGGCTGACATGGCAGAGAAGCTATTACTCTGCTTTGCTGGGGTTTACCCCGCCTTTAATCATCCATCTCGGGTTTGATCGCTGCTGTCTCCAGTTGCATGAGGTGGTTGCCTTTGCCTCCCCCTCCTTCTGTCGTCTCCTTGTCCGTGTCTCGATGGAGAGTACAGGAAAGTCAGTCACAGCCATGTCTAGCTTTTAAGAAAGACAGTGAGATGATATGAAGAGAAACCTACTTAAAATGATACGCTTTACCTGAAAAGAGTATTTTGCTGTACTTGTACTCACAAGTAGCTGTTTTTGCACTGCTTCATACACTATATATACTGTACGTGGCTGGCTCTTTTTTACAAAGCCCTCGAGTGGCCTTAAAGAGCTCTTTTTTTATGTTGGCTAAGGGAGAGGGGGGAAAAAAACCATTACTTTGAGGCCACAAGATATAATGTGTTCCCTCAACTTAGTTTTTTTTGTAAATATTTTTGAACGAGTTATCTTTCCTTCTTTCTGCATTCTGGTGTCAAAGACGTGACACAGTGGGGACTAAAATGCATTCATGAGCTCAAGATAACTAATTGTGAGGAAGCCAACTTCAAATGCAAAATCCAGGTGAAGTATCGCTGTAGGGGGCACCATCAATGTTACGCAAGTTCAGTGCTCGAAACGCGATGAGTAAAGCTGTGAGAGCAGTTGTGTAATGTCCTCTGTGGCTGTGGAAGCCTCTGATGTTGTGTTTTTTGGAACAAGTTTGGATGTACAGTACATCATGATCAGGGATGTGTTTCACCCCTGATGTCACCAGCTTAGTTTGGGCTTGTAGTGTGAACAGCATGTTAAAGAGGAGCAGCAGTCTTTCTGTCCTCTCTGTGTCTAAACAGGATCCATCCTGGCACGACTTGGACTGTAGGTCACCGGCATGTTGGCTGCCTGATGCAGGAAATGTCAAAATCTCCTGTTGGTTGCATTGTGTTTAAAAAGCAGGATTAGTAGTTGGACCGCAGGCAGTCAAACACTACATCTTTGAAAAAGCAAAAAACAGTAAATTGTTAAAATGTGAAACCAGGCTCCACTCAAAATGTTGTTTAGTTGTGGCTTCCTCTTAATGTTGAATTGTGCTGCATGAGTTTTCTCCATCTGAAATAATTCTGGATTTTTCACCAACTGAGAAGGAGTCAAAGGCATTGTGAGCGGTCGCACAGCATGTTTGAGTGTGTCATAGCCATTACTTGAGGCAATTATTATTGAATGTCTTTAAATATGTCTTGGGGGAGTTTGAAAACAACACGTACATGGGCTCATTCGCACCTCCATTAATCATGCATAAACCACACGTTATCCCTGGATTTTGCACAAGTCTGTCACTGTGATGGATCGACAAGACAGACGTCAGAGATGACACGCACCAACTAAACACCTGTGAAATGTCTGTTTCCATTAGTCTGTTTGTCTGAATGAGATTCTGAGAGGTTGACGTTTGTGTGTCGGATGACAGCTACAAAGCAGTTTCTGATACTGTGGTGGTTTCTGTGGACATCCGAGATCTTTAACACGGACCAGCTTACATGTTCCCGATAAAACTGGGCCACAATGCAACACTGTTTTTCCTCAAGCATTTTCTCTTTTGCTTTGATCTCCCTCCTAAAAAGGCACTTTGTAGGAGCCCCTTTCCCATTTAAAGTGAACCCGAGGCAAGGTCAGCATCAGTGAAAGACATCCGATGGGCTTCTCTTCTCAACTGTAGCGCAGATATATGTGCTAAAATTAGATAATGTGCAGTAAGTGTGAGATGTTAGAGTGTATTAGTACTCCAGAGGCCCCTAAATGACAAAAGGAATCTCCCTATGTCATGACCAGTTCTGCTCTCAAGGGCATCATGCATGAAAGTGTTGTTGGCAGCAGGACATCCAGGCTGGTCTCTCTCTGACTGCGCAAGGCGCTACGTCTTCAGGTGGTTTGTTGTTCTCCAGTTTGGGCCGCATGCATGTAAAGAAACCATTTGTGGGATTGCAGCGATCAATCAGCTGGCCTCTCCTTCTTATCTCCCTACGACCAGTTACCTCCTGAGCTGTGACTGGTGGTTCTGCATCATTCCTTGGTGTGACTGGTTTCTGTCTTTGGCCAGACAGGCGACAACAGGCCAGTGACAGTTGAAGTAATTGACTGTTAAGCTCTTATGGATTTCCTGCCTGCTGCTGATGTAGCAGAGGGCTGATGAGCCCCTACTGTACCCTATCCCTCAGACACGTTATAAACCCAAACAATGCAAGCCTGCCTAATAACGTGTATTTTGCTGCGCAAAGTGCATAGCAGTCCTGTACAAGCCTGGACAATGGTGGCTGTGGTGTTTGTTTCTCCGTGGGCACCAGCAGCCAACCATAAGGTGTTGTGTTTGTCAGAGCCAAGCTTCAGCTAGGTGGAGAGATGGCCCTGGGACTCTCTGACTCACCCGTACTTGTGTGTCTTGCATGTAGAGGCTGTGAGGTGTTGGCAGCGCTGTCATATTAAGCCAATGGGGTTGAACTCATTGTGTCAACTCCTGCAGGCTGCTATTGATGCTCCTATCATATAACTCTCCTCCGTGCCCTCAGTGTGGCAACGCTGGCCACGTTCTACTCACCCCTGACATGTGCATGCAGGCAAGTGGGTCTGCATTTACGCCTTGGCAGCTGAGCCTGAGTGTGCATGTTTGTCTGTGTCCCTACAGTTTTTGTTTTTTTTGTAAGTCAAGTGCGTGTGGGTTTTTTCCTTGCTCTCACAGGGCATCATGGATCTTCTGTAGAGTAATCCCACGTTTCTGCATCATTAGGTCTCTCCCTAAGGTTGAGCAAGAGGCTGGACCCTGCAGGCAATGGATTGGGACCAGAGAATAAAAAAAAGAATTGTGTGAGGATAAGAATTGAAGGAGAAGTCATATACGAATGAAAAGGAAATAGATAAAAAAGAGAGAGAGAGAAGAGCGATACGGGTGACAAGAAGAAACTAGAGCTATTAAAGGAGCTCAAGTGGGTCAAAGGTGAAAAAAGTAATAAATAGAAGAATACAGAAATACAGTTCAGTCAGAGAGAGATGGAATTACAGTGGGAGACAGAAAGTGGAGAAACACCACCAGTCTGGAAGAGGTCCTATGATACAGTTGCACAGAAAAATTCATGTCTAGTTTAATTTTTGCTTTCTAAAAACAATTTGGGAACTCTGGGGGGGGGGGGGGGGTCCTCTCTGAGGACAGCTGACACTGTGCTTTCTACTCCCATTAACTACTGTACACAATCAGGCTGAGAACATCCACCCTAACAAGACTTTCAAGCGGATCTTGTCACAACTCAGCTCACTAGCACTGTAAGACATCATTTTAAAAATGTATGTGATGCCAGTGAAGTCTAAAATAAAACAAAAATCAATGGCACAAAGATGCATCTCCTCCAAGTTTCCTTTGTTTCTACAGTACGTTACGGCTTTTGCTTCAGAAATCGAGTGGTATGCTGCTGGAATATCTAGGCTGTTATCTATCACTGTCCTGAGCCTGGGCGAAGCTGCAGTAGAAATAAAATGTCATACTTTCTACTTGTTTGCAGAAAAGTAGCATTTGAGATTGAAACTGTGATTTAAAAGGGAAAAGTTTGTTTAGACGGGATGTTTGCTGTGAGTGCAAAGAGACGAGACGAGACGAGTAACGCTGAAAAAAAGAAGAAATCCTGACACAGCAACAGAAGAGGGAGGTTTATGAGCTCAAAGACATGCTGCCAGTGTTTGGAGTACACGTGACAAAAGTAACACTGTTGCAGTGATGTAGTACTTCTAGCTGGAACACTGTAGTATATCTATATGTATTTAGTATATTGCCTTATATTTCAGTAGGAATAGAAGTAATACAAGTGTAATATTTTGTGTCTGTGACTATGTCAATGCTCATACCGAGATCACTTCCATGT
Source organism: Aulostomus chinensis (assembly GCF_037954235.1). Lineage (NCBI taxonomy): Eukaryota > Metazoa > Chordata > Actinopteri > Syngnathiformes > Aulostomidae > Aulostomus > Aulostomus chinensis. The sequence continues at coordinate 4,955,470 of NC_141341.1, read as the reverse complement.
AATCACAGTTTTATAAAACAAATCAAGACTAATGGGATTTTAACTGACTGTCGAGATCATGCACGGCAAGGAAACGTGCAGTTGCCATAGAGACCAGGTTCCTAAATAGGTCAGTGGGTCACACCGACACTAAAAAGTGCGATTAAAAAAAATCATCGTCTTCGAGTTTGGAGTGTCAGTGGTACATCTGTGCCTATTTTGATGAAATTACCATCCACAGACCGTGATATTGTAATCTGTCATTGCTTAGACTTAGTAATCTATTATTTTCTAATGACAGTAATTTCAATTATATCACATTTTGATAGTAACTTACCCAACACTGCACAGAGTATTTATAGAATGCGACGCAAAATGTCAGTCAGTACAAATATTGCCATCTACTCTTTGAGAAAAGTCGACAAATAGTCAAGGCCTGTACCTCAAACACAGTCAAGTACGCTGTGGTTTGCTTGTGAATAACACAGCCAATTAAGCAGCCACAACACAAGGCTCATGGCAACTCGCTGCCTCCAAGGACTCAATTACGCCTCTCAGTTTGTAGAGAAAGGGGGAGCGGTAAAGAGAAGCAGACTTATTCCTCAAAAGAGGATAGTTTGAAGGTAAAGAAATTCTCAGTGCTGTCCATATACAACATGGGTAATCAAATATGATGACAACATGTTCGTAGGGAATTACGGCTGTATCCTTTTTTCAAACAAGGAAGTGCCTTCTGGGAATTTCCCAGGCCAATGTTCTCTTTCTGCATTCTTATTTGCCGAAATGTTGTAATAGGTCATTTATAGTCTGCTTATGTATTGTGTTGAATCACTGGAGCGGGAAGTGTCCACAAGCAAATTAATTCATTCTGTGAACATATTGCTCTCATTCATGGCCGCTTCACACGCTGCAAGTTCCCCCGTTCAATTAATGTTTACATGGCAGATCATTTCCAGTAATTTCCTGAGGAAGGTATTGTGTTATAAGATGATGGTCTCGTGTCAGATAGTTTGAAGAGGAGGAAGGGAGAGAAAATGAATGGAAAACAATGGAAATTACTTCCTGCCTATAAAGTCTGGCTCACATTTAAAAAAAAAAAAAAAGGAAGATGGGGAATGTAGTGAAGCAGGTAAAATGAAAAGAGGTTATGACAAAATGATGCTGGGGTTTTATCCCAGTGTATTGTGGTCTATAATCGCTGGTCACAAAGGCCGCCGCTCCCGTATTGAACCAAAATTATTGCCTTGAGGAGAGGAAGAGAAGAGAGGGATAAGAATGAGTTGAAGTGTAATGATGGAATATTAGGAGGGAAAAGGTCATCAATAAATGTCGTCCTGGGCCCTTCAGTGAAGAGCGAGAGCAGAAGTACGAACAGGAAATTTGCCATTAAAATGAGATTTATGTGCTGTATAATTGTTTGGGGCAAAGGCCACAGAGCTGTGTGTTGTAGCAAATGAAATATGTGCTGTTTGTGTGCGTGTTATTTCTTGCTGCGGGAAGATACCCCCACTAATCTCTGAGACCTTGGAGAGTCCATCTGTCTGGCTGATGATGCCCCCCCCCCGCACAGACATATTTTGGAGCCAGAGAACAGAGGTGTGTGGAAAGCAATTGAGAGTAGATAAATACACACACACACACACCTTTGAGTGAGGTGATGTGTGAGGGTCTGATGACTTATCCCTCAATCTTTTCATTTGTCACTAAATCAACCAGGATTTATGAGCATCAGCACAGCTACAAATCCTGATTGGGATTCTTCAGATAAAAATAACATTCAGGTGTGTCTTTGTGTGAGCAACTACATGGTTTAAACTGCCGGGGATGGACAAAATTCCCTGGAAGGTCCGAAGCAGCATTCACATGGAATAAAGCAGATGGCGCGTACTGGAAAACATGGAGAAAACATGAACTGACAAGATGGCTGAAGGAAGCATGCATGTTGTTATGGTGATGACAGAATGCAACAGGGATAGAAGTCCTTGTTTCCAAATGACTCAAAGATAATTTCGTGCTGCTTTTCTCAAACAAGAAAAAAACTTATTATATTATTTGTTTTACACTTGAAAAAACCCCATCAACATCTGCTACAGTATGTGAGTGTGATGCATGCCGACAAATACTAAACACGCGTGTCACCTGCCTGGCACAGTCAAGGAACATGGTGGCTATTTTTGTTCCTTTCACATGCTTTAGTGGAAGAAGGTCCAAAGATACATTTTACATGCAGCAAACAGCACAGCACTGTTTTGCCAACAATGCACGCTTACTAGCCACTTGCTGCCAGGCAGGCGGGCTAAGTTAGCTGCTCTCACCAGCTGTGTGACCCGTGCCAAACGCTGAGTTAAGCTAAAAACAAACTAATTATTACGCATCTGGTTTGGCGCTTGTTCAGGGTAATGCAGGAAAAAAACGTCCTTGTTGTCCCATGACACATTTAATTGTGAATACTTGAATCCATGGGGTGGACAGAACAATGTGCAAATCAAGAGGACAAAGATCTCCTCCTCCGCAGTGATGTGCAAGTGTTCATTCAAAGCAGTCTCATTAGCAGTATCCCCACCTCACAAGTATTATACCACCTCCCAAGACATATACCTAATCTCCCAGTACCCTCCAAACTTCCATAATGATGTCTCCACCTCCTCCATAACTGTGGAATCAATGACATTGAGCAGTTACTGTTACAGCCCTAAGCAGCGCAGCGTGCAGATGGGTGCTGGAATGAAAGTTAGCATTATGACAGGGAGTTATGTTAAAGAATAGCAGCAATAAAAGCAATTGGAGACTATGATAACAAAAGCCTCAGCTAACAGTGTAACAGACGGCCAGGATATACCAGGACATTTGCATATTCTAATGAGCCCGATTTTCAGGGTTAGCCGCTTACACTAATGACGCGTTTAGCTCTTAATAAATCAGTTAAGGCAGCTCCCTGCTGGAGCCAAGGGAGCTGCACTTGTGTGTGTGTGTGTGTGTGTGTGATTGCGCTTGTAAGTGTGTGCTTGTGTACGTGTGTGTATTTCTGTATGTGCCATTAGGCCGTAATTTTGTGAGAATGCATAATGTTTGAATGTCATGCGTGAATAAGTCTTTTTGTGAGCACTCATCTACTTTTATCTGTCTTAGTTTGTGTGTGTGTGTCTTTATGTCTTGATTTAGATTCCTGTGAGTCTGTGTGCTCATCGCGTCCTCCTGTGCAGCAGCAGCTTCTGGTCTGCCACTCTGAAGTGTTTTCAAGTAAATGGTAGCTAACCAGGACAAACATGTCATCCTCCTCCACATTTTGACCTGATAAATTCCTTCAGACTTACACCTTTTTTTCTCTTTCAGTGCATCATCAAATCTGAAATCTGAGAAATACTTCAAATGACCATGAAAATGTGGTTTTACGATATGTGTACAAGTTATCTGTCAGCACCATGGAAACCAACACTCAGTCAATTAGCATCCTGTGCTCGCAGAGGCACATGTTCCTCTTCATGGTCAGTTAATGTTTTTATTTTATCATCGCTCATCAACAAGGATTTCACTGCTGGAAAACAGTGTTTTCTGATGTTTCGATGGTTTAGGAACAATAAAAACACTTGATTTATAAATTGAAATGCAGAAAAATACATAAACCTACTGTATACGTCTTATATGTAAATGTTAAGCGTTCAGTTAATCAAAACCTAAAAACGGAGCTTCCTGACACTGATACTGCTATCAGCGCCGTCGGGTCTTAAAACGTAGGGACGCATGAGTAGAGATGAGAGGAGCAGAATGAAAAATGAAGTGGGGAGACCAGGACCAGGAATGTAGAGATATATAAGGGGGGGGGGGGGACACATTAAATTATGAAAAGCATTAGAGGTGCAAATAAGAAATGTAGATATACAGCAGAGAGCACAAACTTGATGAGAGACATTCGCTTGGCTAATAACAAACAGAGCCATTAAACTTCCTGTCATAATTTTCCAAAACAAGTCTCTCAAAGCCGATAAAGCATTGCTGCTTTTGTTGTGAAAGCAGGAGCAATGCTGACGAGGCGGGAAAAAAGGAAAGAGAAAAGATTTTTGATCTTACTATGTGAATGTGTAGAAAATCTGTTGTTCAGGCGAAAAATTAACACATCTCTTGAACTAAGGACCTCCCATCGCGTATTGTTGTTACTTTGATTATAAATGTGAGTATCCACTCAGAAAGAGGATGCTAATTCTTTTACATTGGCATTGTTTCTGTGGGAAATACATCCCACAACGACGCAATGCAGTCTCCGCTTTGACTGGTGGCTCTTGTGATGCTGATAGAAAATGTACTGAACAATAAACCATAATGTCCTTCCTCGTGACTACAACTCTGTAAGCAACTCCGAAAACATAGCGGACAATAAAAGGCGCCGCGGTAGAGCTCCCTGCTGGCCGGTGTGATTGCCACCTCTGCTGACGGTGCTGTAAAGAGCACAGTAACTGAAACACTCTGCAGTACACTGATATTTTATCACCCAGCTGGGAATACAGCACATAAAGTTTCATTGATAATGTGGCGATTCATGAGATTTCCACCTCACAACCATCTGATACAAACACAAAGCACTAAAATGTGATTCTCAGGTAGACAGGAGACGGAAGGAAACATCATGGATTCATGGATGAGTTCACGGGCACATTGTGGATTTATGCATTTACCCAAAAAAAGACCCTCAACCAGTCATTTATTTTTTTTCTGCATGGGGCTCGGTCTAGCTCGGTGCCAGGCTCAGGGCAATGGTGGACTAGCCAATTATCTGGAAGGTAAAGACTCGGTCCGTTTTTCCAAAACAACAGAAGCATGGAGCATAAAGAAGCCTTTCACTATTTCATCATGCCACTGCCAATTTGGCTCTGTGGTGGGGAGAGGGTCGCTGGGCCATGGTTCCATCAGAAGGATTAGCCCTCAAATGGGATTACAAGCTTGTACCAAAAAGGAAGACAAGGCAGTGAATTCTCTAGAGAGAGCAGAAATAGTTAACTGCAGAGACGTTCAAGCACAGACACTTTGATTATCATTAGTGATGAAGGAGAAACAAGCAGAGCTGGAAAGATATTCGAACACATTCTACTCAGGTAAAGTGCTTTGATTAATTCTACGTAAGAACATTTTTAGACTGATAATTTTACTTGTACTTAAGTTCAAGTTGGACGACCGTCGAGCAACTGAAGCGTCGCTGGTTCAATGGTCACCGATACTGAGAAAATGGACGGATGGATAAGTTCAAGTGAAAGGTAGACTGTTTAAAATGAACTTGAAGTAAGAGTTACTCAGTTATCTTAGTTACCTTAAAACAGCTGATGTGTGTTGAGCTGTAATTTGTTCATCAATACTGCAAGTTACCAGCAGGAAACGATTTCTTCCTGGCTGATATGAACAGAGCCTCTGACTAGGAATTCTTCTCTTTAACTACCAGAACAATGGTCCGAGTGTAAATGAACTTACTTCTACATGCTCGCGCAGGTTTGATGTCAGTTTTTTTTTTTTTTATTAGCTTCTAGCTGGATCTTGCTGGGTAAACACAGCTCCCTCTGCCTTTTTTTTTTTTTTTTTTTTGCGCTTGAACCAAAAGTGGTCCCTTAAATACGCCGTTCACTTCATTTCCTTTGAGTTTGACCTCAGCAGAGTTCAGCGTTTCCCGTTCAGCGGGGGCTTCACCAGTGTCCGCCCACACCAGTTTGTTCTGGTACATTGTTTTACTCAGATTTACACAGATGAGATTTAAATGTTGCCAAGTAAAATACTTAAAACAACTCTACTTAAGTAAAGGTAAAATTACAGATTTAACAGGGTACTTTAAAAACACATGAGAAATACTCAATTACTGTGACGCAAGTAAATATAATTAGGTACTTTCCAACCATGGAAAGGAGTCTGAAGAGGGTTTTAAGATTGGGATTGTAGAGTTTAATGAAGATTGACAGATTGAAAAGAGTCTGTAAGTAGCATAGATAACAAGGGAATAATGATTCATTATGTTCTATTTTTATGTTTCATCTCACCTGAGCTGTTTTTTGTTTTTTTTTTTCCTTCTCCTTCTTTCCGCCTCTACCTCATTGTCTCTTGTGAGCCGGAATAATATCTGTGAAGATGCACTGGAGTGGAATATCCTGGTCACAGATCCGGCGTGATTAGTAAACCACACACAAGCTCTCTGACACACACACAGGGGCGCGCACACACACACACACACACACACACACACACACACACACACATTTTAAGTGGTGTTGAAGTAGGATGACTGAGACCCACGTGGCTGGAGTGCCAGTGGCGTCTTGCTGCCCTGCCACCACGGCCCCTCTGCATGTAGGTCAGCCTTAGCCCGGAGCTCACCACCCTTCCTCCCTTCCCTCAGTCCCCCTCTCTTACTCCCTCCTCACAACCCTTTTTCAACTTCTTCTTTTTGCCCTTCTTTCATTTATCTTCATACAACAAGACTTTTTTGGGGGGCGAGGGACTGAAAAAGAATTATGCACTGGCTCTGTAAATTAGAAACTTTTGTGATGCAGAACTCACATTCAAATGATAGATGGAACACTATATTAAGTACAGACGACTGAAACATTTACTTCTACATCAAATCTATGGCCTAGGTTACAGTGTGTAGCAGCCTAATTTATGGCGTGGTGTGACGTGCTCACAAGTAGGTGCCTTGAACTCACTAAATGTTTCTATTCCCTTCTCTATCACTTGTGACCCCAAGCGTAGAAAAAAACACCAGTCACATATATTTAGCTGGAAGCTAATGTCCACTAATGGCTAACAACTGCAAAACCCTCTCAAAATTGTATTTTTTGAAGAATGTATTCTTCTTTATCCAGGCGCCTGCTCAGTAATCCACGTGCACTGTGCTGGCTGAGCGTGCCTGGTAGCCTGCTCCGTGCTCGTTCAAGGAAGCCCTGAACCGAAGGGGTTAAGATCTCCTTGTTTTTAGGCCAAATCAAAGTATTTATGGAATACTGAGCAGACGGCTAGATAAAGGAATGAGGATTTTACCGGATAATTCCCTTGAGAGTTTGTACAAAGATGTTTTCGGACCATTTTTCTGTTGTTAGCTGTCCGTCATCTTCAAGTGTTGCTGGCGCTTTCTGCATTCTGGAGCCTCAAAGAAGGGGGAAAAAAAATCTTAATGAGCTCAAGACAACTCTTTGTGACTAATTAGAAAGGAAAAATACAAATACGAGAATTGCTTTTAGTATGAGTCATTTTTTTCAGCCCCCAAACTTAACACGTCCTTTAGCTTATCTATTATATTAAGAAAGACATATTTTTGGAAAGTGAAGATGGCATGACTGACAAAAAGTGTCACTGTCCAAGCAGCTGAGCTTGTCACCCGCTATGCTCTTCACCAGTGTGCTTGTCTAAAGGCCATTACTGCTGTTCAGCATTTCATTGAGGACTTGTGAAAACGGCGCTCGCTGCTTTTCAAATGACTTCCTACAAATTACTGTGGCACCAGGGCGCCTTTCATCTCCCCAGCTCTTTGCCCTCTGTGCTCTTGATATGTTTTCTCTACCCTGGCAATCCACGCATCTCTCATCCTGACTTTTCTCCATTCCCTCATTCGTTCATTGAAAAGCACATCACATCACATATGTTTCAATATTCTATGTAGTATACTTCTCCTGCTTTCCTATTGCACTTTTTGACTCTTCACAGCTGTAATCTGTCCCAAAAACTGAATGTGACACTCAACAAATGCTAGAAAACACTATTTGCATCGAGGAAATCAGTTGGTAGCACACAGGGTAATGTGTTTGTGTTTTGTGTGACATCTCCATCAGACAGCAGTAGATCGGTGTGTGTTTCTCTCTGTCTCTGTGCCCAGGCAAACAGTTGGCGGGGCTGCTGCCCTGGGCATCAGCAAAACACGATACCACCCGCTGATGCTTTACCAATCACAAACCAGAAAATTTGTGTTCATCATTTCATAAACAACATATGACACTGCTCAGTGTTCTGAGAAATATTTCAAATAACTGGCATTCACAAATGTAAATTATTTAAATCTCTGGAGTAACAGCACTGCAGTAATTTTATGCAGTGTTTTTATGATAATAAAAACTTATGCGATCTCCCTGGAGGACAAAAACAAAAAAGAATCTATTGTAGATTCCATTTTCTCTCCTCCTGTCTATTCTCTGTGGCTTTCCTTTGGTTATTTTCATCACAGTAATTTTCTTTCTGTCTTTTTTCAGAAAACTACACTGACTTGTATTGCACCAACAAGCTCCACCTACAATTTCCTCTCTTTGCTTCTCATGCTCATTCTTTCACATCCTCTCTTGTAATTGCCCACGTGAGTGATGGAGCATGGCTGTCAGTGTTGGCCTGATTGGTCATCTCCACACACACACACACGCACACACACACGCACACACACACGCACACACACACACACACACGCACACGCACACACACACACACACACACTCAGGCATAGGCACATAATATGTAATGCATTTATTCAGAGCCTGTACAAACCTCTATAGCTGCAGGGACATGTGTTCTCTTGCATGCACCCAGGTGACGTTGCTGCAGGTGACAATAAACAAGCTCTCCATATCTTCTCTCATTCATTAGTTTCTCTCTCTTTCTTTCTCTCTCTATCTTTGTCTCTTCACTTCACCATCATAAAGTCAGAGGAGATTCATGTCCAGAAACAAGCCTTCTAGCTGTCGCGTCAGGGGAACACGGGCATCTTTAGTTGGTTTCTTTTATTTTATTGTGAGTTGATGCACTGAAATATTGCACATTAAAGGATTGTAAAAGGATAGGATTACGTTTGCTGTTTCATATAAATAAATTTAAATGGTAATCTATCAGTTTTACACAAGAAGCACAGTTGACTCTTAACAAGAAGTGCTACTCAGCCTGTGAAAACAGTTGCATAATGTCCTCTGTGGCTCTCATTGGTTGGAAGAATAACCCTGATGATAAAGCTCATCAGAAACCACCCACTCTTTGAACGGCTGCAGTTACTGAGGAGAATTTGCTATTCAGTTTCCCGACTCATGTTTCAGAAAATCCTTATATAAAGAGTTTTAAGACAGGAAGCCAAAGCCAACCAGCTACCAGATGAAGAGCCATAAAATATGTGATTCAGAGCAACAACACTGATAAAAACCATATCAGAAAATAAAGGCAAAGGTACAAGCCTGTACATGATAATCCTGAGAGGGAAGTTTTACTCTTGCAAGCGATATTTCCAAGCTAACATTGTTTAAAATAACTACATAAAATATGAATGGGATTTTCATCCACAGAACCTCACTGTGGAGCTCCACTTCCTTTCAGCTTTTTCATTTAAAGGTGAAATTCAGGTTGTTGTTGTTGTTGTTGTTGTTTTAATCCTGGATCTATTTCCCTAACTTTTGTTTGTCTAAGTGAGTGATGGATGTAACTATTTTTGAAATCCTTCTGGTATGGAGCAGGGGCAGAGTTGCCTGCAGCACCACAGCATGCTGGAGTGTAATCCAATGGGCCTACCTTCAAATTAAACTCCTTAAAGTGCTTGTTTTTTTCCCCACACTGATAGGTTCAGATTGTTATTCAGTGGTCTGACAACATAACGGAACAGAGAAATTAATTTCTGCAGCTGGTCTGACAGGAAAACAGAGTCCAGGATGAAACAAGTTCTCCTTGAAATGTGTAAAGTGAGTATTTAGGCAGGAGAGGTCAACTGAAAGACTTGATTAAGGTGCATTAAGGGAAATGTGCCTTCCAGTACTTGAGCTTGACCCATGTCAAGTACTAAAAATTGGGACATCTCAACCTCTATTGCATTTGCAAGCTCTTTATTCAAAGATCCATATTCTTTTGCATCTCTCAACTTTAGTACCATGATTTAACCTTTCATGCAGACACATCACACTTTTTACATTTTGAATACGTCCTCTGTCCCTCCAGGCCACCTCTGGGTTCTAATTAACTCAGCACTGTATGAAATTCAGCTTGAAGAGATTTCAGACTCTCGAGAGGTCATTCATCACATGGAACAGTAGTACGTCATTGTTGCATAGTAACTGGAGACTTCAGTGTCAGTTGCTTTAGCCAGCACCCCATTCACAAGAATCAAACCTGAAATACAGCAAATGCAGGCAATGTTCACTGAATTCCCCTTCCCTCCTGCACAGTGGAGAATCAAGCACGGGGTGGTTCTTAAATCAAGTATGAAAAGAGCTCATTGAAGAAAATAAAATAAGTGGCCGAAGTGCTGAGTGGCACCAGAGGCAGGAGGTTGAGTACACAAGAGAGAATGAAGCAGCACATCGTTCTGAAACAGTTGGCTTCTCTGTAGATTGTGAATTCTGCTTGTGCACTGTTTCCGGAGCTTGTCCAGCTCTTAACCTGCATCTGTCCACAAAATCACTCTTCTTCCTGTTGCAGTCGTACTTCTGTTACCTCTCAGTTGATGTCCTTCATTTTCCCTCAGAGGCACGAGGATTGACAGTGTTCTTCTCTTACACTTCGATCCACCATGTTCCTGCCTTCCTTCTGTCTGTCCTGCTGCGCCTTGATTTTGCCATTGATTCACTTCCATCTGTCTATCCATACCTCTTGCTATTCTTCTCTCTCCCTTCCATCTCTCCCTTCATCGCCTCATCTACCTCCATTTCTCCATGGACAATCTACCGGGACTGAGCCCGCCCGACCCTCCCAGATTGATCCCGTTAGAGGCCTAATGCTGTGAAAAATGACAGAGAACGGTTACTTTTTACTGCCACCACCACTGCTTTGGGGCTGCTTGCCACCTACAGCCTTGTTGCCTGGCAACTCCCCAGACAGCTTCCCTGCAAAAGGCGCTAGCTCCTGTCTGCTCCGCTGCGATAGAGACCCGAGCTTAATAAGCATTATATCTCATTTTGTCTTATCATTTTGTTGTTGGTGACACAAGTTTGCTTGGAGCTGGGACTATGCAAAGAGCACTCATGCAGAATGTGTCTCTCATATTGAATGAGGAAATGATTTGCAAGTAAAGTGTGATTTCCCAGAGCATTCTTGTTTGAATAAGGGGCAGCACGGGCAAAAACATAAATATGCATAAATGACGAAGAGGCAGATGATGCAGTGAAGTTATACATAGAAAGCAGCTCAGGCCACATTGCAGATTTCATGGATATAAACTGTGAACATAAAATAATCATGCCATATGGTTTAGGTTCGTTCACGCACGATAATAACCCTTCTCCTTGTTCGCCCAGTGACTCACTTGCAAGGAAAAAGACACACTACTCTGAGCAACGTTTTTATGACTGTATGGCTGTGAATAAATGGTCTATTTAAAAATGAGCCGATACAATGATGTCTTGTTGTTCTGTTCGATTCTTAGAAAAATCAGTACCAGATTAAAGTGATACTTTACCCAATAAGTGTATGTTGCCTCACAAACAGGGGTTCTGAACTCAGAAAGAATTTGTTTCCCTCCTGGGTTTCTTCTGTATGACTCCGGACTGCAGAGAGAGCCAGCTATGTATATTTAGTTTGAAGCTAATGACGACTGATGGCTAACAGCAGCAAAACTGCCCAAAAACATCCGTTTACACACTTTCAATCACTTGGTCCTCAATGTATAGTGAGGACTGCAAGTGGCAGTCGGTGATTAGAGTCGTGAAGGCATCTCGTCTCTTCTGAAACCTTTGTGTTGGTGCAGCACGTCCCATCGTGGCTGCCTGTTGGTTGGTTTCAATGTGAAGCCGGCCTAGGGATCCAGAGCGTTTGAAGAGTCCACACAGACATGAGGAGAGCATGCTAGCCAGCGCTCCACTGTGCCGCCCAATAAAATCACTGCTTACGTGAAAATATCAAACCTAATCACGTCCTTTGGCCAGAAATGATTACCGCCCCTGGCCTGGGCCTGGAGCCTTGGACCAACCAAGACATCCCATGCATCGCTGATGGATTTTCTCTTGCTCAGTATGAACACATTTCTGAGGCACAAAGTAGGGGGAATTATTTAATGAAGACTGTAGCTGTTGCACTTGATTCTTAATCTTCTTTGTCTGTCTTTCAGCAACAAAATGCGGTTGTCCTGCCCCACTTTCCCGTATTCTGCTCCGTATTCTACCCCAGAAAGATGGTTCTGCTGTTCTTTAACACACAGATGTTGGTCACTGCTCGGTTTGAAAGCCATCTTATTTGCTGATGGTAGTCAACAAGGTAAACCAGTATATGGCTGGTATATTGGCGCACTCTAGTTTTTGACTGATTTGAACTGCAGAAATGTCCCACGTCTGCCTCCGTCTGCAGTGCCTCTGCTGCCCTGCGTTTCAGCCCCTTCTCAGCAGGCAGAGATTTTTGCTCATCACTCTCAGATATCTTGATGTTGAGATGAGTGATGAAGTGGGAGCCTCAACGTCAAACTTGTTCTGCTGTTGATAAATATTTCAAGCATTATCTGTCTTCCTGAAATGAGATGGATACATTTTGAGACATTACAGAACATAAACCTTCGCTATCTCTACCCGAGGCACTGGGGAAATCCTTCTCTGTATGGGAAGTCCTAGGATATTTACAGGTATGGGTGACATGAGTCATACGGTCGCCACAGCATGTTACAGGAAGGCTTACATGAGTGTTTGGAGTGTGTGAACGCACTACCACTCAAGTGAGCATTGCTGTTTAATGTGTTTAGAGATATCAGAGGTTCCCAAGATCCGCGGCAGATGGTAGAAAAGTCGACATCAGAGTGGTTCCACCTGCTATGTTGTTGCAGTGTTTCTTCGTCACATATGTAACTGTAGTGGATATGCAAAATACAAACTGAATTTAAGTAAATAGCACAGCACTGCAGATGCCTGCAGACATAATACACACACCATCTGCTACTACGTCTTAGTGTAAAGAAGCCTAAAGACAGACACACGCACACACACACACACACACACACACACACACACACACACACACACACACACACACACACACACACACACACCTCCACAGCAGCTTGGGCCAGCATTGGTTGAGTTCCTGCAGCTTCAGATGAATCCATGCAGGTCAAACTAATGCTCTTATAAAAGGCTTCTTAAATATCCGCCTGACTGAAAGAGGAGAAGCAAGGTGATGTGTTTTAGTGTATTAATATCCGCCTCAGGTGCTAATTTGCCCTGTAAAGTCACCTGTGTCAAATGAAAAGTGTGAACATGAAATTAAAAGAAAGCAAGAGAAATGGCGTAGCAGGGCAGGCAGGGTGGGGATGGGGGGCAGGATGAGGAGATAGTGAGCCTTAAACAAGAAAGAAAAGAGGAGGTGTAAATCACATTAATGAATATGCTGTATTAGTCATGCTTATTACAGCTAAGCACGGATTAATTTAACTTCAGCCGACTTTGGCGGCTCCCAGCAGCCATGATGGGACACAGTTTGATCACTGACACCCTTCAGTCTCTCTAACTTTTGTATATGAATGTAAAAGTCACAGTTCATGAACTCGTTTGTTTGCTTGTTAACTTTACTGAGCCTCAATAACATGATGTTTTCCACAGCTACCGCACATTTGGTGCTTGTTCCTTCCTGTCGCCTCATCTATATATCTATCGTGTCATTTTCAACGCCCCGTCTTTCTGTGTGCGTCTGTGTTGAATCCAGGCTGACCCTCAAGGCCGAGACATCGCTATTCGTCCCTTCCTGGAGCACTGTGAGAACACCCACATGACCATTTGGCTGGGCATCGTCTATGCCTACAAGGGACTGCTAATGGTGAGAGAACATTTCATCATGTGCTCACAGCCCAGACACACACACACACACACACACTTCTAAATGTACTCTCAAATTTAACGTACTGTACTCTACTTAATGTGACTCTTAAAAGCCTGATTCATGGGAATTTATGAAGCTTGAAACCACTTAGTGCTGCTTCCAACCTGAGTGAAAGATGTTTTAGTTGATTAATTTGTGTCAAAATCTGCAACGGACTGGCAACCCGTCCAGGGTGAACCCCGCCTCTCGCCCAATGTCAGCTGGGAGAGACTCTAGCCCCCTGTGACCTTAATGGATAAGCAGTATAGAAAAATTGAATGGATGGATGGAATTTGGGTCCAAATATACATTGATGTGTATTTATTGTTTTGTTTTGTTTTTGGTCGGTTGACTTGATTCTGATAACGATTCCTGAGAAGGGTTTCTTTAGGATGATTTTTTCCCCCTGCATCACTTGCAGAAATACAGACCCTATTGGCAAATTAGGCTTTAGTGGGAACCAGCTTGAACAGTTGGGTCAAGCTCCAGGTTTCTGACAGCCGGTCGACCAGCTAGCAGCTCCTGCTGGTGACTCCATTTCCAGATTTACTCTCTAATGAATGTTTTAGAGATTTCTGTTTGTGGTTTATTGGATGAAGAGAGAGGACCTGGATTATAAAGGACAATGAGTTTGAGTGATTGGAAACTGACATTTTTACTTTTACTGCTGTTAATTGTCAGTCACCATTAGCTTCAAGCTGAGCGGAGAAAAAAATGTATGTGTATATATATATATATATATATATATATATATAAATGGTTGTCTGCATTGTGGAGACACAAACAAGTGATGTAGGACAGAAAAATGTCTTTGTGAGCTCGAGACACCTATTTGTGATTAGTTGAAAGGCAAAAAAGCACTTCTGGGGTATTTTTGAACAGATCGAGGGGATGTTGAGAAGAAAATACTACAAAAATGTCAGAAACAGGGAGATGAAGGTCGTTGGAAATGATAGAGTCAAGAAGAAGGGCTTTGAGGTAAAATAATAAGACTGAAATAGAGGTATGATGGTAGAATAAAGGTTTATGTGAGGTGATAGACAGGAGCCTCCGTCAGTGTGGAGCAGAGACAGCTCGAGTCCTAAATGCCTTCACACACAAGCTCAAGAGTGAAAACTCTTCACTATAGCCCACACACACACACACACACACACGGCAGACTCTTGAAGACTGCTCCTTTTATTCTGCTGCTTGTCGTCCTGCTAACTCTCATTTAGACTTTGAATAAGCAGGCAGGACACCTTACACAGCACACAGTGAATTATTCAGTAGACTGCCTCTGCAGCTCCGACGCTCGACCAAACAAACAATTAGCTTTCACTAAATAATCACTTTACAAGCACGAACCCTGGGCTCCCTTAGACGGGGCTCTTTAAGGACATTTCTAATCGCATTTTGAAGTTGATTTTGGTTTGATTTTTTTTTTTAAATGAAACGTGTCTTTAAAGCCAGTATTAGTATTTATGGAAATATTGCAGAG
The DNA here is from genome assembly GCF_037954235.1 of Aulostomus chinensis. Lineage (NCBI taxonomy): Eukaryota > Metazoa > Chordata > Actinopteri > Syngnathiformes > Aulostomidae > Aulostomus > Aulostomus chinensis. The sequence goes on along the minus strand of NC_141341.1, from coordinate 4,940,253 downwards.
CACCAAACAGCAAAATATAATGAGTTATCCTGCTTTAATTTAAAAATCTGATGTGGAGACAAGCAGCAGCAGAATGAAAGCAACTGCGTTGTTTGATAGTGTTGACTGTGTGTGCGAATTCACCAGAGAACAGGGTTCAGACTGTGTCATAAAAGTAAAATACTGCCCCAGTTCTTAAACTTCTTATAAAACATTTTCTTCTCCCTCTTTTTTTTTTCCCCCCAACAGTTGTTTGGCTGTTTCCTGGCGTGGGAGACCAGGAACGTGAGCATCCCGGCTCTCAATGATAGCAAGTACATCGGCATGAGTGTGTACAACGTTGGCATCATGTGCATCATCGGAGCTGCCGTGTCCTTCTTGACCAGAGACCAACCCAACGTCCAGTTCTGCATCGTGGCGCTGGTCATCATCTTCTGCAGCACCATTACGCTCTGTCTGGTCTTTGTTCCAAAGGTCAGTCATTGTGTGAAAGTGGAGTGTGTTTGTGTGTGAGTCAAAGTGGATTGTCCCGCATTGCCAAAAACCAAAGTGCTTAATTATCACCACATTCACACATCACACTTCACTGAGTTCTGGAAGCTACAAATGCAGCATAAAAATTCATGCGCAGCATTTTTTTGGTTCCTGCTTTATTCCCGAGTGCAGCTTTGACTAGTTCACCTTCTCTTCCAGTTTATCACCATGAGAACCAACCCAGACGCAGCAACCCAAAACCGCCGATTAAAGTTCACCCAAAACCAAAAGAAAGAAGACTCCAAGACTTCCACCTCCGTCACCAGCGTCAACCAGGCCAACACTTCCAGACTGGATGGACTTCAAACTGACAACCACCGCCTCCGCATGAGGATAACAGAGGTCTGAGCCGAGCACATAAACATGTTCTACTTCCTTTTATTATTGATCAGGATGTAAAAGCTGCTGCAAAGGCAAGAGTGATGGAGGAAAAAGGCGAGTCAGTCTATGTGCGTCACTATAGTTTATTCTGGTGGGCAATCGGTAAACTTTTGTATGCTCAAAAGGAAAATAGGCTTTCAGTTTACGTAATGAACTTATCAAAATATTCTTGGATTAGACTGAGAAGTGCAAAGAAATGTCTTGCACTTAGTCTTTGGTCGAGACACACTTTTTAAGTCCTCTTGGCTTGTACAAAAGGATAAAGTACATTACTGTGTTTTTAACAGAACTGCGTGTGATGGCATCATTATTTTTTGTCGTGGTTACAGCATTGATCAGTCAATATTTCCCTTATAATTGTAAGTTTAGTAAAATTCTACCATTCTACAATTTCATTTAGCAGACGCTTTTGTCCAAAGCGACGTACAACACAAGCAAGAATTTAGACTTAATTAAGGAAAAGCCCATAGGAAGCGCAAAAGTGCTTCAGTTGTGATTTGGTCACAGGTACTGCCATCTAGTGGCAGAAGAAGTGTCGCCCCCCCCTCCCCCTTTTTTTTTTTTTTTTGACAAACATACAACATCACACAACACAGTTAAAATATTGTGTTTATTTCAGCCAGAAAGGCACTTTCGTGTACTTTAAAGTGGATTAGATGTATATATTCGAAGTAAAGTAGCAGATTTCCAATAAATTCACACACAGTACAGAGTGCACTGTGTACAGCAGCTTGTCATCATATGGAAACTGCAGTATCAGTCTAAATAATCTCAGTTTGACATTTGTTTAGCATTGAGCCAGTTTGTCGCTAAACCTTAAGAGATAAACTAGTTGTGTATTCAATGTTACCTGCTCCATTAAAAGGAAAACAAGTATTGCATAACTGGTAGATTCCCAGTACATCCACACGTTTACTTGCAGTGTACTTTCATAGACTAAATAGTTGGCTAGAGGCATTTAACTGATCAACTAGCAATATCCATCGCTGACCAACAAAAAATAAAAGGCCTGCTTAGTATCCAATACTATAGTCATTTAATATTATAAAGTTAAATCTTTTTTTCAACCTGTTGAATAAACGTATTATTTTTCTTTATCCCTGTGTTGGAGACTACAATTTATTTTCCTGTAGTCTCATTTCCCACATCTCATCATCTGGCCTAAAGAGTGAAGAACAAGCCAACAACTTAAACAACTGACATTCAAAGGTCAACAAAAGAAGATGGACGAGTAAATTATCAAAAGCCAGTGAACCTGAAAAGTTGACGGTTCCATCTTTCAACCAGGTCTTGAACAAACATCAGCTTCTGCAACTGATAAAAGAAATAATTGCTGCTTGTTAAAAGCTTCCCTGATCACTTGAATAGAGAGTGATGCCACTGAGGGGCTCTTTGTGTCAACTTGTATGCTCTCTGATTAATTTCTTTAAAATGAGTCACCGCTGTTATCACTGCTTTTGTTCATGACTGTAGCAAATGAAGGAGCCTCTCTGTTATTAGGTTATTGTGTGTTTGGCTGACAGCAGACTTTCACATTTACACAACAGTCAGGAGATGCAGTGGCGAGATGTTGCTGTTGTGGATCAGACACACTTGACTGATAAGCTCGTAGCCCAGTTGATCTCAGCTGTCACTCACTGACTCGTACAAACTTGTTGCAGGGAAGGAAAAAAAAAAAAGTGTGTGACTCCGCTTTTGTCTCTTTTAATCATTTACATCCCCCAAAAATTCTCAGCTGGACAAAGAGCTGGAGGAAGTGACTATGCAGCTGCAGGACACCCCGGAGAAAACACCCTACATCAAACAAAACCACTACCCAGACGCCAACAACATCCTCAGCATACGCAACTTCACCGACGGCAAAGGTGAGGCGTATTATCTATGTCTCCTCTTCCAGCAGGTTATCGCATCTGTGACCCACCTGAAGAAAGACTGCATGAGTAACAAACACTCTGACAAAACCTGATTTTTATCTCAGTCGCTTCAACTCTTGATTTCCTCTGAAAATGTAGAACTACATATAAACTTCCCACTGCAGTGTGCAGAAGATGCATTTTACTACTGTAAAGATGAGCTTTCTTTGCAGTAGAAGAGCGCAAATGTATTTTTAATTGGTGTTTCTTGACCAGAGAACAGGGACTGCAGTGTTTGCTTTTGTTTAAAAAAGTAGAAAACCTACAACAACCACAATGCATTGTGCCTGTCCGTCAGACAAAAATGTAAAAGTTCAGTTTGAACAAGTTTGTTCCACCTGGCAGACATTTGTTAAACAAGCACGGAGCTCTCGGCGCCGGACGCCAAAGGTGGAACAAGGAGTGTGAACATGTTGCGTCACTATTGCTGACAGGTATTTTAAGATGGTTTTGATGGCACCTGAGTGGTTATTATACAGTTGCTGTTGTTGTTGTTATAAAAGCATCACATGACTGTTCAAAACAGAATGTTTGAGTTTTCCATGTCTGAAGGGGACTTCTAACGAACATTTCTATCTCCCGCCTCCGTCATAACATGTTCCGTAGAAACAGAAGAGGGTGATTGGGCTTGCTGCAGCAGGGCGCAACGCCGCCACGTCACGTCACGTCACGTCACGTCACGTCACGTCACGTCACGTCACGTCACGTCACGTTTTACAGTTCACCGTGGTTAACGTTACTCTCAGCCTTATTCTGAGGCAGTCAGCCTGGAACGCACAGAGTTCTGCTTCATCGCTGCTGCTGAGTGAAGATCCTGCAGGTTAATGCTGTTAATCTCCGGAACTGCCTACGCTTGGTTATGTTTGTCCTTCATCATTCTCCTTTTTGCGGGTTCCGCTCCAGAAGTTAACGACTTGCCGTTTTGTTTTAACCAGCAGCCCATGTTTGCATGTTTGATTAAGTGTGTTTCACTGAAAGCTGACGTACGGGAGCAGGTGAGGCTGGTAGGAAGAGAGCGAACATGCTGAGTTTGTTTACTACGGAAGACCAGAAGTGATGTCATTGTCCCCGAAAGCTGCTCCAACATTTGCCTTTATATCCACATTCAGATTATTATCAAATATCTCACTGAGTTATTATTTTGTGAGGGCACAAGTTCTCATCCTTAGAACATTTCACAATATCAATATTGAATTATTTGGTCCCAAAAAAAATTTGTCCATGTCAGCCGGCCCTACATTTGCTTTGTAATGGTTGTCCTAAAGGCATGGTAACTATCAACATCCATCAATATGGTAAAATATATCCTGATCTTAGGCTTTGCCCATCCCTATGCTTCAGTATGGTACTGCTCAGCACTGCAGTAGTGTGATGAGGTGTAGATGTTGACCTTTAAGCAGTCATAAATAATGTTTTTCAAAAGTTATCAAGAACTCCTCATATGTTTTCTATTAATAATTCCTTATTGGCTATATTGGATGTCATCAGCTTCAGTCACGGACTTTAATGTTACTTTCAAAGCAGCAACGGCCACATTTTTTCTGTTTTTTTGTTTTTCCTTGTTCTTTGCTGGCGCTTTACCGGCAGCTGCAGGTGACGAAGGAGCCCAAGAGAGCTCCTGTCAGACAGCGTGTCTGTGACGTCTCTTAGAATGAGTCATGAGATTAGCAACAGCACCTGAATGCACCGCTGCTGTTGCTGCTGCTGCTGCTGCTGCTGCTGCTGCGTGGCGAGTTGGGCACATACTGGAGCCCCACTTTTATCAACTCCAACACTTATTATCAAAGCTAAAAGTGGGTCTGTGTTTGATTTTGCCACTAATTATTTGGGATGTTGTTGTGTAACTGAACAGAGCGAGGGAGCTCTTGAGGTGAAGCATCACTGCATGTTGTTATGACATTATTAGTAAAGCGCTGCTTGGTACAGGAAGTTTGGTTTGATGCGTTTGTCTCTCAGGTCTTATGGAGCCGGTTTCTCAGATTGAATCACTGGATCGTTACATCCAAGCAGCATCGATTTGCATTAGGCGCCATTTGAACAGAGTGATGGTGATGAAGGGTGGATCCAGCTCCACGCCGCACTCTGGGGTCTCCGATTGATCCGTCTGACTTTAGGAAGGTAGAGGAATGAAACAGCTGTGCTCTGTCTGTGTACTGGGATCAGGGCGTGTCGGAATTCTTTGAAAAGTTCCTCATCTGTGAAAGTTCACTTCCAACTAATGGGAGTTAATGAGCACATGCTTCTGTGGGTTTGTTCACTGCTTCCCTCTGTTCCTCTTCATTCTAGGACTTTTATCTTTTGTGCAATTTGAAACTCTCCTGCTTTAATCCAAATGCTGCCTGGCTTTAAAACCCACATAAACCCATATAATTCAAAATATTTGTGTGGATGCCCAGCATGCTGATGGAGGATTTAAAAGAACACTACTAGGGTTTTTTTTTAATGAGTAATTAATTAAAATTAACTACCATCTGTGATATCTTTTTCTTCATATTTATCCTTTTAGGAATCCCAACCAGCATGCAGCAGCAAATTCATTTAGTCAGAGATTTTTCTGAGATTAATGCTCCAGCTCTGCACGGTGCAATGGATCCATTACCAATTTATCAGGGGTCGCCTTAGATGAAATTTCCAATAACCACAAAATAATTCAAAAAGAAAATAGAAATATTACTGCATATTAGGTGAAAAAAAAATTAATTATCATCTTGTGTAGAGGCAGCTGACAGTTGATCCAGCCCTGTTTACTGAATTAATTTCGTGGGAGCTCCAGTAAATCTATTTTTGAATCTTAGCATGGACTCTCCTGCTTGTTCCATCGGGGAATAACACAGACAAACATAAGCAACAACTCTGTATTAATATTCGTGTCCAAGCTATCAGCTTTTCTTTCTGACTGTCATTATATTTTCAACAATGTAAAAAACAAAGATCACCCTGTTCACTGAGGAGGAACGCATTCGAATGCAATGTTTCACAGGATTAATTGTTGCTCTCCATCCTGACATTTATCAAACGGAACAGGTTTGTGATTAAAAAGTTCCAACGACAAACAAACGGGATTTGCTCTTTGAGTCTTGTGGCCGGGACTTACAATGAAAGATGTGAGCAACACCTCTGTTGGGCTGTCTCTGCCGGCGTGGCAGCCTCAGACTGGCCAAAAGACCTCCACATCTTTTAGCATAAGACCCGCCCAGAAGAGTTGATTTGTATTTACATGTATACATTTTAATAACTAGATTTTACCTGAAATGTAACATTTCCTAAATTCCAAAATTACTCTAAAGGTCATCCAGCTGACTTCACCAACTTTCTACATTTCCTTTAACCTACTGATTATAATTGCGTTATTTTTTTAATCCCCAACCAACAAACATGGCAGACAGATGATCAGTGCTGTCTGTTTTCTTCCAGCGGCCCAGGGAACAGCTGTTCAATTGAACAAGGGCTATTTTTCTTTGTTTCATTAGATTTCAAAAGTAGTTGCACCTTCCTACTTCGTGCACACCCAGCGTTCATGAAAAGACCATCTCTCCAGCTGTTAGTTTTCTTTAACTAATGTTTAGAGGCAACACTTCAATGCTGCTTCCATGTGATCAACCAGGTCTAAAATAGGTGAGCAAATCATCTGTTAACAAAACAGATAAAAGTCTTTCTAAAAATGGATTAACAATGAATAAAAACCACATTTAAATCAAGTGTAGTTCTCAATTTTATACTTTGGGGTAAAACTGTCTTTCATCTATTTTAGTCTCCTGGTTGATCAAAGCTCCTTCATATAGGTGATAAAGCGGCTTTTTAAAGACAGTTTTGAGAAGGATAGTCGGCACGAGGGCTGCCACCACCGAGGTGGCCGCTGAGGCCGCTGCCGCCGCCGCCGCCGAGGCTGCCGCCGCCGCCGAGGCTGCCGCCGCTGTCCAACAACATTCCTCTGACAGATATTATGGAAATACAATCGCAGGTCATTAAACCTCCTTTAAAGATCAACAGCATATAAACTTTTCTCAGCCTGGATATTCTCATGCTTGACAGTCATCATCATCATCATCACTATCATCATCATCATCATGGCTGGCTTCTAACCGTAGTCATCAGTATTCATAAGAGAGGCGGTCTAAATGTATTGGGGGGCCATGAATGAGTGGCTGTTAAAAGAGTAGAACGCCATGTCAACAGCGATTACGCTCACTCTCAGAGGGTGAGAAGCAACACTCCACCTCTCTCTCTCTCTCTCTCTCTTCATGAATATGTACCAGCACATGGTGACGCTGGAGAACACTGGCGGATGACAGTGAAGGTGTGGTTCTTCAGACAGCTGAGGCCTTCGTGCCTCTAGACTAAGAAGATTTAAGTGGTTCCGGTATGGATTGGCTGCACTGAAGAGTTTTATATCTGTGCTACTTTTGAGCTTCCTTATTAAAGCAGTTGTTTGTGCAAATGTACTGTTGAAAGAAGCAGACCAGCCAATTATCACCCCATGTTCTGTTTGAGATAAAGAGTTCTATTTTACTGTAAAGGAACTGAATACTTAGTATGGCAGAACATATTCTGTGTCTGAATCCATAATGAAGTGTATAAATATCTGTGTCTGTGCTTTTATCGCAGCTGGGAGAACTACAAGGTTAGGCTTTTTTCTAAATGAAAAAGAGGACCGGTCTGTCCGAAAATAGTTCAGTGAGCTCTGATGTCCAATCGGGGCTGGGAGTGCTGTGATCAGTGAATCAGGTCAGCAAGTGCTAGGAAATCTGGGACAACTGGAGAGAAAACTCTGCAGGGAAGAAAGAGATCATTCCATTACTCTCCACAAGCTATTTTGGAAAACGGATGTTGTTGTTTACTGCCGTTTTTATTGTCACCCTCTTCATTTGCATCATGAAATCATGCATTGAAGCCATTTTGTCCCCTCAGTCTTTGATTTGTCTCTGAGTTTATCCGGCGGTATTCATCACACCTGGGTGTTTGGTCTGGTCTGGCTGTTAGGGATTTCTTTTATGCAACCTCAAGTGAGCCTAATTACCTTTTTAAATTTGCCAAATCCATTAGCATTTATATTTGAATACACCTTTTACTCAAGAGCAGATGCAGGATGCACAGTACACAATCCAATGAAAGTACTTCACATCAGTTTTCTTTGCTCTACAAAGAATGTCACCACTGTCCTCGGGGTTCGTCGGGCGCAAGCCCATCACGGACGAAGCGGTCGAAAAGATCTTGAAAACAAACTGTCCCAGTCTACCCTCTAACATTGGTTTTCCAAGATGAATGTACCCAAAAACATTAAATCCTAGCAGTAATAATGAACGGTGGAGACAGAAGGCGAATGACAAGAACCTTTTCTGATGTGCTTCTTCAAAATGCACATCAGAATGCGTCGATGGAGCAGCTAACAGGGTGTGGTGTGTCAGCCTATTTGAAAGCCTGTTGTTGTTTTCTGATGCCTAAATGTGTTTCCATGCAGATGGAGAGAAAACAATACTGAAGAACCACCTGGAACAGAAGCCGCAGGGCCAGTGGGGCTCCATGGATCCGTCCAGAATAAACAGAGGTCCCTTGGAGGATATAAACTCCCCCGAACAGTGAGCTCCCCTATTTCTTCACAACCTTTACGCCCGCCCCTTTGTCTTGTCAGCTTTCTCATCAGACTTCACGTCACACATATCGCAAACACCAGCAGCAGCTCTCAGACGGTTGCTCTGGCAACAGAGCCTTGCAAAAGCATGGACCAGCCCTATACTTTTCTCACCCACACGCATCAACATACGTGAAGTGTGTGCAACATGCTGGACTTGGTGTAGCATGTGTGTTCACGGTCAAACCTGCAGACACGTGTGCATGTACACACAAGCCATTGATCTGTTGTCCTAACTTGCAAAGAAGATGCTCTCAGATGCTCCAAACACTAAAGCGACAAATGCAGAGCTACAGTCACTAATTATTCATAAGGAAGCAACACTGAGGAATGTCGACTTCGTCAATGGGGGGACACTTCATGCATCATTTAGAGCCCTGCCTCCCACACACGTTTAACTAGAACCGGGACAAGAATGCAGAAAGAAGAGGGACAGATGGAGGAAGAAGGGGTAAAATATTGAGGAGAGGGTCGTCAATGAGAGAAGATGAATTAAGAGAGAAGGATTTTGAGATAGGAAAGGTAGACAGAGATAAGGAGGAGAGAAAGAAAGAGGTAGAGACTCAGAGGCTTATGTAACCAGTGATTTACAGCTCGCATTGGAAGCAGCTCTGAAAATAGACAGGGAGGAGAACAGAAGTAAAGGAACACTCGGAGCTATTCCCATGCCACATAAATGTTTGATCACATGGAGGGAAGGGAGATAAATAGGTAGCAAGAGAGAAAGAGAAGAGAAAGAGGAGACAAATCTAAATAAGTTTAAAAAAAAGAGGTATGACGAGGATATGGCAGGAAGAGTGGTGCCACTTTGTGACGAATGCAAAGTTGCAGGTGCATGTTAACTGCTAAGAGTACTGCGTGTAATACCCGATGGATAAAACTCCTCCTCACAAAACACGAATCATTTATCACCATCTCAAACAGGTAAGAAGAACTGCAGGCCTGAGGACTGTTAAAGTTCACCAAAAAACACAAGAGCTTTTCTCAGGTCCATCGTTAAATTTCATTCCCCCAGCTACATTTTTTACATAACTGTCATTTGGTTATGTAATTTTCTTGCAAACGGCTGGCTCTGGCACTTGCACTGGCGAGGTGGGGTGTGAACTGTCACACCAGGCGGAAGCATGAAATGTTCTTTTAGTCAGCTGATCCCCGAAGCTGGAGGGTACGGTGGATTAGGGGTTTAGGAAGGAAGGAGCTGAAGAATACAACAAAAACAATTAGAAAAATTAGCTGGGGGCAGGGATGAACTTCACTTTCTCTCTTTTCTCGTGCAGTTTTTCTGTCGAGTTTTGCCAAAACGTCTTGGCTAATCTAGTCAACTATGCAGGCACGTGCCACTTCTGGGGTTTGGTTGAATAACACCAGACACAATATGAAAATGTGACTTATATAAAATGTGTAACAGCAGAGATGGTGGATGTAAAACACCCTCAAACAGCCAAACATGCACAACAGCTGGTAAGTGGACTGTGCTTATTGCACGTTTCTTCCTTAGCTGGACTTAAAACGCTTCACATTTAAGCCGGATTCTCACACACACAGACACACTGATGGTGGACGCTACCATGCAAGGTGCCAGCCTACTCATCAGGAGCAACTTGCGCTTTACTATACAGTCTGAGGGGTCAAACAAGCAGCGTTTCAGTTACCATACAACCACCTTACTTCCAAGCTATGCCGCCCTCTGGTGTTGGGAAAACTGCAAAGTTGAAGTATCGTCACCTTATTTCAAGTCAAAGTCACCAGACTTTTTAAGCAGCTTTTATTAAATTTGACTGATGATCTTCTGTGTGCAGGTTTTATGCCCTGGTGCCTAGAGGCATTACAGAGATGGCCGCCAAGCAGCAAGACTTGTCTAAATGGTTTTGATCAAACCCAAAATCCGCTTATGATCAGCTGTGCCACACCAGCCCATTTCAGCTGGTGCACCACTTATCTCCTTCCTCCTTGAATTCAAATGGTTCAGCTGACTGACTTCCACACGGTCAGATGTCCTTCAAGGCGCCTGGTTGAAGCTGCCTCAGTGTGCCCCACCCACCTTGCTTCCTCTGCATCCGGTCTCCTAACCCACTTCCACCTCTGCATGCTCTGTCAATGTCACTGCTCCTGTCATCATTGTTGACTCTGTTTTGTGCCCTATGGAGGTTTTTGCTGCCGCTGCTCTCCCTGCTTCTCCCTCTCCATGTCTGTTCATGATCAGCAACCACCACCTTCAGCTCACTGCAATGGCAACAATGGCAGCAGTCTGACAAATGAAAGAAGGGGGAAGTATTGATAATTTAAGGGAGCAAGGCCAGTTGCCATACTAATTCTACATGCCATGAATAACAACAACAACAATAACATTACATGCTTTTTTTTATCTCAAATTGTGTATGTAAGATATATTATTTGTTTTCTTTTCCAGTGTTGCAGGGTTGTCAGATTTTTATGTCAGATTAAAGATAAGTATGTGAGGCGGAGAGGTTAGCTTCTTAACTTCAACTGCATTGTTGAGATATTTCTGAATGAATTGGGCACCACAATCTTGGGAGATCGCTATGTTTTTGATATCTCAGAGGTCCACTTGTACCCTTTCTTAGTCATCACATGGCTGAACCGAGGCCATAGAATAGAATGGTGGTGGCATAACTGCAGTTTTGAAATGCATAGTAAAAATACTTTGCTTGAGTAAATGAATGTACATTCCACTGATTCTTACAGCCTAAAATTCCCTCTCTGTCTTTCTGCAGCATACAGCGTCGACTGTCCTTGCAGCTTCCGATTTTGCACCATGCCTACTTACCTTCCATAGGAGGGGTTGATGCCAGCTGCACCAGCCCCAACGGCAGCCCTGGTTCCAGCCCGCGGCACAGACACATGCCCCCCTCCTACCGTGTAATGGTCTCTGGCCTGTGAGCTTCATTCACCCCCCCCCCCACCTGGCTCTTTGCAGAGGAGACATAAATGGTTCTTTTTCTACAACAAATAGACTGATATCATCAGCGTATGTGCGTATTTTGTCTCAGAACAAGGAGGACAGGGGGAGAAGAGAGTGAGTTGGGCAGGGTGTCACTCTTCGTACCTCTTCACCCCAGCCTCTCCTGAGAACTGAAACCCTCAGTTAGGAGGGGGTGGGAGGAGACAGAGTGTCCACTGGATGACCCTTACAAACTCCCATGATTCACAGCAATGTCTCCTTGTTCATCTGCTCCCCTTGCCTAGGCATATACACGTATGCATAGTCAACTATCAAGCAAACACACATGCACAACACACACTGACGCCCCAGTAACAGAGCAGCAGTGGACCAGCTCTGACCTGACCTGTAGCCTTATCCGCTTCAGAGAGGATTGTCTGTTTCTGTTCCTTATCTGTTGTTTGTACGTGCGCGCGGCTACGTCTGAGCTCGTCATCTAACTTGAATATTTCACTGCTTCGGTGACTGGATACCAGTTTGGAACATACAGAACCCAACAAAAAGATTCATCCAATTGACTCCCTGTACCCTTCCCGACGTGTAAATATCATAATTTCTGAGTTTGATGTACTGTAAGCTTTGTAAATGCTGTGAATGGACCATTAAAAGGGTTCTAAGTGGGGAGCTTGTAACTGGGACAGGTGGTCATGAAAATGAAAGCTTAAAGCACATAGAATCCTACAAATAATTATACTTATGTGTATGAAAGAGATATTGGTTCCTGCAACCACTGCGCCAATGCAGAGTGTTAATACATTCGCTCATGGACAGCATAGTAAGATTCAGTCTGTGGAAAAGCTCCAGAGGCCCATTCCTAGAGTAACATGCATATGGCTCCTTTTTTCCACTTTGCTAAATTTGCACCACTGGTTTTTCATCAGACTTTGCATAGGCCTATTATATTTTACAACTTGCTTAATATGTCCTCAGAAAGCATGTTACACAGAATATTGATGCTATGCCTTTTTAACACGTCTCCAAGGCTGCATATCTTAGAAAATAGAGCTAAAAGACACCACAAGAGTGATCCACAGTTGTCTTTTATGTGTGTTATATGCCAAGAAATGCACACATCCAGATATACACTTAAAACACCAGAGAGCACCTTAGGAGTTCTGGTGCTTTTCAGACAAGGCATAAGTGACAGGCCTGATCATATTGATCCCCACATAGTGGTCTCCATCGACTGTTAAGATGTCTATCTGATCAAGCCCTCACAGCTAACCAGCACAGTTTTGGGGCAACGGGGGTTCATGTTGATGGCGACAAGAAATACAAAAGAAATCCAACTCAAGAGGCGATGGTGGAAAGGATGTAGGTCCGTGTGAAACGACCTGAATTTCCATGAGCTGTAATGAAGGCACGGGAGCCTCAAGTTCGAATGCTCGAGGGTGACGACACCACTGCTGGTCACGGTGATAGAGCATAAAGCACAGACACAGGGCTTTCTTTCACAGATAATATTGAGTGTCATGAAAAATCACTTCACACTTAGCAACAGTGAACATACCTCAGTTGCTATGGAAATGTAATTCAGTGCCGTAGAACTTGGCCCAAGAGGGCTGCACTGAGCAAAACGGTCATCGACACAGTGTCGTCTTTCTTTTCTTTTCTTCTTCTTTTTTTTTAAGGTAAAACTGTCCTGATGCAGGAGAAACGCAAACAGGGACTCCGGACAAAGAAGGACGTTTTATCAAGTGTGAGACGGTTTGTTCTCAGCATATGTTTCACCATTGGTGTCTTGGTTTTTAGTTTTTAAGGCGTTTGTTGAGCGCTGTGCCTGTTGTCTTATATTGTAGCCTGCCGGACCCACAGAACATAATCGGGTGATAATGGCGCTGACCCAGCAAACCACAACATTGGCCACACATCTGTAAATTGTGCGTGTCATAGATTTATTTCAATTCAATGCCTCAATGCATGGGACAGTGTGGGAGAACTTACCAGCTCCACCTCAGCTGGACTGGATTCCCTTTGCAAGCTGGTGTCTGATCATAAATACTGAAGGAGTCGGAGCTGCTGGAGATCCACCTTCTATCGGACATATCATGGTGACTTCCTGTGAGAGCTCCTCCCCTTTCAGCCCGTATCCCCTTCCTTCCTTCCCCTCCTCCCTCCCTCCCTCCCTCCCTCCCTCCCTCCCTCGAGCACAGACCTCCAAACAATCACAGCTTCTCCCGCACCTTCGCCAACCAGAGAATCACAGTCACTTGTCGAAGTGAGTGAGAGACTTTGTCAGAGGGTTGGTTCTTCCTTCAGGAGAAGACAAACCAACCGCACATTTTATATATTACATTATATGTGATTGTGTACAATTTGCTGATACCTTGATGATGGTGTCCATGTATGGAATATTTGGTTTTTGGCTTTCTCAAGATGGCATGAAATAAAATGTATAATTCACAGAGTTACCTCTGTTTTTGCAACTGTCATGACAAATCCACTCTGTTATTACATATTCTCACCTGCAATTTGATTTTATGTATTCGCCCTTATTGGATTTAATACTTTTTACCCGTCGATCAGCTCACACGTGTCAAAGCCAAGATTCTCAGTGGACTAACTCAAACGTCATATCAACTGGTTTAGCAGGTATTCACTGAGGGCAATAAAGTGAAGGTAGTAGCAAACAATTAATCCTAATAACATCCTGGCGTTAACCAAATAACAAAATGACTTTTTTGTTTAATCCATCCAGAAATGCCAAATGCAGATCATCAGGTATTGTCCTTTATTCTTTATTCTTTTCTTTTTTTCAAATGTGCCCTGATTTCAGTCTTCTTCTTCTTCTTTTTTTCAACACTGATGAGAATTTGTTCAAATGCAATTGTAGTAGGTCAAGGGCTCATTATTTCCTGTAATAACTAACGTCATTCTGATGGTTCGTATTTGCCGCAGGTATTTTTACGTTTCAGAATCAAAGTGACATATAGATATATCTTTGTATGTGTCATCATCAGGGTTGAACACGAAACATATTCAAAACTAATATAATGTCAATGGAAAAACATGCAGGTTCATATTGTTACTGTTTTGTCAGTTTGATATGTGGTTTCACATGAGGTTCAGTTCAATAAAGAGATTAAAACAGTAACCAAACCTATGTTACATGCAACACGTTCTAGAGGGGCAATAACCTGTTTTCTGTTAAGAGAGTGGAGAGTATATATATATATATATATATATATATATATATATAATATGAAAATATAAAATATGTATATGTAAAAGATCTTTAGTACATTCTCATTTTTACGTAGGAAATAATTCACATGCGCCACAAGGATACTTGGAAGTCGTTTTTTTGTTTTGTTTTTATTTACAGTATCTGTAACTTTGTTATGTACAGATGAGGTATAGATATGAAAAAGTTGTATAAAATAAGTATCACACTTGGAACACCTGAACATTTTTGGAGCCATTAGTTGTTATGAGAGGATTTGAATAATAACATTCTTCATTTATTGTCTGAATGTTATGGACAGCCTTTACTTTTCACATCATCGTTAATAAAGTGAGACTGAAAACAACGCTATGTTTGTTTCATCTGCAATAAATCTTTGATGACTATTGAGTGATGGCATATTTAATGTTGATTTAGGGACTCCATCGATGAGAAATGATTTTACAACTAAAACGTCAAACGCGACAGCACCTCACAAGTTCGGGTCGCTGTGTTAATGCGGGTCTCAGATTTGTGGCTCCCAGCTTTTGGTTATTTTCCCAACTGCTTTTGGATTTCTGATGGCAGACTGCCTGACTAATATACTGTGGCTTTGACGCACGCCTGAATTTAGACAATAAATCAAGAACACGGACTTGAAAAGAGAGCATGGTCAGCTAGCTAGCTTAGCACAGCTAGCCTAGTCTAGCGTGGCTGCAGACCAAATCAAAGCCACTGAACAAACTGCCGAAACATCTGAAGGTCTGCCCTGGAGTTTCCAGGGTCATTGAACTGACACGATACTATGCTAATTAAACCTGGCCAGCGAGCCTAGCCTGGCGAAATACTGGACTCACTCGTTTATGGTGGCGCTAAGTCGGTTGTTGGTTAATGTACATCTCTGTCTCTTTCTGCGTTCTGGACTCACAAAGAGGTGATGCAGGAATGGGGAAAAAAATGTCTGTGAAGCTCAAGAAAATTTGTGAGGACTTCAAAGGCACAATAAACATTTTCGGATGAAGTATCACTCTAATGAGCTCAGTTTTACGGCTTCTAGGAAATACCACAAAAGTTGCTCTCTCACTTCCACTGGAAGAAGACTAAAAATGGAGACACACACCCATGTGACACAGCAGCCGGTCAATGTTAAGCTTTTTAATTGGCATACCAAAAGGCACACACAGTGGGTGAGCAGTTTGCTGCCCTCACACACACACAGAACTGCCAAGGAATAATAAATTTGTAATGAAGGTCTTGTATGTTGCGCTCAATAAATAATTGAAGTGTTTGGAGGAACCCAGTGGCAAACAGGATAGAAGGGATGAGCGTGTAGCGTGTTCCTGGTGCTGCCATCATCCGTTTGCGTCTGTGCTTGTGTGTCATTTATATGTGTGCTCACATGTTCTGTTTTCAGAGATTTGCCTCCTCCCACGCTTCGCTTTCAAATATTTAGCATGTGGATGCTAGACGCGGCTGCAAACTGTGTCTTTCATGGAGAAGCAGCTGGTTGGGAGTCACCGAATCTTCTGTTCAAAACACGACACGCAGAACCTGGCAGGGTCGTGAAATCGCATTTGGAGAGATTTCAAACAGCATTTTGTTGCGAGGACAAAAAGGCTTTAACTTTATTTATTTAAAATTGTACAAAGTGCCATAATGGGTTTTGTTTTGTTTTTTTTGCCATGGCAAGCTACCACATACAGAGGCTAAATACTATGCTAATTAAACCATTACAAATCGCTGGACTGGGGCTGGATTATGTAGACCGTTGACAGTGTAACACTGAGGACCACTGGATTAACTGGTTACCTTTGGAGAGTGTGACTCATTAGCATAACTGATGACTGCCAATAATCTAATAATCATGCCTACTCTACCTGCTGCTGTTGTTGTTTTATCTTGTCTTGGTTCACATATATTGTTGATGAGAATCAGAACCTTCAAACACTGCACAACATGAGAGGCACTTTAACGTGCAATTTTCCGCAGCTTCCCTCTAATTGCATATTTCTGTTTTTGTTGTCAATATTTTCCTCTAATTCACAAACAAATACTTGGTAAGAATGGGAGGGACGACTGATGTGATGGCTGTAATTGTTCGCACAACCCAGCAGGAAATCAAAGAACTTCTAAGGTTTCAAATCCGGCGTGTTGCTGCTGCCGCTGCTTACTGATTCAAAGATAACCCCAGATTTCACCAAGCAGCCTCGGCAGTGTGTGTGTGTGTATACGTACATTCTGCATGACCTTCTCTCTCATCTCAGTGGGATCACGCTGTGCAAATGGAAGGCGGGTTGATTAAGTTGACCTGGTGTCAGTGGAAGGGAAGCGTCCATGTATCCTCCCTTACATAAATGAAGGCTTGTTCACGACTTTGCACCACAATGTCTCTGCTGAGCACACGTGCACATTTAGATGCACTGGTGCTAACGCTGCAAAGCAAATATATCAACCATTTTGAGTGGCGCAGTGCTAGAATTCTTTGTGAAATGACTTAAAATGATATTTAACCCAAAAAGTGTTTTTTGCCTTTCAAGAACTCACTCACAAATCTTGAGCTCGCAGATGCTCTCCCTCCTGCATCAGAGACGGCCACGTGGATTTAGCCTGGAGCTGAAAGAGATTTTCACGCTCTGTGGTTCATTATTTATGATGATTCCACGTCGCCGCTAGTCCACGTCATCGCTCACCGTGGCGTTAACAAGGGCCTGGACACGCCACCGTGAGAGATGCTGGCTCTCAGGCTTTGACATCGTCGCAGGCCCCTTCGTGAACACACAGTGATTGAAGTGTTTTATTCACATTTTTTTAATTTGCCGTCAAATAAAGTTCAGGGCTTTGATTGATTCAGATAACTGACATGAGTGTGACTTTTTTTCCCCTCCAGAATACAAAAGTCTCATTCTAAAACTACACTCCAGCAGTGATTTCACATCAGTTTCTTTGTTCTGGATGAGAATTAATGAGGTCTTTTTGATAACGTACACTGATGTGTGACTCATTCTCCACACTGTAAATACTCAGTCAGCAGCGCACTAACAATGAACAACAATCTTTCCATTAAACACATTTCAGACACAGGCCACGTCTTCATCCTTGTTGGCAATTTGTCTCTGACAAAAGCTGAAATGTCCTCATTCTCATGCAGAAGAAAGAAGCTCTTAATTTCCATTAAAGTCTGCAGCCGCTCACCTGAGAGAACCGACACACAAGCAGAACACTCAGGATGATAAACTGCATTCATTCTGCACCGGTGTCTCAAGAACCTTTGTTAGCGGTTTATTACCTGCACCACTGGACACCATTTTACTCAATAATCCGCAGCATTCAAGGATTTTCCGATGCGACTTCTAATCCCTCCTCAGCCCACCATTATGGCAATCAAATCTGATCAAGATGAGCGGTCAAGGACGTGTAGGGGAGGACAGGAGCGTTTACCTTACGTATTAGTATGCTAGTCAGAGCCAGGAGCTGAGACACAGATGAGGTGATGAAAGGTCAGATTCGCGTTTAATCTGAAACATCAGTGATGATAATTCAATAATTATGCTGTATATGACACAGATGATCCACTGATGTATGGCTGCAATGTCCCCAAATCCTCATTTCACTGTTTGAAAAACAGACATTTCCTGGAGGAGGGTGTTTAAGTTATGTGTGAGTGCGCGCGCGCGCGCGCGTGTGTGTGTGTGTGTGTGTGTGTGTGTGGCCGAGGTTGACTGATGCCTCCATACATACCAGGATATGCGATTAGAGGCAGAGTTATGGCCAGCAGTTACATTCTCCTACAGATCAATTTATGGCTGACATATAACACACTCGGCTGAGCCCACAGTAAATCCCAGACATGGATGTCGTCCGTCCTTGAGGACTCTGATAAAGGTCCCACGCCAAAAGCAGCTGGAACCTTCAATCTGAAGCACCACCGTCTGTTTCTGTACGGCTTCATTCTGTTACGTCTTCCATTTGTAGCAGCTCTCACGTGTCAGAAGACATTAAGACCATAAAGAATTATAATGTAGGCACAAAGCTTTATAGGGTTTGGGCGGAAACGAATGAAGGAATCGTTTTGAACTCATAATTTAGTGTCTGATGCGTAGCGGCTCAGCAATGTACTGACAAGAATCTTAACCCTCCCAGTCAACTGCAACAGCACACACTCACTGTTGGTCACTCAGCTGTGAGCTGCTACTGGGGCCGGTGAACGCGCTGCATTTATGGCCCGTTGTAGTTCTTCATTTTCAATCCAGATATTATAATGACGAAGCATAAGGCTGGATGAATTAGACATGGATTATCCTGGATGAGGCGCTTGAGGGTCATTTTTGTACACTTTTGTTGTCGTTAGCCATTAGTTATCATAAACTCGCAGCGTAGTTTAGCGCACATTTATTTGTTGGTTGACTCACCACTGCTGTCTCCCAGCTCGCTCTTTCATTTTTTCAGCTGCACTCAGTTTTGTAGTTGTTAATTCACCACACAGATGCCAGGAATCCTGTGAGTTTTAAGTATTCAACGGTTCATTCAGACCAAATCAGCTTGTGAATACAAAATCCTTGAATTTATTGGTCACAAACACAAACAGGATGAATGCTGTGATTAATAGCGTCTTTAGCACCCACGGGGGACGGCGTGAACAAGTTTCCTGACTTGCAACTGAAGGGAATACAGCAAGTGTTTACTGGGATAATTGGTCCAATTACGTGATCTGAATATGTCTCCAGCAGCCCTCCGACTCTGGATGTGTCTCAGTAAACTGACCCCCCCCCCCGGAAGGTCATGGTCAGAACTGTTAAGCGGCAGGCACACACACTGGGGGGCACGCCGGCTGTGGTGGTGTCCGTCGACTGACCCAAGACTTAAGTGGCTGTCAAGGGGATGAATAGCTTGCCAGCAAGCAGCTGTGGCCTCGGTGGCCCAGTCAGGCCTGTGGCCCTCAGTCCAAGTGTCCCTCCGCATGTGAGAGCCACACTCGTGTCAGTGTTGTGGTGCTAAAGAGCCGGTTGGTTGATGCTGAAGATTTTGACAGAGTGGTCGGCGCTGGCGCTGGCGAGCTGCACCCAGGAGCTCTCCTCCTTGATTTCACTCTCCCTGTCAGTCTGTCCATCTTTGTCTCTCTTCACTCCGACCCAGCTGTCAGTCTCTCGACCTGCTCGGCCGGCGCTCGGCCTCCAGCGGAGCCTCTTGACTGCCAGCGCGTGGCTTTGTCTGGTAGACGATGTAGGGAAACAACAAGGACACGGCTCTTACTGGGACATAAGAGCTCCACACATCTCTGACTGGAACCATGCAGCTGCCTGAACTGCACGCTTCACATCTCATCATTTATTTAAATAATATTAGCAAAAAAAATAAGGATGATGCCCAATAAAACAGTACTGAAGCGATGGATCTTATTATTGTATCATTTAATTCTATATCTTAGTTTATCTGACCTCATTGATTAGAGAGAGCTGTAATAACACGCTGTCTCAGCCCGGAAATCAAACCATTTTTGATGCCTTCAAAATACACATTACACTTCATGTAATAAATGAGTGAAGAGGAGTCAACTGGGAACGTGTTTGGTCAAAGGCTTAATGGGGGACATGGTGTTACTATAATACTGCCTAATACTGTTAATATAAGATGAAGGAAGCTCTGTGTGTGTGTGTGTGTGTGTGTGTGTGTGTGTGTGTGTGTGTGTGTGTGTGTGTGTGTGTGTGTGTGTGTGTGTGTGTGTGTGTGTGTGTGTGTGTGTGTGTGTATGTGTGGTAGTGGAAGGATACAAAGGGTCTGTTGCTCCACAGCTGCTCCAGTCATGTCCTACTGCAGGATCCTGGCCGGGCCTCCACCTGTACAGCAGAATCCTTCCACCTTCCAGACCCACAGCAAGCAGGAAACTGTGGGAGGGACAGGACCAACACGTTAGGGTCACTGTGGGCAGAGACCCCTCAACCTGAGGGCCAGGACCCCCACAGAGATCAATTGTGGAGGTCATCAAGTGGTTGTGTGAAATGTAAAACATAAATCGTGCACTGGAAACTGTTCATTTCCATTCTACCACCTGTAGCAGACGTATTCATCTTCCTACCATCATCGTTCTTTCAGGCTGAAGCTGTTCATGTTGACCTTGATGATCCATTTATTTGAATAAATGTAAAAGCCAAATGGAATGTATTATTCCTCTGGACAACAGTAAGACATCTAATGATGCTCCAAAACTGGGATGTCAGGGGGCAGCCCCCCCCCCCCCCATACAGATCATTATGAGACTTTATGACAACTGAGAGTATCTCAGCATCTTTTGATTCTGTTGCATGTTGTCAAAACCTAATTGAACACATCCTTAACAATAAAGTTGGAAGTAATACAAAAAAAATGTGTGTGTGTGTGTGTGTGTGTGTGTGTGTGTGTGTGTGTGTGTGTGTGTGTCTACCTGTCATCAGAGCAAAGTACGGGGCAGAAAGACACGGCTGTGGCAGAATCGCCCACATCCAAGATGGAAGAACATGGTTTTATCTCAGGAGGAAGTCTGGGGTCCCCAGGCTCCTCCAACGGGCCCCACACGATCACCTGCATGTGCACAGAAACACAAAGCTGTGTGAGCAATCACATCTGGCTAAGAGGAGGCTGATGATGAGCTCTGCAAAGTTGGAATACCGACGTGATTCTTTTTGAAAATGGCAGGAAAATTCCAACATTTACCTTCTTGTCCCGACTGGATGTGACAAAATATTTACTATCAGGACTCCAGTCACATGACCAGATGATCCGGCTGTGTATGGCTGTATCCTTCCCAGTATGAGCGTGCAGCGAGTATTGAGGTACTTCACCTAGAACACACACAAAAACCAGATTAGACTAAGAAGAAATTCAAAATTCTACCAGTTCTACCCTCCAACGGTACAACGCCACCCCACAGGAGATGAGCTGCTAGTAAAAACTTTGCTCTATGTTCGCTGTAGCATGACATCGGCATATCTAGAGCCCCGTTTCACAGCTCCGGGGAGACAAAGGTTCTCCCAGGCGACAAATAAACAAGCCAACGAGACAGGAGACCTCATTCCAGCGCTCCAGCGCAGTCAGTTTTGGTTTATGACCTGCTGCTGTTTATTTCTCCAGCTGAAGCCATTTCAACCTCTAGATTGGTTTCCCCCAGAGAGCTTGTTTGTATGCTGCTGGCAGCTGCCTGTCTACGCGTCTGCAGCACTTCTGTTCTCCTCTAACAAACACACATGCGCATACACACACACACACACACACACACACACACACACACACACACACACACACACACACCACCTGCAAGTAGACACAGTAGTAAAATTGCAGTGTTGCTGCAAATGTGAGTTAACTAGCATGTCGAGCCGTGTGTATTCACACATCTCTCTCTCTCTCTCTCGCTCTCTCTGCTGGTTTTTTAGGTCACACAACTCTCCCTCTGTCTCAGTTTGACCAAACAGAGATGAACACCAGACACAAAGTAAAAATGTTTTTTTAACATAAACAAAAAAAACCAAAACATCAAGGATACAGTGGAACATTTAGAGTCGACGCAGGTTAGATTTCTAGGTGCTTCCCCCAGGAAGCACCAGCAGAGGTCGGAGGAGGAGCGACGGAGAGGAAGAAACATTTGTTTGATCAGTGCTGACCACATTTAACCCTACTGCCAGTGAGGCTGTTTCTGTGTGTTCTTCACATCACCTTGAGTGATTCAGCAGCCAATAAGAACAGACGGACCCCCCGCCTCCCCCCCCCCCCCCAAAAAAAAACCAACCACAATAACAGGGGGATGTGCCAGTCTGGTTAGCCTCCGTTGTTGTCCATTAAGACCATCTAGCGCTGCCACGGGAGCCATGCGATGTTCTAGGAGGTAATCCTCGGGGCTTACACGTCGTGTTGCACTCACCTTGGAGGCCAGGTTTAGGTTTGTGGTCTATGTGGAGCTGCTGAGAGACTCTCACACACACATTTCCCAGGAACAGACTCTTGCTTACAACAGGAGGTGAAAGTAGAGTGAGGACACACTCTTCCTTCCTTTCCTCCATTGATTTGAGAGACAGTGAGGGAATATATATAATAATATTAACTTTATAATACGTAATATATTGTTTTTCGTTTATTTCTTTTATCCCTTCAGTGAGTTTGATATCGAGCATCTTTGCAGCGAGCGATAATGTCTTTCACCTGAAGGACCAAATTAAATGCCGGGACAATAACAAGCAGTGCAAGAGAATAGACTTCCACTAGCAGGCTCCTGCAATATTTCACACTAAAAGGAAGTTAGCAGAGTTTCAGTCCCTGAAATGGTTAGAAAAAAGAAACTAAAAAAGAAAGTAAGGAGGATGGAAGCCCTGGATTCCACCCTGTCCCCTTCTCACCTGGACTATCAGCTGCAGGGGGGTTCTGTCTCCATAGAGACCAGGTGCGATCGCGGGACACAGCCAACAGCAATCGTGCGTTGGGAGAAAAAGCCATCTGGGTGACGGTCAGGGTGTGGCATGGCAGCGTCTGCAGCTGCCGCCATGTGGCTGTACTCCACAGCAGCACTGATGCGTGCTCAGCTTTTGATGCCTGCAAAGAAAACGCCATCACCGCGCCGACAGTGGCTGTGCTTGAACTTCTGATCATATCTGACAATCTCCTTCGACCAGTTTTAAAAAGCACATTTCTCAATTTAATAGTTTAAGTCACTTTATATCTTCACATAGATAGATGCCAGCAAGGAATAAAAGGTGGAAGAAGGGGGGTTGGAAGAGTCGACTGAAGGAGGGGAGGGAGGAGGGACGCAGGAGAAGGAAGAGGAAGACGAGTGTGTACTGCTGCACAATCAAGGGCAGCACAAGGTCAGCACCATCACTACCTGGCTGACAGTATGTGTGTGTATGAACATGAGCACGTTGTGTTAATGTGTCAAGCTGCACTCTCCTGACTCTGACGTCTTCCTCTGGTCACATCTCTCTTACCTTGCACGCAGAAGCCACCACCGTCCTGGTGCTGTCAGACGCCAGGCAGAACATCTCAAAGCCGTGGCCGTACCTGGACCAGACAAATAAATGAAGTGCAATCACAACCACACTGAACACATGGAAGGACAGGTGAGTGACAGCGGAGAGCGTCATGCCTCCGGGGAAGCTCCGGCCATACGAGCTGACAAGACACTAAACTCAGAACTACATCAACACTGGTCAGACTGACGCACAGAACAATACAAACGCAAAACAATAAAAAAGCAAGATGTGTTTGCTGTCATGTGTTGTACGTGGCAGCCCGCCACGTTCACAGCACATGACATTTACATCGATGAATTAATCTGCTGCTTGTATCCTAGCAGTTCAGAACCAAGCAAACACAATCTAACATCCTCTTGAGGTCGTAGAACTCATGGCAGCCTTAAGTGACCGCGGTAGTTTGGCTCAGCCTCCGGGGTGCCAAGCGGGGTTTTGCTTTCGCGTTTCATCAAACACACGCATCATTACTTTGTAGCTTGCTGACGATGACCTGGTTGTTTCAAAAGGTCAAAAAGTGACAAGGTCAGACTGAAAACAGAGTTTCCTCCAGCTCAAATGTTGGCCAAACTCTTATCTAATTTATTTGCAAGCTTTTGGTCAGAGACTTCCTTCAAGGCATTGTTCTAAAATGTCAACAGCGTGCAAGTCGGGGGGGGGGGGTGTGTCCTCCCCCCTCCCTCCTCAAGAAATCTTTCAGATGCTGCTGCAATTTAGCACAAGAGCAAGAGTTATTATTTATGCCACAAAAATAGTCCGGCCACTTACTCATTCTAATGTTTCTATTATGCACTAAATGATTTAGTGGAGTAAAGCCAAACTGAGGTAGAGAGGCAACACACACACACACACACTCACACACACACTCAATGTACATACAGCAGATAAAAGGCCACGCTATATGTCATTTTTATGGTGAATTGACTAGTAAATGAATCTAGCGTTGGTCCACAAATGGAGACAATCCATTCTGCCTGGAGAAGAGGCTCATGGGATGGCAGGAAGCTGGATGATGAATGAGGCGGGAGCAACAACCAACAACTGTAGGAAGTGCATCATTTCCAGATATAATAAACCCTCTGGGCACAAGTGAACACACTTCCATCAGGAAATGGTGATTCATTGAGAGGAGTAGAGCAACCAAAATGTCTTTATAGGGAAGGAAGTGCATTAAAAAGGAATATTTAATCAAGGCTGTAAGGCAACGTTGGCCCAGAGCAGCTTAAGAAGAAGATTTCCATGTTTTACCCGCATGGTCAATCAATGTTTATGGTCAAATGGAGGCAGTTCAACAGTGTCCTACATTGACTGGGAATGTTGAGTTCCACAGACGCGTCACAGGCAGCACGTCACAGGCAGACATTCCTCTTTTTTCTCCATACCAGTTCAGTCTCCGTCTGATGGCCGATAATCATATCAGCCCAGTTTTGCTCAAGTCTGGTGTTGATGATGAGGATACAATTTCCTAAATGATTCATGGGCTTTTCCAAATGTTTTGACTATAAAGAAAAACATTACTTTTTTAAAAATTACTGGCTGTTTCAATGTGTGCACAATATGAATATCATATCAACTCGTTTTATACAGATAACATCAATATGAACTATCAACATTTGCAAAAGGATCCAATCTATTGCATTTCTATTTGACTCGTCTAAATAGGGCTGGATATCAAAACACTGAAACCTTTTCTCTCTCTATCAAACAGTGGTTTGCTCTCTGGTTTTTGAATAAAACTCACAGGTCTCAACATTCTGGGTTTTGTGTGTAAAATTGGGTGGAAACAATGAGAAAATTTGAAAATTGATGGTCCATCGTCACTGACATTAACACAGACTCCATAAGACACCCAAAGTTTGATACAAGAGGTCTTCAAGCTCTGGTTAATTTCAGTTTGTCTGCAAAAGAATAAGTGCAAAGAGAAAAAAGACTCGTCATAAAATGGATCCTGCGCTGTGACATCACTCTTGCTCCTATATGGCTTCATTGTTGGAAAAGTTTACTCTAAAAGCCTCGAGAACAAAGACGTTCGAGGGGCAGCACAACCCCTGGCGACCCAGGGGTGGAGACTACAAGAGGAAAAGGCCTGTAGTTTTTCTCTTAATACCCACTGTGTCAGCGTGTGCTGGTGTCAGAAGAGGAACAGACTCTGCAGCCATTGCCTGATCAATAGAACACGCAGACAAAAAATTATTTCTTCAATTAATTACTCGTACTATTAACGCTGATGGGAAATGGCCTTTAACTGGGACACCAGACTGGATGTTGTTTATACCAGCAGGTAAAAAAAAAAGCTGAGAGGGTTTGAATTATCTGTCAGCTGAGAGACATTTGGATACTCACAGTTTCTGGACCTCAGGCCAGAGTGTGTTCTGGAGCAGATGATCCTCTGGCGGAGGCTCTGTACACACATGCACACACACACACACACACACACACACACACACACACACAAGTTAACCACAGATTTTCTTACATAATTGTCATTTATGAGGCCCTGAAAACTGAGCTGCTTTAAGATTGAAATGCAACCAGATTCCAATTTGCTAAATGAGGATTACACCCAAGTGGCTATTATAATTTCTCTCTTTTAAATCCCTGTACTGCTCAACCAAAGAGTGACAGATGGAGCTCTGAATGTCTGCATGTAACGTGATACGTGGGGTGTGATATGTATAGGAGGAAAAAGAAATACAGAATAGGTAGCACAAAGGGACAAGGAAAGAAAGAGTGAACGAAAAGCTGCAGTATATGCTAGACTGAACATGATTGATCGCCTGGAGACAATGTTCTCTCACATTCACATACGGCTTCTTTTACCAGCTTGCATGAAATCCTTCGCTTGCCGTTTCCCAGAAGAAGAAAAAACTATTCTGAAACAACTGCAGCTTTATCTCAGAATTCTTACTGGCTGCTGGCTTTCAAGTGAGATCAACTCAACTTGGGTACCAATCCCTCTCCCTCAAACCGCAGGCTCTGCACGAGCCTGCACAGTCTGTCTGTTGCACTGAACTGAAAGTTACATCCCGTGATGCTTAATCGTTCATTTAATTGATTTAAAGCGATATTTCACCTAGAGAGTGTTGGGGGGGGGGTTTGCCTTTCAAGTAGTAATACTTGTAGTCTTGAGCTCACACAGAGGTGTTTTCAATGCTGCATCACGTCTTTGTATCTTCAGAAGGCAGAAAGAGTTCTGCTGCAGTTTGCAGTTGGTGGCCAGGGTTGCCGTTAGCTTCAAGCTAAGAATGCACGGCAGGCTGATGCTACATTCTGGAGACACCGTGATGCAGCAGTGGAAAAAAGCAAACATCTGTTTATGTGTGCTTGAAAGGCAAAATGCACACTCTGGATAACTGTAATGCATTCTTCAAGTGATACTTCACCTAAAAATGATCATTCATCAACTGATTTCCTCCCCTGCTGAACGTTAGCCTTCCTGCTAGTCGCTACTGAGTGGTGTCACATTGTTGTAACAACAACAACAACAACAATAAAAGATCATTTGAATATCATTTTAGCAACTGTTTCCACACTTGGCTGCACCCTAGTTAGCCCAGGGTCAACAATACTTAACCTCTGCAATCATGTAAGCATGCTTCCCAATTAGCATTACAGATGAAATGTTAGCTTCATGGTGATACAACCCTTGACAACCCCTATCACTGAGATCTTTCCTCTTTGTTTGATTTCTCATTCATTAGCAACTATCAGGCTCCTTATTTTTCCTTCCCTGTATTCTTTTTTGCTCCTCGTCTTAAGATTCCTTTGTAACAACTTCTGTTCCTGCAATATTTCTCCTTCAGCTCACATTACTGCTTCCTGTCACCTCTACTTTCCCCATTCTACCACCCACCAACCTTTTCTTTTCATGCCTCCACTGCTGTAATACCATCAGCTTCCAGGAAACCTTAAGCACTATGGGCTCTCGGCCTGGAGCACAGGGGGGAGCACAGAGTAATAACTCTCTGTCCGTCTGGCTGCATATCATTGTCTCGTGTAAGAACATCCAACAGGACAGAAAATGTGTATGGAGGCTACACAGTGAGCTGCAGAGAGGAATAAGAATCAGGCTCTCAGACTGTAGAGGCAGACAGGGATGCATTTTTTGAACCAAAGTTATTCATCTGAGAGGTTTAAATTGACTGGGGGTTTACTTTTAAGCAATACTATATCATGTTTGAAAATGTCTGGTTTATTTATGTACCTGTCAGGTTGAGTGGCTGAAAGTACGAGTCCTGGTATTGGTCAGATACACTGTTGAACTGCTCCTCCTCTTTGGTTTGTGAGACACGGTCACCTGTAAATTGAAATTTTATATATATATATATATATATATATTTTTTTTTTTCACATTTTGTCACTCAGATGAAACAGAAGTACCAAATACAACCTCCATTACATCCAGCGCTTCTGTTATTGCGTCAAGCTCGTGGAAACTGAGGTAAACACTCAAAATGAAGAGCAAATGTTTTACCTTGAAAAACAGCCTTGTTGGACAAACCCAGCGCGGGAGTGCTGGCCCCTTCAGGAAGGTTGGCACAGTCCTGGTGACAGGCAGACACATATGAACACCATCAGTAACCCTTTAGGGTTTTAAAGAGGAATCGCTGGCTTTTAAAGCCTCTGGTCGGCGCCATGGTCTGGAGGCCCCGTCTCCTTCCATCCATCCATCCATCCATCTTCTTCCGCTTACCCAGGGTCGGGGTGCGGGGGCAGCAGCCTAAGCAGAGAAACCCAGACATCCCTCTCCCTGCTACTTCGTCCATCTCCTCCAAATTTGCCAAAAAAATGTCCACTGAGACAATCAACAATTAGTTAATGACACTATTTAAAATCTAATAAATACTCACATTAGAAGTCAACAGCTTTTCTATTGAGGTTCCAGAGATGTTGGCGAAGTTCTCCACAAAATTACGAGGAGCTTGAAACACCCGCAGGACCTTCTCATCCGCTCCAGACACAAACTCAAACCTCCCAACCATTGCAAGACACTGCATGTTGTAGCCGTGGATCTGTGGTCGCGAGATCTCATGCCAAGTTGCCTGCAGAGGTGAACGATGCAAAAAGATATTATAAAACTATAAAGCTGGATCGAACCTAGTAGATTTTAAGAAGTCCCAGCATCTCAGTAGCTTGCTGCTGTTGTGTGTCCTTGTGTGTACAAGGTATTTGTAACCATACATTTGTGGTGAAATGCAGATTGATACTGGATATTTGAGCTCCACCAGTACCGGTAATTCTCTCTTATCTGAACTCTTCTAAATTGTTAACACACAAAAAATCATTTCAAACACTCACAAATTTTCTGCCATGATTGAGCATACATACTAATGTGTTACACATGTTTTAGTCTTATAGAGGGGTTTTTTTGTTTGTTTTTTACCTCTTTTTCATCTGCTCTCCTCCAAGGAGTGAAGAGTCTGGTGGTCTGGTCCGAGCCCACACTGATGATGAACTCTCCATCAGGATCCCAGCTGAGGTCCTGGACCGCGTTAAAGTGACCTGATATCACAACGCCGGGTCGCCACTCTCCCTGGGAAAGCCACACTGTCACTGTCAGTTCACACCTTCCTATGTGGGATGTCCTATCTCAACTATCCCCACCCACTCAACCAACACACACACACACACACACACACACACACACACACACACACACACACACACACACACACACACACACACACACACTTACAGTATCTTAGACTACGGCTACTTCTCAGGGACACCCATTAGAGATAATTTGCAAAGCCTGTTAAATTTAGTGGCTGACTGATTACATTAATCCTTGGTTCTCACGTAATATAACGTCAACGCAACGCAACGCCATCAAGTCTTAATTCAAACAACCTTGCCTTTGCAGTGCTGCAGGAAAAGGTCACGCGTCTTGTGTGCATCAAGACCACTCACCTCTTCGTCTTGGTCTCTGCACCAGAGGTGTAGCGCTCCATGAAAAGCATGAGCAATGATCATGGATCCATCTGGACTCATCTGGCAGCCGTAGAACCCCAGCGTGTTGCCACCTACCTCCCCTACGCGCACCTTGTATGAAAGAACACATAAAATGTTGAAGGGGGGTGTGGGGGGTGATTATTTCTGACCACAGGAAACCGCTCATCGGCTGTTTGAAACACACTGGTTTCAGGCATCAGGTGGGTGAGGAACATTTGGTTTCTGGGTCAGAGTCGCTTCCTAGCAGCATAAATAGATGAAAGTAACCTATAACCACATGAAACTGCATCAACTGCCACATATGGAGAAAAAGAGAACAAAAATAGGTTGTTTTTGTGGAATAAGCTCCTATTTCTGAGCTCTATGAATTGAACACCTGCTCTCACCCTATGAGTCTCTGGGTAAACGGCACTGATGTCAAACACATGGGTTTCATCTAAAACTTGGGTCAGAGCAAAGCAGAGAAAAGTCTGTCAAATCTGTTCTTGGTTCTGCCTGAGACGTATCAATTAACAGCCACACAACCGCTGACAGACAGAAAAAAAAAAGAAAATTAAGCTGACAAGTCAGATGAAAAATTACACAAAATGGGACTTATTAGAAACTGTGCTGTGTTTTTGTTTTTGTTTTTTTTTTACAAAATACATTTGTCTGTTTGCAAAATGAAAGCAATGGCAGTGTACATTATCGCATTAAAAAATAATCATGAAAAATGGCAAAGCTTGAGAACAAAGAAGGATTTACATAAATTGGATTTGGGTGAGAGCCTGTAACCCCTGCGTCAAATTCATAGGGAAGATCATGCAGACAGACAGTGTTAACCCGCCACGGCGTCCGTCAAAGGATAAAACGCTACTGAACATCCCACCCATTTAAAAAAAAAAAAAGCCTACAATCGCAGCCTCTCAGGTCAGAGCGATGCTAAAAAATAAAAATCTGTCATTCAGGATTCTAACTGCCCATCCAAGCATTGGCTTTAGTTTGTCAAGACAGTTTTGTATTTAATTGTGGCTTCAAATCTCTATCTGCAGGAGGGAGCCCGTTTAGATTCAAGTTAGTAATTACATTAAATTATTTTTGGAATTTTAAAAGCATCGAAAACATAAAAGTGTACTTGAAGACGGGACAACAGTGGATTAAATACAACATTTCAAACATAAAAGCTTCTCATTTGTTCTAAAAATGTTAAAGTGAATTAAAAACTGTATTCAATCACTCTTTTATTGGCATTAACATCCATAGAGAGCCGAAATGATGTTCTAAAATAGAGGTAACAAGATCGTATTAATAGCTCATCCCCCTGCTTACATAACCAGCAGGTTTCAATGCAGGATTACGGGACAAGACAGAAATGTTACACACCAACATTTAGAACCAGACATAAACTGAAGAGTTTAAACATGAGTTTTTAACTATGTGTTGTGAACAGTTTGTGTTGTGAACTGTCTATCTTGTATAAGAAAATCAACTCCATCCTTCAAAGATAATTCAATAGTTGGAGGAGGAGGAGGGGGGGGGGGCAACTTTGCATCTTTTTGACTCCACCAGAAAACAATAATGTTAACAATCTATTTCTCCACTTAAAGTAAGAAATCTACTTGCTGTTTTGAGTCCAAAAGGTCCCCTCGAGAATTTGAAAGGCATTTGTGTATGAGGTCAACGTCTTCCTGCCAGGAGGAATACAAAAGAATTTAAAAAAATAAAAAAAAGTCTGCCTTGATGCCTTGAGGTGAGCTGGACTCAGGTGGGAGATCTATTCAAACTGACAGTGGCAGAGCCCTGGAGAGGACTACACTGCACCCACAGCAGCACTTTGGTCTGCTCCTAGACGTATGTTAAAAAGGAAACAGTTCATCACGCCAAGATGACTTGACCTTTGACCACTAAAATCTTCTCATGTCATCCTTCAGCAGCACTGGACATTAGAGCCAAACTTGAAGAAATTCTGTCAAAGCGTTCCTGAGAAATCACATTAACAAAAAATAGGGCTTATGGAAGAACAGATGCAAAGACAAGCCCAAACCGTAAAGCTTCAGTCTCACTGCCGAGCAGGAGCGGAGGGTGTTCCGTCAATAAGCCCTGAGAAATACCCTGAACGCAGTTAAACAACAACAGCAAGACGCAGTCAATGTTAATATTAGATGTTTTGCAAAAAGTGTGTTTCAGAGGAAAAAAAAAAGAATAAACATAAACAAGGAGCTCAGTTCTTCACTACGTCCACATGGTTCAACTGCATCGACTTGCAACTGCAAAGATTAAAACCTGAAACGTGCAGCTTAGTCTGCTGGCTCTCCTTGCAGCAGATTGAAGGAAAAACACAATGAGGATTTTGAATTGATTAAACAATATGTAGACGCAGACAGACTGAAAGTGGAAACACCAAAAAAAACATCAGCAGTGACACAATTTTCTGCTATAAAATGCCTCAGTCAAGCAGCCTTCTCAGGGAGCTTGCATGGGCCATGAATGACCTTCAAAATAGGACCTAACTGCAGGCAGAAACACAGCGGAACTAATGATCCGACTCTGAACGGCATGATCCTCCAGCCTTCCAGAGGGAGGGAGAGTGGACAGGGTGACAGTCAGGTAAGGACGCATGCTGAGAGGGAGAGTGAGAGGGAGAATGAGATGCAACATTAAGCAGATTGATTTTAAAATTCTGCACACAAGAGCCCACCGTAAATCATGCAAAAACTCACGGAGGCAAAAAAACGTCATCTGTCTTGTTTACGAGAGGTGGAACAATATGGATGCACGACGTGCCTTATCACTGGTGAGCGGGGGTACGGGGGAGGAATGGAACAAGGACAGCGAAGAGGGGAGGGCATATATCATTCCTGCAGGGAGGCAGAGGCAGAGGGAGGCACCCATACAGCACAGAGCTAATCAACTTTTCTGGCTGCAACACTGACCAGCACAGTCAGTTTCTCGTGATGTCAGTAAAACGAAGGCCGCGATAAGTTTAGAAATGTACATGTTGGGTTTCTTTGGGTCGATATGCCAATATATTGCAACGTGCTTGTCCTGCTGCATCCTGACTGAATCATCTGGTGTTTTTGTTCTTATAATCACAATAAAAACCTGATCAACCTGTTTTTAAAAAAATGGATTCGATTGAAATTCTCCAATGTGCGTCAAGACAAACACATCCAGGGCATCCAACTGTGATTACTTTGTCTGATATTGTAGTTGTGATATGCTTTGCAATATTAGCAATTTCACTCCGACCAACAGTAGAGCTGCAAGCTAAAAAAGAAAAAAAAGAAAAAAAAGAAGAAGAAGAAGAAGGCGGCTCTGCTGACCTCACGGCAGCAGCAGCTTTGCAATTATCGTTCATCAAAATTGGTTTCCAAATAATTTTCTCAACTCATCATTGCACTCGATACTTCAGTCCTCTATTACCTCTGCACATATATTAAGTCGTTTTGGTTTGAGGGGCTTGTCTTAATTCTGCCACGAGGCCAAGTGTAACTTGAGGAGAGTACACAAGCCGAGGTCTGAAACAGGCTCTCTGTCTCCGACTCAAACACACACAAACCAACAGTCCCTCCAGGCTTTGCGGTGGCCCACTGTGGTCAGTTTGAGATGTTAATTACGACCGTGTCTCGTTAGTAAGATGTGCTTTACGCAGCGGTTTGCCCCAGCCATCCTGCTGCTAACCCCGCTCACCATTAAATCTCACCAATTACTCTAATCAGCGTGAAGAAGTGGAGCACGTTGTCGTAAAAACTGGCTAATCAAGACACGTGGCTGTTCATTTACCGGATCTGCTCTGCCAAAAACGTCAATGTCCCGTAGAAAAGCTTTTGTAAGGTCTTTTTCATTAACTTAGGGTCTTTAATTATGTCTCACTCGTTAAACTCAGGACTAAATGCTAACTCAGTTGAATTCATAGACAAGTCATTATTGCGCATGTGTGTTTGTGTGTGTATTAGAGGTCTGAAGGTTAACCAGGTGGTTGACCTGTCAGGTCAAAAGCTTTGGTTCCTTACTTGAAAAATAGAACCTTGTTGGAGAAACGGAAACAGAAGACCAGATTTTGCACGTCTACATGAAACAAAAAAGGCTTCCAGGAAGGGTTTTTTTTTTTTTTTCTTCCAAACATCAAGACAGAAGTCTGAGCAGAGAAGAGATTGGTCACGCCACACTTGACTTCAAATGCTTTTCCTCTCCACTGACCACCTTTGTCCAATCATACTGAGAAGAATATGTGACATCAGTGGAGGCTTCAGGCCCTTATCATTCCTCCTTTGTCAGTGTGAAGACAGGGCCAAGAGTTACGGCTTTCATAGCTGCTCCTTTCTGTGGACTTGCTTGTCGGTGTGGATAGAAATGATGAGATCAAACGTGCAAAAATTTAACCGTTGGGTGACGTTCAGGATCATGGGTTGGCCCAGTGCATATTTGTGTGAATCCTTAAATAAACTAACCTAAAATTTTAATTTTCACATTAGACAAAGGTCTAATTTGCAAATTAGACTCTGTTTGTACATATACTGCTAAGCCAGGGATGCAAATATATCCTGGTTATTGTCGATATCATCTTACAGCTTGTTCCCCGAAAAAAGAAAAGAAGATGCAACAAAACTGGTAAAATGTCTCATAACAGCGATAATTCCAAGGTTTGTCCTTCAACTGAGAATTAACAGTCGCAGGAGGGACAAGGCTCACCTCTCAAACCACGCATCAGCTGAGCATAGCGCTCTGGTTGGACTGGAAGCTGCATGTTCCAAATGAAAAGAAGTTCTACAAGGTGCCGCGGAAAACCACAGGGTACTCACATGAAGCATCAATGGATCAATGTACAAAAGTGTACGTTCACCAGTGACAGCCCAGGGCGCTCCCCTGGTATCGAAAAAAGGAATCACTCGCTGTTTCCATTAAGTTTTAGAGCACTCCAAAAGAGGAAGTGCTCTGACTCATATAGGCAACGTCACAGTGGCTGCAAAAAGTAAATCAACAAAACCAGCCTATCGGCCCACGGGTCCGGTTCTGGTCAACAGCCGGAGGGCGTCTTAAGGAGTTCAGTTTGTTTGGACAAGCTGGTAATTCTTCTTTGGTTACAGCCAGTATCGACCCTATTTCTGCTTCTCCAGAGACGAAGGAAACGTTTGTGAATGTGCTAAACTGTTTTTGTTTTGTTTTGTTTTTCTTACAAAACAAAATGATAATAGGGAAAATGTCCCTCTGGTATATATACCAGATAACAAAAGAGCCAAACAGGGAAAATGGAGGCTAGGGTGGTGGCATACAGACGCGTGGGAGACTTCAACCCTGTTCTTCCCCTTCATCAGCATAAGTGCTCCCACCATCAACCGAGAGCACAGGCTCACATAATTGCATCACAATCACTCAGACTTCCTCTGATCTTTCACACAAGAATCACAGTGCTAAAAGACAACCGCCACTCTGGAGACAGAGAAGCTCCCTAACAGGACACCGAACACTTCACACTCCATCACTCAAGACACATCCAATGTAGTACTTAAGTCCATTACTTAACTAGGGACTAATACGGCTGTGAAAGTACTTGATTGCAAGTAAAGCTTCTGCATCACTGAAGTAAATGTATATAAGTATAATGTGATAAGTAAATGTACTGGATTGGATATTTATGTGTGCCTCGTCTCCTTTATGCTATTATAAATGATATCAGCAGGAGTTTGAGTTAGTCAAAGTGGTGATCATTTTAAATACTTTTTAATGCTGCAACTAATGACTGTTTTCATTATGGATTCATCTTCTGATCATTTTTTCCATTATTCTATTGATTGAAATTCTGAACACCGTGATTGTCGCGTTCAACCGAAACCCAGTGACACCTTGTAAAGGCCTAATTAGTCTGATCTATGGTTCAGGATTCGCTAATAAAATAAACTTCAAGCATCAAGACAAGCAACACTTCATTTTTGTGAAGCCGACACAATGGAGAAATCAATGAGAAAAGTGGACAATTAATTCCCTAAATCAGGTTTGCTGAACTTGAGTAAAATGGTGTGTATTTTAATTTTAAAAACAGCATACTTTACAAATTCTCCAATGAATAAACATTTTTAAGCAACAAGTATTATATCCTGGCATATTACTGTGATCAAATACATCAAATATGTACTTAAATACAGTACTTGAGGAGACCTACTTAGTCCCAGGTGGGACTAACCCAATGAGGATGATTAATCCGAGGTGAGCCGTTTCTGTGCTGTGGGATGTGTGGCATACGTCCCAGCACGGGCTGTCTGCATGTGTCAGCTTGCCTACGTCAGTATTCTGTGTGTGTGTGTGTGTGTGTGTGTGATATCTTTATACCTGTGACAGAGTGTTTCACAATGTGAAAAGGTTATTCGAGGTACTCCTGAAGTACCTGAGAAACTGCCAGTGGTAGAAAAAAATAGAGCCGTGGGGCAGATGGGCAGAGAACTGCTTTTTCTTTGCCGTCCACACTTATGTTAAATTTAGCCCCATTCTGACACAACAGCAGCTGTTGAGAGCGGGGGGGGGGGGGGGCTGGGAAGGAGGAGAGAGATAATGTGAGAGAGCTTGATGAGACAGGAGAGGAGAGAAGAATTCACAATAAAGACAAGGAGGATGGAAAATGACAGATGCAGGAAGGTGAGAGGGGGGTAAAAAATAATGAGAATGCTAATGCTAAACTGAGGCTGTGACATGTTTTCTCCCAGTCTCTCCATCCCTGTTGGATGTGTTGGGAAATAGTCTGGAAAAAAAGAGGGTTCAGTGAGTGAATGATAGAGGGGAAGACAGGGGAGGACAACCTCAGCTTGTCTAAACTCACAAAGGTGCGCCAGCCTCTGCGCCTCTTCATCACTGCCTATCACTTCTATTCCTGACACCTCAATGTCAGGGAGAGAGGAAACCGACGCAGGGGCTCCGACAGACGGAGAGAGGAAACTGGGGGAGGGATCAAGCTGTGGATGATAGCAAGAACCGGGGAGAGGGAAACCAGCAGAAGGCGGGACGTAAACCGATGTGTGTGCATGAGAGTGATGGCACCATGTGTAAGATCTGGTTTGTATTCAAGTCTACACCTACCTGCTCCACCCAGACCCCAGATCCCTCCTCAGGAGCCCACAGGATCATGGTTTTGTCCATAGATGCAGAGAGGAGACTGAGAGGCTGTTGCAACCCACCGCCTGCAGGGGGAGACAAAGATACAATCAATAAACAAGCGGTTCCAAATACTTCTGCCTTGCCATCCAGTGGGTTGACTTCCCACACGCCTCGTCACGTTGTTTCCCGGATGATTGTTTCAGTTTTATAGCCTGTGGTGTAAAGAACTGACCAGTGTTTCACGATATAAAATTAAGATTGCAGATCAGTGAAATAAAGACATGATTTAGAATGTAGAATTATTTCTAACCACCATACACAATTTTGTTCGAGAGATTCTGTGTTTTTCTTTTCACGTTGCGTGATTGGGCTCTCCTGACACTTTACATCTTGGTCCATCGTTCTCAACAAGATATTGTTTCAAAGAAATAGATGAGCAAACCAACACAAAAAAAAATCCAAACTTTGAACTCGGCTGTGACCAAAATAAATTGTGCATCACTGGCCTCATCATCTACAACCTGCAAAAATATCTGAAACAAACTTGGATGTTATAAAGAAATCTTGATGTAGTGAAATTTGAATGCAACCAGAGTTTACAGAAAAAAACGAGCACATCTCTCTGTTACCCCCTTGAGAACTAATTAACTAAAACCCAAGCTTTTTTCTTTTCTTAGCAACTGTCACCCTCTCTTGTTGGCATTTGTAAGCAACAGCATCGCAAGACAAAGGCAGTGAAATGATGTCCCCTAGCTTTGCATGCAAGTCATTTATTTACTCTCACTTGCTCTCTGAAAAGTTGAATTGTGTCTGACTGAGAAGGAAAGATTTGGTTCTGTTTTGGACAAATAAAAGAGAGAGAGAGACTCCAG
Organism: Aulostomus chinensis; assembly: GCF_037954235.1. Lineage (NCBI taxonomy): Eukaryota > Metazoa > Chordata > Actinopteri > Syngnathiformes > Aulostomidae > Aulostomus > Aulostomus chinensis. Next base: position 4,902,813 of record NC_141341.1, on the reverse strand, counting down.
ACAAATTCTAGCAGGAACCTAATGTGAATTGTCGAGGATCTGAAAAGTAGAAGTGGGAAGTAAAATGTTACATTTACACGTACCTCGTGACATTCAAATACCTGTCTTTTACCTTTTCTTTTCACGGCAGATATCTGGATATGTCATAGCAGGTAAAAGCAGGTGTAATTTATCATGGCACAGCTTTACAGTGCCAATGAAGTAGCATGCACAACAGCAAGGCCCATCTGAATGGAACAGGACCATAGCTGGTGGTATTAATTACACCAGCTATTAATTAGAATAGTTGTAGCATTTTCCACCAGGGATGCACATGAGGTTGTAACATGGAGCCGGTGTGAACAGACTCGGCTGTTCGGTGTATTCGTGTCCTGGTGCTCCACAGCGATGCTTCCATGGCTGTGTACATGTTTTTTAGTTGTATCTAAACGCAGAGCCAGAAAGACAAGCTGATGTACGAGCGTATAGGTGGCCAAAACACACACCGGCGTAAAGGAGCAGAGCAGAGTGGAGCAAAATAGCCTGACGAAAATCAAGAGGAATGTTCTTCAGCCAGGCTGCCGCTCACAGGAGAACCGATGCTTTGTGGTGCTTCCACCTCCTGTGTGTCCCTCTCATTACGCTGCCGGCTTTGCCAGCTGAGAAAGGTGGAAATTTCAGCGTTTTGTAAATTCAACCTGAACAGAGCAGCTTTGCCTAACTGCCTCTCTGGTCAGTGCTGTACATCAATTCCAGAGCAGCTTACGATGGGAAACACTTGACTGCCACACCAAATTTATCACTCAGCTTATCCATGTGGATTCATTCTATTACACTAAATTAGTTACTCATAGTTATAACATTTCTATACATTTTTCATGCACAATATGATGTAATACTTGAGTGAGCAGGTTTAATTTTGTGTTTATTAGACAATCTTTGTATTTTTTGTCTTAACTGATGATAAATAACTGGTCGAAGACATCATAAATAATCACGATGTTACTCACTATTTGAGCAGTTGCTTCAAGACTGTTACTCAAGGTACCTTTGCAGAGAGGAGGCTGCCAGTGGACTCCATAGACCCAGTTCTCATGGCCTGCCAGGACCGTCTCCAGAGACACGGCAAACACTGAGGACTCGTCTGGAGCAGGAAGATGGAGGGCAGATGGACACTTAGCAAGACAACAATCATGCTAGAAACAAGAGAAAGCTGCTGGACTAATAAATAAATATAAAGCAACAATAAATGTACATATACATGCATTTATGAGTGTTATGTTTCAACACCTGAATTGGTCCATAGCTGTTACTTACTGATGACAATATCATCTGTACAATAACTAGTATATATGATATTTTCATTTCTACATCCTGAAGAACACATAAATATTTCTTTAGTTCCACAAAGTGGCAAGAGTCAGATGACACCAATGACCAACCCTTTCACGCTTCCACATTATGTATGTGTTCCATAGATGCAGGTAAACACTCAGAGGGGGTTCGCAAACAACCATGAGCCATTATCCCATTATAAAGTGCCCCTCTTCAGGTTAGTTAATTAGCAGCCTTTATATAATGGAGCCTGCACGGCCGGCTCACCTCTCTCCTTCACTTCAAAAACGTCCTCTTTCATTTTGATGATGGTGTGATCGTCCTCTGTGCGGGCATCGGTCCCAGACTTGGCACACAGCCTCCACACTCTAATGAGACAGTCCTGAGAACAGCTGGCTAATAACAGCTCCCCACCTGAACACAGAGTTCCACAGAGAGAGACACAGAGAGAGAGAGGAACTGAAATCCTGAAAGACAACATGAACTCTGCATCGCTGCTGAGAGAGAAAATGTTGACGGAGCTGCAGGTGTTCAGTCAAACGGTGACTGGCGTGTCGGGCTTCGTATAGCTCATGCCGACTACACCTGAAAACTGGCTGTAAACTTTCGGTCTAGATTGAAACCACCGATGTGGTTTGAATCAGGCAACCCTGATCAGACATTCCAGAGGGGTCCCCCAGACTGTGACATGCTCAGCACTACAGCAGCATTACAGGCCAAATAAACACTGACAGGTGGTAAACAGAGCACATGCCACCATCTCTGAGTGGGACTGTCTCTAACAATTTGCTTCAGTGGTGACTGGCCTAGTTTTGCTCCTCCTAATCAAAATTCCTCTGTCTCGAACATCAAGTGCCCGCTAAGTGCTGCAAGATCAAGCCCGGAGGCCATTATCATTCATCATTCTCGAACTAATGACATAGAAAATAATTACAATTCTTTGTTTGGGCGCTCTGCTGAAATGATTTGTTCTGTTGATTTTCTTCAGACTGCTATGCTTGATAACCAACAGGCAACAAATACATTTGAAATTACATAGTGTTTTGAGTATTGAGTTAAAAAAAAATGAAAACACTGCGGTAGCAGCTTTTAATCAATTTATTTCTATTATTATTTCCATAAGTCGATCCTAAAATTTGTCATCAATCTGCTTCTTCTGAGACCTGTTCCGTGAGTTGTGATGATTAATTTTTAATTAATACCAATCTAAAGTGAAAAATCCCCAGTTATCAAGAGGATCTGACAGAAATAATGATTTCAATCTACTTTGAAAAAGATTACATGAACAGAAAATAAAAATAAAACTACAAAAGAAACAGAAACGCAGCATCGGTGTCTGTATCTAACAGCTACGCGGCATCTCTAGTGCTGCCGTTTGCCATCTGTGGGGTCATAAAGGAACAGAATGATTTACAGTATTTAACTCCTATCACAGTGGAGAGGGGGAAATTTCATAAAAACAAACTTCTATGTCTCCTTGCTTGTAGCTTGGCAGCGTGGAACAGGTCATAGACTGTGAGTGGGAAGGAGACACTGGTGGAGAGGGATGGTTAAGGAGATGAAATAGCTTTTACCCCGCCAGTACACTGCAGTAATGAAGTGCCCTTGAAGAGGGTTACACGATTAGCAGAGCCTGAATTTATTCCATGCATTGTTATGTTGCTACAACAGTACCATGAACAGCAGTTTTAGAGGTTAGAAACTGAGCCTAATTTCTGTTTGTCTTGAAAACGTTGTTTATCTTAAAAGTGGCATTCGTTGTTTTAAAGCTTCTTGCCGTGAAAGAATAAATGTGTCTGTTTTTCTCATCAAACTGGCTGGCTGCTGTTCCACACACCTGCCTCCACACCACGTTACCTGGCTCTGCATTACAATTGCATTACCCTCCTTTGTGGACGTGAAGATAAACTAAAGATAATGGACCCGCAAACACAAACATCTACTAACATAGAAGATAAGGCTGGATAATGAGAATTAGTTTTGTTATTCTTAAATATCGTTGTGGTTTTGAAATGCTTTCGTCTGTTCTGAAATTGTTTTTTTTCCTGAATTGTTCTCTTCTGAAATGTTGTCTCTTATGGAACGATGTTATGTTTTCCCCTTCGTACTGAGAAGAGATTTTTTTTTTGCTGAACTGACGACACTGTAAGTACGGATGTCACGGCTACCGATGACCGTGACAATTTGGGTAAAATTCGCAGATGAAGATTAACATCATTCTCATCAAGAGGCCCACGTGCATTTACCCTGCTTTTGAAACTCAGGGTAAATAAATACGGTCACACCCTTCTGCAGCAGCACTCTTCCACAAACACAGCCTGAGACGCTGAAATTGTAGGGGTTCTTTTAATATTAGCCCCACCCCCTTGTACAAATTAACATGACACTGAAACCATGGCGGAGGGCAGTATGAGTGAGGGTAACAGGGGAGCTTGGGGGATATATCAGCCCTCGAAAAGACCACATCAGGAGTGTGAGCTAATCTTCCTTAGCACCTGGAAAGGAAAGGCCAAACCAATCTAACTGCATGTATCAGTGCTATTTGAATTACTTCCGGCACATTCGAACAAAATAGTAATATATCCTAACTGTGATCATGTTTATAGTGATAATCATTATAGAAAATTTTCATATGTTCTCTAATTGTAATGGATTAGATCTGCTGACTGCAGCCTCAATCAGCTTTGATATTTGCTGCTAAGAAACTTTGATTTGAATTTGAAAAACTCCACTATTGTATATACAAACTATGTATCTGGTTTAATGCACAAGAAAAAAATGGCGTTTAACTGTGAACTCTTGTGCATCTTGAATAATAACACAGGTATTACATAAGGTGGGTTGTACTCACCTAAAGAAGTCCAGGACACACCGCGGACCCAGTCCTCATGGCCCTGCAGTGACATGGCTTTCTGGAGCTGTGGTGAAAAGACCAAAGTGTCGCCCTCCAACTTGAAATTCAAATTAAAGAGCAAATACAAGAGTGATGCGTATCGACCTGAGCTTACCTGCTTGTTAGACTGCACATACAGATGCACCCGTGAGTCATCACCCCCGCAGGCCAATATGGGAACTGTGAGAAAGAAGATCTAGGTTTTGTACACAAACATTAAGCACACACACACACACACATACCCAAACACACACACATACCCAAACACACACACACACACACACACACACACACACACACACACACACACACACACACACACCCACGGTAGGCTGCATACATTTCCATCAACATCTAGCCTTCAGAAACGGGAGTGAGATAGAAAGGAGGGATGAGTCACAGCATCAAACAGTCGAGAGGCTTGTAAAGAAGAGGAAAATGATGCTGAGACACTTCAAACACACACCACACTGTGAATATGACATTCAGTTACACGCATGAGCGCAGTGGTGCAAATTGAGATGGATGACATGTAAGGAAAAATGTGTGAGTGTGTGGCACAACATAGAAGATGTCTCTGCAGGAACAGCTTAGGCTTACCTCTGCTGCCTGGTAACACTGCCAAAGAGATATCCATCACGAAACCACCCCCAAACGATAAGGAATGGAGGCACTCGGCTGAGGAAACACATGGTGGACTTGGAATTAAACTTTCTGGTACATTATGAGTAATATGATGAGTATCATGCTAAAATAAGTGGCTTTGCGCCTGTAAACACTTCTGACTGACAGCAGATACAAGACTGTGAAGCCACACTCTGTATTCAGGGCACCAGCTAGGATTTCTTTCGCACCTCAACATTGCGCCCAGTGAATCTCCATGACTGTCAAACTGCACGAGTGTTCACTGATGGAGGCAGTTACCGGGGACGGCTCGGGAAACAGGTTACAGATACTGACTTAAACTCAGTTGGAACAATATTACAGTTAATACAACGGATGTGATTTCTGTCAGCGGCCTCTGTCTTTCCCAGTGAGGAAAAACTACACCTAAAACACCCTTTTAGCAAAGAGAGTATGGCAGAAACCTCAGGTAGCGCCAGAGAGGAGGGAAATTATGTTCCACGTTTTTAGAAATGTAACATACCTGGCAAAAAAGGGAAAGGTGCACTACTTCTTGAAAAGATTACTTTTTTTTTTTTTTTACAAAGATTGGACTCTAAAAAGATATCTACACGGAGTCTATGACACAAGTGCATTGCAACATAAGGAATTAAGAACACTTAAATCCTACTGCACTTGTAATTTTCCTCTACAGTCCTCTGTAAATGTATAAAGTGACACAGCCACATCCAACTACACAAAGCGATAAGCCAACATGGCTAATTGCAAAAGTGTCAAATGCACAAGAAGTTTGGGAATTGCTGGAGAACTTAATGACACAAATCCTGCAACTTATTTTGTCATATTTCAAGATTACAACAATAAATACAAAGGCCAGCATTCGTTTAGCTCTTGAGTCTTTCTGTCTCCTACCATCTTTGGAGTCGCTGCATAGCCACAGTCTGACTGTGGAATCAGATGCTGAGGAGGCCACCAGGATCTGTGAGTTGTCAATGTAGATGGCATCCACAGCAAAAACTGGACCAGTATGGCCCTTACACTCCACTGACTGGACAAACTGGGGAATGCAGAACATGTTTTAGAGTAAATCGTAGAACAAACAGCCAGGAATCATATGTCAGGAATGTTAGGAACCAGGTGGCCTACCTTCCCATCTTTAGCTTCCCAGACAATGAGGCGATTGTCAGAGCCTCCGGACACCAGATGGCTCTCTGGAGCTGCGAACAGAGAAACACCAACAGAAAAAGTCCATTGAGAAACCGCAGATTATGACTAAAATCAGGTGTGAAACGATTCTGAGACAGAGTCCTGGACCGTGGTAATAATAGCCATAGTCTTGTGTTTAACTGCGCCCAAAGGCTGTTTGCCAACCGCCAAAACATAGATGAGAAAGAGACCAAGACGTAAAAGAAGAGAAAGCTTCGACAAAATTGCACAACACAATTTGGAGAACGCCGGTCTCACAGTTAAAGTAAGTGGTGCACCAAAGAAAACCCAACAACAAGCATTGTTTAATATCTTTTAAAGTGTTCTGATGCTGCAGATTTATTTACTTGATGGACTGGTTTTAAGAGAAGGTTTTTTTGATTTCATGTTACCAGCGAGACAGGAGCGAGTCTCTATTACGGGGCAGTTTGAATGGTAAATCCACTCCAACGCCAACAGTGACAGAGCCACGCTCACCACAGTCGTCCCTGTGCACCCACTGGACAGCATTGACCCTGCCGGTATGTCCGTTCAGCATAGACACGACTCTTCTCTCCTGTAACAACACCAGATTGGGCATTTACTTTAATTACATCGATGCATTTGCTGTAGTAAAATGCGTAGTGAACCACGAGCTGCGTAAGCTAACTTTGACAGATTTAGTACCTGCGGGTCGTACAGAGCCACCGAGTTACACGTCCCGAACGCAATTTTCCATCCACGACCCCAAGAAACAACATTAGGAGTTCTGTTTGCTGAACAAGCTACATGGCATGTTTCTATTATAGGCGTCGCCATCTTTTTTTTTTTTTTTTTGACAGCTGACGTTGTGGTGTAACAGTAAATACGGCCGTAGCTAAACCACTCAGGCTGACAAGTGTTCCTCATCCACTAATTCACAGCTGAGCCGAAATGAAAATAATGGCTTTCAAATTTTTAATATTGCAATAACCTATGGAGAAGCTTTTTTTTCTCCAAGTGTTTTAATTTATATGGCATTCATGGGCAAATATATAGTGCTTTTACTCCTTTAGGTGTAATATTAGGTGATGGACGCTAGATGGCGAAAGGCATTCACAAAAGCAGAGAGGCTGCTCCAACTGAATTGTTAAAAAGGCTTCATAATCATGTCTTTTATGAATGTTTCTCCCACTTTATAGATTAATTATCCTATCAAAGAACGCAAAATGTCATCTTATTGAGACTATCCAATAGAACGACAAAAGGGCTTTGGATTGTGGTTTTCTATTTGTATGAAGTATTCTATGTACCACATGCAAGAGGTAGAGGTCAGTAGTACACAGAGTTTGTAGGGAGTCTGAGCTTAATAAGTAAAATTCCAACAGGAAGCCTTTATAAGCATCACTTTTCATGACTCTTGCCCACTGGTATCTATAGCTATATCTATCTATATATCTATATCTATAAATATATAGATAGATAGATATGCAATATGCATTTAGTTGCTGTACTGCATCTTGGCACTGACGACAAAAAGCATCGACTATGGAGCCAAGTAGAACTGCTAAATGTCGATATTGTGCTCTTGTGGTTTGCTATTTTTGAAGGGTTTTTAGGATATCTGCTTGGTAATGATTATCTTGACGGTCTTGCAATATGGTTTCAGCTCTTTTTGCATCATGAAACAGTTTTTTTAAACTTTTGTTTTCTCTGATCAAGCTAAAGGTGAATTTTAATGACTAATGACATTGTAGATTAATTTGAAACTGCTCCATCAACAAGATGCCTCAGTGAGCACGCGCGCACACCCACCCATCCACACACACACGCGCACACACACACACACACACACACACACACACACACACACACACACTCTCACACACACACACACACACACACACACACACTGATGTCGAGCTGCATTATCCCCTCTCCTGTTGACTGAGGGTGACTGGTCGCAGCTGAGCTAGCTGCCAGCCAGGCAGCCTTGCTTGTTAAAAAACCCCGGGGCCTTTTTGGATTTCAAAGGTTGAGGCAACACTTTTGTCACGAAGAGTTTCCAGGCACCCTCTTGACATGATCAAGGGGAAGAATGTGTGTGGGATCTGCAAACCCTTGAGACGATACAATAAATGACAATGCAGCGAAGACAAACAGGGATCGAGTCAAATATGAGGAGGTGAGAAGTGATGGAGAAGGGAAGGAGGGGTGCTTACTTGTGTGTGACAAAGACAAAAGTGACACAGTGTCAACGACTGTTGGGTAGAAAATAGACTGTTAGTCTTGCCATTGTTGCCCCTCCTCAGTCTGCCTCGGTAATACAGGATTTCGACAGACTTGGCAGGGTGAGACGACCTCTGTGGAGGATACCCATGCATCTACGGCTCTCATCTCTGGAGTGGCAGCCAGGCACGAGCTGGGATGCAGCCAAACAGCTGCATCAGTGAAAAACATCTCTATTGTCTTCGTCCTGCTTTCACCATGCATTTGTCATCCTCTTGTGGAGAAACGTGTACCTGCTTACATAACGCAGGATTGGTTTAGTCAAATTCGATGGGTAATGCACAAGAGAGAGAGGGGTTATTTAGGAGAGATGGAGTCCTCTTTCTCATAGACAAGAGAGCACATGGATAGCTTTTTTGTGGAGGTGCTTTCCTCCCCACCACCGTTCAGTTACACCAGTCGCACCATGTGAAAGTGTGTCCAGTGAATGCTCTTTGACTTAGCCTGCCCAGCATCACGCTTAATGATCGTTACATGACAAGAACCTTTGATAAATGGGAATGTGGGGTTCCTTTAATAGGAACCCTGTAAGCACATCAAATCTCCACTGAAGAGACATGGTAAGATGTGGATTTATAATTAGCATTAATTAGTATTAGCATCATACAGTATTTTCATGAAGACCCCTTATAATTCTTGTGGGAACTCATTTGGCAAAGCCTTTGTTAAGTTAGTTTACACCCTGCTCATTAAGCTCATGGTGACCAGGTAGAACTCTCTGCATTTCACGCCAGATGACTTTCATGTATGTGGCAGTATTCATGTGTCTGTGTAATTGAATGTGTTTATGTGTCTTTAAAAGGGCAGCCTCCAACAAGTGGGAAAACAAGACCACAAACCTGATCACCCGAAAGGAGAAGATGCCTGAACTAGCCGGCCTTGAAGTCACGAGTCCCACAGTCGTACCATAGCTTGGTTTTAGCATAAAGTTTGCTTTGTACTCCCAGACTGATTGATTGCATTCATTTGTGAAGACAAGACTGAAAGTCTCAAACCATCATCGTGATGAAAATGAACAAGAAATAATCAGCGCTAAGCTACTCGTTGGGACTCTGGAGTCATGTGCCTATGTAGTAGTGTGTTAGCATTGAATAGTGTTAGCTTTATATTTGTGTTAGCATTCCAAAGGTCATAAAAAAATGCTGTTCATTTGTGAAGCTTATCATGCAAAACCTCCTAAACTTTGGTTTGCCACAGAGCTTATTGTAAACGGTCAGCAAAAGTCCGCCTTAAAAATCCAGATCGGGTGGCGATGCTATCTTCTGGGTCGACCTGCTAAAATATATCAATACTCACCCACTTGTTACCAGGTGGTACGAGGTTCATCAAGTATTTTGAAAAGCACAAAATTAAATGAGTATATTGCTTTTATTGTAGATGTTTTATTATTCATTCATTTGCAATATGTTTCCACCAAGCGCTCAATAACTCAATAATGTGCCTGCGGCGTCTAGGATGAGAGAACAGTAATTTCGGGACTATAATGAAGTTCATACTTACGGAAATACTTTAGGGGTTGAGGGATGATAGAGAGACTTTAATCCTCTTTTAAATACTGTTTAAGAGTTTACATTTGCCATTTTCTCTCAATGATATTCCCTCACTCAAGTACATACAGGCAAAACCACTTCATGTAATCACTCTATGATTACGTCGTTACACCAAAGGTAACAACAGCCTTTTGGAACTGTTCATTGTCATACAGACGTATTTGGCTGTGACTGTGTTTTTAACGTAAGCGCTAATTTAAAGCTGATGTGTTATGGATGTGCAAAAAAATAACACAGCAACCTATCACAACTTTTTCTTCTTTTTTTTTCCGCTCTACTTTATTGCTGTTCCAGGTCCTTGTTTTGATACCATGTCGTATAGCGGTAGATGGTGATGGTGGCCCATCAATCATGATACCCTAAGTCCAGCACCAGGCCCTGTGATGACCGTTTATGTCATCCATCTTCAGCATCTGGACAAATCCAGCAGCTTTCACACAAAGACGAGCAGGATGGAAACGGAATGATAATCAGTATCCGTGATTATGCAACGACGGAACAGTAGAACAGGTGTCTGCATGGCGCTTTGCGGTGTCTGTTGTTTATGCACAATTAAATCAGCCGTGTCCCCGAGGGTGACTACTTGGCAGACAGATGACCCGCTCCTTATTAGCAACGCTCTTTTTGATTTGAGGATTTTAAAATGTCTGATGCCCGTCCAGTTCCTTGTGCTGTGGCATGGATTATTTGCACTGGAAAGAGAGGGAGTTCATACTGGCACAAACAACGGTGAGCCCACCCGGACTGAAATCATCTGACATTATAAACAACTTGAGGCCTTAAACTGTTGAAGTATTTAGAGGGAGTTATTAAAAACAACCTCATCTTACCTCAGGTTGAACTCCTCCCCTTCACAGAGGCCTCTCCAGTCATTGTGCTTAGCGGCTGAGTTCATCCACAGGTAAGCCTGAGCGATTAGTTGGGTTTTTTTTTCTTTCTTTTTTTAAAATAAGTTCTTCTTAACCTGCAGGCTCAGGGTTACATTTGCCATGGAGAGGCATGTAAATATAAGAAACGTATCGTCAAAGTTCAGTAAATGTACAACTATACCACCAAATACAGAATATAATAAGATGATGTTAAACGTGTGTATAGAAGGGCCGTAATCATGCAGGGAAGAAATCTTTCAACTTTTCACACAATCCTCCTTTTGAATCCCACGTTTCAATCTACTTATCCGAGTGGAAATGTGACTGCATGCACTCCATTTACATATCTACAGAAGCCCAGAGCAGCCGGAGAGACAAGGAGGGAAATATTCAAGATATAACTAAAAGCGGTAACTTGTTCCCATTGTTTGATTAATTTCACTAATTAAGCGTGAATAATATGTCATGGCCACAAATTACTCAAACTGCGGGAACGACTAAATCTTTTGGAGACAAATTATTAGAATTTTGGGGACAAGTTGGAATAACTCGCACATCGTGGCCTCCAATTAATCAAATTGGTGGACAAAGTTACATCTTATATATTTTCATAACAGCTTGTGTTTTTTGTTTTTTTAACCGAATATTAATTGAATTGTGGTAACAAATTATATCTTTTGCCTTTAAAAAAATATTTGCTCTCTCTTTCTCTATGACCACTTTAGGGCTCTGAATGTAGCAGAGTGCAAAATTACTACCTCTTTAGGCTCAGCACTTCCTGTCCCTGGAGCTGCACAGGCAGCAGAGTGATCTGCACAGAGGGAGGAAAAGCCGGCACTTCTAAAGCACACAGAAAGAGAGCAGCAGCTGTTAGTGACAGAATCACAACACGCATAAGCACCTTTTACATGATGAGTAATACCCTTGGACTTTGCTGATGAATATAAAAGGGATGTTCTGCAAATTGTCAAAATGCAAGTGTGCCTAAAAGAGATTACAGGCAGTGGAGCAAATATTGAATATTCCAGAACAAATGAGGGACTGTTTCAAAAACAAGCCTGTCTCACAGCGGGGAGCATGGCACTGACACTCAGTGAGGATATGTATTATGTGTGTGTGTGTGCGTGCTGTTTAAGCTCGTGGATCGGAAGCTATTTGTCTACATGATAATAAACTATTTCCACAGAAACATTTACAGGCTGCATCTCTTTTCTTATCGCATTCTGCCTCTTGAACTTATCTTCTGTGAACAGAATCATTTGGGCCAACACAAGTTGCTACGGCACAATGCAAGTAGCCTGAGTGGAGCTTGTTATCATCTTAGTGCTGGGAAGAACGCCTCAGAGCAGATTAACAAAACACACAAGAGATATTATCTAGTTAGTCGCACTGCCGTTCATCAAAGTGGCACGTAACACAGCGCGCTTACGGCAGCCAAAAGGCTTGCATGCCTTTACAATGATGCTGTGTGTGTGTGTGTGTGTGTGTGTGTGTGTGTGTGTGTGTGTGTGAAATCTGTGTAAACAGGGAGGGTTAAACTAAAGCATAGCTCTGGGGTTTTAAATAAATACTGGCTGGGACTGAGAGCTGTAATACATATGCGCACACACAAACACACACACACACACAAATGCTGCCATTGTCTCACTGCTGACACAGTGCTAGCCACCATAGTTGATGATTAGGCAGGCAGCAAAAGCCCTCTCTAAGAGCGCCACAGTGCTTGTATGCCACATCTACTACCAGCCGTCTGGCGTGATTGTAGTATGACGTGTTAGTAAATCTGCATGCTGACAGTTTGGCCAAATGTTGGTCCTGCACAAATCCAGGCAGCAGTACTGCTTAATGAGGGTAGAAGTTACTGTGTCACAATATAAGACCAGGAACAACGGCATGCTTGTGTCCCTGCTTGTCAAGCAAGATTTAAAGAACTTCTGCTGCTGCAAAAATAAGGTAGAGTTCATTCGGCTCACCAAGGTCTCATTTTAGCAAGAGAACTATGAAAGTTGATAATTCACAACTAGAAATACGGTATCGTGTTCACATGCAAGCCCAAAGTGTAGCTGTCACAGCGACCCTGACCTTTGACCACCAGCATTTGTTCAGGTCATCCATGAATCCCAGTGGACATTGAGCCAACAATGACTACATTTCCTCGAGGCATTCCAGAGATATGGAGATATCACGTTGATGAGAGTATTGTGTCCAAAACAGTATTAAACTTGACACACGTGACGTGACAGAGACTTTCAATCCCAGTTGATGTCAAATTTGAAAAAAAAAATCCCTCAAGGCTGAGTTGACGCTGACCTTTGACCTCCAAAATCGTTTCAATTCATCCTGGAGTCCCAGTGGACATTTATATAGAGCCAAATTTGAAGAAATTCCCCCCTAAGCCTTCCAGCGATATTTCATTAACTGATAAGAAGAAGAACTGTGGGACAACCTGAAAACACAACACCTCCAACACTGCTGAGCTCCTGTTTTACAACAACGTCTCCACTTTTCTTTACTTTTTTACATTTGCATAGATATTTGGAGGTCCCTACTGAGCAAAGTAAACAGAAACACAACACACAGCAAGATTGCTGCACAAATACACACAAAATACACTTATTGGGTGAAGTATTGCTTTAAAGTTTAATTTCTCAACCTCTTTTTATCACTTTGGAACCCACTGGGCTGCACATTAACAATCGGGGCGTGCGTGCGTGCGTGCGTGTGTGTGTGTGTGTGGTTGCCCACAGTGGTGTGCTGCAGTCCGCTCCCTGCCGTGGCTGAGTAAACTACATGGACATTAGCGGGCACAGCGGCGCAGCCACCGAGCCGGAGTGGATTTAAAGAATCGTGTGCGTGAGGAGAGCCACCCGGTAACCGACCGCGTAAATCTCGTGAGAACCCACAGTGTGGAATAGCAAGTCCGGCACACCAGTTTAGAGCAGCGAAACAGGCAGAGTGCGGCTCTTGGAGAACTCATCCGTGTATTGTGGCAGGCAGAAGGCAGCAGGCAGGGGCTGCTCGCTCGGCGGGAATGGCTTCATCTCCGTGCGGCAACAGTAACTTTGATTCCGGTCTGGAAATCAAAACTCGCTCGGTGGAGCAAACGCTCATTCCACTCGTATCGCAGGTGAGTGACGCGGAAACTTCGGGCAGTCTTCTGAAATGGGTGCACTTTAAATACGCAGTTTGTTTTTGCGAGTGTTGATAACACACGAGGCCAACTTTCATTCTGGTGTTTACCTGCTTTGTACAGCCACTGCGTTTAAAGCCCGTGAGAAGAGTTGTTACTCATTGAACGTCACGAGCTGCGCACTTCAGCAGAAGTTACTTAATTTATTTAATTTAATACCCCCAGACATGATCAGATTTAGTGCCGATTTTGTTGTTGTTAGGCAGAACTTGGATTACATAACACATGGGGAAGTTGGGTTGCCTCAACTGCAATCAATGAATTAAAGTGATTTTTGCTCGGGGCTATCGTGAACTCCTGCCCTCTTATTATAGGAAAGTACAGGAGTTTCTCTAAAGTTTTGTCTTTGCTTCTTGTTCTCCTGCTCTCCCTCTCCCTCTCCTCTAACAGAGCCACTTTTGAGGCACGTGTTTTGTTTTTCAGTAAACAGAAGATGAAAGAGCCACTTAAGGCCACTGCACTACTTTCAACAGCTCCCCTCTGCACACTCCAATCAGTAGTCCCAACTTTAGAAGCATTAGGTGAAGGCTAGCGAGTTAATTAATCGCCTCAGTGTTGTGCTTGCAATAACACACTCCTCCACGCCTGTTTAATCACACAACAGGCTGCTAATATCAATTTTAGGATCAAAGGCTGTTTATGATTAAAACATGAGCGGCTGTTGTTGTTTCCAGCGTGTCACGTATGAGTGGCGGCGGTGGGTTGCATCTCCCGAATGAGGGAATGACCACCGGTCTTGCAAATGCTAATATGCTCTTGTTGTGCAGGGGAGCTAAAGAGGCAGGGACCAGTAAATGGGCTGTTGTTTCCGTTGAGACAGTGGAACCACCACACCAGTGGGTTAACAGATCCTGGACAATGCAGCGGTGAAAGGTTCCTCACTCAGTCCGTCCCCCTGTTCACACTGAATGCCTTCTTCCTCCCTCTGTATGCATCACCCCCTTTGAAAAATCTCAGAGTTCTCTGCTCAGAGTCGACACTGAGTTAGTCAAAGGTGCCATGGACAGCATTTACACCTCCCGGTCAGTAGGTGTCACACTCACTCCTGCTGCGATGATCTATTGTACTAGTTACCAGGTTGAGTTGGAATAGTGGTTGCACAATATTCATGGGGTCAGTCTCAATGTGATACCTCTCCTGATGTTGTGACATGCAAACAGTTTCAACATGAACCTGTCAGAGGCTAAAGTTGCTAACTTGTGCAATCGCTGCTGTTAGTTAGCAAATATTAGCTTAGCTGTCCAGCAGGAAAATGGCGACCACAGCGTGTCTTTGCGTCCCCTATTTGTCTTTCGGTCCCTCCAGAAAACATGATTATGTGATCACTTAAGACGCCGCACTTTCGCCGCATTAATCACAGATTTCCACGCAAAACGTGTGAAATATGCGGGGCTCGTGTGGTTTCATAATCCCTGCATTTGTGTTGCAAAAAAGTCACACATCTTCGCGGAAAGTTGAAAAATGTTGTGTCTACTTCACACAAGAGCAGCCATTTTCCTCCCGATTGCTTTGGGAACGTTGTGAAGTGATGTCATTGTAAAGCTGCAAACCCTACAAAGAAGTCATGATGAAGTCCGCAAATCCGTCTCATTTGCCAACAAAAACAAGCTTGGGACTTGTCTGACTCATCAAGGGTTCGTAAGTTTGAGCCGTGTGTTTATTTGGGTCTGACGTAAAACCAGACGAGAACTTGATTTTTCCCAGAACTTTCCTGTGACGCAGTACGCTAGCTTATCATAGGAGGTCATTGGAAACGACTCTTTACGTGAAGGCCGTAGCCTCGTGAGGACAGAGTGTTGGGGGACTCACTTTTATCTTATTCACCAAACTGCAGTTTTTGCAAATTCACACAATTTCATCGCATATAATTGCATAAATATCCTTCATACTCATGGCATTTTTTTTTTAAAGAAAACATGCCGCATAATCAAGAGTTTTTGCCCACAGCAATCACTAAAACTCTGCACTTTTCTGGAAGGCCTGGTCTTTCAGCTTGGACCAGCGTAGAAATGTAGTTGTGTGTTGAAAATGTTGATACTCTCTCAACTTCACAACTTTTCTACACTCACTGAAGGCGGCTATTGCCTTTTTCTCGAAAAATGAGCAAACCAGGAGATGGAATTCCTCAAACGTTGCCTTCATCTCCAGCGTGCAACACTAGCTGCTACTCAAGATCAATTGTACCCCTTTCACACTGAAAAACACGTGTCAATGCGGGTTTTTGGACCCGCGTTTGCTCAGCATGAGGGCGCATTCAAGCTTCCAAAAAACCTGGGTCTGAAGTCCCGCTGTGAGGGCTGCGTGCTTTTGTTTCTCTCTCATACGTCATCGCGCTGACAACGTCATCATTACACATAAACGTGCACCGGAACACTGAGAGGTAAACAACTGACAACATGGACGTCCTTGAGTCGAACGTTCGCGTTGTCGTTCTAGGGACATCAACAGGAGGACTGATCTTACGGCAGAGGCCAAAACTTTATTGAGAGATGAGTGAGCAGCTCTCAGCCCAGCCGAAGTTTTTTTTTTCCATTTATTTATTTTTTTCTGGCGCTTCCACGATTACAGCTTGACAGGCAACACAGTGACAAAATCAGGATGCGACAGGAAGGTCGTGTGAAACCTGAGACGACGCGGGTTGCCCTTTTCACACTGCAGCCGAGCCGAGCCGAGCCGCTAAACTCCCGGGTCGCTTGGCGAGTTGGTCGACGCGTGTCGAAATGCTGAGTCGACCCTTTCAGAGTGCCGAAAAACCTGCGTTGACCCACGTTTTTGGTGCAGTGTGAAAGGGGCTCTAGACTCGCTATTTTACGCTGGTAGACTCTTCTTCTTCTTTCACTGTTTGGTAGGGCAACCATGTACGGCCACCTTTGGGCGGCATAATGCAGCCTATTTAATTAGCTTCAAACCACTTGATGGAAACAAACTTGATGCACAAATCTTTTTTTTGCAGCATTTCCAAAATTAACTTAAAATTCACCTCACAATTAAATCAACACTGACTTGACATACGTCTGCTTCTTTTCCTCTCCATGCACCATCCCCTTAGAAATATACACTGATAGTCTGCGTTGCATTGATAATGAATTAGTTTTATAATCAGAAAATGATGTTGTCCGTCTTGTCATTCTCATCACTCATAAATCCACGAGGTTTAAGAAATTGGTTAAGTGCAAATTAAGGGTAAGTCCAGGTTACAGCAATTACAGAAAGATTTATTACTCTGCTGTTATATTGTGCAGAAGCATACACTAAATCTGCTTCACTCTGCAGTATTTTAATCATATTTATGCTGCAGCAAACTTATCGTGCACCACTGCCTGCTGAGATAGACGGGCTGAGTGCTCCATTCTGTGGCATCAAGGATTGTGATGTGTACCTCAAGAGTGTTCAAAAGATGCAGAAGTGGCTTCTGAGTCTTAAAAAGTGAAGTTCTTTACACCCGAGTTCTTTGTAAAGGCCAACGGGGGGTTACTCCGATGGTTGCAAAATGAAGTTGGTTTATTGAATTCTCTGAGAAAATGACCCTACTTGATTGATGACATCAGTGCAATTTCTTTAGAATGAGCGTATCGTCTCAATCTCTAAAATATCTTCATTACAGTTTCACGCAATGAAGACTTTCTCATTCTGATTGACAGAAGTGGCACTGAATCAGAATACAAACTGGTGCTTGGCAGTCGGTTTTGGAATCATTTCATTTGTATCATATTGTGGATATTTTTTTCCTCCGTCATGCGCCATTTGTCTTTTCAGAGCTGATGATGAAAATAGCGAAGGCGACTGCCATCTTTTTTCCAATTCACCACAACAAAGTGTGGCTTGTGGGGATGCATGGTAACACATGCATAAATATCATCAGTGATGAGGAAACGCCAGTAATTGGGATTTATGGGCTTTTCCAAGTGGTTTTCAAATTCACTATGTTTACCTGTGTTTTTCAGCATCTACAAAATGTAACTATGATATAAACCTTCTTGTATACATGGAGTATGGGGGTGGGGGAGGGGGGGGCAGCATGGCCCAGAGGGCGAGTGGCCGTCCAGCAACTGAAGGATCGCTGGATCAATCCTCACTTCCCCCGGTGACCATGTCCAAGTCTCCTTGAGCAAGATACTGAACCCTAATTGCTCCTGATGGCCCTGCAACGGACTGGTGACCCGTCCAGGGTGAACCCTGCCTCTCGCCAAATGTCAGCTGGGATAGGCTCCAACCCCCCACCCCCCCACCCCCACCCCCACCCCAATCCCCACCACTTGTAATGGATAAGCGGAATAGAAAAGGGATGGATGGCTATATGAAGTCTATCGGCAAATAATCCGATATCGTGTGTCCCGAAAGTAGAAACTGACTTCAAGCCAGTAGATTTCTGGACCAGAAACGGAAAAGTTTAAACCTGCAACAGGTGACGCCACGCTGCATCCTCATCTTTTACAGTTGATGCGTATACTGTTGTAGCATTCAGCATCTCACATTCCACTGTTGAAAAGTGGGCGTCAAGGACAATTTTTCTTAACTTTCCTTTCTCTCAATGTGAGGCATATCCCCATAGCAACAGAGCTCTGCTCTGAAAGAAATAACTTAGCCAAGGACTGTACATTGTATATGTAGTGTTTTGTTGTAGTGACCTCTCCTAAGACAAAGAACACCAGAAAATAGTATCGTTGAAGAAACTAAAAACAAATTTTCTTTCACGTCAATTAATTATTAAGTGGAGGTGAATGTGTTGCGCTGTAAAAAGATGTTCTGTTGCGTCTAAATTCTCTCGAGTGATCATTTTCCTTGCAGGTATCGCCAAATTCCATTCACTGCGCGGCAGATGTCTGTACAATATGTTTATCGTGATTTTTGTCATGGCGGTTGTAAAATCTGAATTTAAACAGCGCCAAGTCGCTTAGAAATGACAGCTGGTGGTTAAAATGAAGTGTTAATAGGCTGTGCTTCATTCTCATCCCGTTGTCTTAACAACAGAAACAGAAAAATATGTTGTCGGGAGTGGCCTTACTTGGGCTTTGGCTGCATGACGGTACAGTGCATGTGTGAGTACAGGAGAGAAGCAGTGTTACTTGGTCTGTGTTTTGCGGCTTGCATCACTATCTGCAGCAAATCTTACACCTGCATGATATAGTTGGGTTTTTTTGGTGGTTTTATTTGAGATTAGAAACTTTGAAGAAAGAAATCATTTTAAGTGATAATTCAATGGTAATATTGTTGGTGATAAGGTTTACATCTTTGTAATTTTTGTTGAAAAAAGCAATTTAAATGCTAATGTGATTTTTTTTTGGGGGGGGGAGTCTTGCAGCCCACTAAGATGTCAAAATGGTAGTTTGACTGCAGTAATAACTAAAGCACTTGACTTCTCTTCTGAATTTTTAAAAAATAAAACGAATCGACAGAATGGTAATAGTATTAAAGCATTGCTGCTTTTATTTTGAAGGCAAGGTCCCAGCCCTGGGAGTGATACAGTCTAAGATTGTACTAAACGAGACATAAAAGATCAAGTTTCCTAATTAGCCACTTGAGTTTCTACATAACGGCAAGCAATCAAGGAATCGATTACACGCGCCCATCCCGGGTAAACACTCTGACTGCGTGGGCTGTGTTGCATAAACTTTCTTGTAAAGTTTTTTTTTTTTTTTTTTTTTTATGCATGCGTGTGCCGTAGGGGTCATTAGATAACTAGCAGGGAGGAAATGAAAAAGCAGTGTCAGAGAGAAAAGCTGGTGGTTGATAAGTTATCATGTTGTGCCCCCCCCCCCCCTTATTTTATGATGTGTTCCTCTTTTCTCCTCTCCTCTGCTCTCCTCTGCCCACCTCTCTTCTCCTTGTCTTGCTTTGACGTTGATATCCTCAGGCCTCTTATCAGCTTCACTCCCACCGCGGTGTAATTATAGGGCTGGGAGACTCCTGGCTTCGCACTACACACACACACACACACACAAACACACACAAATACTACACTAACACACCCATCTCTCCTTGTTTCATGCTTGTATTTTCTTATCGATTCTTTATGCGTTGTACTTTTTGGAGCATTAATGTTGACTTTAATCCTAATGTTTCCCATCTGGATGTTTTAAATCTGTGTGCTCCATAAGTTTTGACTACTTGTTTCCCATTTTCATGACAGAAAGGTCTTTTCTCAGTGTGGCTGAATGAAGTACTCCCTGTATTCACTGAGTTCTCCAGTTCACCTTTTCCAAATCAGCATCTCCGTACCAATAGATAGGAAGGTGAGGGTGATGAATGACTCTAGTGCCAGTTTAAAATGTAATTGGGTATCACATGGAGAGTTATTTTGTGTGTGTGTGTGTGTGTGGGGGGGGGGGGGGGGTACCACATCTTGTGATGTAGTCTGAAGCAGGCTTGAAGGCAATCACTATTAACTAGGATGGGGTTTTTTTTTTTTTTTTTTTTGTAAACTTAAAATCTGATTCCTGCGTTAAAGCGGTCATTACCACAATCCCGGTTTTATAATGGTGCGTTCCCAGTAAAAACACTGCGAGCAGACATGGTGGTCATCAGGCTGAGGAGGTGTTTTGAGGTAAAGATGTGTGGGGAGGAACCATTATCTGAGACTTTGATCAGATTGGTGAACGTTAAAACACTCGTGACACGCTGGCCTTGTGATTACAATGCTTTGTCGACAACCATTTTTCTGCAGAGCTAAGCCAGGAGTTTCTTAAAAGATTTTCTGCTATAATTGGGTCTGGAAAATCTGTTCTCTGTCCAAGTTTGTTAGCGTCAAGTTTGTCATGCTTCCAGGGGTTCTGTCGTGCTTGAAGTTATGCCTTCTGATGTGGGTTAAAAAAAAGAAAAAAAAAGCTTTTTCCCAAATTCATTTTGCTCATGAAATGGCATGTTTTTATCCAGGCAAAAGCTCCAAGGCAGGTTTTAAGATGCGATTTGCTCAGATAATCAGCATTTTGTCAGGTGTACTCCACATTTAACAAAAGATTTTATTTATTTTTGTCGAAATTTGATGTGACGGAGTGTGACAGTCTGATTGCACAGACCCTACAAAAAAATTGCCCTCCAGGGACAATAAAGTTTTCCTTGATTCCATGCAAAAAATTGTATTATTATTATTATAATTGTTGATCAAAATACACAAAAATACCCCGTAGCTTATTTCCATTCTGGTCCTAACCCTCTATTCCAGTTCAGTATGGGAGATAGAACATTAAATTGTCAAGCAAGACTGACAACTTAAAAAACAAACATCAAAACATAACCAGCACTTGCTTTTCTACAAGCTATTTAATAGCTTTAACATGAAATATGCAGTCTTTTCATGTGACTTGTGACTGTGTATAAAAAGCTATTTTTTTCCCCAAAAAATGATGTATAAAGTAGTTAGTATTTCCATTGTGGGGGACTGTTTTTTTTTGGGGGGGGGGGGGTATCACACATTAAATTGAGGATCAGCCCCAAAGTAATGGGCTCTTCTTTGGCTGATGCTCCCGTCCTCTTGGAAGTAGCATGAAAATCAGTCTGGTAGTTTCTGTGTGAACCTGCTAACAGACTAAAAGCACCAAAAACCAGATCTTCTGTGGAGGTAAAAAGCGCTCAGTAAGCTCACTTAACAGCTCTGCACGGCTTCACCATCAGTCATTTTTACATCATTCTCTCTGGAAATATCGAATATTGAGTTTTATGGAGGTACAAGGCGCTATATCCCTCTTAATGTTCCCGGTCCTGTGATGCTGTGACATGACAAACGTCTGGGTAGTGAAGTTGTTTTTTATACCCAGACAGAGAGGAATTACAGTTGCCACAAGCTCTAACAGATCTGCTTCCTCTAGCTGTATGATGATAATGGAGACAAATGGGTCCCTGGCATGAAGTGAAACCACATGAAGATCACACTGCTGCACACAAGAGCATGTATGTGCGCGCATTCACACCCACAAGCCAAATACAGGAACTCTCTGGGAACAGGACAAAATGCCTTTATTCTGTGTATTAGTATGTGGTGGAATGGTCGGGATTCCAGAGTGGTTTGTGTGTCTTTGTTGCTGCATACTTTGGTATGTTTGCTCATGGACAACAGAAAGCAAAGGAATCTGTGGGGCCAGTGTTGATGGTGGTGTGTACAGTCACCTGCATCTTGTCTGTTCCGTGCTGCTGCCGTGAAGCGCCACATGATCAGCACTCCACCAGAACAAAAATATGACAATGCACGTCAGCACCAGCATCCCGGGGTCATAATTTTTCCAGTTCTGCCACGCGAAGATATTTTTCCATTCGTCTGTGGAAATTTAGAAGTTTGAGACCTAGCTGAGTGTGCACAAGAGTACTTTGTGTGCTTTGTTACTAAAAACTCAGTGGCCCCAGACAAATACTGGGGCGTAAACCAGGATCCGAGGCGGGTACTTGTTCAGTGGCGTATGCGCAGGCATTCAGCAGCCATGTTGTCATCACACTGAAAGCTGAACAAGGCAAATTAGATCCAAATCGTTTTATGCTGATAACACTAAACTCCCACTCTAACCCTCATATTTCATATCTCTACCTCTCTGACACTCCTACATAAACACACCTATGCGAAGCTTTCTTGACCAGTGTTTCCCCCCTTGTCCTCCCTCTTGAGCTTTTCTCACTGTTGCCATCAAGGGAGTCATTACACATCGCTGTTTGCTTTAAGTGGCGATAAAAGGGTCTGTCTCACATGTTGGTCCATTGACCCCTTCCTGGCTAATATACTTCTAGATGACAAAGGTGTGTGTATGTGTGTGAGAGTTAATGCATGTGTGTGCTTGAACCTCCGAAGAACCCAGTCTACAGGGATTAGTCACCCAGAGAGAGAAGAGACTTAATGGTGAAAAAAGCTATCTCACCGTCTGCTATTTAAGTCCTCTGAAGGCAGTAGCGGATAGTGATAACTGTTTCAAAGAAAGCTGCTGCCCACGCGTGTTGATAGTTGAGAGGTTGATTGATTGATTAAACATCCGTCCTCGTATCAGTTAGCCTCAGAGTGGTATTACGAGCTCACACTGCAGAAAGTTTTCATTCTGGGACCTGTTCTCTGAAAAGTGCCCAGCTGCATTAGCTTGAGGTCATCCAGGTGCTGCAGAGGTCTGTTGCATTGCCTCCCAACAAGGAGGCATTATTTTAGTTCGTCTCTGTTGGGCATCCTGGTCGTTGCGCCAGCGCCTCCTCTGGTCAGTTGAGGTGTGGGTTGGGGGCAGGAATGGAACTGGTGAGAAAAGCTTGGGATCCTCCCACACGCTACGTCCCTCTGCTGAAGCTCTTAATTATCAGGTGAGAAGAAGAGGCTGGGGGTGGAGCAATGACAAGGACAACTGGTAGTGTTTGCCCTGAGGTATATTGGGCAGAAATCCCCATTTTTCTGTCCGAGAGAGGCTAGCTATAGGAAAATGTCACCGTTCAGGTTTAGATAAGCCTTTCATAAAGGTTTTCTGTGAGACTGTCAGGCAGAAACAGTGGATGAATTAGTTAAGATCTGTGAAAATAATGCTGGGACTGCAAGAAAGGGGAAGGTAGGTTCAGAGGTTGAACATCCCGTTCCGCCAGAAGCATCTCTGAATGTACAGTTGGCTGCAGAGTTTATTTATAATTCTCTTAAAATATCTCTCATATTTCTGATTGTAAGTTAAAACTGCCTCAGTGTTGCTGTTCTTTGTGCTTCTGAATTGGGCTGGATCTCAAAGAGCAGCATCTTGCAACTTGGAACAATGAAAAGTGTTTTATTTCATTTTTTGGGGGGTAAACTAATCCCTTAAATTACAGGCCACAAATCATGGCCAGTCCTGTACGGAAGCATAGAAGTGATTTGTGCACACAGCACTCTTATCATTTGTGAAAACCAGGCTTTATTTTAGCTCCCTGTTTAAAAGATTCTCCTATATTCATCCTTTATGTGTTCAACGTGAAGTGTCCTCTAAAACCTCTGCAAGCTATTAATGGCTGAGCATTCATTCATGTACCAAGCCACTGGTTGGCCCATTACCAGCCTGTTTTACTGTATGTTCCATTGATGATGATCAGATATTGATGAGACGTCTCATGAGTGCCTCAAGAAGAAGCCCCTGTTATCAGGGCTCAGTGATGGGCACTGATATTGCCTCACTGGAAGCATCGTGTTGCTGCAAACAGATGCATAAACACCCACCTAGAAGAAACCCAGACAAGGACATGAGTGACACACAAAGACCATTTACAAACTCAGGAAAAAGAGGAGAGCAGTTTTCATACTCTGGTAAACCTTCTGAAGCAGATATAGATAGATAGATAGATAGATAGATAGATAGATAGATAGATAGAGATATAGATATAGATATATATATAGATATATAGATATAGATATATAGATATAGATATATAGATATATATATATATAGAGAGAGAGAGAGAGAGAGAAAAATGATGACAGATTTTAGGCTCTCAGAAATTGGATAAAAAGAGGTCTACCAGTCATTTTAAAGGAGTGTGCAGCTTTTTTCTGACCTCTTAAAGCCACCCTGGACAGAGATAAGAACATGGACAGAAGTACAAGGTGTACGTGCTGTCAGGACACAAGAGTTTGACGGGACTGTCCAATTTATGTAATCTTGTCGGCTGGTACTCCTCCGATCGCTTTATCGGTTACTACCAGAGATATGGTTATTTATCGTCTGCAGCCTTGATAAGCACCGGTTAACTCATCTGTATTTAGCAGGCAGCTGTGCCTCAGAATGCTGTTGCCTCTTGGCTCGGCATCGTGATAATTTCAGTCAGCATTGACAAGAACACAATGTGGAGAATGGGCCCCTCTCGGTAAGGCGCCACAAAACGTGGCAGTCACATGCATTTTGGGTGCCCGGATCTCAAGTAATAATGAGCCCTAAGTTTTGCTCTCCCTGAGGACGTCCCGTGAGGACGTGGTGCTCCGGGGGGGCTTGAGAAACATTTGAATACACACTACTAGAAGAATGGCGGTACGAGTATCACTCCTAAACTAGTCGCCCTGCCCGTTTTTGATCAGGTTACCCAAAACGAATATGCTAGGTTTTACCTTGACCAAATACTGCACATGAAATTTAATAAAAATGACCAAATAAACAAGGGTAGGGACTGAACTGGTTACTTTTAAGGGTACTGTCTGATTTACAACTGAACTTCCAAGTACCGATTCATGGTAAGTACCACATTTCCCTGCTCGGGAACACATCTGGGTGAGGGAGCAAAGAACATTGTGATGTCGCCCACCCTCCAGCTCAACACACAGTCAGGGCCACTTCTCAAAATGTTAGGCAGACATCACTCCGTTATATTTAACAAGAAATGCAAATCTAGTCGTGGCAACACATCTAACCTAAAGAAAACACCTGGTGAGAAGATAATATATCTAAAAGCTGACGACGGAACCATGTTTGATTGCTGTTGAGCCAAATTCCCGGCAGCAGTGCAGCTAACATTAGCAGCCAGGAATCAAGTGTGAACGGCACCGTACTCCTCATTATTTTGTTCATCTTTTATATAAACCTCTTCCAGAAGGCGCATCTAAAGATTTCAGACTTGCTTAATACTGAGAATGTTGTCCCACTGTGACTTCGTCTCCCATCACAGGAAACGATTCTCTTTCATGATCCAGTCAGCATCTTTAGCCGACTCTCACTGGTTTGTCAACATTACTATTTGATAAGGCAACATTTCTTGAAGCCGCTAGATATCAAGTTTTCCACTAAGGAATGGAGAAAATGGTTTGGCATATCTGTGATGAGGCAGGAAAAGAATGCTTTCTTTACTCGGGATATGAGCATTAGCTAAATTCACCAAGTGTAACTTGCATGAAGATTTCTCATCTCTAAGGTCGTACCAAACGTAAATATATGACATAAACGGCAAATCCGTCCCGGTCATCATGTTTGTTCCCGCCTCCCTCTCCAGCAGTAACATGCTGACTGTAACTCGGAGGAATCCTTCAGACTGGCTTGTGTTAATTGCTTTCTTCGACAGTCTTTGAACTTCTCCCCTCTTGATAATGAGTTCTTTTAAAAAGATGAGATTTGACATGACAGAATAAAGAGAGTGTGAAGGACATGGAGAACACAGAATACCAAACATTTTCTTATCTTTTCCAGTTGATTATAGTCAAAATTTCAAGTAGTCAGTTTGCTACATCCAGCCTTCCCCCCGTGGTATAACTTTTTATGTTTCAATTTTCGGCTTTGAGGAGTCACCTACAGCTCAGCGTGAGCTTCAGTTCAAGTTTGTCAAATTCAGGCCATGTCACGTGAAACTTTGTTCGTCAACTTAATTTCTGCACTCCTGGTGCTTGGACCCAAGAACTCTGTCACCCTACTGACACCCTGCCAAACCAATTAAACAGCGAACCATCGACAACCCAAACATGCCGCCCCTTTTTATATATATGTCCTGTGTATTTTTGGCATTGAAAAGAACGTCAGTATTGACCTTGGGCAGTACTTTAAATTTCAGTGTGAGGCCATAAAACTCAACAGAGTGAAACTTTTAAGTACTCAAACTGAGTGCACTCTGCAATCTTTATGATGTGGCTTCACAGCGTTGGCCTAAGGACGCATCAGTATGTGAGATGGCGTAGTTCCTTATTTGTATGCCTTCCGCCTTTCCTCTGTTGGTCTGCCCAATTTCCTGATTTCGGTTTCCTGTCACACACCTCACTCCTTCCCACCTTGCTCTTTCATTCTCTTTCTTCAGCCGTGTGTTGAAGTTTTCTCCCCATCTCTCCTCACTTAGGCTGCTGTTTTCTCACTTTTAATCTCTCGATCTCTCCAGAGAGTCTAGTGTCCCTGTATCACCTTATTAATTATGCAGCTTGCTGAAAACCTAGCCCAGGGCTACAGGTGGCGCACAAAGCTGAAAAGGTGTAAACTGATCCATGGTATTCAGTCCTGCAGAGTAACAGGGACACGGTGTATCCAGCTCAGTCAGATTTGTCCGTCCCCTCCTTTGTCACAGAGTATCAGAGAGTGATCAGGATGACCGCATCCTTACAGTCTTTTGTCCGACTGTCAAACAACCTCAGGAGACACTTTTTGGAAGCCGATGCAGCATTAAAATCATAATTGTAAGAAGATACAATCTTGACTTAAACGTCGCCAAAAAAAAAGACTGTCATAAATGGACCAATATAATTTGTTATCTTTTTGCAGATAAGATTACACAGAGGTGCTATGGTCAGGACAAATAGGTTTTGTTCAAATACTGAGCAATTCTCTCTGACTCGGAACGTTCAGGTTTTATGGAAGATTTTATGGTTGTTTTAAATGAGGTGCCGTTTAAATAGCAGTTTCAATATCTACGAGGTCGCTGCAGGTGGAGGAAAGACTTTTTCAGTTTGTTCCAGTTTCTAAACTGGTTGTGCCTGTGGAGGTAATTGGTGTCATGTTTTGTAGTTTGAATGCTGATGAGGCAGAACTTCCTCTTTTTTGGTCCATGAGCCACAGATTTAGCTGATTAGCAGTGTCACAGTTGTGTGGTCCGGAGCCAAGTGATACATCTCAGTTAATGGATGGATGTCTGTTCATGAAGCTGTAGTCCTTCACAGTCCCTATGGGATGCAGTCTAGTGTTCCCCTGAGTTTTCATCTTGCTATAGAATATTTGAACGGTTTGCCATACACTTACCTATGAACGTCTCCTTGTTTCTTCTCGTATAGATTTCTCGTGCAGTGCTCAATGTCTGTCAGCCTCTTTGATAAATGGGCTAATACTCGCAAAACAAATCACTTAACTGAACTTTGCTTATTTTTGTGTCACAGTCGTTAGGGTTGTTCGGTAGAAATGAGCAGTCGGTGACTTCCCCCCACGTTTATTTGCACGCAGCGCTCCCCCCTCATCCTGTCAGCCACAGTCTGAGACACAGGCTTGGGATTCTCGACTCAGAAGAAGGGGTACTTCCACATTTGTTGTATACCATGTTGTCTCCAAAGCCAGCAAGGCAATGCAGATGTCAGAGCGCGGTTTCCATGTTTTCACTGAGCACTTTTTTCTTTAAGATGTTCACCTTTTCTACTGTGTAGGGAATCTTTCATAGACCTTCTTTGATATCCCACCAGCCTCATCTGCACATTGCTGTGGTATTTTACAAATCTGAGCTTCCTGACTTGTGGAGATGCACTGGCTGATGGCTCTAGTTAACAGAGAGGGTCCAGTCACCCGGAAAAGAGTGTGTGGACACACACACAAACCCTATAAATAAGTTACAGCTCTATAAATAAAGTTCCTTGACATTCAAATGTGTCTCATTGAAACAGAAAAGAACCTTGTGAGGTGTTGATGACACAAAAGCTTGAATGGGTTTAATGTGTGTGTGTGTGTGTGTGTGTGTGTGTGTGTGTGTGTGTGTGTGTGTGTGTGTGTGTGTTGATTATATTGAATCAGTGTGTGTGCATGTAGAAGCTATTGGTTTGAATAGAACCAACCTGGACTCTCTAAACACTTGAAGACTTTGGTATGTGTCATGAAGTGAAAGCTGCCTGAGCCTCTCCGTGAATGTGTAACGGAGAGTACGTGTTATGGACTATGTATGTCACAACATAGGCCATTATGCTGTCTGACATGGGGTGTGTGTGTGTGTGTGTGGGGGGGGGGGGCTGCATTCCTTCACCAGACTCATGTTTCAGCCGCCTTCAGTGTGCATCAGTGTGGGTGTCTGAAAATGTGTCTATGTATTCTTTATTGAGGCATCCCTGTCGGGGTCAGAAGTCTCAAAGGCTGAGACCTTTTATGCAGACTCTCCTGGCTGGTATGCATGCCCCCCCCCCACCCCGGGCTTGAAACCTCTCTCTGCTTTGTCCGGTCTCCATCAAGTCATCCCCTGTCCATTTGACTTTAAATCAGTTTCACCATTCTTTCAATTTTTATTCTTTTTTTTTTTTTTTTACCTCCATTCCAATGGCTGATCTTTCATTTTGTACACTTTCTTTACACCGGCCTCATATTTCTCTGAGAAAGCCATTCGTGTAAAGACGCTGAACCAGTATAACTAAATGAATTATGTCTTATGGCAAAATTATTAGAAAATTACCATTTCAGTTGATTTTATCGCACTTGCCATCACCTGAACATTAATCATGATGTATATCAACGTCACCTCACAGCCTCACCTGTCTGAAAACATGATTACATTTAATTTTGATTAATTCTTTTCCTATAGCATCAGTGGCAGGGCTCTAAATATAATTCTCTACATTGTAGACTTCCCTTCTTCTCAAATGTCAAACCTTTAAGAGCACATTTTTAGAAATAACTTTCTCCTCCTGGGTGTGGATTTGTCTTGCTCTTGGGATTACACTGACTTTCCTCTCTACCTGACATCTTATCTCACCGTCTCTTTTTCTCTTTATTTTCAGAGGCTGAAAACTGTCCAGGTGCAAAAAAAACAACAACAAACAAACCCTGGTGGTAGTTTGTGAAATCTGTTCCAGCGCTATCATCAAGACGTGATTTGATTCGAGCCTCTCAGAAACAAAGCGCATTTTTCCTTGTCACTTTGCGTCTTCATTCAGCCAAAAGCAGCCGTATTAGTTTAGTGGCGAGCGAGTGCTTTTGTGTCAGGTGTATTAAGTCAGTGCTTCTTAGTGGGAACTGCCATTATCCCGTATTTGTCTTTGCAGAACATGCGATATCTGTGGGAAGCGGTCGCAGAGCCTGGTTATGCCACTTTCACCCACTGTTCACCACACGCTATTATTCGTCCGTTACTTGTAATTACCCATCTTGATGACTGATGGAATGTTTTCGAGGCTGAGTTGGCAAGCAGTTAGGATTATCCTGTTGAGGACTTCATATAATTACTCAGCCATTAAACACTGCTCAGCATGGAGGCGACGTGAGGGGGTGATTTGGCTCGGAAGTTCGTCCTGGTTGTTGATGCAGGCTGTCGTCATGCCACGCTGAAACCAGGAAAGTGTCTCAGGAACAAAAGTTGTTGAGTGACGGCTGCAGGATTGTGGTGATGAGGGGATGCAGGCTGGAATTATCTTGACTGTTTAGGTTCGGACTTGTGGTTTCAAGAGAATGATGTTTGCTGATGATGTCTCTGGAGAGAGATCCCAGACAGGTTGCATACCCATCAGTCTTTAGTGGCAGCTGGAGAGATCCTTACCGGGGTAATTGTGAAGTGGAATGAAGAATACAATAAGCTCATCAAGAACTGGCCTCCTTCATATCACAATTCAACAACAGAAAGTAATCACGCAGGCAGACAATCAAAGTTTTGAGTCAGAAAGCAGGAACAAAGCCGGAGCAGTGCTCGGGGCCACATTATGTGTTGGTTTTTTTTCTGCAGAATCTCAGAGAGAACAATTTGTTCCAGTTTGTTTCCTTTTGAAGGTGCTTCACCTCACAAGTGAGGCGAATCAAAATTATTCAAGTCTTGCTACAAAATTGTTTTCATGGTTGGCTTTGAGATTATCTCCCATCCAAAAAAAGAATACGTGTACATTTACCTCGAGGAGTTGGAATCCCTCACGATTTGATTTTGAATCAGGGGGTCATGGGTCAGTGATTAAATGATTATCAGTGCTTCTTCTCGATGAATTTTTGATGTGTGATTTAAAAAAAAAAAACAGTTTTTCTGACAGCTTGCTACTTTTAGTGTTTGCAGTGATCCATAATTAAATAAGCAGATTTCACTTAATAAACATCAGTACATCCTTGGATTCTGCTCTCTACATTGCTCATAGTAAAAAAAATCACGAAAACGAATCCACAAGCCAGAGTTACCATCAAAACTACTGTCTGAATTATCATTATTAATACTTACATCGTCTAAATAACACCTGTCAAGGACTCATTAGTCATGACCTGTTGATTAATTCGTATTACAAATTGCGACCAAATGCTCTCATGATAAAGTACTGCAGGTACGTGTTGCTGTCGCTCACCTGTTCACAACTCTGTGACAGTATGTTTCAGTTATTCATATTCTCTGAAAGATATTGGGCAAAAAAGCAAATGAATCTGACTCTTAAACTATTAAAGCAGAATAAATGTTGTAATTGAGCCGTAGCATCTACGAGTCACACGCGCAGAGCAACGGAGAGGACAGTTTTCGGTCTGTGGGTAAGCCACGTGTATGCTATCATCCTCATAAGGGACTTGGCTCCTGGAAACCTCCCGGTACTGCTCTTAATTCAATCCTGGATCACACTTGATCCGATGCATTTTATCACTAGCAACTGTAGAGGGTTTTAAGAGACAAACCAGGTCAGTGAACCACAACAGTAGTTTGTGCCATGGTCCGGTGCTCTGTTAGCAGAGGAGATTGATTCCCCTTGCTCCACTTCCCTTCTTGGCTAACCTTGAATCGTAGTTAAAAGAGCAAAAATTGATCCGCAGCCTTGTTGTGTTTGTCTACCCGCTAGCAAGGAACATTGAATCAGAGGTCACTCTTGCACTGTCTCATCTCGTCTCTCTCCAATGTCACTCTTAACTGAAAGAGAACAATTTCTTCTAGGGTGAGGCAGCGCTTTGTTTTCTCTGTGGCTCTCAACCATCCTTTCAGTTTCCCTGCACTCTCCTTCCTTACTTTCTGTATGGCCTCTGCCATCCTCCCTTCTATCTCTCCATCATTGCTGTCCATCTGGTTTTCTCCCAGCTTTATCATTCCCTCTTATCAGCTGCTGCTGGTTCCTCTAGGCTTCCTGCACCTCATATCAGCCTGACTGATAACACTGTAGCAATGTTGTGCTTTCAAGAGGCATTATATGTCACTGTCGGTGCACTAACAAACCAGGTCAGCCAGGTCCCATTTCTCTTGTGAGTATGGCTTTTACTTAAGTAGGCCTAATACGCCCACTTAAATATAAAGTGGGGCTTCCACTTCCCCAACATTTAAACAGAAGGGCAAGGCTAATGAATCTCTTATCAGAGCTTGATTTGATTTGGTATGTCAGGATTTGTCATGCGGTAAACTGGCTCAGGTCAGAGAGCTCTTGTCTTAGCACTCTTAGTGGTCCCACTTAAGACTTGATAGATTTCTCATTATTTCGCGACGGCCATGATGGAGTACCAGGTAGCACACAGCCTGTTCGGCCTGTTTAAGCTTCTCCTGCCTGAATGGAAACACTCCCCTGCTATGGCACATGAATAGTAAGCCAGCATGCTGCCAAGCCCCAGAGATGAATATTTCTCCTCATGCGAAACAATCACAACCTCTGGAAACCTCGGGCTGTGTTTCCATCCCTCTATTTGGAAATCTCAGAGAGGCCATGAACACTTGAATCATGGCAGAGCACCAGGGATCGATGCCAGGCCATAATACCAGGCAATAAGTGGGATTATTTTGGTCGTTTATTTGACAGTGAATGGTCTTTTGGAAAATATGAGCAGATTTTTATAGGTTTGTCTACCCCGTGCCAACCTTAAATTCAATTCTGTTGTTTAGTCTTGGCTTGTGTGCGCACACAGGGGCAGACAGAGTCAATTGACCATCAGGTTGTTGCGATATAAAGCCAACTGCTTTGACAGTTAAAAGAGAAGAGAGATTCAAATTCATGTAAGTCCATTACTTTCATCCTTGTAATTGCTGCAGTATTGTGTAATTCAAATTCCCTGCACAGCAATCAAATATTGCTATTGTCTCAAAGACTGGGCCAAAAAGGTTGCACGGCAAGTCTGCAGTAATATGCTCATTATTAAATCTGTGTAAGTACTTTGTCCTGAAAAATATCTGCATTTTGTTTAATTAAATTCTCCCTGGTGAGTCAGCTAATCTGACCAAGCTTGAATTCCTTGCTTAAAAAAAAAATTTAAAAAAATAATAATAATTGTGATGCACGCTGCGGCAGTTGTTGCTGTTGTGCCATAGTGCGACAAAAGCTGGAAGAGCAGAGAGAGTTTACAGCGCTTGACACATTGTCCCACAGTGAGTCATGCAGGAAGCCTGGAGCCAACATTTCAGATGGCTACTTAAAGGGTTAGATGCCGCCTCGGCTTTAATGGGAATGTCATGGTCACCTGCCTCTGCTTCAGCTGCAGCCACCACGGATTAAACATGACGGAAGCGTGTTTTATTTTACACTAGAAAAATGCACCGTCAAGTATCTGAGATTCTTATTTGTGCTCCATTGCAGGAGCAAGAGCTTTGTTCATGTTGCTCCCTCTCAGAACGTTCTGGCTGTGTTGCAGGGTTTAGAGATTTCAGTGGAAATTGATATTTCTAAATTGAGATAAAGATGAATGGAGATCACAAGAAAGATCCTCAATTCTTTGGCTTTTATTGCAGTTGAAAAAAATAACCTGGTCAGGGCTCTTTGTGATATGGCCCAAAAAAGTTTCCTCACTGTATATTTTTAAAGCATGGTGATAGATACCATGATATATTTGATTTTCTAAAAATTTCCACCTCCGGTACGCATCCGTGAACTTTTGGGTCTGATGTGGATTCAGATATTATAATATATTATTATATTATATACAGTATTATAAAATATTAACAAAACAAAATCTAATATCAGAAAAGTAATGTTGAGACTTGATTCTGCTACATATAACATACCAATTTAGTTTTTGACATACACAAGTCATGTTAGATTTAATTCCAAGACATGTTACTGTTTAATTATCTAATCTTTTCACGACAGTACAAAAAGGAAGCATTAAGAGAGCGTGTGCCCCGGCCACGGAGGTTTGTGGGTACAGAATATCAATATATCATCAAAATCTGTTCATGCCAAAAGTAAATCTTCTGCATCATCGATCCAGAACCGGATTCATACCAACTGCAGGAGCTAAATACTTACTCCTCTAATTAAAGTACATAGCTTCAATGAATTTCATCTAAATATGCTAAATTTTCTGAGATATCAACCGTTGCGGTTGAAATGGCTTCTACTTTTGTGACCATGGAACACCTCCAGTAGCCTCTAGCGCCTCATGGCTCTTCACCATCTAAGATGATCAAATCTAATCAAATTCCAGAAAAACAAGAAAACAGAAATACACACTTTCCCAAAACCAGAAGTATAATCAGCAGTACTCAACTGTAGTCATGACTGCTACAAGATAGACTGTAGGCCAGCATAAATGATGGTTAAAAGTGTGCACTGAAGGGA
Organism: Aulostomus chinensis; assembly: GCF_037954235.1. Lineage (NCBI taxonomy): Eukaryota > Metazoa > Chordata > Actinopteri > Syngnathiformes > Aulostomidae > Aulostomus > Aulostomus chinensis. Next base: position 4,868,873 of record NC_141341.1, on the reverse strand, counting down.
CATTGAGATAAAGTCTTGGGGCTTGCAGGTCTCAAGGCCCAGGTGAGCCACTGCCTCAGGGTACTCCATATCTGATGCTGACCCCAGAATTCCTAGATGCATGGACAGGTAGACCGGAGAAGGTTGCAGGTGAACAGTTGAGACAGCCAGAGGGAGTTTGACCCCCCCCCAGTCACGTTGTGTTCAGGTCATCTCTTCCTTGGTTGGCCCCCTTCCTGACTTTCTCTCTCTCTCTCTCTCTCTCTCTCTCTCTCTCTCTCTCTCTGTGTCTCTCCGTCTTCCCTCCCACCTACTATCCGGAGAATTACGTGAGTAAGAAGGAATGAAAAGAGGTATTGTGCTCTCTTGAATGCAAGCTGTGTGTGTGTGTGTGTGTGTGTGTGTGTGTGTGTGTGTGTTTCGGTGGGTGTGTTTTCTCTACTGTAGGGCTATACAAGTATGCAGACACCGTGGCTTTGGCATGCCACGCTGGTCAAAAGAGCAAGAGATATGTTTGAACTGGATTAATATTCACAGTCGTTTCCAAAACGTCAAACTCCAATCACACATGCAACAGACACTGATCACGGCTCTACACAGGCAGTTAGAGTTGGTGCACCATAAGACAAACATTCAACAGAATGGTTTTATTCACCATGTAATGTAGAGATCCGGATATAGACTAATAAAATTGCACTGTGCATAATACGCTGGCTCCCTTCAAGGCTTGGCATTATGTTTTGGATCAGATCCCTGGACCATGATACTATGTCCGCTCACATAACAGTTCTAAAGCTTTGCCCATGAGTGGCCTCTTTCTGGGAGAGAGCTGGGAAAAGACAAACTCCTCCATGATGAATTAATGATGGAACATTTGGGAAATTTGAATATTTGCTTGACAAGGATGAGAAGATTGATAGATTTTCTCCTGGATTCAGATGGAGCAACAGCACATGGTTTAATTTTTGCCCATACAAGTTCTTCTGTCACACACCAGAATTCCACTTCATGTGCTTCATCCGATGGCTGGGATCTCCAGAGTGTTTGCGAACTTCCTCCTATCCGTTTCTTCTTAGTCCGGTATATTGACAAAAACATTAATTTTTGCAATGGTTTTCAGGTAGTGTGCAAGCACTTGGTCTGTCTGCAGCTCTCTCTCTAGGTGTTGAAAAACAGACAAATCAGCCTCCAACTCTGGGCTAATCAGTGAGCCTCTCTGTTGCCTTGCAGGGACACACATGCACACACACTCTGTATATTATACAAAATTATGGACTCTAAGTGCTCCAATGTGAAGGAGGCATAAGGACGTAGAAGCAGCAGCAGATGGCGAAGTGAAAAATGTAACTAAATAAATAAATAAAAGACGCTTTTTGGCTTCAGGAGTATAAAAGAATGAGTAAATGTCTCTAAAATAAGCTACGATGAGTTCCTAGGTTTTGAAATAAATATCACCAATTGTACAATTACAGTTTAAGATCAGCAGAGGAATATGTGAATTATTTAATATTAGGAGTTGGTTCATCAAGATAAGTATGTACTCTCCTTCATCTTACAGAGCCAGACAGGCTATTTAATATTTTAATTCATTCAGTCCATATCAAAGCTCATATCGCAGCTTGTTAATTAGCGTAGAGTTACTGCCTGAATCAGACTCTTAACTTCTATTAGTTTGATACTAAATTAGCATGTAAAGTTATTGATTTTGTTCACAGAAGTGATTTCTTTGTACAGACGTCCCTAATAACATTACTAAAGGTCAAGTCACTCAGTTTTTACTGAAATCTTTTGCTTTTACTGGAAGGTTTTGATAAAAAGAGGTGCTAACATCACACGTTTAGTTCAATGATCATTAACAAGGAAGGCAAAAAACAACTCAAGCAGAGAACTTTTGTTTTGCAACAAGTTGTTCTCTTTTACTAACTGCAATAGAAATGGCGGGAACCTTCAGTGCCTTGCGGTGAGTGCACCCTCTACTGGCCACCCTATCACCACTCAACAGTGCATCTCTGACAGACTCGTTCAGCGTCAGTGAGAAGACGTGCTACTCTATTGTTGGTCTGGAGGAGTTGGTTCTATGCAGTGGGACGCAGCTAGTTAGTATTCAACAGTGATAACCTTTCTCACTCGGGTTTGCTGTGGAGTCTGCCCGTCCGCGTATTCAAATGTCATCCCTGTTTGCTGAGTCAAAGCTTGAAGGCCAAGCCGTGCCCTTTCCTCATACTTCACAATCTGATAACAATCCCCAACTCATTCAGCTTCTTGTTGTTGGGATTGCCTTTATTATCTGTCAGCCCTTCACTCTTGTGTTCCTGTCTGCTCGCCTGAGTGTCTGTTACACCCGTCGCCGCCCCCTCGTCTGTCTCCTAGGCTGCGTGTCTGTTGGCATCATGAGAGTGGGCTCCACATCATGTCGTCTGATTGTAAACTTGTGTCACATGCTACCCGTTCTGTTTGCTGTCTGTCTGCAGAGTTCAGACTTGAACCGGGGGAAACTGAGCGTTGCAGCTTTGAGCAACTTGGACGTCAAACCGTGACATGATCCATGGTTGGCGAGGTTTCTGGCTTGGAACTTGCCAGCCATCTGAGTCCTCTCTGTGTGGAGCTTCCATGTTCTTCCCATGCCAGCGTGGGTTCCCTGTAGGTGCTCCTACCTCCTACCACACAACAAAAACATACAAGTTAGCTTAACACAAGACTCTTAATTGCTCCCAGATGTGAAGGTGAGCTGGCGTCTCTCTGTCAGCCCTGTGATGGACCCATGCCCCGCCTCTTGCCCTATTCCAGATGGGATATACTCCAACTCCCAGTGACACGGTACAGGATAAGGTGTAGACAATGGACTAGGAGTGAGTTTTTCATTGTTTGGACTCTCGTTTTTTCTATTTATATAGGGCTTTTCCATTTAAACAGCTCTCAAAGTGCTTTCCAATGCTGCTGAGGCTGTCATGCCATGTGCCACCCTGCTCCTCAGGACCAGTTAGGGGGTTCAGTATCTTGCCCAAGGACACAATGACGCACATTGGCTTTGCATGCATAATTACAGTCACTGGACTACTGTTGTTGTCCCAGTGTACATGAATAGGGAAGAGGCAGAGTGAGTCTGCCCCTGGACGGGTGGGAGGCAGTGTGGGGTGGCGCTCAGACATTCTGATCACATACCAAACATGCGGCGGACAGCTTGATCAGCTGAGACGGCATCAAGTTTGTGTCTGTGTCTTCAAATGTGTTGCTTTTGCAGTCGTTTTTCTTGCAATGATGGTTTGACTTTCAGGTCAAAACACAGCAGTGGATCCTAAGGGGACATGAGCAGAACATCGATTGGGGGCGGATTGAAGCACACACATGCCGGAGCAGTTGGATTCCAGACAGCATTGTCTAGATGTGTTCACATGATTTCAGTCAGTCAAACATGTTTACATGTATCTTAAAAGTCCAGGTTCAGTCAGACTCGTGCTGTTGTTCTTCTCTAACATCAAGCAAATGTTCTGATGGTCAGCGAAGGAGTCAGGGATCGAGGCGCTCCCCTCTGATTACTTGATGGCTACTCAGCCCTCAGAGCCATGCGTCTGATTGTTTACCACCCGGTTGTATTTTGTTGTATGTTTTCATTGGGAGTGTAACATTGAAGCTAGCTTCCATGATTTAACGGCAACAACAACCAACATATTTGGTTTCTTTGCCTCACAGTGTGGTTCTCTACCGACTGTCCCACAGGGAAGACGTTTGGATGGAGAATTTTGTTTATTTATTTTTAGACCGTCTGACTCAGCAGGACAAATTACAGTCACATGTTGTGTGCAGTATTTTGAAGAACGCCAGCATGATGTGAATCTAACGTTATGACAGTTGTGGAGATGTATTTCATTTTATTCGCAGCCCTTAAGAGAAATCTGAAACATAAACACAGTGTCACGAACATCCTACAGTCTCAAGAGACATAAAGACACAGTGATGCATACTCTTTGGGTATAAATACACAAGGATCTGTATGTGGGCTGCGCTACGTTGCTGTCAGCAAGCTGGCCGTCTGCTGGCTTCTATAGTCTTCTCACATCCATCACCCCCTCTGCTGTGCCCCTCTCCTTCCTTCTTAGGCAATCAGTTGGTATTATCCCCATCATCTTGTGGTTCCATAGGCACACAGCGCTCAGATTGTTCTCTCTGGAACTATGTGCCTTTAAACCATCTGTGTTCAATCATCCTAAAGGACTACGGCGAGTAGTGTCTAATCACAGCACTCTCTGTCGGGGATATTTGGTGTTCCAGCTCTAGAGGTGTGTTGCACAGGAAAGACGCAGCTTTATCACGGGAGGCCTGGCGTTGGTTGTGTCGAGCCTGGATGAGAATCTTCTTCCAGTTTAGGAGACTAGTAAATCAGAATTTGTTTAAACTCTTCAACCAAATGTTTAGTGCAAATACAGACAGCAGTGGTGAGTGAGAATGATTATATGGCTTGTAAAAGTCATAATAAACCCATATTGTTTGATTCTTGGGATTGTTTACTTGCTTAAGCAGCACAAGTTATGAGTTCTTTGTGTCTCTTTTTTCAGATACATAAGTCAGTGCCTGAAGGTTCTTCAGAAACCGTGTAAATATTAAACTTTACACCAGCTCCTCAGGGTGGGAACCCAAACACACCGCCCGAGAATGTGTTTGCAGGTGTGTGTGTGTGTGTGTGTGTGTGCGCGCATGAGGCTCAGAGTGAACGAAAACTCGTTCTGTGTAATTCCTAAAGAATGTATGACCAGTCAAGACCACGTATGGATGTGATTCAGCTCAGCTGGTATGCTAAACTCAACGGATGCCTTGTGGTTCTCATTGAACAAAGGTAGATCAGAGAATTTCTGCTCCGTTAACTGAGCCTGTTCCTCTGTCCACTGTGTCTGTAGGCAGATGAAAGGGCGTCAAATGTCTTTACGTTGGACAGGATATGGCTGGGAACTGGCCTCTGGCCTGGCATGCGGTTGACTGTTGTTTTATTTGGTAATGATCAACTTCATATTCAGTTGTCTGGGCTTTTGAAACACTTTTTTTTTTCAAACGGGTGTCATTCATTCATTCAGTTTGTGTTGTTTGTCCGACTAAAACTGGACTTTTTACACATTCGATCACGTTAGTCCAGCTGGAATCGTCGTGTTGATCATCTTGATGTCGGACTAGCTTGCTAATTTTTTGGTATGTGATTCAAAATGCGAAAAGGAAGAAATTGCAACCGGCTGCAACCTCCACCTACTAACGCAAGTCCGTCAATAAATGGATTCTTCTCCACTTCTTGCATACTGGGACAATATAATCCAATTAAATGTAGCTTGATTGCAACTGTGCATTTAAAGCCACTGAACGTGTGCATTGTGCACTTAAATTTAGGTCAGAAGAAATTAATTAATATTATCTGTATATGAAAGGAGGTCCAAATTCTTGCTTGTGTTGTACGTCGCTTTGGACGAAAGCGTCTGCTAAATGAAATTGTAGAATTGTAGAAAGGAGAAATGTTCCCTGAGTAATGTTTCTGTTGTAGGAGTTACATGGTGCAGCGGAGCTACTCAATCATACTTCTACTGCACAAGGTTTTAAATTAAACACCAAAGGATTCAGCTTTGCAAGCTGCTGTTGTATCACTGTGCTGTACTGTAGCGGACGGACTCGAGGGACCGGCTTGAATCCCTCAGTATACACAGAAGGCTTCCAGAAAAGAGTAGGATGAAGGTACTTGAGCTCACGAGGGAGAGAGTTTTAAAGGATGACGCCGGACATAAAGCGCAAAGGAAAACAAGTCGGGCTATAGTTGCGTACGTGAGCCGACCTACTCTTTTTGTCTTCACCTGTCCCCATCCATCAGTGTCCTCGTACTGCTTTGCCTCTCTTTTCATCTCCTCATATTGCTTCTCCAGGCTGCCTGTCAAAGAGGGCAATGTTGAACTCCTGTTTGTTGCTGTCAATTTGGAAGGAATTTGCTTGCCCATTAAAGTGCATGTTCAGTACAACTTTCATTCCTCTCCTCTTATGTTTTTTTTATTTTTTCCTCGTTGTGTCCCCAGTGATCAGCCAGCCACCACTTTCCTTGCATCAGTAATGATTGAGCACGAACAGCTTTTTCAAGGGCACCACGGTTCAGAATCCCTTGAAGACTTAAAAAAAGAGAGGGGAAAAAAAATAGGATGTCCCGGAGAAATCCATGTGGTTACAACAAACAGGCCAAGTCTACTTTTGTGTACAAGCCAGCAAACCCGTAGCCAAGATGAGACCTGGAAGTGTTTCTTTTCCTGTTCATCTTCATAAAGGGATCCATGTGCTGCTTGGGTTCGTGTGATGAGAGGGACGTTATGAGGTAACAGGGACCTTTAAAGTTTCAATCCTAGCAGGGACAAACAAACTATTGCTGACAGTTCCATCTGCTCGACAAGCAAACACGAGCCCAGCTTAATGTACACATGAATTCTCTTTTACTCTCTTGCTCTTCTTCATCTTCAGCGAGGTGGTGTCCAATTATTTCTCAGCAGTACGCATTCAGTAAAGCAAATACTTCTATCTCCACACACACACACACACATAAAATGAGCTGTGCTGTCAAAATATATGGATGAATATCTTCCTTTTGATTTACAATCCCACACACACAAATGTAGTAATTATTCACTGCTGCTCATCTTTGAATGCTGGGCAAGTTTCTTTGTTAGGAAAGTTTTTGTTGTTTTTTTTTTTTGCTTGAGGGAAGAAAAAAAAAAGTCCATCTTAAGTTGCTGGTCTTTTTAGAAGGCCAAGTAAAGCTTATAGGAATCGGAGGTATAAATGAAACAAATAACCAGGGCAGCACAACACATGCCAAGCAGGTAATTATAGAGATAAATGGCTCCCATACATAGACTCTACTTGGATGGCCCACCCAAGAAGACTGAGACCCGCCTGGATAGATCTAATCCTTCTTCTTTACTGTTGAGGTGCTTGCAGATGTACAATTTGTACACCACAGCAACATACTCTTAAAAAAAAAAAGTACAAATAGCTGTAAATTAGCTAAATCAGAACTTTTAAAGATCTTTTTAACAGTGATATACTGTAAATGACCCTGCTAAGACCAAACATGCGATGGAAAAGCACTCCAAAAGGGACAATAGAAACTCACAGTTGCCTCATGTGGCAAATCATATTCAAGACCGTCGAAACTGAGCTTAAGACCATTTATTTTTATTGCCTTTTACTGTATTTGTTTAAAAAGAATTTAAGACTTTCAAAGGACCTGCAATAACCCTGTTATAGGGATTTTATTGAGCAAATTCATTCAGCTTTCCATGCACCATCACATCCTGCGCTATCACACTCAAACACCGGCTACAAGACACTTTTAAATTCTCAGTCAGGTCTCCAGGTTGGGCCTATTCACACTTTTATCTCACTTGTTTCCAAATGATTTCATGCAGTTATAGCTGACAAGAATGACGTACATTCACCCCTGGAACAGAAGAATTGATATGCCTTGCACAATTCAAGGAGCAGAACAGAGAAAGAATGACACAGATACTGCCAAACTTTCTCCCAGCATTGCCTTTCAGTGAAAACTCAAGTCAGTAGCCATGGGAGGCAGCCACAAATGTTTCCAGCTTTTGTTACCATCTGATTTATAGTCGGTCACTGTGTCCTTGAGGTGTTCGTCCAGATTTCCTGTGAACCGGTCGGAGGGCTCTGTGTTTAGTTGCTCTGAGCGAGCTGTTGATGTCATCTTTATAGGCTTGTAATTGAAATCCTAATTACAGATAACAGGAGACACAAGAGAGGGATCATCGTGGAAGAAAGAACGGGACGGGCCAACTCTGGGGTGTTTATGTGTGAATAAATACAGAGACGTTCCCACCGGCCATAAAAGTCCTGAGAGGAGAGAAGTTTGGGGAGCTTTTCTTCCAGAGCACGAATGTCACAGAATTTGATAAATATTTCATGATGACATAAGGGAGTAGAGGCAAATAATTGCCTGCTTCAACAGAATGTACTGTGTGTTCCAACTTGGCTCTCGTATGCATCACGTTTGATTGTAGATTACACTGTTCTCCACAGAGAACCCTAATATATACTAACTAATACAACTCCGGGAATACAAGCAAACTAAGCAGAAGGTCTATTTTTTTTTTTTAAGGTTTTGGGGGTTGTTTTAGTTGCGCCAACGTTTTCTCAAATATTACTTATTGTGTCTACTAGCTTTCAAGTGTCTCCTGTTAACTTCAACCAATCAGTCGGTAGACGAGGAAAAGCGTCTTTGCCGTCAAGAGAAACCGTCAATAATCACTTTCCAACAGATATTTGAAAAATTGGAATTGAAGTTAAAATACAAAAAGTGTGAGACCGATTGAAGAGGGGAAAGTATTCTCTCACATCCCGTTGACTTCGTGTCCTAAATATTGCTGCCTTGTAGTTCACATCAACTTTCTAGTACATAAACACAGCAGCTGGGTGCAGCCATCTTGGTCCTCTTGCTCCTGAAACCTTTTGTGTTTTGCCCTCATACAAAGACCAAGTGGTAATTGCTTTGATTGAGAGATTCCTAGTGCCATAAAGTACACAATACTGTGGGTTAAAAACGCAGAGCATCCATGTTTCATCAGAGTAATTAGTGCAGATCTTATCAGCAACGGAATAGCAAACTTTCAGTCGATACTCAGAGCTAATGAGAAACCAGTGTAGCGTGACCATGCAGATTTCTCTGTCTCCGCACACGGACAATGATGTAAATGTTATTTGATATACATGCAAACACAAAGGCCTATCTTCTACAGTGACACTCTATCAATATTACACTTCCTCCACCCAGCTCTGTTCCTGTTTGCACAGCCCAGTAAATGTACCCACCAAGTAATCCCTAATGGAGGAAATCCCAGGCTGTGGTTCTTCTTTATCTCTCCCTCTGTCTCTTTGTAATTCACATGGACCTTTTCTCTGTTTGTCTTTCAAACACACACTGTATTAGTCTTGTTAAGCTAACATCACTCTTCCGTCATCTGTCGCAGTGTTTTACATACAAGAAGTGGAATCAGGTTTTCTAATTTTTTATTTTTTTCCGGTCGGACTTTTTTCATTTCCCTTTGTCTGTCAATCAATTTCCCTCTGTCACTTTCTCTTCCTCTCCCTGATCCTCACTCTACCTGCACGCGCTTACAGAGGAGCTTCCTCTTCCTGCTCTCAACCCACTCTAGATGCAGCTTTGTGGCTCAGCGCCAACCTCGGCAGCACTCGTGATCGTCACCATTTTCTTCCTCACATCGTGCAGGAAAACATGACTTTTCCTGGGTTCGGTCTCGTCTGGTCCTTAGACCATAGGTGACATCTATCATATGTCACTGATATGTGAATTAGGTCTGTTGGATAAGGTTGATGTTGAACAAGAGCCTATTTATGACGTGGATCTGATTCATGTGTCACTGTGCCCTAATTCCCTTTGCTTGGCTGCATAATGTCCTGCCAGCCAGTTTTCTAAGGAGTATTCTCCTCTGCGTGGATGAGTCAGTGGTAAACACGGCAGGCAGGACGAGACAAGCTTACACTGAGGTAAAGAGCGAAGGGACAGATCAGCAAGCGTTTCGCGGGCACTTTCAGGGTCATCGTCTCGCCACAGAACAGTGTTTTTGTCAGTGAATGGAGGAAAAAAACTGAGGAGACAGCAGCAAGTAACGGTTTATTTCAACCAGCTGCTTCTGCTGCTCACGATGTGACACATATAAACATACATTTACATACATTAGCATACACAACTCTAGTCTTTTACTGCACCTCTATGCGTCTTGGTCTTCCTTTGGTGGGTGTAGAATTGGGCTAATGCACATCAAATTCAGGGAATGTAGAAATAAACATCCCCCTCCATTTAGGGAGGCTTCGATATTTTTTGGCCTTCATGCTGGTGGCAACCATGGACCGGATCCATGATGTTTTTGTCTTGTATGTCCTTCTTCCCCATCTGTGTTGAGGCTGTGTCTCTGGAACACCTCAAAGGAGTTTACTCCAAATTTGGCTTAATTGTCCTCTGGGACTTGAGGATGAACTGGACAGATTTTGGTGGTCAAAGGTCACTGTCACCTCCATAGAAAAATTATGTCTCAGCAACAGTTTGAGGAAATTTCCTCGGAAAGTAATTTTATCCTGTTTTTTTAATTGATTTCCATAAACCCCAAATACACCAGACCTGCGCTTTCCATTTGTGCAGAGTTGATGGAGCAGATAAAAGCAAAAGAGAAACAACTCTGCCTGCTGAAGTTAGGCGTCATGGGCGGCCCCAGTGTAGCTAAAAGGTGATGGTAATTGGTTCAGTCACAAACAATACAATCCTATGTTCTCTTCAATGTACTGCAGTATAGCACTACATCATCAATCAGCCTTATGTACAAAGAAACAATCCTGGAAGTGTACTCAGAGTCAGTGCTGTTATTACTGAGAATTAAAATGTCCTGAGATGTTTAATGCCTTTTATATAAAATATTTGATTGCCTACATGCATATACTACATTCATCATAAAATAAAGTCATTCACAGGAGCAGGCATTCTCGCGCTACAGCAGAAGTGGAGCCTCCGTCAGACTTTGAGGCGAACAGTCCTGCGTTGTTGAGCTGGAGCCCTTCGCGTCAGCACCCCTGCTGCTTCAACACACTGCTCCCATTCAAATGAATGAGAGGGCTGGGGTTTCTTTTTTCAAGAAGATCTGCATATGGCCTCCTTCAGCAGAGTTAAACATGTTGTACTATCAGTATAAAGAACTCGAAATGATAAGAATGCATTCAGTAATAAGGGAATGGCAGCTTCGGCTTCTTGCTAACTCTGTCTGGTTCCGGAGGTCTCACACTCTTAGACGTGTTGATGGGGGGGGGTTCATGGTCAGAAACTGGGAGTGGCCTTTAACTCGCGTCCCATGGCCCTCTCAGAAAAACACTCCTTTCCTGTCCCAATCCCATGGCAGTTCCCGCGGGGGTGATACGAGCCTATTTACAGACAGGTCAGTTGTGTGTGTGTGTGTGTGTGTGTGTGTGTGTGTGTGTGAGAGAGAGAGAGAGCAAGGCCACAAGGGGCTGAGCAAACCAATGCCCCACACGTAGCTCTACAATGAATTAAGAGTTGACTTGTATTAAATTGAATTCTAAAGAAAAATAGAAAATCAATAATGTGGTGATCAGTGTTGATACTGTGGCCGTTTACCTCGAACAGATCAATACATATGAAACACTGCGCTGGTGCCTGACACTGTAAAATAAATATAAAAACTGCCCTCTTGCCTCTCATGATTACTGTCCCACCACCGACTCTTGATCCTGCTCCACCCCAGTCACATGATGAATAGGGAAACTGACTCCGCAGGAATCAGGATATATGGCCAGCCTCTAGCACAAATTCCTGCATTTAGGACTCATTGATGTAATTTGGGGCCACAAGGTTTTTGGTTCCACAAGTGAAAAAGTGATATTCGTTTGATTGTATCTGCTGGACATGGCTGGTGTGGCAGTGAAAGTGTGGGGTTCATGAACGAGAGCAAAACGCAGTTGTAGATGACACTCACACTGAGCTCATGGAAACAAAGGGTTGTTGTTTTTCTCTCTCTTTTAACAAAATTGCGACTCTACAACTGCGACCCATGATAAAGTGTGTCAGGATCAGTGAGGAGGAAGGTGGAACAGAGACTTACAGAAGTACACAGGAACTGAAGCTCTCATCATTTATTTTAACAAAAGAAGAACAGGAACAACATAATGACACTGAGAAAACTAAGTAAATACACGGGTAAATGGCGAGGAACACGGGGCTGGGAAAGTGAGCGGTGAACACAACAGGATAACTAGAACAGACAAAAATAAAAACACATGAAATGACAAATTGAATGGAGATACACTACACAAAAAGAGTCTGGCGGGAGAGGACTGGGACAGGGAAGGAGCTGAAAGGACTGTGATTGGCGTGAATCGATTACTCCCAAGACACACAATAGCAAAGTAACACCAAAAAAAAAAGGGGGGAAACTGACAATGACGAGTAAAACAAGAAGACACACTTGTGAAATACGTTTCCAAATAAAGCAGGAACCTAGAAAGAGGTCAGAACACGAGGAGAAAAAAACAGACACCAAGGAAAATGAAGAACACACAGACACCTGGAGGGTACAAACTACAAATCCAGACTTCAAGTCAGGTGGCGCAAACACAACTTCTCGCTGCTGAACTGTCGCATGCCTCATCCTGACGTCAGGCGGTTACTCGTGCAACAGCCTTTCAGTTACGCTTGAGTGCGTTTCACAAGATTCTTTTCAGATGCGTTTTGTGAGGATATTGTGAGGAGCATTCGGTTCCTCCAGCAGGACGCTGCCACCTGAGCTCAGCACAATCAGCACGTGTTCGGCATAAAGATTCTGACTGTATGAGGGTCCCCACTCGGACTACCTGGAGCTGTTGTGGGCCAATTAGAATCACCACCCGCTACTCCCTCTCCCCCACACACACTGTAACACACACACACACATATGCACTCCCACTCACAATGATAACAGCTGGGGAGAGTGAAGGCAATCAATAAATAATTGATGATAATTGGTTTGAGCTATTCATAATAGATACCCTCACTGAGACCACTGAGAAGCTCCACCTGAGATTTGGTGTGAGTATTCCCGTGTGTGTGTGTGTGTGTGTGTGTGTGTGTGTGTGTGTGTGTGTGTGTGTGTGTGTGGCATTGGGTGCTTGTTCAAGCCGTAGACGTGCTTCCTCTCCTCATGCCTTCAGTTTTATCACCACTTGTAGCTCTACAGGCAGGAAACTCTTCTGTCCTGATAAGCAAATGGAGTGTGTGCTCCAGACTCAACATGCTCGCTTATCAAATATATTGCACGGACTCGTTCATGAAACATTCATTGTTCAGCGGAGAATTTACACATTTTATCCGTCTGTAAATTGTCTATTAAGCTGAGATATTCTGGGAACGTTAAATTCTATTTAATACCTGCTGATATCATCATCGCGGTTATTTTTTGTTTTAGGACTTCAAAAGGAAAGGCCCCCCCCCCCCCCCCCAGAGCCCCACAGGATGTTACACAACCGCTGTTCTCAGGCTGAACGCCGCTGATTATGAAACATCAACTTCATGACTAAAATCGTTGCTGCTTCTGATTTTTTTTCTTTCTTTTTTTACTTTTAAAGCACAAATGATAGATATGTCTTTCCGAAACAACTAATATTTCCCTTTTTCTTCTACGTTCTTGAAGATCACGACTCTCATCAACCACAAAGACAAACCCAAGAAGTCTGAGCGAACCCTGGCAGCCATTCACAGGGTGGGTCAGGCGGTGAGCGTGGCAGTGGGGCGTTTCGTAGCTGTCGGGGAGGCCATCGCCACGGAGAATCAGGAGCTGAAGGATGAGATGGGTCAAGCCTGCTTTGAGGCACGCAGAGCAGGTGGGCTACTGCAGATATCGTGTTCTAGACATTTCCATGAATTACATTTGAAGTGTTGCTTTTGATGTCAGTCATGCTCATAGTATTTTCCTGTCACAAGTACTATATGTCCTTGGTTGTTAAGCAGGATTACATCAAGATGGCTTTAAGACATTGTAATTAGGTTGGATTTAAAGGCAGAAATAGATGGAAGGAATGAATGCGTCTTGACTGGCTCATACAAGGCTGCATTAATAGATTGTGATGGAAGGCTCCGGAAGACTTGACACATTAGCCTGCTGGTGAGATCGAAGGGGTTGTAGTTTAGTCTCACTGCCTGAGGTCAGGGCTACTAATTTTATGAATCCACTCACTGATGTGGGTCTTTCCTTGCGGCCTATTAATGTTCTCCTACCACAGAGATTTAAAAAAACAACAACAACAACAACATTATGTACCTCTTTACGCAGACCTGGCATCATGGGTGGACCCTGCAGGGCCAGGCCCACATACAAGAACTGGGTCCTTTCTGGAGAAATCAGCATCAAAATTCAAATATTTTGCTACATTAATGTATGAAATGTTGAGTTTTTTATGTTGCGCTGAATGTTTGAAAGAACATGCTCAGTTTCTGATATGGTACACAAGTCCACCCTCTGCTTCACATTCTCAGGAGGGCTTTTGAGTCGTGAACCGCGAGCGACAGCGGCATGTTTATTACACTCAGCATGAAGCTGCACCCCAGCTGTGGATGACATCGGCTAGTTTGTTGAGTAGCAGCCACACGTGCGCCAGGGCAGCTAACAAGGGAAGCTCGTCCACGTCAGAAAACCACGAGTGGAGTCACTCAGCAGGTGTGCAGCTCCATAATCAGACAGGCACCGTGGGCAGTTTTAATACTGCAGCAACTGTATTGAACCAACCGCGAGCATTGACGTTCCCATCCCGTATTTAAGCGCCCTCTGAAAACTGTGCAAAGAGCCACATCAACAGAATTTTCACTGGAGTCGATGGAAACCGTGCGGACTTCGCCCGATATGAAAAAAACAAACATCCACACAGCCCTCCTCTCCCCGATGAGCCCATTACAGAGGAGGCCGCTACAGCTGTGTGATCAAAATAAATTGGAACGCCACGGTGTTGGGCCTCAGCTGGCAACTGTCTGACAACCGTAGAGTTTGTTTGTCGTAGACATGCACATAATGATGCTCTTTGTCAATACGAATATGTTCTTATATTACCCAGTTCTTTGGAATGGCCTCCGTTGTGCGTATATTCACGCCCAGTTGATGTTGGTGTTTGTCATTTTGGTTGTTGGGTGTTTCTGTGTGGAGTGTGTAGCCATCCCACCTCTGCCTCTCCTCCTCCTCCTACTCCTCCACCACCATGCGTCACCACCACAGACCGCTTTCTCCATCAGAACCAGATTTTGGTTCTGATAGGTGGACAAAAAAAAAAAAAAAAAAAAAAGTTTATTCCCTCACTCAACAACTGACAAAGTTTTGTCTGAAAGGTAAAAACAGTGTTTTCAAAAAAAAAAAAAGTATTCTGGATCATTTATATTCACTGACAGCTCACTGACATCAAAGCTGAGAATATAGAAGTGTTATTGATGTCAGAATTGTTTCTTCACTTTCAAGTGACATTTTGCCATTAAGGTGCAAACACAGACAGTCATAACAGCCTTGTGTCTTCCTGTCAATCTTATCACAGTTCTTCAGGATAAAGTTGTTAGTTGTCACCATTTTTCACAGCGAAACACTTATCAGGCCAAACAAGAACCTCATTTAGTTTTCTACAGGGCAGATTGGAAACAACATCACACCGGATAAGAATTTAGACACAACACTCTGATAATAGGTTTATTTTGGGGGAACCAGCTTGTGTAGCAAAGCGTTTAATCCTTACACAGCACTGATTTGTAAAGACGGCTAAAACTCAGACAAAGAGTGCTGGCGGGAGGAGGAGGAGAGACTGATGGGATGTGTGTTTAAAAGGGTGTATGCGTGTGTGTGTGTGTGTGTGTGTGTGTGTGTGTGTGTGTGTGTAGGTGAGTCCAAATAAATGTGTGCACGCATGCATGTGTGCAATGTCTGAATGTGTCTTCCCCACTGAGACTAATTTATTCCAGTTCTCACTTTCCTTTTTAGGAAGTGTTTTCACAGCTTTCCCTCGCACTTCTCCTCACAGGACTCTGTCCCAAATAAAGAGCTATACTTTTTCTGACTTAAGTTCATTTTGTTTGAAAAAAAAAAATGATGGCGACGTCTTTAGGGATAGAAAAGAAAGCCGTTTGGAATTTTAAGTCTGAAGGAAGGAGAAGGGCTAGTCAGAATAGGATTGACATTTCTCTAATACCTAGCCACAGGGAGAGTTTAACCAGACAGGCTTCAGCCTTGTGTGCTGTAATGAATGAAATAAAGGCAAGCTGAAAGCATTAGTTTAATTAGATGCTACCCATCATCAGAGCAACTGAGAGATCCAATGAGGCAGGTCAGTGAAGGCAATCTGGGTTTGATCTCTGTGTCTCTCACTCAGTCTCTCAGTGTCACCCTCACATTTGCCCACGTTGTGTCTCGCTTTCCCTCGTCAAACGTTATTAATTCCTCAAATGGTAGTTTGGATAAGAGCAAAGACTTACCCAGTATTAACATTTAGCTCCATGTGGGCTATGTGTCGCCTACAGAGCAACAAGTTGCCCAAAGAGACCATTTTTTCATGCTCTTTTTTTTTTGTGCCATGACACCGAATGACACACTCACGATGAGGCAAGTAAAAGGTTTTGCCTTATGATGGTTCATGAGAGAAATACAAGTACTAGCTGTAGTTGATCTTAAAGCAATTCTAAAAGTGTATTTTGCTGTTAAATTACTCACTTATAGTTTTCTTGCGCTCACAAAGATGTTTTTCCCTGCTTCAGTAGTTTTTTGTGACTCTAAAATGCAGAAAATCTCTCTCTCTCTCTTCATATATACTGTATGTAGGATATATATGTATACTGATAGCTAGTATCATGTCAGCGTGTCCCTCATCCTCAGTATTTAAGGGGCCCGTTTGAAGTGGAGTGTTGGTGCTTTGTTGCCTCTCTGCTCATGTGGGCTCACTTCTGAAGTGAAGACATCTAAAATGCTTTTGAATAATCTTGCTGAGCCGTGTTTACGATCATGTGTGTCATCGCCATGCGTCTGCTGGAACCTCAGTGGACAGGAGCGATGCCTGGCAGTGATGGTCAGCCTTCTCCTGAGGCACCATTGAACCCATTATGAATATCTAAAGGGTGTCATCGTTTGATTTTTAAGGTGAGACAGATCCATTCCAATAATGATCACATTTTATTTTTAGGGTTGTGAGAGGGGGAGAGTTGGCTCCGGCCCCACCCTTCCCACCCGTCGGTGTCATGGTGGTTGAGCAGCATTCTGTGGGAGTCAGGCCTGGATGTTTTAAGTGGTTAGTGGAGCTGGCACTGGAAAACAGCCTGTCGGATGCAATCAGTTTGTCAGTGCAGCTTCCTTTTAAAGGACCAGCCAAACGAAATAGACAGTCAAGCTGTATGGCCGGGCTGAGACCTCTCTCTCCCGCCGCCGCTTCCTTCATCTCCTCTCTCGTCTTGCTCTTATCTCTGGCGCTTTCCCTCTTTCTCTTGATAGGGACTATTTGCAGATGATTTTCATCTTTTTGGCAATAAGCAGGAAAAGAAAATGAGAAACAAGTGGAAGTTTAACTCTGTTTCTGAGTGCATTTGTGTATTCTTTGTATTTTTGTATTCTGGATTTGCTTTTGGCACGTTTCCCCTCTGTGTTTTAGGGTGTAAGTTCTCCATGCTAACAAAACCAGAGAACATAAGAGTAGTGTTTGGACTGGCTGCCACAGATGCCGTAGTACTCCGCCGAATATATTTCTGTGTTCCATCTTGTCCAGGATGCGATGCAGGAAACGAGTGCTCCAAACAGTGTGTATTGTGTAATCTGAAGATGAGATGTGTTTCGTGAACATTTGGGAAAATATCAACGGATGGATTCAACCTTCATCCTTCCTCTTATCTTAGGGCTGATCTCAGTGGCAGCAGGCAGTTAATTCATTCAGTCTTTCAGCTTTAGGACTGATACTCCCAGGATCAGGAATGTACAGAATTCAGTGAGAGCCAGGATGTCTGGGCTCTGGAGACGCCTCACAAGGATCTGTTATCCCTCCATTCTGGGTCTGCCTCTCCAAAGTAGAGGATTCTATTCCTGAGTCATCATACGTTTAGTCAGAAACCCTGCACATGTCCAGCTAATAGTCCGTCTCTGTGGCCTGCTGGTCTGACAATACCAGTCAACCTAGTGGCTGATCTGACATTTAACCTGAAAGGGCATGCACTGTGTCACTGCTTTTGCCTCATTATGATTTCAGGTTGTCCATCCGTCTGTCCCATTATTGCAAACGTGATTTCCCTGCAACACCCAGAGTGATTTTCTTTAAATTTGGCTCAAATGTAATCATGATAAAAGGCAATTTCACTCAAATATCTTTCTATTCAATAGGCACAACTCTCTTCACTTGCTCAGATGTAATCATTTAGTTAGGCCTCAGGGCAGCTCGGAGGAGCTGGTGAAGGTGCAGCTTTCTCCTCGGGTCTACCTTCCTCTCAAATGATTGCACCAGCTGCGAGATGCTTTGCAGGTTTGTTGGTGCTGGATGAATATTTTCACTGATCAGAGCAAGAAAGAAATGGAAAGTCTCCAAAATTTGACTCTGTTCAACTTCGATCTTCTTTGGCAGGTCCAACTTTGTCCAGGCTCTTTGTGCTACAGTTTCACACAGCCCTCGAACCTTTGCCGTTCCTCCTCCAGGCAGACTTCGACTTGGATCATAAATTGTTTTTATCGGTGGAATTAAGAACAAGCCTAAATGTATTATGCACAAACTTGTGTGAAAGCCCTCTCTGTGAAAGCGAAGAAGTTTTATTGAGATCATAAATCTTTGAAGAAAAATAGCTCTGGTATTGGATCGATACTTGGAATCTGCAGGTACCCTGACTTTAGGGATCTGAATCCTTGCCAGAAGCAAAAGTTGGCTGGGGGTATCTGTATAGTGTCAGACAATATATCAGCTTGACCAGTTTAACATTTGAGCTCTACTGCCGGACCAAATTCTCTCCTCCATTTGCAGGTGATGCTATCGCCCAGCTGACAGATGTGAGCTCAGCCTTGCCATCGCAGTCAGACGGACGTGTCACGGTGTTCAGTGATCGGACGGGCATGGTAAAGGCTGCCCGCTTGCTTCTCTCATCAGTCACTAAAGTTCTGGTCCTGGCCGATCGAATAGTCATCAAACAGATAATCACATCACGCAACAAGGTGAGACGTACAAGAATGATCTGCTGCAACCTTTCTGGCTTCATTTCTCGCTCTTCAACATAGACACAAACCTTAGCAATCCTGAGTTTTTCTTTCCTAATAGATAACCACAGGTTCTCTGGAGGATGGAAAAACGAAGCTAGAGTCTCTCTCTCTCGCCCTCTCTCCATCGTACCTGTCTATTCTCTCAGCCAGACAGAGTGTGTGATATGGATGTAGGTGCACGCTGAGCCAAGAATGGAAACAGGAGGCCTAAATCACGACTGGTCAGCCTCATTGGGACAGACAGTTAACAGCCCTCTGTTCTCCATTTCTAGCAAATACAATTATGTCTCTTCCTCCTCTTTGTCTGGCATGGATAAACACTGCTGTTGTAGCACTGCTAGCAAGCCTACCCTCTAACTTTACAGCTACTTTGACTATTATTAACTCAAATACAGGTGAAGGACTGCTTCGTTGCTGGTTTTACTGATGGATGGAATAACAGGCTATGGACTAAGCAGAAACAGAGGGCGGGGGGATCCAAAATTGGTTTTAAGCTATTACATTTCAACCTCTTATAAGTCAATACTCACTCTTAAGATCTATATTCTGTGTCTATCGTTTCAAAAAGCATGGAAATCATTTGTGGGCATTCAACTTAGATCTCTGATCTTCTCCCAGGTCCTCGTAACCCTCGACCATCTGGAAAGAGTCAGCACCTTCCAGGAATTTGTACAGATTTTCAGTCAATTTGGCAACGAGATGGTGGAGTTTGCCCACCTCACCGGGGACAGACAGAACGTGAGTAGCATGAGAAGCAACAAACTCAGAGGCTTCCAGCTCTTAGAGTGTTTAAATTATCTGTTATCCGCACACTAGAAAGTCAACAAACAAAACAAGTGTAAATGTGGGTGTATCATGGCAAAAACTGGTTCAGAAAATGTAATAATTTGTCGTTTCTGCGCCACTGAGCTCATTGTCTTTCTTCATGTAGATGCAGTCTTCAGGCAAACAGTAATTTCATAAACATGGTATTCTGAATGTGCAAGCAGGTGGTGAATGAAGCCTGAATTACTTATGTTATGAATGTGCAGGCGAACTCAGAACAGATCAATAATTCAAGCCTTACATATTTACTAGAGTTTTGCAAGTAGTCAAATTATGCGGGAACAAGGCTTAATGCCTTTCATGTTTTTTGTTCAATCTGTTTCTCTTAAGAGAAATGTACAAATTGGTTTTGATGCACAGGTTGCAAAAATGATTCACTGTTGATATGAATTAGATTTTGAAGCTACAAATGTATTAGCTGTGAGCCACGGCACATTTTGCCAAACAAAACTTTAGCTAAAAGCCTCACAAAAACTGTCCAACTTGGGGGTTCTAACTTTTTTTTCTGTCAAAGGCTCCTAATCCTACTTTGATGCATACATTCTGCTTCTGCAGCTAAAGCGCTTTTCCTGCAAAAGCTGATGTAAAGTGCAACGGCTGCGATATCTAGACAGGGAGGGAGGGTCGGCCATCCCTCTTTTTGAGTTTCATCTGGGCTTGTGTTTTGACACACGCACTCCACGAATCTCTCCAACGGCCCTCATCATAGCCAAAGCTCACTCACTCTTTTTCTCTGTCTGTCTCTCTTTTTCTTTCTCTTTCTCTCTCTCTCTTCATTTGCCATCCTGTTTTCTTTTTCTTTGTGATATTCATTCCATCTCATACGCTGCCATGCACGCACAAGCGCAAGCACAAGCACAAGCACCCAGGCCTTTAGAAAGTCTGCCATCTTTATCTATTGAGGCCAAGCTAGCACAGAAGGAAACATAATGACAGATAATCACATCTTCTTTGTAATCTATGGCAAAGTGCCGGCGAAGAGTTAATTCATTTGCCTTTTCCAAATTCTGCATCTACCTAATTCGAGCTAATTCTGTTTGCAGGTTCATACACAATGGGGCTGCTTTTCTTTTTTTAGCATCAATTTTTATTAAGTAACTATAAAAGTAAGAAGTTTTTATGTGCATCATGCTTGTGTTTCCCTTCATACCAGCATAAAAGAGATTTGCTTATTTCCCCTCGGACACCCCAAGAGTTCTAAGAAGCTGCACTTGGAGTAAAGCCACCCATTACCATCTGGTGTGTGTGTGTGTGTGTGTGTGTGTGTGTGTGTGTGTGTGTGTGTGTGTGCGTGCGTGCGTACGCTGCAGGACTTGAAGGATGAGAAGAAGAAAGCCAGAATGGCAGCAGCGAGAGCAGTACTGGAGAAATGCACCATGATGCTCCTTACAGCCTCCAAGGTAAACAGCTGTGGACCTCTGGGTCGGGGTCATGGATTATATCCAGTTAAAAGATGTAAAGCCCTATCCATTTATTTAATATTAATGTTTTGCACATCCTTCCCTCAGTTATTGTACTTAAAAAAGAAATTATATATTCATAAAATAAACCAAAGAGGGAATATTTGTGGTTGGAAAACATGAAAAAGAATAGAAGTGGATTTCAGGGGGGCAACAGCTTTGACATTTCACATCAATTTTCCTCTGAAGACTTGCCTGAGGCACCCGGATTGCGAGTCGGCGAGGATCAACAAAGATGCCGTGTTCCACCGAATGCGCTGCGCCCTGGAGCAGGTCATCGAGATAGTGACTGAGGCGAGGAGCTGCGGGGAGAACAAGATCCTGCCTGCCAGCATCTACAACGGCATCAAGGACTTCAAGGTCAGAAAATAAGTCTCAGTAAAGGAGTCCGGGTATGTGAGTGGAGGTAAAGCAAAAGCTTTAGGGTTGGTCATCAGACTCCTGCAAGTTGAGCGAAGCTTGTGAGAGGAATCATCATGCAGGACACGTCCTTTTTAGCTGTTTAAAAACCACAACAGCACAGCTTGAAGTGGCTTACAGTCTTCAAAATAGACAGCGGTGGTTTAAGCAAAATAGTAAATTATCATCTACTTCTGGGTCTGTTAAAAGAGATTGCATTCATTTGATTTGATTGATTATGGCCTCTAATTATTGATATTTTTTTGGGATAATATGATTGTGTGACTCACCAGTGAACTTTTACAACCGTGACTAATCTTCTCTCTCCTCTGTGTGCGTTGGTACATAAAAGAAAACATTTGCTTAAAAACCGTGAGGTTATTTTTTATTTTATTTTTTTTTTTGCATCAACAGAAAAGGAGGAAAAAGTACTTTGATGACAGGGTCGTTGATATTAATGGAGTTTACAAAAAGTGGTGTCAACTTAAGACACGTGATCCCGGACAATCACTTCTGCAACACGGAGCGTAACTTAGAAAATAAAATATTGCATTAACTTTTGTGTCTCTACTTGAGATGGGTTTTTTTTGTGCACCGCTGAAGGTGAATTAGAATTTAAATCCATATTTATGGGGATACGCCAACTTTTTGGGAAAGTATTTGCCATCCTCTCCAGAGCTGGACAAGAAGATAGACACCCTTCTCTCACCTGAGCGCATTAGAAACCTTCTCTGACTCTGGAGACGATGGACAATATGCATATAAATTGGCAGTTTCCTTTGAATGTGTGAGGATTTTATGATAGCACACGTTTTACCACGCCTTTTCCCTCAGCATTTTGGTCAGGGTGTTTCATTTTTTTCATCCTGATTTAATTGTAGGCCATCTTCCCCTCAAATGCCCCATCATCTCTCTCTCTCTCTCTCTGTCTCTGTCTCTGTCTCTCTGTCTTTTCTGCAGTCCACCGTGGAATGCCTGCGGGAGAACCTGTACTCCTTGTCCCCTCAGAGCGTGGGCGGTCAGCTGGAGGCGCTGGTTGAGAGGACGGAGGATTTCACTGATTCGGCCTACACCAGCCACGAGCAGCGTCAGGCCATCCTCGGCTTGTGCCAGCTGGCGCGCCAGGACTCTCAGCAGCTGGTGCACGCCTGGACTGAGGCGGTATGTTGGCACGAGCAGCCACACTTGCACAGATGCACCTACAAGAATATTCATAAACACATATTCTACCATATGATGAATAATAATCTTCATACATAAAGATAACAACATAAAAACACAAAACGGAGTTACTCAAGCAGAGAATCAGTCAATAAAACAGATGTGGGCTGTTAGTGTTTAACACACAAAATGTGCTGTGCTGACAGGAACTCATCCAGACCCACATGTTAGGACAGCCTTCCACCTTCCGCACTCCTCCCTCCCCGCTCCGTCTCTCTCGGAACAACAGAGTACAATTAGCCACCTAAACAACCATTTTTACCCCGTCTCAATCATTCGAGTGAAAAAATATGTGACATTCCATGTCTTGCTGCCGTTCAACAGAATCTACTTGTCCTTCAAAAAATTTGATGGACTTACGAACCACAAGTCATTATGTTGCAGTTTCTTTCTCATTGTAAACTCTTTTCAGTGTGTTGGACAGAGGCTGCTGCTACATAATCGTACAGTAGAGCCTCATCGAGCCTCTAAAGTTGAAGGTCATTCGGGGAATTGTAAAGACCAGTACACTGCAGTGTTTTGAAACTGCAGAGGGGAAAAAAAAAAAAAAAACTGCATGAAATTCAGTCTTGGTGGGTAAATGTAGAAGGCGAGGCATTTGACGTCACAGAAGACGGAGGTCACAGAAACTTATTGAGCAGCCATGTTATTGTTCTGCTGGGATGCTGCAAAAACAGCAAGATGATACAGTGCAGCTCAATCTAATAGAAGCTTCAATAAATGTGTTCACATCCGTGTCTGCTCTTTATTTTCTTGAAATTGACCATTCAGATGTGATGCTGTCCTTCATTAAGTTGACCAGCCATTAAAAGAATGACACAATTGAAACTTCATGTACAGTTAACAACTGCAGATTCCTCTACGTGACCATGTACCGTCAGCTTTAGATGGAGGAAATGAGATGGCCCACTTAAGAGTTGTTCCCTGTATCCGTGTCACACTCCCCACCCCTTTTGGAGGCTTTTCAATTTGGCAGATTGTGACTGCCAGCTAATATCTGCTAACATCTTGCTTTTGTCTACATTAGGAACATTAATCACCATTCACTCCCTGGTCAAATTTCTCTTCAGTAAAGATTGGTATTCATCAGCTCCGCCCCCAATCTGCATCAATTTGAACACAAAACCAGAATAAAACGTTGTTTTCAGTCCAGTTGGTGTGCTTTAAATCGTGAACATACGTACGACTAGTGGTTGGGACTCCGTTATCAATAATATTATTCAAGGCAATGAAATCTTGAGGTCTCTGCTGATAACTTCTGCAACTCTCAGCCACAAATTCAACCTGTCTGTGCTCAGAGCGGCAGTATTGTAGCGTTGTTCCGTCAGCAGAACACCATCACTGGCCGCCGTGCTGCTTTTACCACACCTCCGCTGTCTATGGTGACTTTAGCAAGCCGCATATCTTAAAAACATTCAGTTGGCATTGCACACACGTTCTCCTGGGGGATTTTTAAAACATTTTATAACAACTCAATTTTGCCAGTGAGAGAGAGAGAGAGAGAGGAAACGTGGGAGAGAGAGACACACGGCGAAGGGCTGCAGATGAGAGTCAAATGGCTGCAGCAGCCTCAGAGCCTGGGTTTGAGGGCTGGATGCTACCAGGCTGCCCTGGATGTATCAGGAGAAAATGATTGATGATTGAGACCTGTGTCTGGATCAGCAGCAGAATCCTGTGAGACCTGGCAGCGCCGCCCTTCTCTCTCACACACATTTAAATGGATTTATGAAAGTAAAATGAATAATCTTTATTTGTTTGGTGCCTTTCATACCCAGAATTACAGCTCCAAGTGCTTTACTCGCAACATTGCTGAAAACGAACAGTCACCCAGGACAGTACACCACATACACAAGTAAAAAAACAGAATGAAACACATTTAAAAAATAAGTTCTGATAATTGACATAGATACGGTAACCTTAGAAATAGAGATGTCTAAAAGGAATGTTAAACAACAATAGTAAAACAGTTTATGTGTAGCGCCGAAACAACTTGCTGGGTTCCACCTGCAGGATCCTGTAGTAGAGGATCAATCAAAAAGTAGACTTTGATACTGGGGGCTGTAATATCAATACATTGTGTATTGTATTTACTTGTGAAAAATATATCGGTATATTTGTTGTTTTGGCTTAGTTGCACAGCCTTGTGTGAAATACTGAATTAAAAGTGAAATCTAAAGTCACAAGTTGTTTGTAACATTTCCAAGAATCATTACATTTCAGTTTCTACCATCGGAACAGCTTGCAATATGAGATCTTCTGTTTTAGAGCGTCTTTCATCCCAGTTACTAATGAAAGCAGACACATTTAAAAAAAAAAAAACAAAAACCCAAGATAATTTCCCCATGCTGGTGTTATAAAACAAAATTTAATGTTGTTGTGGCTCTGTCTTACTGAGGCAGCAGTCTCTTCATGCCAAAGAAGCCACAGAGGACATGGAGGTGGCCATCCTGAAGACATGCCAGAGTGTCAGTGACCTCAGACGTGAGGTGAGCACCAGCCTCTCTCTGTCTATATTTACCGTGTTCTCAGAAGACACACACACACACACACACACACATATATATATATTTACTGTGTGTGTGTAGAGAGAGACAAATGAAACAGGAATCTCTCTCATAAGCTGTTATGCCTGTGTTGCTGTTTTCCACTTTGGCAGTATTTTTCGCATCACTCCTCCTCTCACAGACTGTCAGCGATGTCATAAAGTCAATTCTTCTCATTTCCTCGTGACACTAACTCATCTTTCTTCCTCCTCTCCTCACGCCTTTAACGCACCAACTTGTTATTTTGTTATTCAAACGTCGATCCCCCTCCTTCTCCAGCTCCATAAGGTGGCAGTCGGTCGCGCCTCGGACCTGCTGAAAGTTCACGGCGAGCAGTTGCCTCTGCGGGCTCTCAAGGCTGCAGGTACCGAGGGAAACCTGGAGGCAGTGGCGGAGTATTCACGTACGCTCACTGAGCAGAAGGAGCAGCTGGTGGAGGTGGGTGGGGACAGAGGTGGAGAATGAAACATAGGATCCAAGATAAGACAGCAACACATAAACTGTTCAAATAGAACAAATCACACAAAGGCTAAATGACTCAAAACCAGAGGTATTTAGACCTGATGTGACGGCCAAGTTAGGGATGGAAAATGCAAAACTAGTTATTATTTCCAACAGTACGGCCCAATTGTTGCATACATGGCTTCATTTTACTAAATTAAATGAGAAATTATGTTTCTGTAATTGCTCGTTAATCCACTGAATAGCTGTTATTTGAAAAACGGTAGTGTACAAATACACAATTCAGGATTGCTAGATATTTGTGTGCATCGTTCCCGAAAACCAAAGCAAGCACACTAGTGACACCATTTGTTTGTTATGTTGCAGTTTTCTCCGCCACAAACACCCTTTTCATCAAATCATGCAACACTCACTCTTAAAATCATTTCACGCCGATAGTTTATTTCAGTTTTAACTTCACTGTCTGCTCCATGGGCTGAGAAATAAAGGCTTTGGTGGACGACAGGCTTTATGTACAAAAGGCCAAAGGTTTTTCTCGCCACTTTTTAAGACTTTCTTGAGGCGTGTTTTCAAGTCAACAGACTTAATCTCAGATTGCTCCTGAGCCCAGACTGCCTTCGTCACCAGCTGGGCTCTGAGAACAACCAGAAGGCCACCATCAGCTGATCAGAGATCCTGCCCAGGCACAGAAGGTGTTAATGGATCTTTAATTTAGTGCGGAAATTAACGGGAAGCCAAGCAGCGAGACTCGTACCGCTGATCATCCCAGTGGCAGAGGGAATTGTGGGTAATCAATAAAGTAGTTCTGCCAAATAAATCTAAAGGAGACAAAGAAATAAAATCAGTTTGTGACCTAAAGAAAAGAAGGGAAATTCTGTTTTTATCTAAGAAAAAAAAAAACAAAAAAACAAGTAAACCCCAACTACTTTATTATTTAACAAAATGATAAATGATGCACTTTTGTGTGAAGAACCAGGAGGACCATGCTGTTACTTTGATAAAAACGTCTGCAGGTCTAAAAAAGGTCTGCAGGTGAAGGTCTAACTGAGTGACAGGTTGTCTAGTAAATTCTGACCTAACAAGTCTCTTTCCCAAAGCCTGCCGAGCGCCTGGTCATCCCTCTTCTCCATTTGGCTTCCTGCAGAACTGCCGGTTGTTGTGTCACGTGTCTGGGACGGAGCCACTGGAGATCACCTGTATACATGCAGAGGAGACCTTCCATGTTATTGGTCCTCAGGTAATATTACAGTAACTCTGTTATATTCATTTTAAAATGATGCACACTGACTTGTAAATATCAAGTGCAATGGAGCAGAAATACATAATCAAGCTGAACTTAAATTAAACCCGAGACCTTTTTTTCTTCTTCTTCCTCTTTTTTTGAATTGAGCACATTTATCATATGTTAATGGAGTCGATCCAAGCTCACAGTGGTGTGGGAGTGAAAACAAACCTGGGTGAAGACGTGGTAGGGAGGGAAAACAGAAGCGCACACACCCCCCCCCCCCCCCGGTCTACCTCCTGCATCTGCCGTCCACTCAAGATGGCTGAGAACAAGCTGTCCACCTAGCCTTCCTAGCCCAGATTTAATTATGTTTGCTCTTGGAAACCATCCATGCCAGTAATTATCCAGCAATGTAGAATGTTCCTGTCCTCCAGCGCTAATGTCAGGCCCCACATGACTCTGCAGTAATGACTCTGTTGCGAAGTTCAAAGGTCAGCCAATCAATAACGTAGCAGTTTAGGGTGCTGTTTGGGATATCTCTCTGTGTCCATAGAGGGGTGACCCGGGGGTAATTGGCTATTAACTGCTACACTGTAGAGAACAGGCTTGTGTCAAACATGATTGTTTCTGCTGTATTCCTAATTTGAATGTTTTAATTGATATCGCGACATCGGTTATCAGTGTTTTCTCTGGCAGCCCGTTGCTTTTGGATTATTTCTGCCGGTAAGACCTGGTCGACGCACGTCACTGCAGGGCTCCCTGCAGCTCTCGCTTGTCCCCTTGCATGAAAAAAAGTTGCATTCAGACAATTTGAGATATCATGATGCCACGTATCATTGCTGTAAACGGCCATCACCAGTGATTCTTCTGACCACATAAAAGTACATTTAAACTAATATAATAATATTTTATACTGGAATCATTTTCAAATATGCATTTTTTTATTTTTTTATTTTTTACCTTCGCCAAGGAGGTCATGTGATCGCAGCACAGTGTCTGTTTTTGTTAGCAGGACATCTCAAGCACTAATGAACAGATTTTGATTCGATTAAGAGGGAAGACGAGTGACGTCAGAAGGAGGAAGTGATTAACTTTTCTGCGGTGATCTGGATCAAAATGTAGATCCTGTCAGGCCATTGGCAGGATTTAGCTATCAGCACTGTTTCTGGACATGTCACATTCTAATTTCAATCAAATTACTTCAGTCCCTGTTTAGTAGTTGGGGGGGGGGGTGGCATTTCGGCATCATCTCGATGTTTCACTGGATCTGTAGTCCTGCAGAAGCACTATTTTCTGTCCAATGGTTGATTTCTCTGAAAAGAAAGCGTAGCGTATTTTGATTAAATTTGTTGAGGCCTTGTATTTTAATTAGTGTGAGAAGTATTAGGCTCCCAGAGATCGTGTGGATCCTGGGTCGGTGATCTGGGAGACCTACTCTTTGTGGTTAGGGGAAACACTATGTTTGAAAATATTAGTAACTTCCATATAGTGACCAATCAATCAGTTTTTTGAGAGATAGCATCAGTTCACCAGTTCTGAAAATGTAATTGTCTTATTTTCTTCCGCCGTCTTACCTATGTATCATCTCTGCCTAGAAGCAGACAAACCTTTGTTAGTATTCCTCCCCATCCGTCACACTTCTTTCCCTTCCTGAACAGATCATCTCAGCAGCCCAGACCCTGGCCCTTCACCCGTCTAGTAAGATCGCCAAGGAGAACCTGGAGGTGTTCTGTGAGGCCTGGGAGTCTCAGCTCTGTGACATGGCTCTGCTGCTGAGGGAGATCAATGACGTTTTTGAAGGCAAGCGAGGTGTGTTTTTGTTGAAGTTGTGGGAGTGTACAGTACTAGGACAGACAGACGGACGGATGGACATGTCCGTCCGACCTGGGTGAATTATTTTGCCCCTGAACAATGGAAGTTGAGGCAGTGTAAGCAGCCTGACCTAACATGGATGATAAAAAATAGTCCGAGCTATTAAAGGAATAAGCTCAGTGTCAGTAATCTGGCATGCATTTATTCCTCCTCTTCATTATATCTATTTATTCCACTTATCTGAAGTGTGCAGGTGACATCCTCTCAGCAGGACATACATAAATATATATATTTTTTAATTTGCTTGACAGCCCTTTTATTTACAAAAATCACATTCATTACAAGTTAACAGGAATTATAACAAGCATTTACCATATTTCACTTCAAATAGCTTTTTTTTTTTTTTTTAAAGAGGGTGAATAAATGAATAGATTGACCTTAGATATTGAAAATGTTTTTGATTTTCTATTCGTTCATTGATGGCCATAACCATCATCATCAGCCAGACACCCCAGCGCTTCATTTCCAAGCTAAATTCATGAGTGCCACATTCAAAGAGGGAGGCGGTAATTAGCCTTTGTGCTGCGTTTGATGCTCCTCGTCATTGACGTGGTTAAACGTGGCCGGGCTGCCGTAGCCGCTGTGATATTAACACAGTGTCTCAAGCCGAGGGTGAACTGCATTAAATATACAAAGACCAGACATTAAAAACATGTTGCCTAAATTTAGTATTTTGATTAAAATGAATTTAAAAAGCATGACGTGTCTGTCTGTCTTTGACTCGGTTAACTCAACAAGTGTTAACGGGTCGAGTCAAACTATCCGTGTCATTTTTGCCGGTAACATAACAGCTGTAGCACCCAAAATTCATTAAAAGTGTGAAAACCAGAATAATTCTATTTTTAGGAAAATTGTAAATCAGTCTGATTGATCTGAATACCAAATGTGTGTTCACTGCATTCATTTTTATAATTAATAAATTGAAAGCAATGCACTACTTTCTCACCCTAATAATGTGTGTACTGTCTAGAGTATCCATCTGTCCGTGTGTATCAGTCTAGGTTTTATTATCCCAAACTGCAAGTCTTTGAAATCTTAAAGACAAAAGGTTAAAAAAAAAAGAAGATTGCCCTCAGTAGCAGATAAAGGGCAGTTACTATAATGAGGTGCAGTTCAGTGGGGAGAGAGATTCACACACACACACACAAATACACACACACACACACTGTGTTCTCATGAAGCTACAATAATGTGTTAAAACATGCACACACCCAAGAGAGAGGCTGTCGTCAACTGAAAGGAACTGTGATGGACGGGGATAAAAGCAAAAATCATTATTACCGTAATTACTGGATAACCGTAATTGCCCTCCTTTGTTCACTGAAAAATACTGGATTTACAAACAGCAAGAACAACAACAACAGGGTATATTTGATCCTCTCTGATGTAACTTGATTATTAATGAAACATGAAACTCATAATTATTTGATGCTTTTCTCACATGTGACCTCACATTCAGATAATCACACCAATCCTCTATTTATAGGAGACAAAAGACCGTATTTGTCACTTCCTAGACCCGGGGTGAGTATCACACCATCCACCCTCATGAATATGTTAATGATACCATAGTTTGTAATCCTCTGATTAATGCCGCTCCCCCCCCCCCCCCCCCCCCACACACACACACACAGAAACACTCGGTTAACTTGAAGACTGCCAAGGCTGTCAAGTTGGATGCAGAGGTAACACACACACACACACACACTGTGCAGGCTCCTCTGGATTTCAACACAATGCATCATGTCACGTCTTGTACGCGACTCTGACAGCAGTATATTCATCTCCAGGAAACTTGGTGTCACTTGGGTGAAGAATAGATGGTGTGGGTTTGTTAATAGGCAGCAAGTTTGTTGGCCTGCACTTTCTCACCATGAAAACAGGATTATTCTGATTAATGAACCTCTGGGTAACGAATGAAAATAGTTCTCTGGTCATGCACAGTCTGCTCTGGACGTCAGTGTTTCCTACAGACATGCGCCGCATCATGTCGCCCATCTTAAGAATTTTTCATATTGTCAGTATATTTGCACTATTTGAACATTATTTGCACTCTTCAGATGAAAGTGATTATCAGAGCCTTTTCATTCATTCATCCTAGGGTTAGATTAGGAATCCTGCAAGTATTAATGTTTGCATTTTTTTTTAACCTTAATCTAGGTAATAGTTTTTTTTAAAAATTGGTGTCTGTATTTGCACGGCTGGCAAGACCGTATCCTGATGGGACCTCAGAGGTGATCCGGATCAAACTGTAGGACTGATGTATAACTAGTAGTGATGTGTTTCAGGACACGTCATCAACAAACCTCCATCCCTCCTGGAGTCCATGTGAAATGACTGACAGAAGAATGTTTCAGCTACTAGAATCATCTTAATGGTATTTTGTATCTTTCAATCCAGAGGAGCCATTTTCAATATAATAACCAAGACCTCTGAGGAATGGAAGCATATTTTGATGAAATTTGTTGAATCCGTGTATTTCAATAAGAGAGAGGCAGTAAGCTCCCAGGGGTGGTGCAGAAGAAAACCTATGAATGAATTTTGGCAATATGTTGCTGACATTCTGTACCAGCATTACCTCGTTGATGGAGGTAGAAACTCTCTTACTACTCTGTAGTTTCCATATAGAATTACTGTGTATGTGTGTGTGTGTTTTGTGTTGTGTGTGTGTGTGTGTGTGCCTGTGTGCATACCTGCGTGTGTGTGTGTGCGCAGGAGCAGACAAGCATGGCCAAACTTGGTCTGGAGCTTCGCCTGCTGTCGTCTGACGTTGACACTGAGGTAGAAAAGTGGGAGGAGCAAGAACACGACATCGTCCGCCAGAGTCAGAGTCTGGCCAGTATGGCCTACAACATGTACCTGTTCACCAGGTAGCTTAGACCTCCCACCCACACTCAGCATTGCATTGACTTTGACCTGTCGCTCGACCGCATGGCTCCCTTCATGGTGTTTATGTACGGAGCTCTGGAGTGGGCAGAGAGCGCTTGGGCAAACAGTGAAAAACATTTATATTTTCAAGCAAGATATGATTTGTTCTCTGTTTCATTATTTTGAGACATCAAAGGAGGTCCCTCAATTGCCAAATTATTGTTTTTTTCATAAATCATATGTTGTGGGAGCAAAACTTGTTAAATTGAGGGAGCAAATTATGTCAGTGTTAAAGCAGCTGAATGGGGGGGGGCTATCCCACGACCTCAAAATAACTAAATTGCGAGAACAAGTTATATCTCCACTTGTCTGTGCTAATGAGACGCCGGACTGCTGCTGACACAGTTGCTGTGACTTGTTTTGACAATGCGACCGCTGCGATTCATCTCGGTTGGTTTTTGCTGATTGTCGCGGATGCATTTTGTCCTCGTTCATCTTTCTCATCGGTGTCTCTCTTCCTCATTTTCTCTGGTTTCCACATTGATTCCCTAGAGGGGAGGGGCTGCTGAAAACCACACTAGATCTTTTTCATCAAGCTGAGGTATGTGCGGCCATAATGTTTCCTTCTGTTTATACACAATTATAAATGAACGTTACTGCAGCAGACCAGATGTGTTCTGCTGCCGCTGTCGTATCAATCTGTAAATAAAAGTAAACGCCAGAGTCCCGTCATTCATTTCATCGCAGATCTGACAGGGCATGACAGGGAATTATCATTATGATGGAAATATGTGCAATATGCTGCTGGTGACACGGGCCGATAACAAACAAGGTTGCACTGAGGGATGCGTGTTATTGAACTGGAATTGTTGGCAATAATGTGCAGTGATTTGTAGAACAAGGACTAAAATGTCAGCCAGAATTGATTCCTTTTGGTAGTGAGCAAAGGAGATAAGAGAGATAGACAAATGAGAGGAAGGCAGACGGCGAGGAAGAGTGGAGAGAAAATCCAATGTAATATTCGAATAATATTTACTGCCTCTGCTTTTGACGATCAAGAGTCTTCCTGGTGGAAGTTAACAGAATCAGTGTTTATTTGTCTTTTCGTCTCTGAAGGTTCTTTCTGAAGAAGGACTCCAGCTGTGCTCATCTCTCCGCACATTTTCCTCTCAGGTATTTAGTTTTGCAATAAATCGCTCTCTCACGCACGCACGCACGCACACACACACACACACACACACACACCAGTTTGAGGCTGACTACCAAAACATGACTGCACAAAATATTATTTCCAACTGTTTGTGTATCATGAGCTTTGCCAAAAATGAAATAGAACATATATATTTCATAAAATGTAGCCAAAGATGTGATGCTTTTCTGTGAATAGAATTGAATGAAATACAGAGGGGCGTTCTTCTGCGTGCTCACGTTTCTCTGTTGGAAAGAAAACGCACACAAAAGGATACAACCCTTTGTTTTCTTATGTAGAGAAATGAGCTGGTAAAACTCTCAGTATGCACGCGCGCGCACACACGCGCGCACACACACACACATGCACACACTTGCACCAGCACCCACAGTACGCCTCCCACACACCTGTTTCGCCCATCCTGGCTTGCCACGGATGCCACCATATAAATCTCACGGCGACGGAAATTAAGGCTGTCACACACTTTGACCGTCCTCTTTACCTCTCGAAGCTGAGATCCACCGACTCCCTCCCCAGGTCCCCCAAGTTTAATTAAAGAGGTCTTTTTTGACAGCCATTAATGAGCACCATTAGTCTGTACTGCTGTGTCTGTGGGCGTGGATGTTTGCTCACATCTGTAGGTGTTGGGGGGGGGGGGGGCGGACGGCAAGGACTAATTTATAATCAGGAGGTTCGGCTGTTCACGCTTTCTGATTCATTACATCAAACAAACTGCTGCTAATAGAGTCCCTTTGTCTTTCTCTCCTCTCCCTCTTATCAAGTCAGGATTCCTCCTGTAGCACCATTAAAGCTACATCAGCTGACCACAGTGCTTCACAAGTACATGCAAATGAGAACGCACGCGCACCAAGCATTCACTGATCGATAAATCAATTTTAAAAAAGCAATGATTACACAATGAAGAAGTTCAGTGATGACAGTAAACACGCTTGTGATGTCCTGAAGTGACTGAGCGTGAATGAAGAGGAGCAGTTCTGTCGAATCAGTGAATGATGGGGGGGGGGGGTTTGGGTTTCCATATTTTATGCAGCTGTACGTTGTATTTTTACTTTAATACAACGTCATGGTCTCTGTACTTTACTGAAGTATTCACATTTTAGAGTACTTTCACTCCTCTGCATTTATCTGAATGCATCAGTTACTGTTCTGTATTGAAATCAGCAAAACAAACCGAATTTTTTTTTTAACAATTTGACAAATTGTGCCATAAATTGTGAAGATAAACAACATCTTTTTTTTTTTTAATTCAATAGTATTTTACAGCACTGATGTGGTGATAATGTGATAGAATATTCAGATTAAGACATTCCATTTTCATGAGAAAAATATTTAAAAAAAACAAAAAAAAAACCCTAAATGAAACAAAGTTGGTGGGTGAAGGAGCTCGTATGTACTAAGGTCAATACATTGATTATCATGACAGAGCTGGAGATTTATCAAACTGCAGTCAGCTCAAAAATAAAATACTCGACTGTTGATGAAGTAGAATTTGATGGGAGACTTCCACTTGTCTCTCTTCTTCTCCTCTATCTGGGTCTTCCTAAGGACATGCGTACTTCTCCCGCCAGTGATTTATGTGAGGTTTAAGAGGTTTACTGTCAGCTATGAGTAGTGCCACCCTGAATAAAAGCGCTTGTGTTTTAGGTCACTTGTGGTCATGTGCGAGCCTGTAACTGAAGTAGATTGATGGCCCCCGTGACTGAGATCTAGGGATTACCTCAGCTGGATAACAGATTTAAGCAGTGGATCATGACCCCACTGTTGCTGGAGGATTACATGGAGCAATACTTAAATTAAATGTATTTGATCCCCCCCCTTTTTTAAAAATGTTTGTAGCAGAAACGAACCTGTCCAGTAAATGTATTGCTGTCTGTACATATTAAGCGTCTCTCTCTCTCTCTCTCTCTGGCGAAGAAACCAACTGTGCTGTCCTGAATGACTCCCCCCCCCCCTCTTCTTTGTCTTCGTTCCAGCTGGTTGATGAAGAGAAGTCAGTAGTGATGACAGAAATGGAGAAATTGGTGGCGTTATGCCAACAGCTGCAGCTGGGCGCCAAGACTCCTGTACAGGGCAAGACTGCCACCTTCCAGAAGGTACCTACGCTACGTGTGTGTGTGTGTGTGTGTGTGTGTGTGTGTGTACGTGTCCGTGTCTGTGTCCGTCTTTCTTCTTTTGCCCTTATTATTGAACACAGGGTTGGCCACAGTAAGTTTAGTTTTTACCCTCCACCTGTGTAAAAGTTAAGAAAAAATAATAACAACAGGCCAAATAAAAGAACATCAAAGGGGCCATATAAGAAAATGCAGGTATATTTCGGTCTTTGATGTGCCGACCAACACAAACTGTGAAATAAGAAACCCAGTCATTTTGATGTGGGTTAGCTTGCTCTGTGGTCTTGTTGTTCAATGAGCCGTTCGGATTTGATTCCCCTGAACGCATCACAAGGGGCAAAATGGGAAATTGTCATCACCCCTACATCTTTCTGCACTCATACTCCATCCACACGAGTGTGTTTTCAGTTCAGTCTTCCTCGGGATGTGAAATCCTGTTATAGAAAAAGGGCAAGACGTTTCTGAAGCGCTCAAAGTGGCTGGCCAATCACAACACAGCAGCCTCTTTAGGGGCGGGGCAGGAGGTGAGACAGTCTGTCCCTGACAGATTGACAAATGAGGCTGGTGTCTTGACCTGCAGAGCTTTAAATAGGAGCTTTTTGATTATGAATACATGCAAATTGTCATCCCAAATAAAATCATTAAACTTGGAAAGGCATCATGATTGAATTTCAGAATTCAAAAAAGTCTTATCCCGAATTGTTGATAATTTTTCCCTAATTTCTTCAGGTGGCAGAGTGAAGTAAGTAGGAAAAAAATGGAGGCTGAGACAGTGGGACACAGACAAAAAGGCATTTTAACAGCATGAGTTTGCTTTCGTTCACCGGTCGACCGCTAAGATTCAGATTTGTCCCTCGAAGGGAAAAATTTTATGCACTCCTATTTTGAAATGTAATACCAGACAGAACATATTCAGTGTTTTTGTCTTGAAGGGATAATTAGCATTAAATCTAAATACCCACAAACATTTGGGCATCAATAGGCCGTGACTAACAGCGCTACGTCATTACTGGCTGCGAGGTAATCTTGGAGTGATCTGAAAGTAGCACCACTATTGAACACAGGGAGCTGGATTAATGAGTGTCTATGTGGAATTAATGAGCATCTTGGCCAGTGATGAGCTGCCTCGGGTCACCTTGTAATAAAGGCAATGTTTGCAAGCAAAAAGGACTGGATGAAGAATGGCATGTCCTCTGCTGATTAATGAGCATGTCTGGCTTCTGTTCCTCTCTCTCTCCATCCTGAGGTTCATCTATCATGACTAGGAGAGTGGGTAGAATCAGGAAGGGTAACCTGGATGTGTTTGTGTATCGACACCATTCTTCTTAAACAATTTGATTAACATAAATTAAACTGTCTTTGTTTGTAGGTGGACTCGTCTATCCAGAAAACCCGAGGCATCTTGACTGTCGTCCTCTCTCTCCTGCCCGTCTGCAACAAGCTCAACAGAAAGGTGACGGCTGTTGAACTCTCTCATGAGGGAATAACCGGCAGATTAGCTCGGCAAACACGACATGTCATCACCCTTTAAACGGACAAATTAATTTAATTTGGCAAACATTGGTTCAAAAGTCTTTCACCGTCTGTTTGTTTTAAGGGAGATGCATTACATCTCACCTGTACAACCACGGCAGACAGTTATCGTCTGTGATATGTGATTAGATATAAACATTTCATTCTGAATTGGGTGAAAATCATGGACATCTTGGGTGCAGCTCTGCCTGAAGCAGCCGGTCCTGGTTCATCAGCTCCTGAGGCAGCAGAGCGACCTGAAACAACAGTGCAGTCACATGGTCCTGTGAAATTTAGCAAACATGTTTAGCATTAGAGGCGGCTTCAGCAGCTATACTTTAGCTTGTTGATCCACTGTTTATGTAAAAAATCAGACACGAGTCACATTCTCTCATTCACTCTGTCTTTCCGTTCCATTTGCAGTACAAGTCGGAGCGGAGCAGTCTGGGTTCACCGCAGGACTGGAAGGAGCGACAGGACGCATCCACACCCGTCAAAGATGACGGAGTCCTCAACGGCAAGAGTGGCAATGAGTTTGGTGTGAAATCGTTGGAGCAGCACATGGCCGGTCTCAACCTCTTGGAGAGCAAATAATCAAGGAAATATCCACCTGCTTTTTTGTCCACTATTCTTCAACCAACCTCACCTTTCTGGAGGGTTTATAATCCAGGAAAATCTCCCCTCGTCCTCATACACCCACTCATGGTTGGACCAGAGCAGTGGGGTGACGATGGTTGCCTCGGGTCTGTATTTGCCGTCTCAGTGGGTCACTGTAAGCTTGCCTGGGGACAGTTTTACCTCAGGTTAGCTTGACTCCTGAAGTTCCACCCTCAGTCCACAAGATGGAGACAATCAGCCAAAACTGAGGCATTTACAGATCACTAAGAGGAGCCTGGCACAAACCCGATTTTGGATTTTCTCTGGCTTTTGAGTTGAAAACAAATATTTGGCAAATATGTTTTAATGCTCACCTCAGCCATACATGTGTGTTCACTACGTGCCTCAGTGTAACAAGCCTATTTGCTTTGTGGTGTACTGTAACTGTGTTGCACATCTCAACTAAATAACATAAAAAAAAAACAAAAAACAAAATGCAATGACATGGCTGTGCATGACGCCATCATCACCAAACCCTTGTGACTGAGTCTCTGCTCAATGTGTCAAACAATGTTAACATGTGTTCTGTATATTAGCCATAGTGGTGTTGTGTCTTCGATTACTGGCGTTATATTCTCTGGTGGATGATGTAAAGCAGGCCATGTGATCAGTGTTCCCATGAAGTCTGCAATGGGATTTTTTTTTCCCGTGTGCCATGTCTGTAAAAGAATGCAAAAATTGTGATTTAATGCCAAAAACAAGTGTCCTCTTGAGGATGCTGCAATCATGCTACTATTCTTAAATGCGGAGCTCATCACTGGAGGCTATTTCTATTTGGACCCAGTCTTTCCAAAGACAGGAGATACACAAGACTATTAAGATGCTGTGGGAAAGACGGGGCTTTATCATTTCTTGGGCATTATCAAATCATATTCAGTGTATTGTTTGTGTAAATCTTTTTTCTTCGCAAAAGATTGATTATCTGAGTCAAATGTAGTCTGGATATATATGTAGTTGTCATGAAGACTGTCTTTGAGAAGCTGCCTAGTTGCCCAATGAGTGTTAAATGGTATGTGTACTGGTACATGAACCCCCACACACACTGGATATATTGCAGTATAGCAGCTTTGCCATGAAATCTGCTCTTAATAAGGCTTATAATTGCAGTTTTTATTACGACAGACAGCTAATAACTTCATGTTAGGTCACACTGGAGTGCACGATATTAACCTTCCGCCCGCTTTAGGAATGTAGAGGCTGGCCAAAAACAATTAAAAAAAAAAAATTCCTCTACACACAAGTTACAAGACTACAAAATACAACTTCATCTAGAAATTTCTTAAGAGAATCCATACTTCCACCAAGCAGAACATCCGGCCCTTGCACTTCCATGATTGGACCGTAATCTTTTCTTGGTTAGTTTACATCACGACTTAACTGCCCTCGCTAAAAATAGGACCCTGTAGGCAGGGGCAATCGTAAAGCTATGTTATCTGACAGCATCCATCAAAACGGAGCACTGTCCTGTTAAAGGCAGAATTCCTGGCAGAGCTGCTGCTATGGATCACAGTAGATTGTTAATAATAAAGTGGCCAGTGAGTGTACTCATGCAGACGGGTGGCGAGCTGAAAAAGCTGACGGATTGGTCTTTGGGTCACCAGCTCACAACCCAACCGAGCCCCTTGTAGAGATTTTGGAACATCAAAACACGGCGAGGGAATATCCTTCAGAGGCGTGGAGTTCATCCCTCCAGTGGAGACCAACACCGGTGGTGGTTTCGTTTGTCACCCGTCTGTATCATCTAATGACTTTGGTACTTAGAGAGAGTGGATCAAATGAATAATTAAGCTTTAGAGACATTCTGTTATCTGAGAGCAGCTAAGGATGCTGGGTATTGTAGTGATGTTGCAATGAAGAAATCATAGATCTAGTTTTGGACCGTCTATTCTTATGACAAATGAAAGGTTAATAGAAGACAAAAAATAAACAATATTTTTTCTTACTTGTTGGTATTTTTTTTAATTCACATTCTACAAAACTAAAGTTGTTTTTTTAATTTTACAAGATAAACCCTCTGTTTTTTTTTCTTTTTAAACATCAAATAAGAAACTGAAGAATAAATAAAGCACTTGGAAGCTGAGAACTTCCTGAAAACATCTTGGCTGTACGATCATCTAAAGGCACAGAGCAATGCTTGTTTCACACACAAGATTCCATTTGAAGTGAACCCAGGAGAACGTTCTTGGTCCAGGCCGGACCTGGTGGGAGGGGCTGGAAGAGAACCCCTCAACAGTTCTGATTTGAACGCCTAAGACTGTGGCGAGCCGTCAAGAGGGTTGTGACTGGGTGACACTCCTCTCTGAGACGACCCTCTCGAAGTCTTCTCTCGTCAACAGGTTCTCTGTTATACTTTTACTCTCCTCGAACTTTGGTAGGATGATGGCGATGTAACCCTCGGTGGACGGCTGTTGACAAAGAATATTTCAGGAATTTTTTTTTTTTTTAGATAAGATGTATAGATAACAAGACCTGGGTTACCGATGCAGTACTGAGGAAAAATAAAAACATTTCATAGATTTTATTGCACAGCCCTGTTTGAAGTCAAACCGACGGAAAGAAAACTCCTTTACCTTCTCCAGCAAGAGAGACGGCGTTTCTAGAATATTCTCATTGACCTCAAGAAGACGGCCCCTGATGCAGCTGAGGAGAAGATACATGATGACATGAGCTACATGTACATCTCTCATGATTTGTTTACTGAGGAAAACGAACTATGTCCTCACCTGCAGATTGTGTACTCTGTGTCATCCGTGCACGTTATCCGACACAGAGGTGCGAAGTCAGTGAGGAACTGGCCCCCCTGGAGTTAAGACAGAAAATGGGTGGTTGAATTGTGTGTTTGACAAGAATAAATATTCATGAAAAGATCAAATCGGTCAGTGTTTAAAAAAGGTACCCGCTTGGATTTTCCTGATACTTTGTTATTCAGCCGACTGCAGCCGTTGCTGATCTGGTAAGTGATGTTTTTGATTGCTCTCCCATTCTGAAGAACCGGGTGAGTCTCTGCTAAGGTGATGACGCATATTCTGCAGAAAATAAAACACAAACTCCGCTCACTTTAAATTGACACAGAAATCACTTGTATTAAGAGGAAATTCAATCAATTGAAAACTGTGAGAATTAAAACCCCACATTTTAAAAAGGTATCAAACTGTTATCAATCATACATGGCACTGAAAATACAATAATCGAATAAAATAACCTGAAAATGAGAAACTCACATCTAGTTCAAT
This sequence comes from Aulostomus chinensis, assembly GCF_037954235.1. Taxonomy (NCBI): domain Eukaryota; kingdom Metazoa; phylum Chordata; class Actinopteri; order Syngnathiformes; family Aulostomidae; genus Aulostomus; species Aulostomus chinensis. The sequence goes on along the minus strand of NC_141341.1, from coordinate 4,828,523 downwards.
ATACAGTACTATGTTGTAAAGGACACACTTGCTTATTTCAAGGCTATACTATGTAAAATATTATTAATACTTACCAAACATATCAATATACTGTAATAATACCACAAACCATACTGTACCAAGAGTCATGACAGGAGAATTGTCAAAAAGCTAAGATAGTATCAATAATAGGGTCTTCGCTTGAAGTACCTTCAGGCTCAGGCCCTAATTACAGTTTGAGGACAGTCAACTTTAATTTGGAACAATAATGAAATCAGTATCGTATTTGTGTTGTGAGTCCTACGTTTGCACATAAGTTACTGTACCTGTTCGAATGCTGCAAGATGCAGTGATCCTCACTCTGTTTCCCCTTCATATCTAAAGAAAAGCCCCCAAAAAAAACAAAGCACTCAATGACCCCAAACATGACGAGTGTTTTTATCACCTAATATCCAAGTGTTAAAAAGTAACACAAATTTACTTTCTTTACTCCCACGTATTTGCCCACTCTTTACTATCACAAGGCCGTGAAAACAGTTAATTCTACTGATTTTAGAAGCTGCATCTCAGGGTCAGTGCAGTTTCTCTCCCTGGACTCGCCACTCCAACTACCGGTAGTAAGCTAGGCTAACAGTGAATTATTCCGCAGCTAGCAACAGCTAACGCGACAGGCAGTTCGTTGAGAATTTATTTACCGGCTCTGTACCATCGTGTGTAATAGCGGTCGATAACTGACGGCGCATTTGCTTCTGTATCTTTCCGCTCCACGCTGTCCATCAAAACAATTCAAAATACAGCCTGTATTCCTGCGTTTTTACTTTTACCAGATGACGGACATTAAACAGGGTTACACATGACAGTGCTACCTCCAAAAGGAGCCGAGAGTTAAAAGCTAATAGTTCCGCTGAGCTTTTCTCGCCTCTTCGGGAGCAGGAAAAGGCACAATAAGTCAAAATATAACTTTAAATGTCGCATAACCAAAAACAGATGACTAACCCAGGATTCGGAGGAAAACAAACAGACAGGACATGGATGTACCCTCTTCAAGTGAAGCTGCTGGAGCTCCCAATCTTTGGACAGGTAAGCACCACTCACTATTTTTGAATGCTCACGCTCAAAACTCCACGTTTGTTGTGTGTCAACAGCCAATGTCGTAAAATGGAATTTTATTTGAGTATTTGCAACTCTCAGCAGTGTTTCCGGACATGTGTGGCTGGGTTGGCTCAAGTGATGCACTATTATAGGCAGGGGAGGTGAATGAACACTCACCTGGTGTTCGTGTCTTATTTTCTTTTGTAAAATTGTTGTTTTAAGGCAGGGGTGGGGAACTATGTGCCATGGAGGGCCGTGTGTATGCAGGTTTTCCTTCTAATCAAACACTTCAACAGGTGATTTCACTGATGAACACACCTGCAGCCACGGGAGTGTGTTCATCAGTGAAATCACCTGTTGAAGTGTTTGGTTAGAAATAAAACCTGCATACACACGGCCCTCCATGGTACGTGGTTCCCCACCCCTGATTTAGGTGCTACCAGTCAGAACACAGGTTGGTGCCATGCAACTATATGAAAGTCTCATATTTCATGTTTTAAACAACATGTGCAGTAGTAACACGTCATCCAAAAAAGTGCATTCGACCTTTCAAGTACTCAGAAAACAACTTTGTAAGAAAGGCAAAATACACAAAACTAAAGTTTCCAACTCAATCATACAATACTGCATCAACCCAGTTGTCAGTAAGGTGGCTCCTGCATCATTATCCTTCAAGTCTATATCGTAAATGGGCTCAGTGTTGATATGAAACAAACTTTTCAGTGTAACGGGCTGAAAGCTTGTTTTTGCCTGTGGGCTCTGACCTTGTTCACACTGGTGTCAATGCAGTTGCGAGCATATACAGGCCTGCTGAACATTGCCACAATGATTGCTCACGTTCCCCACTAGATGTCAGAATACTGCTAGTAACAACTATGGTAAAGTCATGTGATGAACTGTAGCTATGCACAGCTCTGCTCATCAAATTGTATTCAGATACTGGTTACCTGTGTGACTCATAATCATCTATATGATCCATATATATATATATATATATATATATATATATATATATATATATATATATATATATGTACAGAGAGAGAGAGATGTATATGCCTGGATGGAAGTGACATTCTCAGCAAAATATTTCATGCTTTTGCATCTTCCTGGAGCTCTTTTTGGAACATCATTTCAATTTCCACACTTTTTTCCTCATTTAGCTCCAATGACTCTCGCAGATGGCCGATAGACGTGTCAGCGTGTTGATTCTGCATCCTGCAGAATTATGTAATGAAGAGGTCTGAGACCGAATGGATACTGGAATGAAGGAATGTTCCCCTTCCTAGATCTTACAAATAGCCCCTCGTTGACCCTGACCGATCACATACCAAACATATCTGGCTTGACGTGTTACTTGGACGGTGTGTCTGCGCTGGGAGAGAGAATATGCAGGGGACTGGCCCAGGCACGAGGCAAATGATGACTTCATCTTGGTCACATAATTGAGAGAAGGAGAGTGCAAGAGCAACTCAGAGTACATTTGAGGGCACGATGAGTTTTCTGCGTATCTACTCACCACTAGTAAGTCTTGGAAAGTTTTGCTGCTGACTTTTTCCATTACTGCTGCGTCTGTGGTCGGCCTTAGCTTGCAATTAATTCAAAGATCAAATACAAATCATTTTGTGCACACAAACACAGATACTATTCTGCCTCTGGCTTTAAATACTCTGACAAGCAAAGTTATCTCACACATTTTGAAGGTTGTTTTTTTTTTAGAAATGTTCCATAGCAAGCTGTTCGCTACATCAGCTACCATGTCCTGGTTCCATTCCAGAGAGCACTTGAAGTGTGATAGTGAGAAAGAAGTCAGATGGGGCCAGATACAGAGAAGCTTGTGTGCATTACTAACTCAGTGGATCTGTGTGTTTTGGGCACCTCTTTGGCCCTTTGCATGGAAGTGTGTGCATCTGTGTTTAGCAGTCTGCTCACGCCTATCAGCCTGTGTACATTCCCAACCTTTGACTAGTCCATGTTGGAATGAAACATGCTCAATCTCTCCCTTCCTTAGGCTTGACTTCGAGGTTCATTGCTGGCTGTCAGACAAGTCATCTCGAGTGTCTCCAGCTGCATGCGTAGCTCCACGTCAGCTACTGCCACAGCAGGCAAAACTTCTCTGGTCTTCAGTTTGTCTGTTCGGCTTCTTCCAAATGGAAGTTTTCCAGTTCCGTTCTTGAGATGCTTGACTGTCCCAGTAGAGAGACATTCTTATCGAGGGAGTTGATTTCTATGCAGTTTTCATCAGTTTGTGCCACACATTTGACTGGGAGAGACAAGTGAAATATTTCTCAGTGGCTATGATGCAGGTGGAGAGAATTATTGCAGAGTTCCTTTTTCAGGTTGTGCTTTGAGACAAGCTTGGAGGTCTTTCAGCAGCTTATATTTCAGGGATGTCCTGAGAAGTGCGTTGGGGTTTCTTTGAAATTAAATCATCACACACCTGCATTTAGCATTAAGCAGACTGATTCAGAACCTGTCAGAATGAACCTTCACAATGGGTTTCAGTTAATAAAACAAATATCATGTGTCTTTTTTTTTTCTCACGTCAGCCAAAAAATATGGAAGCTCATTTCTGGCAAGAAAAGTTGCTTGCTATACTTGAAAATAGTCTTTGCAGTTTGACCGTCTTTTATGAAAGCTACGATTTTATCTTAAAGTTTTACTGCCGGAAATGGGCTTCAAAAAGAACTACATTTAAGTGAGAGGGGTGAATGTCCTCGGGAGACAACTCATCCATTAGTGTCACAGCTCAAATCTTTTGCCCTTTTGAGAAGTTCAGATGGCAAGTGATGAAACGTGCCAGTGGGAGCGCTGACATGCAACAGCCTGAGACCCTCCAGCTCACAACGGTTACTTCAGTCCTGTGAGCTGCAGCGAAGTTCTATCACTCTTATAATCTGGTCTCATGTCAAGTTATTATTAGCTTCCTCCGTGGTGAGCAGCGACTAAAGGGCTAATCAATCATGTCCGAGTTTTTCTGTTATTTCTGGCTTGTCTCCAAATGCAGTGAGCCATCAGCTCCTGAAGAATGTGTGCGTGTGCGCGCGCGCGCGCGTGTGTGTGTGTGTGTGTGTGTGTGTGTGTAAATCAACTTTATGATCGGTCCCTTTAGCCAAAACATAATTCATAGGAGAAGTGTCAAAGTCGCACGCCATCGACTCAGTGGTGATAATAAAAAGACCAGACCGTATCTTGAACAAGTTTTCACAACGATTTTACTCTGTCAGTTTATATTGCCAGTGGATTGTTCAGATCTTGTTCGACAGCATTCAAGTTTCCAAGAATTCTTTCCTCCTTTGTTCTGTTGATGGTTTTTTTAACATGAACAGATGCATGATGCTGGATGAAAGTCCAGCTGAAGCAGCATTTTGAGAGTAGCTGCCGTATCCTGATTTATGTCCGAGTGAAACAGGATTGAAAGGTGGGAACTAATATCGTGACGCTGAAAACAGGTTCTAAAGCACTCCTGTAGGATGCCATGTGTGGAATCTGGAGCTGTCAAACAGCCCATTTTCCTCATGAATAAGAGGAGCCAGTGGGCCCAGAACCACCGTACTTTGGGGAAAGAAAACAGATTTTGACCAATGTGCCATTCTGTTAGCCAGCTAAGTGTTTTATCGTAGCTTGTAGACGGCTAAATGCCACAACAAGATTGATTGACTGTCGTGGTACTGATGCATGCTTTGACGCATGTCATTTTGTATTACAGGAAGAAAAAATATGCAAAGAAATTGATCTTTTGTCATGTCTCGTGTGTATTGTGATAAGTGTGACCAAGCATCTGAACTGAAAGGGTTAAAAATGCATTTGCAGCCCTTTGTCACATGAGGCTATGCTCGTTAGCATGGCTAGGCGTGTGGCCAGTAACTTAAACACCTGCTTCTGATAAATGATGAAAAAAAAAAAAAAAGAGGAAAAATGTATCGGCATTTTAATGATGTGTGTCTATGAATGTTGGAGAAAGGGATTAAATGTTCTTGGCTACGGGTCTAAAATGTCTCTCCTCTGAAAGCCAGAATACTGATATATTACAGTTGCTTTATGTGAAAACATCGCAACACAGAAATGCATAGTGTCTCTGGGTTCCCTGAAAGATTTGCATTCCAGAGGCACACGTTTACACTTGGGAAGTGTGACAACTGGAGTATGTGGTCTTAAATGTCTGTGACGGTTTAAGGTTCCGTTTAAAAGAGAGTCCTCTTGAAGAAGCTCTATTTTTGTAGGAGAAATGCTCTGTGTGAATGTGAAATGTACCATCTGAAGTAAGACAAAAGGGTGGGAACACTGCTAAGTACACAGATGTAAGTTGGTATTTGTGCAATGGTCCCCTTGTAGTTTTCAGTTAAATGCATAAAACAACTTTTTTCCTTGCAAACAGTTGAATTTTAAAAATATATGTGTCTTGAAATGGCGTTAGCATACAAGTGGCTAAACTGCAGTTAATAGCAAGTGGCTAGCAAGTGGCTAAGGATGAGCCTCACACCAAAACCTTTAACGCAGTTTATTTTCAGTGTTGTGAGTCAGATTTCGAGTCATCAGTCACATATTTTCTGTCGACCTGATGCATCCATCTTCCTTTTTTCACGTCACTGATAATGAAGTAGCTGAGAGTCGTTTCTTGGGATAATTTGTGCACAGCTGTCAACCTGCTTTTTATCTTCCTTAAACAGAAGCTGAGGGCGATGGAAAGAACTCGTACACTGCCAGGTAGGATACAAGATCCACATGTTAGCAGCTTTCCCCAAGTACACATGACGTGTATGTCCAGAAAAACACGCATAATCCTTTTCCCACACATAAACTTTATATAGCAGTAGACTAAAGTCTGCAGTGAGGATGCGTGAGGTGCACGTGTGTGTGTACCTCACACACACCTCAGAGCATGTGCACACACTTTACTTTAGTGGCAAGACTGATTGTGGAAATGAAACGTATGAGACAAGAGTTAACAAAAAACAAAACTTCAGAAACCTTAAATAACATCTACTTCAGTTACTTAGGGAGTATTTACATAGACTTCAGGCGTTCGTGTTCATTTGGCAGACGTACCCTAACTTTAACCACTGACCCAAAAAACTGTGTTTAACCAATTGGGGACACTGCTTTTGTCCCTAGAAGCACATGCCATCTCCAATTAACATGTCTGGATTGTGTTGCCATAATTGAATGTTTACTAAATTTATCAGGCCTGTTATCACATATTTATTTGTTTAGTTAATTGTGGATGCGATGGTGCTGTATGAGCTCCACTGGCGCCTTTCTCGCCACTTCTCTGGCTTGCGTCCTTTACTTGCAGAGTTCATAGCCTCTGTTACTTTTCTTTTCCATTCAGGAGTTCTTTTTTTTTCCCCGTTTGAGATTCCAGAAACAAATAAAACACATTTCCTTTTCTCCACTGACTTATTTTCTGCTTTCGTCTGAACTGCCATGTATAAGAACACATGGTGCAAACTGTGTTTTTATAAGCGAGTTATTAATTAAGAGTGTCTACATCTATTCATGGCTAAAGATGGCAGTGGAAACCAAGCTTGTGCACCTGCATGGATTTAATCTGACCAAAAGAATGTATGAAGATATTTCTGCCTTTGTGCATATGCACAGTTTTTGCCGTAAATCTACAGTTTTTTGTATCTGGGCCCGGGATTGTTCCCACATTTCTCTTGACACAGCAGTAAAATTTAACAAGTCTTCATTTTATGACAGACTGAAAGTGATATTGCATTTCTATTAAGTCATCACCAGGCTTATTTAGGTTTACCAACAATTTTATTTCTAATTAGACTGTGCCGACAGTGCTCGTGTTAATTATTGCTGGCCACATGGCAAACAGCTGCTTTGAAGTCTCCTGATGGAAAGTGAAGGTTTGTCCAGCTCTCGTCTCGTGTCTGCTTGTAGCACAGCAGCAGGCGAGATGCTCTGGGCTGGAACTCAGCTGGCTGGAAGGACAGCAAAGCCCAGTTCTTCTTCTCTTTTTTAATCCACCCCTCCACCCTTCAACTCATTCCCTGGAGAATTCATTTATGTATGCCTGTTCCGGACTGACGCTGTGCAGATTCAAATGTTTTGTTTTCTTTGAAAATATTCTTTTAACTTTCGACCGTTCAGCTGGGCTGCAAAATGTCTCACCTTGTATTTGACAACATTTTATTGAGTTAAATTGCCCCTCTATTAAAATTTATTTTCAGTTCTTTAATGCCGAGCACACAATAATAAACTATGCAGGCACCATCAGGCTAAGAAAACCATGAAAGTATTAGTGTCATAATCTGAAATTAATAGTCCCAGATCTGTCTACCTCATGTCAGTGAAAGCACATTAGGCAGAATTGCATACTACTGTTTTGTAGTGATTGTCACTATGTTTTTCCTGCTTAAATTTCCATTATTTCATATAAAGATATGGGAAAGAACTTTATGAGGGCAATGAATTGGACTTCAAGCTTTATGTATGAAGAATAGCTGGATGGATTGGAGCTGACAGATTCCTTGCAGCTCGCATAAGAGCACTCCGAAACGATGTGGACCTTTTGGAGCTCTTTTTGTTTGTTTCAACTGGCTCTCCAGACAGCCTTGGACGTGGTTGTGTGTATTGGCTTAGGCCCTTGTTTCAACATTAAAGGACATGTTCTCATATGCTCTTGCTGACGTGAAGGCTCGGTGTCATTGGTTCGTCTCATTGCAGAATCTTATTTTGCAGCTTTGGCGAAAGTTACAAGAATCATTCTCTCGTACCGTGAATTTTAATTTGGGCTCGCTGTGTGTTCAATAAAATGTCGAAAGCGTTTTGACTTTGACTTGATGTTAGAGTGAGACGTTGCTTTGCACTCCTAATTAAGGTGAAATAACCTCTTATGGGTTTTTTTTTGTTTTTTGGGGGGGCTTGTAATAAACTCCCAAACACATGCATGACCTAAAACGTAACAGAAAGTAGAACAAAGAAAATGAAAGCACAAAAAAAAAAACAAGGAAGATCTGAATTTAAATTTATTTATATTGTAAACTTGCATGAAGTGGTCAGAGTTAAAGTTTGAGGGAGATGTTGTTTTCTACATCAAACTAACACAACGGAAGGTTTACTGGCAGGAAATAAACCCCCCCCAAATATTTTTGTGATCATTTTTGTGTGCCATCATCCTGTTTCCCCAGGATTGAATAAAATAGAAGTTAAAAAAGCAATAAAAATGCTCTTAATCTAGATGTATATAAACCCCAAGCTTTTATTTGACTGTTATATAAGCGTCACCGTCAGAGAATGAAAACAGAAGAAAGCTGAAACAGATCTCAATCTAGATTTATTTATAACCTATAAATGCAGGATGTGGTCAGGGTTAAATTAAGACATTGCTTTTTCCTCCAGATTAAGGTGGATTAAGGTTTTGTGGGAGGACATAAACCCCAAACATTTGTGTCACCATTCTATGTACTTCCTTATGAAAGAATAAAGTTGAGAAAAGCTAAAAGAAAAAAAAAATTGCTTTAAATTTAGAGCATTTATGTTCTAAACTTGAAGGAAGTGGTCAGAATGAGACTGAGACGTTGCTGTTTGCATCTGATAAAAAAAAAAAAGAAGACATGTTTTCTGGCAGAAACCAAGACTCCAAATTGACCATTTTACAGGATGTGCTTCCCCAAAAAAGAACAAAGAACAAAGAAGCTTTAAAAGGTTGCTCTTAATCTACATTATTCATATAAGGGTTTGGGGAAGGGGTCAGAGTTGAAGTTGAGAATGGGATAGAACTTAATATATCAAATTAAGGGGAATTAAGTTTTATTTGGCAGGAAATAAACCCTCAAACATTTGTGTTACTATTGTAACACACACACTCCCTTAAACCGAAGAAACAAAAGATAAAAAACAGATCTTAATCTGGATTTATTTATATTCTAAACATTGTTTTTTGTACCAAATTTTCTGGCAGGAAACACATCCCCAACATTTGTGTGACAATTGTAGACGCCCCTCCAAAACAGTAAAAAACCAAAACCAAAACAACAAGACTCTACATGATGATCTCTTCTTCTTGACTGACCAAAGGTCCATGAGATGCAGGCAGCGTCTGAGAGGAGGAAAACTGTTAGCCAGAGACAAAGTTAGCTCAGAACAGAGTGCATTCTTGATCGAGCAAAGCAAACATTTATCTGGATTTTTTTCCCTCAGCAGTCTAGTGAAAATCCATCCCTGAAGTGGTGAAGTCAGAGGTTTGGACAGCTGGGACTGGGGTAGGAGGAGGATATGGCCAGATTAGACAAACCTGATTACAGAAAAGAGGCTGGAGCGAAAGGAGTGTCCATCCATCTCTTAATTTCCTTCACTGATCCCTCTTTTCTTTCCACGATTTGGTCGCATATCTGAAGACACGGATGGGTCTCAGCACTCCTTCCTTTACTTGTTTTTGCTGAGCAGTATCAAAGGCCAAAGCGCATCATTGGAGTGTTTTTCTTACATCCAGTGCTGAATCAATCAAATTCAAATGCAGAAGAAGGTCGTCAACTGAGAACCCGTCCTGTGTCTTCCTGACGTCCTCTTGAACCCGGGGTTTCCTCGTAAGACAGCATGTGCTGCGGGTTGTCTGGTTTTCTTAAGCTCGCGAGGCTTTGAGTCTTCCGCTCCTCGCCCCGCTGATTGCCTTGGTTTTCGCCGTGTATCCACACAGATGTGTGATGATTGGCAGCATGCTGGAGTATTGTCTTTCTTATCTGCATCAGTATTAACAGTAAATCCTCACAAGACTTCAGGGAAGAGTTTTTCTTGAATGTTCACCAGTGTGTGTGTGTGTGTGTGTGTGTGTGTGTGTGAGTGTGTGTGTGTGGCCGGATCAGAGGGAGTTTATTTTGAATATGTAAATGCTTGTTGACCAACTGATTTTCCCATAACTTTGCAATCATTCTGATGGATAAACTTCTGAACTTTAATTTTTCTTTATACAGCGACAACACATCTGACAAACACTCAATGAATCACTCAGCCACCGATTAACTCCGTCAGGGAAGACGTGTATTTACTGGAATTGGTTTTCCGCCGCGGGAGCTTGAGGCACTGGTGCATCTACAGCAAAAGTCTCCTGACCTTTTAAGCTTCAGTTGCAATGTGAATTTACAAGCAAAGCGACATTGTAGAAGAAGTGAAAGGAATAAAGCACAACAGACTAAAAAAAAAAACCCAAAAAACAGGACCGATACGAGTACAAATCCATGGTTTTTGCAGTCAGTTGGGTCCAGGTTGGGTCTGTTCCCAAAGAAATGTCTGGGGGGTGAGGGAGTAGCACTGTGGTCCGGGGTTCGTTGAATATCCTTTGTAATACCCATCCGAAAAGATCTTGCTATGGCAAGTTAGTGCCACTGCTCAGGAGGGGTCAAAGGTCAAACTGCTCTCGGAAGAAATGGAGAAACTGTTGCTAATGAGCGAGAAATCATTTCCATTCACAATGACCAACAACCGCAGTTATCTTTCTTATGTCGGAGATGAAACCAAACTACAATGAACTACAGATACAAAACGAGTCGGGTTTATTATCCGTTGCCATGACAGCAGGTGAAATAACGCGTGGGTTAGAACCAAAAAAACCCGGATTGCAAGTTTCCTAGCCATGCTGAGGGATTATATTCATCACAGGTAGATGGGTGCTAATGTTACATTGGGAAAAACCCAACTTGTGAATCATGGATGCGTCCAGTAATTATATCATGATAGAATTATTGTCCTTTTTTGTGGTTTTACAGGCTGAACTTTCAAACAAGTTTACAATATTTGCCTTTAACCGCCAAGACAGTCATAATGCTAATTTATCAAAAATGTCATCGTGTTAACATTTTGCGGAAGCGCCAGCAGTCTTCCATACAACATTGTTACAATATTGATAGTGAGGTATTTGTGATATCTGGTTTTGTCGGGACAGCCCAGCCCTGCTGCAAAGATACTTGCCCTTCTAAGACAGTTGGCAGTGTCGCGCGTTCCTGAGGTGAGAGAAACCATCGAGGCTGTGGTGATGCGAGGAGCCAGTAATGCTGACTGGACAGCAGTCCCTGCATGGTGCTGCAGTTGGCTACCAGATGTGTGTGTCTGCATCACTGATTGTTCCACTTAACACACACGCACACACACAAACAGGTTCGTGCAGCTATCCTTATAAGGACATTCCAATGCCCCCCCCCCCCCCATTCATGTACAGTCTAATCCAAATCCAAATCCTAGCCCTAACCTCAGTTCAGACCAAAACTCCAATTTAAACCAGGAACTCAGGACCAGCCTTTGGTCCCCATGAGAAACTGGGGTCCTGATAAGGTTGGTGTTTCCAGAGAAGGTGTCCAATACAGACCAAACACACGCACACACACACACAGACTCTTGACGTGTCTCCTAATCGGATACTTGAAGGTGTTTTATGAGTCCTTTAAACCAGGCAGGCACTATTTGATCCTGCTTTTTAAATGGGCGGCGCGTGCTGAGCTTGCGTTGTGCAGTCACACACCGTTGATCTGACCTCATGAAAAATACTCGAACAGATTGTCAAATTTGCAGTGTTGGACAAAGTATACAACCTCAGTACTTGAGTCAAGGTACAGATGGTAAAAGTTGCTCAGACCAGTTTTTACTGGAGTACTTGGTTTTAAAAATACATTAACAGTTGATTTTCATTCAAAAAAAAAAAAATCAAAGCATCTCTGCTCTGGTTTCTTACAGAACCGTGTCGCTGTCTGAAACTGAATTGCTTCCTTGTAGAACACAGACACTGGAAAAGTTACCCAAAAAAAAAAAAAAAATACTCAAGTAACATAAAGATATTCGAAAAAATGTAGTAAATGTACTTTGCTGCTGTCCACCACTGCCAATTTGTAGTACATCAGCTTCCTGAAACTGCTCTTTAAAAGGTTTGGTGTAAAGGTTCCCTGGGTGGTGAGTGAAGATTCATGCTGATGAGGTGTTTGTGTAGTCGTGTCTTGTAGTTGACCTAAACTTTTCCCACTGACTCCCCCGTACTTCTGTCTACATTCTCAGCCGCACTCATCAGGCTTGACTGACTCAGATGGATCAGGAAGGACCAGAAAGATTTAGACAGTGACGCATACGCCGCTTTCTTTATTTGGTCAAGGTTAATGTTTGGTTACTTTGTGGTTAAAAGTGTTTGTGTCAAACCTCTGAATACAAAAGAGAGAAGTACTTGTTCAAAAATAAGAAGGTTTAAATTTTCTGACACCGGCGGTGACAAACGTGTGCTGTCGTTCGTCTAATTAAATAGCAAGTGGTCAGCGTGTCATATGGCGGCCATGTGACACAAAGATAACACCTCCACAGAGGATGTTCAACAAATAGCAACGGTTTAGCTGCATGTTTGTGAGGAAATCTTGAATTAAGGAACTCTCAGAACTTCTGCCCAGAAGTCAAAGACTGGGTCATGTTGAAAAAAAGAAAAATCCAGCGACATTTGATAAAAACTACTGAACTGCAGAATCTGACAGAGCCCAACCCCCCCCCCCCAAAAAAAAAGAAAAAATAAAGCACAAAGATTAATGTGAGTTTATGCCAAATATAGTGAAGAATTATTAAACCCATTTATCTGCCCGATTGTACTTCAGTAATTCTCCCTATCAAGCTGGTGTAGGGTAGCGCCGTCGGCTACAACATGCTTCCTCTGTCTGCTGCATCTTTTCACCTGAAAGTGAGAAGTTTAACCGGCATCATCACCACCACGCCAACCCTGAGCAGAGGAGGACAACTTCCTGTACGGAGGTCCAACCAAACAGCCTTCGTGTTGATCGGCAACGTGAGGGCCCGCCAGCAGATCTGTTGATTAATAGCTGTATTGTCCAAAATGAGTACTTCATCTAGCAGCTGATATATTGACTGAAAAAAAACAAACTGAAAGAGACGTGAATCAGTATGTCTCTTAACAATGGATCAAATGACTCAAATGTCATGTGACCGCTCCAGTTCTCGTTACCTCCATGGAGCAATTTCTTTCGGTAGGAGGGCGTCTACTCTTTTGATTCATTCTCACCACTCACACCAGCATAGTTTCCATCCACAGCTGTTTTTGATGAAAAAGCTCCGGTGAAGCCAAAGTGCACTGTACCTGCCCAGCACCAAACAGCAGACAGCGAGTTAGCTGGTAAATGGCATGTGGTTGACGGAGTGCAAAAGTAAACAAGGGGGGAAAAGTGTGGATATTGGAGTAACTTACAGGAAATGAACTTGTAAATAAGCAGCTCAGCCGTCGTGCTAGCGTGAGCAGTGAATCGATGCTGCTTCAAGTCGGCTTCGCCATAAGAACGAGTTTGACAGCCACAAATACTTATATAAACAGTAGCATTACTCTTTAATACCACAGCATTCAAGTCTTCCTTTGACCATCATAACGCTGTTGTCTGTTTTTTCAGGTTTGTTTGTACAACGCGCGCGCACACGCGCACGCACACACACACACACACACACTGCAGTTCAATTGCACAGTTTCTCCACTTTTAGTTCCTACTTATTCACTGAGTGTGTCGTGTGAGGGTTATGGAGGGGGGTTCAGGTACTTCAAAGTGCTTACAATAGAACCTCCCTCACACATGCGTGACTTTTAACTCCATTGTTTCCTCAAAGGTATTCAACTCTCAGAAGTTGTCATAGTTGATGTCTACCCTGCTGTGTTGTGGGAGAGCATAAACAGATTTTCTCTTCTTCTTCCTGCTTTCTGCTGCCATCAGTTCAGAGTCCTGGTCCCCAGAGAAAGACAGGTGGGCAGCGATGCTGTTCCTGACTCCGTAGCTCACCATGGTGTCATCCTGGCTCCCTGTGCTGACCAGCTGGCTCCTGTTTAGAGGGAAGAGAAAAGCCTGAAGGACAGTCACCAATCTTAAAATTGCACTTTTCATTTCAAACTATAAACACCTGTGCCAGCCACAGTGACCTTGACCTTTGACCTAGATGCTAATTGACCATTTTTCATTTCATCCTTGTGAATATATGTACTGTATTTGGGAAAAACATAGTGTTCCTGTCAGGTGACAGTGACCTTTGACCCTTCAAAAAGTTTTCACTTCAACCTTGAGTCCAGGTGGATGTTTGTGACAAATTTGAAGGCATTCCAGAAAGGTGTTTCTCAGCTATTATGTTAAGAAGACTGGGACATATATAGTGTGCAAGTGAGTTGGTAGTGGCCTTGGCCTTTGCCGCTTGACTACCAAAATCTTTTCAATTCATTCTTGAGTCCCAGTGGATGTGGAATTTGGTGAAATTTCTTTGAGGCATTCCAGAAATAACGCATTTATGTGAGACTCTGGCCTTTGACCACCAAAGTTTTGTTTTGTTTTATTTTTTCTTTGTTAAATCTCAAGTGAGCTGAAAGCGGTGGAACTCCATCACAGTAACAACGCCGCTTACCGAAAGTATCTGTTGTCTCACATTTGACGTCTGCTGTTCGGTAATCTGCATTTTTATGCCGATCGGTTTAGACCTGGGTTAGTACCGCCACCAGAGAACCTCCACCGTACCTGTCTATTTTATTCCAGTCAAAGTTGCGTCTCATGACCACAGGTGGCGCTGCGGGAGTGGGATCTAGAGACGGGGTTGAGCTGGACAGACAGGGCGAGGTTAACAGACAACACAGGCCATCTGAAGAGTCTGCAGTGATGAAGAACAGAGGAGCAGGCTTACCAACAGACACAGAACACATGTTACATGGTTCTTACACTCGTGCAAACATAACTTGTGAAGCAGCTGGATTGGGGCACGCATTTGGTCCATAATAACCGCACGGTGGCATTAGACACCAACACCTTTCTCAGTGTGTGTGTGTGTGTGTGTGTGTGTGTGTGTGTGTGTGTGTGTGCACATCGAAGGTGTATTTCAAGAGCAAGTTTCCTGTTGGTTTCAAAAATATTCTGTCAGCGCAGCAAATGATGAATCAATCAGCCGCAATATGAAACTGTACTATAAAAGAACACGATGAAGTATTTCAGTTTTTATGATTGCACATGCAGGGGTGGAGACAGGCGAGTGTCAAGGGTGGACACACACATATGTATATACACACGCACACACTTTTTATCAGAATTTCCTGGGGGCGGAAATGGCATTTGGCAAATAAATAATGTACATTTATTTGGGTTTTATTTCATTAATTTGCCTTACTGTCGATTAATCAGTTTTCTGGCTTCCCTGACAAGCCCAAGACTCTCCTGAAGTAGGCTTGGCCTCCCCATACATAGTATTTTGTAACGTCTGTGTGCTGTTATGCACGTAGTACGTGTTTGTGCACCCACTCACCAGAATAGTGGTTGATCATATCTTCCAGGCACTGGAAAGTGAGTCTAGGAGAGATGTAGTACCAGCTGTTGTCCAGTCTTGATATGCGATAGTGCCGTATGATCCCGTGCTTCACCGAGAGCGCATATAGACCTGAGAGTATCACACACACACACACATAATTTGTAGAATTTGCTGAGACAACATAAAAGCAGAAGTTACACGAAGGTCTGATGGTCGTGTGCTTGTCAGACACTTCAGTCTACAGCAATGTACAAATCAGCAAATACATTCAGAAGGAATGAATTGGACAAACTTTTTCTTTTTTAAGAGGTAAGTAGGATCGAGAAATGTAACCTCAAGAGAGGTGAAAGATTCCTGTTCATGTTACCAGTAAGCAAACACAAACGTTCACAAAAGTTCCCGGGTTGTTGTCCTGTTTACAAGACAGGAATTTTGCAAGTTTTTTGACACGGGAAAGAACATTGACATTGGGAACTGAAATCGTCTCAATCACAATTTATAGCCTGTTTTCTTAAGTGTTAACTAAAGATACAGTAACATGAGTCTGTTTTGCAAACTCTCAATTGTTCCTGCAGGTTCCTCTTTCACATCTTGTCTTGCGTTCTCGTGGCATTTCTTCTTTGACCAGTTCACGTGTAGTTCTCTACCTCTAGTTTGTTGAACCAGTGTCTGACATGAGGCGTTTGTCGGCAAGAAAAAAGTATTGAGAATTTTCATTTACCTTAAATTATTCTACAGAATCAGTTTCTGTACTCCTCTGATTCTCATTCTTTAAATCAAAGGCGTTGAGAAAGGAAAACATGAATGAGTCTCTTTGTTGTGCAGATTATTCTTGACTCTTTCTCCTTCGTCACAACTTGGATCTGACTGGCCTTGGCTTGCCTTCGAATTTGCTGCTGTGGTCTTGACGTGATCCTGATCCCATCAGACGCTTGTTGACAAGCATTTCATTTCCTCTGCAGAGACTCTAACATTTACAAGCAGACAAGGGCGACTACAAACTCAGCTGTGTAATGTTCTCACCTCTCTCGCTGGCACTCTCCCGTACCAGAAAGGAACCGACTCTGTTTCCTGGTAGAAGCAGCAGCTCTTCAGCCTTCTGCCTCCCCACCCCCTCCATCAGCCAGCTGATTGGAAAGAGATTGTGAAATCAGCTAATGATCAGATAAGCTGCAGAAGTTTCACTCATTCACAAAAACACACACAAATTGATCTTATAGATAAGTATCCTTTTAGGGTTATGGAAAAAGATGCGTTGCACACAGGGTACTGCAAGTATAATGTTACTCACCCATGGTACACTTTAGCAACATGGCTGTTAGGTATGTAATTCTCTGTTCCTGTCTGGACGGAGCGGACTCTCCACCAGTACGCCTCTCTGACCATAAAAAGGCGAAAGAGGAATCAAATACTGACCTTTTACAGGAGGACTTCTCTCTACTGCAAAAGTCGACTTCTGTTTTGTGTGTCATGGCTTGCGTTAAAAGCAAAAAATAAACATGGCCGTACTGTGCGATGACGCAGAGCTTTTCCCCCATCCTGAAAATGGGCTCGCTGATCTCGGCAGACGGGTAGTCCTGGAGCACAATCACCACGTCGTCCTCAGAACCTGCCAACAATAATATTGGCAGCATTCGTTATAACAGCCAAAAGCTACTGTTGACGTCGTGGTTTGGAAATGTCAAATAACAACATCTTTGTTTTCAATTAATTTTGACCGTGACACTCAGCATCATGACATCTGTGATATAAACAGACACCGGCTCAACACACAGGTCCATATAATATTGTGACAGTCATATAAATAGTTTTTAATGCTTCGATTTATTAATGAATGCTGCATATTTGTGGTAAATGTGAATGGATAATCTAGAGTGTGAAATCCAGGCGCATTGAGGTAATGATCTAAAGATAATCTTTAGAAAATAATCTTAAATGCTTTATACAAATACAAAGTAAAAGTGTGAATTTTTCTCTGGTGTTCCTCGGAGGTGTTGGAGTCTTACATGTGGAATTTATTTTGGAGAACTTTTCGGTCCCGTGATGAAAAATGGTAAAAAATATTATACACCAAATTTGCTTAATAAATGATATTAATCCCCCAACTACTGCAGTAACTCAGACTCTCACACGGTAACAGCCGTCCAATGAGCTAAGCTCGTCATCACTCGAAACAATCACAATTTGAATCGACGGCCGACTAAAACACAAAGTGTATTTCAAAGTTATCACTAGAAAGTCTCTTTCAGATGAGTCAGTGGCAAAGATTAGAAATGTTGCAGTGACCCAGGTTCAAAAGTGAAGACGTTACGGTTTCAAGCACTCAAAAACCAGCGCTGAAAGTCCCACATCAAAATTCAAAGATTTTCAAGGACTCCAAGCACCCAAGTTTGGCTTTCCCTTCTCTGCGCGGCAGGTTTCCACAGTTCCAGACAGCAATGGAGCAAGTGTTCATTCGTCCCCTTCAAACGGTCACAAAAGAAATTAAAGCTGTCCTGAGGTCTGTAGGGAGCTCTTACCATTTGGAGAGCTGTCAAGTTTTTTGCTGTCAACTGCTCCTCTGGTTCCTCGCATCATGTTACCCATCACTGGACGGAGTAGACTCCAGCCTGAAGTCAGAGCGGAGATGCGCAACATTAATGTTGACTTTCCATTCCAATCCTAATCTTGGTTGCCGATGTCTCTCTGTTCCTCCACAACAAAGTGTGGAACTTCCTTCAAATTGACCATTGAACGATCTCAAGTGACACAGAATGGGGAAGCTGAGGTGAGTTGTTATACAACTCTGTTTCCAATGTCAGCTCAGTACTGACAACTGAAGATGACCGATATCAATTTATCATGTTTTCAGCCCCACATTGCAAAATCATGTTGCACAATTTTTGTTACTGTGTGTGTGAGAGCGTGCGTGTGTGAGTGGGTGTATTTCAACAGATCCTTTGACATGAAAGTCATATCACACCACTGACCAATAAGAAATAAGTGAAGAATAACTTTTAGAGTAAAGTATGTGGCTGTACCTGACGGATTGGAGATGCTCCCACGCTAATGACATCAAATGCGGTGAGGACGATGACAGCCTACAGGCGTGGCGGTGGCCGAGCTTGCGATTAGTGATGTGCCATGTTCCCTTCAAGTGTGACTTGTCTGGTGTGACGACAGCTCTGCCCTAAACTGAGAAACCACTTCCTGACATGAAATGAGGAAGAGAACAAGGAAGTGTGTTCTGCTCCTATCGAGATACGACGGAGCGTGAACGGACGGTAAACCGTAGAATAATAATGATTGCGTTTACTCTCAAGATTTTCGGTTCCACGGATGTGTGCACGCGTGTCAGGTGTCTAAAGGGTTGTCACATGAAGATCCTCTGGAGACGCTCATATCGCACGTCTGATTGTTATGGGTAGACAGAACCTCATAAATGTTAGTAGCATCCTGCAGCATCTGGGTTCCAGTACACCTGCTCTGCTAGTACACGTTCCACTCAAACAGTATTCTACAAGTACAGGTGCTCTACCAGTACATGTTCTAAAGGTGCAGTGTTCCACTCGCACAAGTCTTCTGCTTGTACAGTGTTCTACTCGTAAATTGTTGTACTCGTAGAGTGCGTGAGTGTTCCACGAGTTAGAATGCTCTACTAGTACACGTGTGTTTCTAGTACAATTGTTTTACAGTTGCGTTTATAGAACAAGTGTTCCACCACTGCAGTTTCCACCAGTACGAGTGTTCTACTCATACAGTGTTCTACTAGTTAACTGTACTTGTACAGTATATGAGTGTTCTACTACTACAAGTATTTTACCTATACAGCGTTCTACCAATACAGTGTTCTATTAGTACAAGTATTCTACTGGAACAAGGGTTTTTGGATGTGTTCTACTCGTACAAGTGTTTTTCATACTAAACAGCCACTTCTCTATATTGACGTGTACATGCAGATGTGTGTACTTTGACTTTAAAATCAGGCACTAACATATTCATGGAGTTGATACTGTACAGTTGGAAACGGGCGGCTTGATCATTACTGAAAATATATTTTGACTTTGGATTATTTCCCTATTTTTTCTCTTACGTTATGCACAGCTCACCTTGTCTTCAAACTCCCCTTGAAGAAGTATTTTGAATTGGAAAGTTTCAGTGTCTTTTTTTTTTACAAAACAGTAATAAAAAAATGGAAGGTGAATCTGAGTCCGTCTGTGCGGTGGAGTCACTGGAATACATAAGTTGAGGGCTATAAAAAGACTTCATGGGTGAGTTGGCCAGAACTCACCTCCCACACACATAATTAGTGGGTGTGTGCACATTCAGTCCACTTGTGTCGCATCAAAACTGGCTTCCTCTTCCTTTCTTTTTTTTTTTTTTTTGTAAGCCGTGAGAGAAATCTAAATTATAAATAAATTATAAATAAATAAAAATATTCAGAAGACATTTCCATTTTGAGGAACTGTATGAAATGCTTTCAGGTACGTGGAGTTATTGTTAGCCTCCTTCAGCTGGGTGGAAGTCAACATCTACCAGCTGGTTTCAGAAGTGCTGTGGTTTCCAAGAGAGCCACTGAAGTCGGTTTACTGTTAATATATTTGCATGTAAACATTATTCAGTAAATTTCCATTTTCTTTAAAACAACCAAACAGCGAGGCATTTCTTTGAGTCACATCGATGAAAATAGAGAAGAACTCTCATCGCAAATACTATGATGACAGATATACAGTAATGTGTATTTGTACACACAGTTCTGAGTTCTTGTCTGGTGTAGTTGGGAGGAGTGTAGCAGGAGTTTAGCAGTTCTGGCTGCTTTGGGAAATGAGTTTATAGATTAAAGTTGGCAAATACAAAGTTTGCTACTGCACTTTTCAGCTCCTCCTGCAGGTGGAGGCTGGTGTATCAACAGTTAATGAATGGCAGTACATGAAAACATAGTCGTAATACTAAAGAAATGCATTGCGATTGGGCCTCGTTTGTGAAAATGTTCCTGTGCAAATAAAGTTGTTCCTAAAAACTGCAGGAATTTTTTTTTTCCAGTCTTAAAGACAGGCATCAAGGCCTGAAGGTTGTTTGTAGCTTGTTGCTCTTGACGTCTGTTTTGTACCTCTTCTAACAGCCAGCCAGACTTAGAAACAGAAACAGCCACCAGGCTGCACTTCATTGTCTCTAAAATTGAATCAAGGGCTACAAACTCATTTGCGCAAGAGGGAAGGTCAAATAAGAGCTTACGTGCTCTTAATTCTTTTACTTTCTAAAAAAAAGATTCGCATACGTTTCCACAAGGTGTACCACAGTGTCCACACCACAACAACCTGACAGTGATTCAAAAAAAGGACTTACTGTAACATATGAAACACTGAAGACCGTAAACTACAACATAAAGACGATTCAACTGTCGCAACCAGATCTCACCCAAACGATAAATAACATGAACTAAAATGTTCCAACATCGCTTTAACGAAATTTCCGTGATTCCCCGGTGTTTGTCCTGGTGGCTTGGTGAAGGAATTTCTGGTTTGGATCCAGTGTTGGTGGGGAGCGTATCCCACGCTGAAGAACTTATGAAAAGAACATTTCTCATCCTGTTATTTGTTCCTTGATTACAACCCGAAGACCAGTACTCACTTGCTGTGTCAAACACTCGTGACCAAAACAGAGTACTTTGTACTTGCTTGTGGTCTACCGAATATGGCCACACAATAGGTGTAGAAGTACTGCGCTGTTATGATCAGAGGCAGAAACCTGAACATCGTCACTTGCACAGTCTGTGCGATGTGTATTCGAATATGTCGTATCTGTGTGTCAGGTGCCTCAGCAGGAACGTTGATGACATCGTTGGTGTGTCTGGCAGGCTGTTGTGAAAAGAAATGTTCTATGTCACTTTCTTGGCTGCAGGCATCTGAAGCTCCCCTTGGATTCGCTTAATTGATATTAACTCATTACCTGCTACTCATTTACTTGATTTGCTTCCTTTTTCGTTGCTCTGATTTGAGAGAAACAAACAAATTCTACTATGTTCTTGTGTCAAGGGTGGGAAGTCGTGAAGTAGAAAAACTTTTCCCGCCGCACTCAAGTAGATTTTCAACCGTCTGTACTGCTTTTGACTATTTTTCTGACGTTTCACTTTTGATTTCTACAATTTAATATAAATATCTACATTTTCTACTTGTTACATTTTTTTTTAAATGGGCTTGTTACGGTCATTTTCATACACAACAAGCATGAAAGACATTAGAAGAGAAAGAGACACGAACACTACTCACTTTTACTTGAGTAAATAGGTTGAGTCACGACTTCCAGAGACCAGTCTTTTTCCTGTACCTGAGTGAGGAAGTGTGCACTAATCAAAGAAAATATAACAAACGGTTTAAGTTCATGTTTATATAAGCATGCATTGAGATTCAGATTACTGGTTACATCATCATATTCATCTGTGCCACACATTATTATTCTCAAGGCAACTTTGCCCATGTTTTTTTTCCACATTAAAATCTGGATTTGTCCGCTCCAGACCATTAGGCCTCCTTCTCCTTCCACCTTTACTTTCTGCGTGCGGGCCCGATGATGCAGTGAGAACTGAAACAGAGACGGGATGAGAGATTAGCCTCGTTGCTTCGGTCAACTTTCCTTTAAAAGCTCTGAGGATTATCAGACGAGCAGGTATGCGGGTGTCCTTCAGAGTTCTTCAGGTATCTGCGTCACTGTGGATGCCTTTGAGTCCCGGCAGATATCCGGTGTACACTTCCAGATTTTCATCTTTTGAAGGGGAAAGTCTGACAAATACTGGAGTAGAAATTGTTCCACCAGTGCAGTTTCCACCAGTACGAGTGTTCTACTCATACAGTGTTCTACGAGTTAATTGTACCAGTTCAGTATATGAGTGCTGTCGTAGTACAAGTTTTCCACTAATACTGTATGAGTGTTCTTCTAGTACAAGTATTTTACCTATACAGTGTTCTCTTAGTACAAGTATTCTACTGGAACAAGGGTTTTTGGACAAGTGTTCTACTTGTGCAAGTGTTTTTCACACTAAATAGGCCGACTGTGTCAACATGAACATTTGTTTAAATTGTTCTTATTACCATTAACTGGACTCCAGAGTCTCCGGGGAACCACTTCTCTATACTGACATGTACATGCAGATGTGTGTACTTTGACTTTAAAATCGGGCACTAATATATTCATGGAGTTGATACAGTTGGAAATGAGCGGCTTGATTATTACTGAAAATATCATATTTGTACTTTTGATTATTTCTCTATTTTTTTCTCCTGAACTGTGGACGGTTCACCTTGATGAAGTATTTGAATGGAAAGTTTCTGTCTTTCTTGAATGTCACAACACATCCAGAATGAAAGACAGAGGAGTTTTTCTTGTTAGGTGGAGGGTTGCTACAGCTTGGTGGGTGGTGTCATAAACCAGGACTCTCTGAAGGAAGTCCTTCAGTGGCCTCAGATGAAAATAAGTAGTTCAAAATGTAGTCCAGGGTAATGATGTGACACACTCATAGTTGTGTCAGAGATTTCCTTGTGCTGGTGTTATTCACTGAACTAGTAATGAAGTAGATTTAGACATTTGTTAAAGTATCACACATAGATTCTTTCAACATGTTTGTTTCTTTGCCCCAACTGCTTATAAACCACGCCAGTATGCAAAAATGACCAGTTGGAAGGAGATACAATTTTTTTGTTGTTGTTTTCATTCACGTTGTGGTATTTCTGGTGGATGGTCAGAGGCTAGACAGAAAAGGCGTAAATCTTTTTCCCAAAAATGTCAGTTTAACATTTCCGAACTGCCAGGGTTGTCACTTTTCAGGCACAATTTATAGCCAAAACACAGGAAAATGTGTCTTCTGTCTCACAATTTTAACAACATCCTGTAATATTCAGTTGTTTTTTTTCACATGGTGTGTTCAGCAAAACCCTGGTTCTATTAATGCAGACAAGGACAGTTGAGGATTGAAGTGTACTTGGAAACGGCTCTCTCGACTGCTAGTGTTCATTGGTGCTAAACTAGCTAGCAGTCCGCTGTCTGGTGGTGGTCTGGTGCTCCGTACTGTAGGAGAGTCGGGTTCATGGTGGACTGCAAGTGTATTTCCCCAAAAATTGGTGTGTGTCTCAAAAGCTGTTGTGCAGATTTGTCTCCATCTGGCAGTGACAGTTACTCAAAGCTAATGTGCTAACATCATAGGCTCGACCGTGTCCCGGTCGTTACTGTACAACCGTGGATGAATTGTTTGTCTCACACAAACCCTGTTAAGTGACTGGTTTCACCATCAAAATTTGAGCTTAACCTGGCAGAAGGAGCCGTAATGAGAACTGTGTGAAGTCACTTGGAAAAGGACTTGGATGTATGGGACATTCATTTCTATGAATATGTGATGCAATATGGCTTTAAATATACAAAGTTATAAAACATATTCACTCTTGAAACTTTTTCCTGCAGGGCTTCGCTCTTTTCTGTCATTATATTCAGGTCCTGGTTCTTGTCACTGACAGTGCCAGGACCATGTGTGTGTCTCTGAATGAGTCACAAGCCGACAGAACACGGGTGAAACTCACCCAGTCTGGGTCTCCACATTCACCACCAGCTCATTAGACACTTTACTAGATCAGGATGACAAATGTACTCCCCCCCCCACCAATTAAAGAGGTGCAAAACAATCAGGGCCATAATTATTCATCTTTTCTACAGATCTGTTTCTTTATTGGACACCAAAAAGAGTTGATGAGGCTGAGAGAACGTCACATTAAACACAACGTTGCTCATTGTTTACCCGTTTGAGTGGCCAACCACTGAGTACTTTTTTAGAAAATGTTACACTGCAACAGACAGCAAATCTTCTGGGGTCAAACCATGAACATACAAACCATCTCAAAGTTCCAACCGAACCGTATTAATTATAACATTGTAACTTTTTAATATCATAACCACACAAGACCAAAATGAGCCATGTTTGCGGAAGATGAAACCCCAAAAGTGCTCTAGTGTTCATGGGTGGTGCATATAAATGTCCTGGTGCGTTCGTAAGATGAGTATGTGAGTCTCTGGCTGCACAGCCAAGTTTTAAATATATAAGTATGTTTTCATGAATTGTTTTTGTTAACTTTTTTGGCAGCAGTAGGGGTGCAGCAATCCCGTCAGCACCCTACTCGCCGCGTCCCTGCACTGGTAATAAATGTCTTTATGCATAAAATGCCCTCTACAGCCGTCTAACAGGTGTGTGCAGGTGTTACCGTTGTTGTAAAGCTGAAATTTGGCTGTCAGGGATTTTTTTCACATGGGTTTGTGTTGAGACATCTGCACGATGGATGTTTGTTCATAGCACATTTTGGGAAAGTTGTGCGCGCTGCTTTAAAGATGCTCAGTGATTTCCATGGACACTCGTTAGCACCCATGAAGACAGATGCTGTCTGTCTGTGGCTAGCAGAAGCCACAGCAGTGGCTGCTGGGCTGGAGTCTGGATATGTTTGAACATTTCAAGGAGACTTCCACGCCCTCTGCCTTAAAAGACAAAATTACTGAGTGCAAGGAATTCCCATCATAATTTATTTTTTCTAGACGGTTAAATCAAGACGGCCTCGGCTTGTCTGGTGTTATAATGAATCTTTCCACAGTTCCTCTTTTCCTAAAAACAATATGCATTCCACATCCTGCGACACCAGTAGTTAGTCCAACTCTGGTGCTGCTCTCACTGTAAATAGCAGTATCTAAATGCAGAAGCAGGGCTGACCTCACTGGATGTGGAAACCGCAGGATTGACAGGAACGAGGCGTGTGTTGGCTATTTGTGCTTTTGAATGTATCTGCAGCTTGTTGAGCCAAAGTTTTATCCACAGAGAGGCACTCCGATCCAAAACGCTTATATAAAAGACCCCAAATCCAACAACTTAATCATTATGTACGTGGTGGTCACTGTATGTGGGTCGCGCAGGCATCTGGAGCATCTCATCCACCAGAGCATCTGCACAAGTGATCAGCCCTCCCAGCTTCACGTCCTCCGAGCCGCTCCTCGAAATAATCCTCCGATGAACTTCTGTTATTTCAACCTGTTTGTCTGATATCAAACGATTAGAATAACGTTTTATTTCAAAGCTCACTGCGGTAGAATCTTCTTTTTTTGTGTGTGTGTGATTTTATTGGTGCCGTAATGGAATGACACTGGAAGGAATTGGTGCATGCCCAGATGGGGATCCAGCGTAATTTGTCAAAGACATTTCAAACGTATTTGCTCCCATTAGAACAAGCTAAGACACAGGAATGGTGCTTCTGTTACTCTGTCTCTTTGTTGAATGTGCAGTAGGTAGCAAGATCCTCGCGGAAATGACTTCTTGTTTTCTTGAAACAGTTCTTTCAAGCTTAATCTCACCAGAATAATCCCTCAAATTTGAGACCCAATGGCAAACACATTCCCTTTTCACCCAACAATCCAGAAACGTTTATCTTTAGATGGTCCCATTTCTCCAGATTAACTTCACGCAAAAAACTTGATGTATTCAGATTACACCACCCTTCTTAACTAAAACATTGTTAATTTTGCTTTTTAGAAAGCTGACTCCTTTCATTTAGATATCCAGGATGTAGAGCGGCTGACTGGGCGCCAGGAGGCCACCAGTTCGATGCCCTCTATTTCTTTATTCATCGCTTTAAAATACGGGAACAGTTAAGACCATCCCTTGCGATCTGTGCATGCTCAGCTTACTCCAGCTGTAATGTAGAACAATGTATTCCCTCCATTTTTGACAGAAGCTTCAGCTGGATTTTGGCTAAATCGCATGATCTGTTCCCTTAGGTAGGTAGGTGACATGGTCACCACCTTAGAGCAGATTGTTCTGAAATCCAGTACCATGATCTCATACTTCTCCTGGTTCAAACACCTCATCGACATCCAGGAAGGGAATGATGAGTGACGTTTATCTTTTCTCTAAGTCGTAACTGTCTTTACAGCCAGTCGGGTGGGGTTCTGGCCTGGGTATGATGCATTTCACAGACACTTTTATGTTTCAACCTGGCCTGCTATAAGAGAGGCTCTGATCCAACTTGTTTCCTGCATGGAGAGCTCCAGCTCTTATCCTCAGATTGAAGATTTAGGGTTCCCCAGAGCACCCAGAAACATTTACTTCTGTCCATTTCTATTATAATTCTCAAAAATAACAGGTAACAGCGCCAAGGGTCTTGTGCAATAGGTTGCTTTCACCAAGGCAATGTGCATGTGGAGCTGCGGTTGTTGAGACGCTGATGTATTTTGTTTATTCTAGGGAGCGTGCACATTAAGGTTGACCCTCCACAAACCTGCAGGAGACAGTCTAAAGCTAAATTCCCAGCGATTGGAGGCTTTTGAGGACAGGCATTCCTCCAAGATCTCAAGCTCTCAAGCAACTCCCTGGTTGATTAAAAATTTCATTTAAAAATAGCCTGCAAAAACTATTTCACTCCAACATAGTGAGGCCTGTCTCCTTAGAATGTTAGAAGGTTGTTCTAGTTTAGAAAGCTGGGCCTGTGTTGGCTGTAGTTCATCGCGATGTTAGAGAAAAGAGAGAGTTTAGGGTTACAAGTTCCTCTGTTTGGCCTGTTTGGGAAGTACAAACTTCCTCGATGAGTCAACAACAACTTTTCGACCTTAAAACAATTCCAGAGCTGAAAAAAAGTCCAGTCTGGTACAATAAACAAGACTTGATGGCTTTTTTGTCAGCTGTGTGTAGGAAAGTTTTACTCAGAGGAATGACATCACATACTGAACTGCCACCAACGTTTTAAAATCCAGCCCAGGGCAATTTGATGGCACTTATTTGGGTGAAGGTACTCATGAGAACTCTGGCTGGGCCTTCTTGGCAAAATCAGATGAAGAAATGTTGCTTTAATAAGGAAAACAGAAATGCGATGCCAGTCTTCCATCCCATTCATTGGCTGGTTCCCTCCTAGGACCACCATGAGTCGTAGAGATGTCTGAAAACAAGCATTTAAATGTGCATTACCTTGTCAGGCTTGATTCTTTAAGTTAGTAAGAATTAGCTCATAACTATTCCAGGTCAGAGCACATGTACATACGTCATGCACCAACGGACGGAGATTTATGTGACAGTGTTCGCTTGATGACATGACAAGGCTATTATCCTCAAAAAAGATGAGCACAGTTACATGTTAGCTGGTTAATCTGATTGTCATTGCTGTCATGTAACAGTATAAGCATGCTGCTAGCAAGTTCAGGTGTCGTCAGCATGCTGCGAGCATGTTAGCAACGCTGGCAATCTGTGAGCACGCTTTTAGCATGTTAGAATGTTGGCCCTCTAGCAGAACGCGTCACAACGCGGGCATGCTTATTCATATTGCACATGGACTTGGAGAGTGAAATGTCGAGGTTCTACCAAGTATTCTGAAAGACAGAATATAAGCTCATGTTTGCAAAACGCAGAGCTACAAGTTCTTTCGATGATAATGGTAGCGCTGGGGGTGGGGTTGACTGATTGTGTGTTTGTGGAGGGAGGTGTCCACCTTGGTGGGTAACGGCTTCATAAGTGTACGTGGAAAGGAAGGGATGCCGTGTTTATGACGATGTTTACGACAGGGGAGTAGGACGGGAGGGACAGGAGTTACTCTAGCGGAAGTTTAGTGAGACCAGGAACACCCATGGGTGTGGATAGACTGAAGACAGTCCTACAGTTCAAAGGGTTAGCCACCCTGTTGTTGTTTTTCCGGGGGATTCCTCAACCTCGGGTTAGCTGTGCTACGGCAAGGCAAATAAATCCGGGTTAAGTTGAGCTGACAACTGTGACCTTGTCTCCTCCGCTGCTTCTGTTAGCTACTAGGCTACCCTGCAACGCCACAATGTTTAAGATCATTTCATGATTATTTCAGGTCAGATTAGACATCGTGCATACATTCGTGTCTATTGCGCTAATTGGGTCATAAACCTACAACTCGCTGCAGTATAACCCCTAAAGTTCTGCCTGGCTAAAAGTGTAAGTGTTCCTAATGCCATGGGCCGAGTCCAGCTCTGTAATCAGGGACTCCATGTGGGCCACCTGTGTATTCTGGCTACGCCCTCACCTCTCCGTACACACATGTAAGGATAATGCCAGCCTTCCCATCCAGTGCAGGGTAAGTATCTGTTTCCTTGCCAGCCAGCACTGCCAGGCCCATAATGACAGTGTGCTTCCCTTCAGCGATCCAGATGGGAGTTCACCTTTTATCGCTGTGTCTTCATGTATTACCCAGTCATTATAGGCCGGCGAGCTATTTTCATGATGCGCCTTTCCACTGTGCACCTGTGAAAGTGTGTCCACCCCCCTTTCAAACATAAACACACACTGCTGTTTGTAAGACACGCAGAGCCTCAACAAGCCCCGGGGGCCCAAGTCTGATAAAGACTTTTCTATTCCGCAGTGGAGTCAGCATATTTTCTGTCTGTAAACATGTAATAAACACGGAACCCAATAATTCATGACTCTGATAAATACTGTCATGGACGTGCCATGTTAGATGATCGAGTGTTGTTAAAAGTGAGGATGTAAACACATTGAGCCACCTCAGTGGCAGAAGGTGGGCTCTCGCTGGATGATGATACCTTTTCAGGAAAAAGTGAAGCCAAGCAAGTGTTACATAATGAAGGAAGCCCTCTAAAGTTTCCACTGGCTGGCTTTTAAATCCACTCAGCTGCAGGCTCTCCACCAGCTTCATTTGCCTCATCACTTCTCTGAAAAAGATTCCACGATGGAACAGTGAAAATTTATTCCAGCTTTGAAAAGCTTGTCATCCTTTTAAGCAGGGCAAATTTACTGCGCTCCTTAATGACAGATTAGTTTGAAATATATGGTATTTTTTTACCCCTAACAGTCTTCCGTTAAAACTTTAAAAGCTCTTGCTCTATTACACAAATACTGAGGAATTTAGCAGAAGAAAGAAGAAAACCTTTAAGAATCATATTCAATGTGTCACTCAGAAAAATTCTCTCTCTCTCTCTCTCCCTCTCTCTCTCTCTCTCTGGCCCTTTGGCCCCTTCTTCTGGTACAGAGAAAAAATTAGCTGGCCCAAAAAATCGTCATCGTCGTCATCTTCCGCTTATTCCTACACATTAAGGGTCGCGGGGGGGCTGGAGCCTATCCCAGCATCAACGGGCGAGAGGCGGGGTTCACCCTGGACAGGTCGCCAGTCCATCGCAGGGCCAACACATAGAGACAGACAACCATTCACACTCACATTCACACCTACGGTCAATTTAGAGTATCAATCAGCCTCGTCCCCAATTGCATGTCTTTGGACGGTGGGAAGAAGCCAGAGTATCCGGAGAGAACCCACACAGGCACGGGGAGAACATGGAGACTCCACACAGAAAGATCCCGTGCCCGAGCCGGGACTCGAACCCGGAACCTTCTTGCTGTGAGGCCACAGTGCTGACCACTGCACCACCGTGCAGCCCGGCCCAAAAAATATATTTATTTATATATATATATATATAAATATATATGTTGATACTGAAAATCTGAAAAAGTGACAAGTATCTGAGACAATAAAAGGTCAAAATGATTACTTGTCTGTCCAGTTGGGTGCTGATCTGGATGGAAACTGATGATTTTTATTGGACAATAGAATGATTTTTTTTGTTGTTGTTGGTGTAATTTAGCATCTTTTTCGAGGGAGTAATGTGATGAAGGTCTTCAATTTGCCCGTCTGAAAGCAAGATAACTCAAAATGTTGTGGATGGATTTTGATGAATTTCGGTCAGTCGTAGAACTAATGTCGTTTTAGGTACAGCTGACCATATTTTGGAGTTGATCCAGACCCATATCACCTTGGTGTGCACTCCCTGTGTTCGTTCCTGAATTACGATACCCATAAATTACAATTTGCTGTTATACTGTGCAAGAAAACAAGCGCTGACCTTTAACTTTCTGTTAAAGTCTGTCATGCAGCTGTGCATGTCATCAAGTAATCAATACTCTTACCAGCGATGATAATAGTTCTGAGTTTTGTGTATTTGTGTCAGGGAGGAACCGCCATTGTAGCCATCAGTGAACATGTGTAATCTGATTCCCGTCATTTCCCTCGTTCCCCACATTCCTGCCTGATGTTTTAATCATGGAATTCCCTCCTAATCTGTGTCACAGGCAGAAGAGCTGACCAGAACCAGGCTTCTTTATCTGGCCATCTCTTCCAAAAGCAGTTTTTTTTTTTTTCACTTCGGGGGCTTTACTTAAACTTTACTCTCGTTCTTGTCACTTCTGTGGAGTTTTTTTTTTTGTTTTTCTGAAGCGAAACCGTCAGGTCTGATCAGTCGCAGGGTCTTCATCCGTGGATTTGTACTGATAAAACACTTGATGGTAAAACCTCACCTGTCAGCAGCCACGAGTGCTCCCAAGAATCTGACCTCAGGTTACAACAGTCCGTGCAACTATTTACTGCTGTGTAGGAACACATTTCATGGTCAAGTGCCAGTGCTACTGAAAAGAGATCCACTATGAAGCAGGTTTTGTTTCATCCTACAGTATAATTGGCCCCCCATTCCCCATTCCCTCCAGTTACCAACTACACCGAGCAGGAAAGGTCAAAGAAAAAAGACTGGAACCATCCGGAATGATTGCTTACAGATTTCCTGACTTCTTAAAGATCCTAAAGGGGAGGGGAAAAAAGAAACCATGCCACACTTTCTCTCTTTCAACTGGTCCCTGCAGGTTTTGAGTGCATAAACCAGACAGAAATTTAAACTGCAGTTTAGCTGTGCCAGGATCTCTAAGGATCTCCTCCGATCTAAATCCAGTTTACAGCTTGACTTTCCATTGAGGAGAAACATTCAGTCACTCCAGGTTTCTCCCAAACCTGCTGAGTCCCTCAACAGACAGAGCAGATAAGGCAACCTGCAGCTCCCCACTGATGATAATCTGTCTTCCTTTACTACTTTTCTCAGTGCATCTTCATCCATTCATGGGAGATGAGGCTGCATTTAAAGTTTTCCCAGCT
The DNA here is from genome assembly GCF_037954235.1 of Aulostomus chinensis. Lineage (NCBI taxonomy): Eukaryota > Metazoa > Chordata > Actinopteri > Syngnathiformes > Aulostomidae > Aulostomus > Aulostomus chinensis. The sequence continues at coordinate 4,797,261 of NC_141341.1, read as the reverse complement.
TGAGTTCACCGATAAGAGTGTCCAGTCATTGACTTGCCTGAGTGAGGCTGAGTAAATACCTGCAGAAATGTCAATGGCTCATCCCGTGAATAGTGAAGGGATTAGTTCCTGATCCGGTGGTAAAACCCCGGATAGACTGGGAGTCATTTGGATGCAGAGGGATTGTGATGCACAGCTGCTGAAAAGCCTGAGCAGAGATCAGAGTCCTCAGAAATAATCCTCACGATAAATTCTTTTCTTCTTTACAACCACTTCTCTTACTTCTTCCACTCCTATCCACACTCGAAGTTCCTGCTGCTGCTGACGTGTTTATCAAATATACTGAAAAACACAGGACTGAAAATTGAATCTGTTCAATTAAAACAGTTATATATTGTCATTAATGTATTTTTAATTGAATGCCACTACAATAAAAGGAAAATGCAAGACGGAAAATTTTGTTACGTTAAAAAAATGAACAACTGTCACTAAAATAATGTAATTCAGTTTCAAATAATTTGATGTTAAAATAAGTTGAAGTTACGTTTTTTTTTTTTTGACGTAATTGAAATAGAAAAATATGTTACTTTAAAAAAAAAAACCATGAACTTCAGAGTTAAATAGGAACTTTAAAAACGCAAACTGCATTTTTCCAAGCAGCAGAGGGCCGTACGAATGATCTGAGCCTACCGAACTCGTCATGCGTCAAAACGCGATTTTAAAAGCTCATTACTGTTGAATAGACATGATGAGGCTCATTACCTGCAGCTTTGAACTGATTTACGACTTCTACTTTGTTATGAATGCACCCGCTGGTGTGTGACTCCCAACTGCACCTTGCGCCTGTTCCTGGCTGCAGATGGAAGCTCTTCTCATATCGCGTATCCTGAGGCGAGGGGTTCCGAGATAACAGGTCAGCCAGGATAAACACCCTAAGACAAAGCATTCCTACGATGGGCAGGGCTGATGCAATCAAGAGAAATGCCTGGACCTCAACGGGTCTAAGCCAAGACGTATCCAAAAACATCAAGGTCTACATGCTGCTAAAGGAAGTCATGCCAGTGTTTGGTTTGTAGATGGGCCAAGGCCACGCTGAGCTGGGACACTCCTCACTGGGCTGCTTATTCTCAACCCCACACAGAGGCTCTAAAAGACGGCTTTTGTTACAGTCCTCGGCGCACTCGCGATCACACAGCATCCTAAATCCCCAGCTTTGTCTACATGTCACCTCTTGTCTGCCTAAAACCCACAAACAGAGCTTGAGGGAGGCAAAGAAAGATGACCAAAGTCAAAACAACTTCCCAGAAAGAAGCGTTCGTGTGACGGCAACAAACAGGCAACAAACAGGTCACACAGTCGACCCCAGAAAGTCTGCGCCACTTCTCACAACACAAAAACACATGTTGAAGACAGATTTATGAAAGCAAACCAAAATGATGTTTAATCACTAAAGAAACGTGCTCTCTTTTTCCACTGCGCGTACCTGTGGACGTGCGAGTTACCCCCTTTAGCCCATTGACCAGACAGTGAAGGTGCTTCGGTGGTTAATATGTCACATCTTTTGCTCCAGTCAGATTTTCAAACTCAAGCAGGTGTTGGCTTTTTTTTTTTTTTGACCATTGAAATTGGGGCTTGTACTTCAACCAAAAAGCACATTTTGCCTTTCAAGCACCCTGAAATAGTTGTCTTGAGCTCCTGCATTACTTCTGTCTGACTCCAGAATGCAGACAGAACCAGCCATGAATATTTAGCTTGAGGCTAATAGCGACCATCTGACAAATAACAAAAAGTTTACACACCCAGAATTGCATCATCTGGCATAACTAATATCCTCTTTATCCAGCTACATGGTCAGTAATCCATAAACACTTTAATCTGAATTTAAAAAAACAAACAAACCACTCCATTCAGATGAACCCACTTGCAAGCTTACTGAGGAGATGGCTAGATAGAGTAGATTTTACTGGACAATACACTTGGGAGTTGGTGAACTGACATCTTGAGGTGGCTTTGCTGTTGTTCGCAATCAGTCGCTACGACTTCCAAACTAATGGCTGCTTCTTTCTGCATTCTGGAGTGACAAAGAAGTGATGAAAGAGGGGGCAAAATGTCTGCAGGAGCTCCAGACAGCTGTATAGGAGTACCTCAAAAGCAAAACCCACTTTTTTTGGTGAAGAGTTGCTTTAAGCCCTCTTTCAAATGATCCAAAAAAAAAAAAAAAAACAGCTCATGCTTGCTAACATCTGGCTTTTCTCTACAAGTACAGTGCATTTCTCATCTTTCATCACAAACGTTGCCATGTCGAGTGACGTCAAACCAACTTCTCCAAAGTCTTAAACGCTTGCCTCTTGCATGGTGTGATATTCCCGGTCCAAAAGGCGTTCAACTGTGTGTTCTCGCCTCAGAAGGTTAGAACTTTCCCACTGCCCAGTTGCTGATGAACGCTCTGTTAATCCTGGATCAGATATCAATCTCGGTCCGGGTGTTTCCCATATTCACCTGACAAACAGGAACCTCTTTTGTCATGATCACACGTACAGACTTAAATACATGATGTTACTGGTAAAGCACCCGCATGTGCAGTGCTTTACCAAGACGCAGTTCTGATTTAAATCACAGGAAAAGGCCGATGTGAGTTGAGGAATTTCAGCTGAAGTGACCTGGACACTTAAGTTATGTTCACACAGACGTTCACCTCCAGCTCTGCTCGGTAAATATTCCTCTTGGCAGACGCAGCAATACCTTGTTTTTGAATTAAATCGAAGTCCCTTATCACCTGATGTGTCTTTACTCCCCTTAGAGACAAATAATGAAGTTGGAACAAATATTGTCATGCCAACAACTTTTCTGTTATGATGAGAAAAACACAGACAAATATTGAATAATTTTTATTTCCATTTTGGTTTGCTGTGCTGCTGCGTAGTCGTCCAGGTGGCTCGCTGACAGGCATGAGGCATCGCAGCAGGTCTGTGATAGGAAAGGGAAATGTCTGACCAAAAATGTTCCCCAGAGTCAATAAATCTGGCTTTTGCTGGATTAGGCAGTGAAAATAAGCTGCTTGGAGAGAATAATGGTGGATGCTACAAACCTTTTTTTAATTCATTTGAATCGGATTGTTGAGCTTTTTGGATGGAAATGATTACGCTTGTATAGACCAACACAACGCAGAGTAAAAAGCCTCAATACAAAGCTGACACCAAACATAAACAGGTTTTTTTGGCAGGACGTTGAATGTCATGTTGGTTTTTTTCCACCGGACAACAAACACAGGGATGATGGAAACTTTTTTTTTTTTTTTTTTTTAATTTCAACATTTCTCCTCAAGAGCAGCAAGTTACTGAAGGTTTAGGAAAGTTATTAACAGTTGTGCAGTCTGAGAAAGCAATAAAACAGTAGTTATTTACAGTATCAGATACACACTCAGCTGCAATGTAATCAATTAAAAGGCTGAACTGACAAATTCTGAGCTGAGCTTTGTTTACAGGAAACTTCCTGAGGAAATACACTTATTTGCCACCCACCCACACCCACACCCACACACACACAGCAAGACAGAGGACAGCTGCTCATCTCTCCTCTATGTCTGCATTAGGGAGCTGACTGCTAGTTAGCTTAGCACAATGAATGGTAGTGGATGGGCAGGTTAGCATACCTCCATCAAGAGGAATCGATACACTTTGCTTCTATGCGGTCTTTGCCAGCATGATCATAATTTAGTTTGTGTGTAACATTTGCTATTGAATGGGAATTTAAAACAATGACATGCTGTCATTGGAGCGGCGTGGCTCAGCGGTAGAGTGGCCGTCTAGCAACCGAAGGGTCGCCGGTTCGATCCTCACTTTTGGTGACCGTGTCGTAGTATCCTTGAGCAATACCGAACCCCTAATTGCTCATGATGGCACTGCAACAGACTGGCGCCCCGTCCAAGGTGAAGCCCACCTCTCGCCCTGCGTCAGCTGGGATAGGCTCCAGCCCCCCGTCGATGGATGGATGGATACTGTCGTTTTTTCATAGATACCACCAACTTGCATAAGGACTATTAATCTGACATCGACTCACGTGACGCTGTGGGGTTGTTTTATCTGTAGCAGCCAGCAGATGTTTCCCTCTGTCCGCAAGTCTCAGCCCACAGCTATATAAAGATGGTATAATTACTGGACTGGTCTGAGCGCAGCCTGCCATGCCCTAGTTCTCTCTCTCTCTCGGACCCATTTGTACGTACAAATAAACATACATGCATTTGCAAAGCTCCAAGCCTTGCATGAGCTTCATAGAGTTCAATCAAGTTCAAGTGATATTTTAATGCTACTCAAGAAGCAGTGAAATCATTTCAGAATATTGTCCGCAAACACTGCATTTCAGTTACTCTGAGGAAACTGCTGTTTAAGCTGTTTACTGTCTATAATGAGGCCAGACGGGGTGATGTGATGCCTTCACAGTCGAGGCGTACTACAAAGCAGGCCTTTTCTTTTATGCATCACCTCAGCAGTTTTTGGTTGCCTGGAGGTGTTGTAAACGTATTCTTCCCATTCTGAGGAGGATTACCGACCCCGCTTGTGTTTGAAGCTCGAAGATTTCCAAAACACAGTCTGACTTCAAGGGTTCTCGGGGGGATTTTAATGAGGGGATTTTCAGTTTGAGCTGCTTTGCAAGACCTGAGTCATAGATGGTTGGCTCCCATAATCAGGCCGTCTGTCAAGGTACTCGTAGTGCTTGCGGTAGAACTTCATTCATATCATACACAGGGGCATGAGAGTCTGGGGGGGCGGGAGCTAAGAGTGACCCAAGTACCCTCCTCCCGCTCGTACAGTTGTGGTTGGCGTGAGTGGGATCGAGCGTGGACTCGCTATCTCAAAGGAGCACTTGAAGGGTCCAAATATGTCTGTTTTTAGCTCAAATCAAAGTGTTTGTGGTTTACTGAGCATCCAGCTGGATAAAGAAGATGGGGCTTACAAAAGGTGATGCGCTCGAAAGTGTATAAACTGCTGCAGCTGTTATTTACCATCCGTCAACATTAGCTTCAAACTAGATATTTGTGGCTGGCGCTTTCTGCCCTTTGGTGTCACAAAATGAGGTAGCTCAAGACATCAGTTTGTAAGTACTTGAATGCTGAGGTACACGTTTTATGAGGTGATGTACTTCTTTAACACAGTCATTTGAATCTGGAACCTGTAACGCTTTATAATCAGGGGCCATTAATCATGAATTATAATTGATAGCTAATGCTTAGTTAACTGTTATTTAACAGCTAACTAATATGTGGAGATTGACAGATAGGCACACGTGTTCCCCACTTGATAATAAAAAACATGTTACGTGTCACTCAGTGTACCCTTACTGTCGAGTGTTTCCAGGAATCTTGCTAAAATCGAAGCCATGCTTTCACCCACGGACGTACAACTGCTTTTTGGATCCTCACCTGGAGTCCAGAATTCAGTTACACCCTGTCCTCCTCTCTGAGCCAAGCAGCTCTCTCCTGCCTGCAGCTTGGACTCAATTCTGCATTCAAGATTTTAATCAATAACAGCCGTGGATCTCACATCACACCTGTCCTTGCAACCCCTCTCCCCTCCCCTGAAGATTGAGGTTCCTCGTGGTCTCAGATCATGGTTATCTCAGAACTCCTGCGGCTCTATTCCACCTCTGGACCTCACGGATCCTTTGGCTTTGGCAGCTTGTTTGTTTCCCGTATCCTTCGTAAATCAAGCCTCCAGTTCAGGATCAGAGGCTGTAAATGCTTTCAAAAAGCCTGTTAAAGCGTATTTTTTATAGCTTGGCCTTCCCGGCAACAGGGGTGTCATTTATTTTATATGAATTCAGTCCATTAATAAGAATGTCTGCTTTAATAAATGTTTACTGACAACACCTAAGGGAACACAATGTTGAATGCTTTCTTGTGTAATGTTTTATGTGAAGGCTGTGTATCCATAATCTGTGCAGCACTTTGTAATTTGGGTTCTGAAAGGTGTTATACAAAAGTTACTTAATAAGGATAAATGACTGATGGAAAATTCCTGAAAATGTACCCACGTTCACCCGGCGCTCCTTTTTCATGGAGCACAGGCTGCTGAATGTTCCCCTACCAGGTCTGAGGTCTTGTTCTTTCAGGAGCATGAGTCTTTTTTCTCTTTCTTTTTCTCTTCAGGGGATGAGGTGACCACACTCAAGCCCGACCCTCTACCAGTTCTGGCTTCTGTTAAGTTTTGCAGTTGGCTGTCAGTCCTCTCTCCCAGCCTGTTGTTTTCCAGGTAATGGATTACAGACTCGTACCTCATGAGACTGGCCAGGCTGAGGCTTGTTTACGTGCTGCATTGACACATGAAGCCCAGCCAACTCCTGCTACTGTGCAGTGGCAGCTGCACCCAGGGCAGGCTGGGTAATGTAAGCATTTCATACCAGCCGCACGAGACAGAGGGATGGGACCTCTGTGCACTCGCGTAATGGTAGAGCAGCAGGAGATTGGCTTAGCTTAGCAAGAGTAGAGAAAACACACCCACGCTGGCTCTGTCCAGCCAAATTATGGCTAATTATTGAATTCCAGGTAGATGATAGGAAGTCTTTTCTCTCACAAGTCAAAGTCATATTTAAAGTATTTGGTAACAAGTCCAAAGCAGGTTTCTCATCCCCCTTCTCCAGATTTAGTAGGCTCGTTATTCCAGCTCCCCCCATTTCACAATTTTCAATGTTGACGTCCAACAAAGCTAGTTGCAAGCTAACATGATGCAGCTGAGCTACTGTGAAACATTTTTGCCACCCTCGGGTTTAACATTTACCTTGGAAAAAAAAAGAAAAAAAGACTTGCTTGAAAATGTTTGATGTGGTCGATCCAGCGTTCTTTATTCTCACATATCACAGATCTTTCAGCGGGTTCTTTAAATTGAGGTTTGTGTGACGTTTTGGTCATGACCAATGATGCCAGTGTGATGTTGTCACTGTCGTCTCTCTGTGGTTCGTAGGTCCTTGACGTTGATACACTAGATGGACATCTGTCACGAGTCACAAACCTTGAATCTGAGTCCTCCCCAAATTGAGAATTATCAAAAAATATTGCATGGGATGTTGTTTATCAAATATCCTCCATCACCTTGGTTACAAGTGACAATCAGCTGAATCTTTACTGAATTCAGGTCACGTGTCAGACTACACTCTGTGTAGTCATGAGAGCAACTTGACCTGGCTTTCATCCATGTTTGCCGAACGCACCACAACAGACGACGACTTTGCATGCAGCAGCGCTTTGATTGTCGTCACCTACAGATGCATACGTTCATGTCCGCAGTCAACTCGAACCACCGCTATCAGACCAGAAAATGGAGGACAGATGCAGAGATGAGAATGAATGATGCCAGCTGTGCAGAGCTGTTCTTTCCTGTATTGTTTGGGTGGAGGATGGCCGGCTTCACTAAGTTAGTGAGAGTGAAGCAGTGGACGGAGAAAGGAAACGACATGACAGAATAACCGAAACTTGCCTGGTTGAACGGTGAAATTACTTCCAGAAATGAGGAAAAGTGAAATAATTAAAAACAGCTTTTCTCATGTAGAACAACGTGTGCTGCTTCAAAGTGCGTTCACTCTCCGTTCAACAGATATCTTAATGATAATCAGATTCAACATTTGTCATTTTTATTATGCCTCTGCGTTATGTTTCCAGCATTTTGGTCCATCTGTTCGTTCATACCACACTTTTTTTTTTGCCACATCTCTGGGATACCTTAAAAGAATTCCCTCAAATTTGGTAAAAATGTCCACTTGGACTGGAGCATGAACTGAAAAGATTTTGGTGGTCAAAGGTCAAATTCACTGTCACCTCACATCATGCCAAACGTCTGGAACACATTAAAGCACACGTTGAAAGCTAGCACTGAGCACAACCAGCTAGCACATTCATTTGGCTGCTGTAGCGTCGAACCAGAATATCATAGTTTGTTTTTAGCTGATGTTTTTAACTGAGCATGCAGCTGAGAGGTCGTTAACTGACACTTTTGGACAGATTTATTGTCAGCCACCGTTAGCTTCAAGCTAAACATACATGGCTGGCTCTTCCAGCATCCTGGAGTCCCACATAAGTAGTGCAGTTGAGGAAAAAAAAAATCTTTGTGAGCTCAACAAATGCTATTTGTTAATACCTGAAACGCATGATATAATTTGTGGGTGAAGTCGCTTGAAGGAGAATGGAGAGACTGACACAGAGGGGAAGGTTAAGAAGGAGATAAATGGAGCACAAGGAGAAGAAGAAAGTAGCGGCAAATTATGATGTGAAAGAGTCACGTCAAAACAGTCAAACCAGAGTGGGACACGCAGCTCAGATCACCTCCAAGGTTGACAGCTCTCTGACGAGGATTAGAGGATTGCTTTTAAATGACAGGGGTTCAGATCTGGGGCACCTCGCTTCAACATGCTCATTTCCCATCAATCACTTTCATCTATCCTATCCATCACATTCTCTCGCTCTCTCTCTCTCTCTCTCTGGGTCGCCTGCAGAGCCACATTCCCTCTCCTTTTTTTCAGGGGCATTTTTGTCAGCAGAACAGCGACGTGTGAGGCATCACTGAGTTAAAATACATTTTCTGTATGGTTGAAAAGCTGTGTGGAGTGGAATTCTTCTTCCAGGAAAGTGAAAGCAACGAGAGGAAAGCTGACATCATTCATTTAAAGTGAACATCTGTGGACCAGACTCCGATCCAGCCTTAAAATAGATTCTTAGGGTATTTTTATTCACCCCTGGTCAGCACAAACGGTCTGTTTGTTTCAACAAATTTGAGGGTAATTTAAATAATTGTTTTTCATCCTGGAACAGTCACATCTTCTGAGATAAGGGAGCTTAGAGCCATACTTTTCCATCCATCCATCCATTTCCTACTCCATTTATCTGTGAAGGGTCACAGGGGGGGTGGAGCCTATCCCAGCTGACATTGGGTGAGAGGCGGGTTCACCCTGGACGGGTCTCCAGTCCATCACAGGGCCATCAGGAGCAACTAGGGGTTCAGTATTTTGCTCAAGGATACTTGGACATGGTCACCGGGGGAAGTGAGGATCGAACCAGCGACCCCAGCGACGGCCACTCCATCTCTGAGCCATGCCGCCCCCAGCTTAAAGCCATACTTTACCCAAAAAATATATGTTGCCTCCCAAGTACTCTCAAAGGGCAGCATGGGTAATGGCGACTGACAGCTAGCAACAGCAAAAATGGCCAGAATTATCAATTATTATTCTCGTCGTCTCCATTCAGCTGTTTGAGCTTGTTTCCCGCTGAAATTAGGAACTTGAAAACTGTTTTGTCGTGACAGCTCAGTTGTACGTATTGAGTTTATTTTGGTATCAATGCAGCCTTGGTTTTCATGCATGTTCTTGTTGTCATGCATGTTCTTGTTCCAATGCACATTCTTGTTCCAATGCACGTTCTTGTTCCAATACATGTTTTTGTTCCGATGCACGTTCTTGTTGTCGTGTATATTCTTGTCATGCATGTTCTTGTTTTAATGCATGTTCTTGTTTTAATGCATGTTCTTGTTATGTATATTCTTTTTGTCATGTATGTTCTTGTCATGTATATTCTTGTTGTCATGCATGTTCTTGTTGTCATGCATGTTCTTGTTCTAATGCATGTTCTTGTTGTCATGCATGTTCTTGTTCTAATGCATGTTCTTGTTCTAATGCATGTTCTTGTTGTCATGCATGTTCTTGTTCTAATGCATGTTCTTGTTCTAATGCATGTTCTTGTTGTCATGCATGTTCTTGTTCTAATGCATGTTCTTGTTGTCATGCATGTTCTTGTTCTAATGCATGTTCTTGTTGTCATGCATGTTCTTGTTCTAATGCATGTTCTTGTTCTAATGCATGTTCTCGTAGGAGCTGGCTGAGTTTTCTTAAATAAATCGTTCCTCAAGGCACTAAACACATTTCACCTTCCACAACAACGTAATCGCAGTTCGTCAGGAGCTCTTCCTTAATTGGGTTGAAAATGCCTTCCATGCAGCCAAATGTTTTGGAATTAAAAACACTTTTTCCTAACTTTAGTTGTACAAAATGTCAGTGACATATAAATGTAGTTTTGTATTTTTTTCACCTATAATCAGCATAAATGCTGCTGTGTATATATATGTATGTGTATATATGTGTATGTGTGTATGTGTATATATACATGTGTATATGTGTGTATGTATGTATATACATACATATATACATCTATACATACTCGTAAACATGTACATACACGCACGTATACACATTTTGTATAGCGGTGATGGTACGTGTGTCTGTGGGTTTGCAGGCACGCCCTCACCGGAGAGGAGGACCGGGTGAAAGTGGAGCGGAAGGAGAGAAGAAACCGTCCCCTGTCAGAGGCACGCGGGGCTCGTCCTCTCAGACCTGACGTCAGCGTGCTCTTTAACCGTCTGTCAGCCCCGGTACGGACAGCAGACGGAGATGTCCGCGGCGGGACGAGGATGTGGCACACCTGCGGAGAGGGGCGCGTCGGCCGTTTGAAACCCAACTAATTCTGGATTCAATGCATTTGCGGTTCGTCACCAGTGATGAGTTGGCTCCTGTTGTGGATTCTCACCGCAGCCGGGATTCAACAGGTAGGATCATGGAGGGATGCAATTGATTTGAAAAGGCTGTCAGTCAGTGTTGCACAGCTGTCATGGGGAATGAACTTTGTTTTTAGTGAACGTTTATTTATCCCTCACTCTTGTATCCCTGATATTCCCGCACGGGAACAACTCCTGTATGGTCTGTTGTGGCAATCAAACGTTGACTCAGAGCAACTTTGTTCGAACTCTGTACCTGTTGTAATATAGATGGCGTCATTTGGATGCAACCCTTTTCAACAGTTACCCAGAAGCTTTCCAGTCCAGATGGTTGGTTGTTGGTCTGAAGTCCTCCTGAGTTGTGGCTGTGAGAAGTCATTCACTCTTTCATCAGCCTCTGGTTGAGCTGGCAGTGGGAGATGCTGGCAGTTTCTGTGCATTAGTGCCCCCTTGTGGTCAAGTAGAGTACAGCAGCCATGCCCTCACTCCGGATCAGCATGTTGGGGTTAGTTTGATCGCATCAATTTAGCTTACTAGCTTTACACTCTATCTGAATTAAAACGCCTTGTGAGTGAGATCACAAATAGTTATGATATTCAACTATTTTTCCTGAGTAGTAAAGTTTGCAGTACATTTTAATTTTATAATAAGGGATCCTCTCAGGCATTCTTGGCTAATATCAAGAGCAGTGATCAGAATAATAACCTGGTGGGTATCTATTGCTTATGCCGATGTTTTTGTTTATTTCTTCTGGTTGATATTTATTCCTTCTTTGTGTCAGGAAAACAAAAAAGAAAAGAAGATCCTAATCTGACCTGTTTTAAAGTCTTTCAGCTCCTGACAATGGAGGACAAATCCAAACCTACACATTTCTGAAACCTGCCACATCAACACATAAAGTGAAGGCAACAAAGCAGCAGCAAATGCCCCAGAACATCTGTTTGCAAACTGTCAAGTGCATCATCCGACATAATCCACAGTTTCTTCATCCAGCTGTGTGCTCGGTAATCCACAAACACTTTGATTTGAGCCAAAAATAAATTCACTATGAGCCGTCTGGTTCCGTACTTGTTTGCAGTGGCGTTGAACAAGAGGTGCTCTTGTTTGTTTTTCATTTCAAATCAGTGTTTATGGATTATTGAGGAAACAGAAGGACGGTGAAGACGTAATGATGGCATTGCGAGTTTGTGAACTGACATTTTCATGGCTTTTTTGTTTTATTTTGTTTTGTTGCTGTAGCTGTTGTTAGCTGACCGTCTCCGTTAGCTTCCGACCAAATATGCATGGCTGGCTTTTTCTGCATCTGGAAGTCATAAGGAAGTGATACACGCCCCATGTACTGTGCGTTCCTACTAGTGCATTAATGCAGTATCTCATGATGCAGTTACCCAGTCTCAGTCTTTTTGAAGTTTGGGCTAAAGTCACATCACCGTCCTTGAAACTTTTGGAGGAAATAACAACGTTTGACTGACAGTTTCTCCTTCCTTCCTTCTGTGTGAGTGGGAAATGAGTTCACTTCCAAACGTTTTCCTCCCCTGAGGAGAACTTTGTGCACATTCATCATTTCATGAGACCAGAGGGCAAAAACCTGCAGGGGCAGCAGGGTCACAACTTCTTGTCACCTCCTGTCGGTAACGCGCCTCGTTCCATTAGAGAATAAATAATAATCGCATTTCCTGTCAGACTTGTTTCACTTCATAAAAGTAAAAAAAGCTTTACATATTTTCCAGCAGCTCCTTCCAGCTTCATAAGACTCAGCTGCGGTTACCTAATCAATGCACCCATCTGTCACTCTGCCTGTTTCCGTTTTTTAAAATAAAATCTCGCTCAGTTTACTTAACAAAGATAAACACCTGCGAGGATGATGAGCTCATTCAGCCGGCGCCGAGTTTTCATCTTGAACTCCTCAAACACACCTCTACTCCTCTCTCTCCTCTCAGGACGATGGCCAGGTTCCGTGTCGTCTTTTTTTTCTCTCCTCTTGTGTCTGTAAAGTAGCCTGATAGCTGGAGGCTAAATCGTCTGATGGAAGGAACGGCTTAGTGTCACGGCTGCGATTAAACCTCATTCATCTTCATTAGCGCTGAACACCGTACGCAGTGGTTATTAATACGAGTCTAACGCCACCAAATGCAGGGAGCAAGTGCAGAAGAGTGACCCGCCATGGACGAGGTGGCCATTTATGTGCGTGTGTGTGCCTTCCATGGATCAGAAGCTCCTTGGTGCATGATGATACGATGGCTATTGAGTAAGAAGTCAGTATTGGTTCTCCTGTAGAAGATTTAAACTGTTCATGTTGACCGTGTGACAGTGGGCTGCCCAAGCTGGACTCGCCTGCAGCTCCTGTTCTCGCCCACAAAGACCTCGGTGATCCACAAATCCTTCGGAATGTCTGTAAATTGACCTCAGTTTTTCCAGTTTTCTTTGCTGTTTTAATAAGAAGTGCTGTGTGGTTTCCTAACTGCGCGATGTCGCCTTAAACACAACGTCAATAACAATCATAACGGTGACGTTCAAGATGAAAGCGCTCTGGTAATGGAATTATTATCAGCATCACCGAACATGTATCAAAATCAGATCAGAACTGGTGAAATTCCCTGGGATTGGATTGAAGAAAGAAAAACAAGGAACTGTGCAACTGTGGAACGTTTGGTGGTACCAAACCGGGTTTACTGGGTCAGGACCTGTTGGCAGCAGATCTCTCCAACTGACAGGCAGAGAGGTAACATCGTCAGATTCGGTTTTTGAGGCGACCTGAATCCAGTCGTTGATCCTGGAGAGCTCTTGGCCATCGGCCTGATTTTAGCTGTTGTTTCTGAACTGATGGGATGGTACGATGTTCATATTTTGAGTGTCCTGCATTGTGTTTGTTAATACGATATCTTTAAAAGGTGTAGTAGTGGAACAATAGATGAGCTTTTGAAGTGATCTAGATCAAACTATTGCTCCTGGAACCCGTTCTCGATCATTCCCCCAGTGCTTTCTAGTTTCCCTTGGTCTCACCTGCCATTCTCAACATTATCTCAGACAGAACTCCTAGTCGGACATGTTGCAGAACAACCGCAGTGTGACTTTTCTCTCTGTGTTTTACTTGCTTAATGATAACACACAGCTCTAGTGTGAACTCTATGAGCACACCATGTTCTCAAAACATTCTCCAATTTGAACTCTTCTGTTTAATGTCAGGAAACACATTCTGAATCAGAAATTTCCCTCTGCTGAGACTCGTTCAGCCACTGTCCAAAACTAACCTCCAAGCCCTCGCGAGGCCCTCGTTCTGTGAGAACATCTGCTCCCAACGTTGCCCAGCTCTTTAATTTTCCTAAATCTCTGTTTCACATAGCAGCATGTCGGAGTCAGAACACATTGAAGTGAGGATGTTGATTAACTCTCTCAGGCAGGATTTTATGGCTGTTCAGTTGCAGATTGTGTTTGTTATTTTGGATTAATCCTGACATGTTAACTACTCACTAAGCCAGATAAACCTTTTCTTCCATCCGTCCATCTTCCTCCGCTTATCCGGGGTCGGGTCGCAGGGGCAGCAGCCTAAGCAGAGAAACTCAGACTTCCCTCTTGCCTTTACTGTGTTGGTTAATTAGTTTTGTGCAGATTTATTAAATTTCTTGCCCAGCATGAGCAGAGGTAAGCCAGCTGCTGTGTATTTCAGCCACTGGAACAAAGGTGTAGGAGACCTTTTTCGGGTCACAGGGGCAGAGAGCTGAATGTAACAGAATTTAGGATAAAAGGGTGTTATTATTTTTGCCGCTCCACAGGGGAGGAGGGGCAAATACCTTTTATGCAATAAAAAAATGGTGTTTTGACTCCGCTTATACACTGAAACACAAAAGCTGATGGCAATAACCTGCTGGGGCCAGAAGGTTGAGAGCTGTGAGGGTTCATGAGCGCAGTACTGATAAGAGTTTTAGTATTTATTTGAATGAAATAGCTGCTTCTGCTTTTTATGAGCTGACTATGGTTTTATACATGTTATGTTGTCCCGCGGGTTTGATTTATTCCTAGTTTTTCCATCATCTTCTCTCCAGGCCTACTCCCAGAATTCCACTGCCATGCCGCCTGCCACACCCACCGCATCCCCGTCTGTGGACTCGTACAACAGGACGCAGTACTGTAAGTGGCCCTGCGAGTGTCCCAAGGTCCCCCCTACCTGTCCACCAGGTGTAAGCCGCCTCATGGACGGCTGCGACTGCTGCAAAACCTGCGCCCGGCAGGTGGGGGAAGTGTGCAATGAGGCGGACACGTGCGACTACCACAAGGGACTGTACTGTGACTACAGCTCGGACATGCCTAGGTACGAAAAAGGAGTGTGTGCATGTAAGTGTCACTCGCCAGAACCGGAACAATTTTTATACACAGCAGAACAGCAGGGTGTGTTCGCCTCACTGTCTACATGGCGGTACGGTCTGAAATGTGCTGTTACATCAACTCTTACACACCTGTCCCTTGTACAGCGATTGATTCTAACAACTTCCTCCCGGCTCCACAGGCTGCACCAACCTTCTCTGACCGTAAACTGTTGTGTGTTAGTAATCTGTCTGCTGACAACATCAGATTAATAGAAAACATGTTGAACTGGATCATTTCCTGCAGGAAATGTGATGTGAAGCTGCAAACAGCTGAAATTAACTGAAATATGTAGAAAGTTGAACAAATACTTCATAAAGTAGAACAGGCAGATGGGGGTGGGGGTGGTGTGGGGGGTATAAAACCTATCATGATGAGGACAACATGAGTTGAAAGGAGGCACATTTCTCTCTGTTTATATGTAGAATTCTTGCAGTGTTGGGTTTTTTTTTGGGGGGGGGGGGGGGGGTTAAAGTTCCTGGGCGGTCCGCTGGAGTCGCAGTGATTTCATGCACTTTAATGCAAGATTAAAAAGCCAAAAAATGCTAGTTGAATGAGTTGAAAGTCTGCAAGAAAAAACACTAAAGAAGAAGAAAATCAAGATTTGGATCTCGGATGAAAGCTGCACGTTCACAGATGATGGGCTCGTATTAGAAACACGTGGAAGTGTGTTAATGGCCTCAGATGCCTGAAGTCCATGTGTTTAGGTGAGTTCAGACATGGCAGAGTATCTCCAGCTCTTGTAGGAAATCATTTTATGGTGCTGGTGTTTTAATGAGGTGTCATACGTGGTTGGAGGGATTTGAAGTTCAAACGTGTGTGTGTGTGTGTGTCCGAAAAAACAGGCTGTCAAAGATTGACTGGACAGAAGTGAGGATTACGTAAAACAGGAAATAAAAGAAAATGAGACACTCAAGGGAAGTAGATTTCAAAATAAAACGGGATGCTGAATATTATCTAATGTCCAAAACTGAATATAAATGTACCAAACAGGACGGTGACCACCAATGGAGATGGTAAAGACTGAGCAGTGTTTGAAGTTCATGTAATGTAAAATTATAATATTGTCATTTGTAAGAAAAAAAACCCACATACACCCTTGGAAATATCACGTGAAGGTTTTATGCCTGTCACATTGAGCTTAACCTTTGACCACTGAAACATTTTCACGTCATCCTCGACTCTCATGGGACATTTGTTGCAAATATGGAGAATTTTCCTGGACCCGTGCCAGACGTATCGCATACATGGGAGGAGAAAGTTACCTTGATTTTGACCTTTGACCAGCAACATTTTCAGGTCACCCTTCAGTCCTGGTGGATTTTTTTGACTCCGAATTTCAGCCATTCCCTCAAAACATTCTAGAAATACTGCATCGGCAAGAACAGGACAGACGGACGGACAACGTGAGACGGAATGCCTCCACGCTACGGCATAAAAAGAAGCCAGGGTTGTGCGGTCAAGCTGAAGAATGGGATCATGATACAACGTTTGAATTAGTAATTGACCACATTTACAACTCTTTATGTATTTATGGGTTTTTCTGCAACATCTACACCACTTTTGGGATGCAGTTGAGCTTTTTGTGCCAAGAGCAACTATCACAGCTTCTTCTGACAACCAGTGTCCTCACTCACGGCAAAATAAGGGTGGAGAATATTTTCATTCATAACTATTTTGATGATAAATGTTTCTCTTGAATATACGACTGCCTCCTTCCTCTCTGCTAGATATGGTGGGAACAGGCTGTGAGCATGATGGTGTGATCTACCGTAACGGGCAGAGCTTCAAACCCAGCTGTAAATACCAGTGTGTGTGTGTGAACGGTGCCATCGGCTGTGTGGCTCTGTGCACAGAGTCCCAGCCTCCCCGCGTGTGGTGCCAAACCCCACGCCGGGTCAAAGTCCGGGGACAATGCTGCGAGCAGTGGATCTGTGACGAACCCAAGAGAGGCCGAAAGACGGCGCCCCGGCACGCAGTCGAGGGTAGGACACCTCGGATTTTCACTCACCCAGAAAGGTTTTATACTCTGTAGCACACATGCTAGCTGAAAGTGCTGCCAAAATATCAGACGTTGATGAAATGCAAAAATGGTCTCTGCTGAACTTAAAAACACAACGTCAAGTGATTTCGAGGCGGTGCAAGAGAAGAGCTATTGACCAAACTGCACATTGTTTTTCCAAAGTGGATTTGAGAAATAAATTTGGCAATCACAAGGTATGCAAGAACAGTTTGTTATCCAGGAGGGATCAGAGTTTTGGATGTGCGTGTGTGTGTGTGTGTGTGTGTGTGTGTGTGTGCGCGCGCGCATGCATGTGTTCAGGGACAGACCAATCCTTTCCTGTGGAAGGCCACACACTAATGTTGGGCCACGTCCAGTTTCCAGTCTTTTAGTTCAGCAGCACTGTGAGCCATGGACGGGGAGCATGAACCTCCATCTCTCGGACAATATAAATCACATCCAGCTGAAGAGGCAATTATTCAAAGATTTAGATTAAAAACACAGACAAAACAACTGCTCCTTAATCAAAAAGTTTGAGGGAGATGGAGGCAGTGTGCGACCAGACGACAGCATGTCTGAAATGCTTTTAGCAGAAATGCGATCTGGCTGTTATCAGCAAGTGTGGATTGTATCTTTGTATTCGCAGCTGAACAAGCCACTCAGCATACTTCTGCTTCTTGTACTGAATCCACTACCCTGAATCCGACCCCCATGGCAATTAAACAGAGGGATCATCTGTAGGATCAGCAAGTTTATCCCCCAAAAAATATCAAAAACTGTTTGACTTTCTTTAAGTCGAAGTGATACTTCACGAAGATTTTATTTCTCTCCTGTTTTACTTCTCTGTGACTCCAGAGCGCAGGAGGAACTGGGAATGTATTCACTGTACAATGTATAGCTATCAAAGCCACATCAACAGGACAAAAACAACCCTGGTCAACAGCATCGTTTCACAATCTCTTGTGCGTCATCTATCGTCTTCTTTATGCAGCCATAGGCTCACTAATCCACTCTAACCCTTCTGGTGCATGCGAGTGTGTAAGTTCATGCTTTGTTGTTGTTAGACAGTTGCCATCAGCTTCAAGCTAAGTATGCGTGGCTGGCTCTTTCTGCGTCCTGGAGTCTCAAAGTAGTGATGAAGGAGGCAGCTATCACTTTAAGTGTAGTACTGGTAGCAGCTTGCACAGTGGACACACCTCAAGCTATCGTCCTCTCTTCTCTGTCCACATTAATCCAGTATACCCAGCAGAGACCAGGAGCTGGCATAAGAACTGCATTACCCAGACTACCTCATGGAGCCCCTGCTCTAAGACCTGTGGCCGCGGCCTGTCAATGAGGATCTCCAATGCCAACGAGCAATGTGAGCTAATCAAAGAGTCACGTCTCTGCACCCTGCGGCCGTGTGAGGTCGACATCACCAAACACATCAAGGTAGATGAACACAGTGTTTATGTACCGTGTACGTGCGTTCATTGTCAAAGAACGCGTGATTTAGAAAACAAAAGCTTCTTCCTTTCCTGTTCCTCTCTCAGCCAGGAAAGAAATGTCTGAACATCTACAGGGAAGACCTGCCCTCTAACCTCACCATCTCCGGCTGCACCAGCAAGAAGCCGTACAGGCCCAAATACTGCGGCGTCTGCACGGACGAGCGCTGCTGCATCCCCTACAAGTCCAAGACCATCGACGTGGAGTTCCAGTGTCCTAACGGGAACGGATTCACCTGGAAGATGATGTGGGTGCAGGCCTGCTTCTGCAACCTCAGCTGCAAAAACCCCAATGACATCTTCGCTGAGCTGGAGAGTTACTATGGTTACCCAGAGGTCATGAACTGAGAACCCTCATGTCAATCATGTTCTCTGGCATATCTGAGATGAATTCTTATGCAACATTTTGTATTTTCTAAATGTAAATGACAATGTACAAGTGACTTTTCTTATGGTGTCTTTTTCCTATTGGAAAAATGTGTAAATATGAAATGTGTCTCCAGAATGGATTCATGAAGCATGAAGAACTGCTTGGCAAAATATTTAGTTAGCAAGTACCAGACCTTTTGAAGGCTTAATTTATTTATGTAGCTTTTGAACTCACAAGTCAACACAGATACGAAGGTGTGTTTATAATTCCATGTATTTAATTGAATTGTCTTTATTAGAAAAAGCAGAGATGGACTGCTTTAGATCTGAAATGACAACCACAATCAGGGAAGCTCAGTTACACGTTCTTTTTTTATTGTCATTTTTTTTTTAATAAATACAAACTATTATGTCATTTTAATGCCTTTCTACAGCATTAGACGGCTGTGCATCGCATCTTTACAAAGCTCTACAAAGCAAAATGTCGCTGTAGTGCAAGAACAGCATGGGAGGAGAAGGTGTCAGGTAAGTTCTATGGCTATCCTCATGTTAGTATATGGACGTCACATCACATCTAAAACATGAACAATTCCATGGCACTTCTTTGTTCCATTTTGCTTGATTGCATAGAAATCATCATATAAAAAGAGGTTGTTGGGGGGGGGGGGGGGGTTTTGTCTGAAGCCATGACCCATTAATAAAGCATGTGATGTATAACCAGAGTATGTTTTGATTCAAAGCCTTGGAATGTTTAGAGAACAATTTGATTCCTGAAGTGATTTAAAAGTCATATCTCACCAATTTATAAAATGACAAATACATGCTGAAGTACAAGTCCCTTAATTTGCAATTTTCCAAGTGCCTCCCCATTTTCTTTCCATCTCTACAAATCTGCTCCTACATATAAATGACAAGACTTTGGACATGGAAAAATAAATGAATCAAACAATTACAGAAAGAACAGAAAACAGTCATTTACAGTCAGGTATATTTGAGAAAGCTGTGTCAGTAAAGTAGAAAGATAAAAATGGGAAGATGGGAATGCAGAGATGGAAATTAAAACATCTTTTACGTGTATGAGAGATTATGCTTATGATATATGTACAAGCTGGTGCGCTCGTAGCCACAGCTTTCTCGACATTCTCTGCTCCGGTGTCCCAAAATGCTGCGTTGCCCCTAACAACACGCTCACCTGACCCAGGAGCTCAGGAGGAGCAGTCACGGGTCAAGTCAGAAATGACATCACAGGCCTTTTCGAAACGATCCTTATTTTGAAATTGGGACGACTCAGCCGCACTAAATCTGCAGGTGAGTGTCCAATGTGCGTTTTACAGGTATCTCAATGTCCCTCTACACATCCGTGTGTGTGTGTGTGTGTGTGTGTGTGTGTGAGCTTGTGTGTATGTAGGAAAGTGTGCGTTAGTTAGAGGCAGCGCAGCACAAACCAAAGCGTTCTTGAGAGGTCTGGGTGTGTGGGGAGTGGAGGGTCATTTAGCAGGACACTTCGGTGGACTTGGGCATAGCTTGGTCCACGTTGCTATTGGCCGTGCCGTCTGTGGAGCCGCCCGTGTGGGAGCGGCCGCGCTGGTTCTCGGTCGTGTGGCTGCGGCTACGGCTGCCCTCGTTGGTGTGTGAGCGGGAGCGGTTTCCCTCACTGGTGTGAGAGCGGGAGCGGTTGCCTTCGAAGGAGGTGACGCTTGAGCCGGAGGCGGTACGGGAGCGGACCAGTCGGGTCATGCTGGCGGAGGGCACTGAGGGAGGAGGAGGAGGAGGAGGAGGGAGGAACAGCAGCAAAGGATTTAGCAAATATGTTGGTTTCAGGTTCTTATAAAAAATAAGTGGACATCATTTAAAAATATAAAATACAGATACCTTAATTGATACTATGGCTTTGACACTGTTTCCTAACTGAACTGTATTCAGTACCAATAAAATCCATGTGTTATCAAAATCCAAATTACACATCATGTGACAAATATTTGGTTTCCAGGGTTCATACGGGCATAATGAACCCTGCTGTCGTCATTTTCCATTTCCAGACCTGGAAAAGTCTTTGAAAAATAAATAAAGCCAGAAAAAGGTTCGGAACAGTCATGGAAAGTTGCTTGACAAATACTTGAAGTTTAGACGAAACCGAGTGATAAGAGAACAATCACGTTGCTCGGGGGTTCTGATGGTTTGAGTTCTGTGATTTTTTTTGTGTTTCTCTGCTTTTTCCCTTTTCCTCTTACTTTGTAGAGGCAGTGTAAACAGCGCCGGAAAAGATTATTTGTTTGCATTTTCGTGGTGTCATGTAACTCAACTGGAACTGGTTTGGAAGCCACAGAAGTATCAATGTACTCAGCAAAACTATTCTAGTAAATGGTCAGAATACTTCTACTACATTCTGTAGTACAATAAGTGTCTGAGTTGAACTTAGATTGGGTTCACGTTCCACTTCAATAAATACTTGAGTCTATTATTAACCAACAGCAGGGGATAAAGGGCAGGAAGGCAGCAGAGGTGAATGTGGGCTGAAGTACCTTCATCTCACCACAAGGAGGCAGAAAGCTGATCTTTTCATGATGAAATCACACATGGCTCAGTGCATATAAACAAAAAAAATGGAAGCAGTAAATGGTAACTGAATACTCACTGTATCCCATGCCCTGAATGAAGTACTTGAAAGCTTCTGTCAGTTTTCCAGGCTGTAGACAAGAAGGGAGGGAAACTTTACAACTCTTTTCATTGCATGTACACATTTGTCCTGCCTAAGATTACTGCTGGCTCCGAGGAGACACTGCTGCTATGAGCAGATGCCATGTAGGATTACTACCTGTCAGTCTATAGGTACCATATATGCTTCTTGCTAATACTCTTAGGAAAAACAGTCTTGTGGCATCCACTCATCCACCTGGTTAGTCAGCCCAGTCCAGCCTGCTCTACAACACTAACAATGTTCTCTATGTCTCTCTCTCTCACACACACACACACACACACACTCACACACACACGCACACACACACATACACACAAATATACACACCTGGTCAACCTGGGGCATGCCTCCACAGTCAGCCATCTGGAGAAACATAAAAGAGGCCATTAGCATTTAGCATGCTGCTGACGCTTGTATGCTGCAGTAGACACACGCCATTACACCCCATTACACATCTGAACACAGCAGACGCCTTGTCCCTGCTACGTCCCACCATCATTTAGACACTGAATGCTTAACCCCAATTAATAGCACCCATACTGGTTCCAACAGCCATTTGTTGGACCATTACTGGTTGCCACTGACTAATGCAAGTAGGTCAAGTGCTGCAGACTGCGTCCTCGGAGGCGAGCGTGCGTATGAGGAAGCATTGAGCTGTCCTACCCCTGGTTAATATGTCACCAGCTAAATGCTGAGCCATGGGAATCTTATCAGCCACTGCCTTTCCATCACAGCAATTTTAATCTGACGCTGGATGTGGGACAGGAGGAGAGGGACGGGCGGAGAGCAACAGGCCGCTCACCTTCAGCAGGGTGGTCTTTGTCGGGTCCAGCTTGGTGTTGCACTCGACCTGTGGCAACAAATAAAATAACTCCGTTCAGTCGATTATAGTCGTATATTGGATGATGCTGTTTGTTTCTAAATCAATATTAATTGGTGCTGTTGAATTACTGTATTTGACCTCGGAGAGCCAACTTTAACAGGTTCAAACAACACATCTAAATGATGTAAATGTGTTGCAGTTAAACTCGCATATCTCTCTGACTTAAGCAGATAACTCAAGCGAATGGAAAACACGTCCAGGATGAATTAGCAGTGGAAGTGTGACGCCAAGTCTAATCATTAGCGCCAGAACTGTGGTTTAATGGCTGTGTTGACTCACCACGGCCTCCACGGCAGGAGAGCTGTCGCCAACCACCAGCAGAGAAGGACACCTGGGTGAGGAAAACACTCACGGTCAAATATCATAATTCATATTCTGGCTAAAAAAAATTAAACACAAAGGCTTACTTGAGGGTTCTGGTGTTGCTTCCAGGGACCGGCCTCTCGATTTCAAGATCCCTCCGACTGTCGAGAGACACATCTTACTTTACTAAACGTTTCTGGAAATAATCAGCGTTTGACAGAAAATGCTATGTAAGTTAGTGAGGTTTTGTTGCATTTAGCTTTAAGTATTAATTTTATCAGATGAAAACTAGACTAAAAACATTTAATAACATTTTCTTTTTACAATAAAACAAACAACCAAATGGAGTAAAATGAGATTAAAACTTGAAGAGACTTGGTTGACAAAAAAAGATTCAGATGGACAAATTAGTTTCAGATGAACGAAATCTAAAATTGGCAGCTTGAAAAAACATGAAGAGACACATTAATGGCTCAGCACAGATAAATCAATGTCAATTTTTATCAAATAAAACTGGGCTAAAATAAGCATTCAGTTCTCAGTCTTTCTTTTACCTTTCGTAGGATTTGACAAAGAGATGCAGGTTGAACTGGTTCATGTCGTTCAGGATGTGGTGGCGATACGTTCCGATCAGGTCGTGGTTGTTGTGGATCTCCTCCTGTAGCGACCGAACACAAAATCTGAACAACTCACTCTGACCTAGAAAGCTATAAAAGCTACTGAGTACGTGCCGCTTGGTACCAGAGCAAAAAGTGCTTCAGAACCAGGGGAGACTTCGGTGTAAAAATGTACCTTTCCAAAGAGGTGAGTGATGATCATGTCAGGCATGGCGTGGGTCCAGCCGCTGATCTGGAATGGCACACACGGGACATTACATCCTTTTTCTAAGCTCCACTGAACATACACTTGATAATCAGTGTTGATCCCAACATGTAATACGGTTAAACGTGTGTGTCGGTGACATGTGTGTACCTTGTGTGCAGCCCAGTCCATCCAGCCCTCAGCACACGGGTTGATGTTGATGAGCAACAAGCCCTCGACCATGTTTGGGTAGTCCAGCTATGACACACACACACACACACACACACACACACACACACACACACACACACACACGGGATGGGATTTAATTTTTATGAAGCATAAGTGAAATCCTGAGACGTTCTCGTGCATCTCTGCATGTAGTTGCAGCAACAGGTGATGCAGAGCCTCATGACCACCCGCGTCAGAGAGGCAGCTTCCAAAGTCTGTCAGTCAGGACCACAGGGGACAAACTAATTGCACGAAGTTAAATTCAGTGACAGCTTGACTTAGAAAGCTAAAAGCAAGGAGATGCCAGATTACAACAGAAGTGACACTTGTTCATGGTTAGAGAGGTGGAGGCGTGCTGTCAGACGGCGTGCCAAGGAAATGAAGCAGCTTAAACGAGGCGGCTTGAATGCCAGTACAGCACGTGGAAACACATCAGCTGAGCCAAGTGGAAGGGGATAACTGGGTCGTCAGCAGGATTGTAGGCTGAGCCTGACTTGGTGGCCTGCCTGAACTAATGCCCTGCTCCATTTGGCTTCCCTCCGATGCTCCCATACAGCACGCCGCGGATCATATTCTTACTTTGATCCCGCAAGGAACCTTTAAATGTGCACTCAGCTTCTTTTGTTTCTTTGTTAGAATTCACTCAGTGCACTCAACGCTGCCTCCGCTCGTCATACACAATTGCAGAGTCTATAATATTAAGAATGATCATAATAACAGGCCTGCTAATTGAAAAAAAATGTACAAAAAGTCCTCGTTTATGCTGTTTTCTTTTTTTAATCCGTGTAAAATATTCTTAAATTATTTCAGATCCCTAAATATGAATAATTCTCTTATCATTTGATCAGGTATCGGAGTGACCTGTGATGTAAGAGAAGCATTTTTACAAAAATAGACACATAACGAGTTTAGTGAACCCCGCCTCTCGCCCAGTGTCAGCTGAGATAGGCGACCCGTAACGGATAAGCAGTAGAGAAAATGGATGGATGGATGGATGGATGGATGGATGGACAGTATGAAGTTGTTCTTCAGCTATGCAAACACTTCAATAATATTTAAGTAGAGATCTCACTGCCACTTTGGACCACCAGGGGACAAAGATGATCATTTTAGGGAATTACATGTTCCTCTTCTGCTAATTTCCTGTGGGTCAACGGCACCCACACCACAGAGCAAGAGTGTTGCTGCAAGTCTAGCAAGGAGTTAACAGTTTTATCTCTGTCAGCCTCCACACAGGGAGACTTCCTACTGAGCACAATGTTGGTGTTGAGCTGATCTGGGACATTCCAAAGGCTTTTAGAGCTCAGCAGGATCAAGCGATAAAGCAGAGTTGCGTCGCTTGATTCAGCAAAAAGAAGAAACACATTAACTGGTGCTGATAATCCTAATTTGATTAAAACTCATTATTATAAAGCCCGACTGAGGGGGTAATGGTCGGGGAACTTACAGCAAATCTGGTCAGGATGTAGGCCCCGGCTCCGATGCCAATTCCAATCACACTCTTCAGCCTGGGCACACCAAGATACAAGGGTACTGTTAGAACGACAGGTTAGAAATAAATCTTGAATTTGCGTGTGAGAAGTTGGGCGTCAAACTGCAGCTCAACGTACCCAAAGTGCTTCAACACCAGAGGGAGGGTCTCAGAGACCTGGTCCATGGAGGGGTACTCATATCTGATGGACAATAAATCTTGTTAATGATTACAACAAACATCCCGGGGTGGCTAATATTTCATGATTATTTATCGGACCTGTGCATTTTCATGATTTACAAGCATCCAAAGGTCTCAAGATCAAAGAAGAGATTAGGCTGATAAAAGCTTGTCAAATTAGGTCACCTTAAGAACATCCGATCTACTGGATAAGTCAAAGTTCACAGACTGCTTGACATACATTAGTCTGTGTGTGTGTGTGTGTGTGTGTGTGCGTGTGTGTGCGCGCGCGCCTGTCTGCCTCACCCAGTGGAAAAGGTGTTAGCTCCCTCATGTTGCCCCGGGGCGTCAACGTGACACACGGCAAAATGCTGCATGATCTCAGACATGTCCTCATGGTTGAAGAGAGTGTTCCAGCAGGTTTTGTCTGCAAACATGGAGAAGGTGAATAAGTTAAAAAAAAAAGATAAATAAATAAATGACCTCCAGCAACCTGAGAGAACGCAAAAGATTCTTTGTGCAGGTGTTGAGGCTCGTCATCTCCAAAGATTTGACGTCACAGAAATCTAAATCAGATCTCATGTGGCACGGTAACTCAAAACATCTCCGGGTTTATGCACAACAACAGATGTTTGACCTGGAGAGAAGTGAGGAAGAGGCAGGGCTTACAGTTCAGTCCAATGTCATGGAAGGTGAGGATGACTGGCCTGTCACCCTTGGGAACCCCCTTCATTGTACAGTGGATTCTTCCATGAGGAGTGTCCACATCGTGTTCCTAGAGAGGAAAAGAAGTCAATGTACAGTTAATAGAAAAAAACATACAAAACGGGTTTAATTGTGGAATGGCATCAATAAAACTGGTCAAAATGCTTCTGTTTAACATTTGAAACGTTGTGAGAATTCAACCCTTCGATCTTTTATTCCTGCCGAGTTCCAGCCGAACCCTGAAATCATCTCCACTTTCCTTCCCATGAACAGCGACAATAAAAACAAACAAAAAACTGTTCGCTGTGCAGCAGAGACGCCTGTGCACCTGCTACGATAATGGCTGCCAGCAAAGAAAATAATCCAATAAATCTGCAGCAAACTCCTCAGCAGAAAATAAAATTTGACGAAATCTTTACTCACAGCCACTTCAATCTCAGCGACAATCATTTCCACGTCAGAATCCTCCAGAACCATTTTTGCAGGCTGTTGCTGGCTACTGAGGACCGTAGCGTCTCTGGGGTTTAGATCCATACACTAGAGAGCCTCCCAAGTTGTTCAGCTCTGCTCTGAGCAGCGCTTTATAGCCCTGCTGCTTACCAGTTGGCCTAAGCCCCCGGCCTCCCATGGTGCCTTGCAGGCTGGTCAAAACAAGCTAATTCTAGATGAAGAGATCCCTAAATTGGATCAGCCAGTGTCAGACAGAGGGGCATTGGCAACTGAGTTGACATGATGAGTGGGTACACGGGCGTGTGATCGGAGGGAAAATATGCAGGATGAAAAGACCGCTAAGGGGAGGACAGCAGCCATTTTCCAATAATATCACAGCAAATGTTTCCAAAATAATGGCTGACCTGAGTAACCTCTAAAAAATAATCATACACGACTAAATCTGCACTGAACGAAATAAACTGGGCGTAGTAAACAGCTTGTAATCTTCCCTTTTTTTTGTTGTTTTGATTAAAAAAACAGCAGCGAGAGTGGAAGAAAATAGAGGAACTCAATACAGGGAAACATTTTATACGACAAAAAAAGAATCCAGTTCAAGTGACAAAATAAAAACTATCCAATAACAGGAAATGACTGACCACATGTCAGGGTTCATATGCAAATTCCATGACTTTGCCATTATTGTGTTCAATGACTTTTCCAGGTTTTTCAGGACTGTATGCCGCCTGGAAATATGCCTTTAACCCTGCTAACAGACCAAAGCTGCTGTTCTCTCTCAAAAATGATCTAAATCCCATTCACACTGCGTTAAATTCCTTTTTAAAGTCATGTTTTTTTTGTGCCAGTGTGAATGTAACATTCAAACAAGTAAAGATTGATATAATAAAAAAATTGTTTCATAAAAGGTCATCAACATAAATGAATGTTTGTATAAATCGATGAATTTCTAGATAAAATCTGGGAACCAGTCTATGTAGGTTCAGTCGTTCAGCAGCGTCTCGAGGAGACGCGACCTCGAAATCCTGGCCTCCAAAATGACCTTTTTGGTGGTTTTCCAAACCAGTTTTGGCTGCATGGGATCTGAGGCACATCCAGAGAGTGTGTGACCTATTTAGTGTGTGTCATCTCCTCGTAGACATCAACACCTTCGTCACTCTGAGGCTCCACCCACTCTCCGCCTCTGCAGGACACACTCAGGCACACAGGCTAGGATAATCCCACAGGGCGACTCCAGTATCTACGTACGTGTGTGTGTGTGTGTTTTTGTATGAATACATGTATCTATGAAACTAAAAGACTCACGTGGTGTTTGTGTATTTACTGTGCCTGTTAGCAGCCTGCTAGCATCCCCATCTTGAAGTTGACCATGGAGTTAGTCACCATAGCAACATCTAACAGTTGCCATGCATGCGTGTGTCATGTTCAGTGTCATGAGGTAAATAAACAGGCTCATTAGCTGGACTGGAGCTCTGTAAAGTAGCTCGAACCACAACCTTCAACACGAGCTGACACGAGAGGCTGACCTGTCAATCAGCTAATCAATTGAAATTTGGTATTTTCAATAACAGAACAAGACCATGTCCTTGTTTAAGATCAGTGTGATATTTTAGTAAAAAAAAAAACAGATTTCTTTTTATCTGCAAGGGACTGAGTGCTGTCCAAGCTACCAAAGTCACCTACTTAATCAGCACCCACTAAAAGAACTCTGTGTGTGTGTGCGTGTGCGCGCGTGTGTGTGCGAACATGCAGGAGAAAAAGAGTGCTCAACTGCCGCTGAGTTAAGTCGTACAAATTCAGTCAGAACTGTGTTCTATCATTTTTAGCTCGCTGACTGAGTTAGCGGCGTCTCAATTGGATTTTTGTCATAATAAAATCACAGCAGCTGAAAGGTCACCAGAAGACGGATGAGGCCCTGCCGCAAGCATGTCAATACGTGCTTTTATCCACCGCAAGAGGGTAATAGAAAAGCTATAGTCATAAGATTTTTGGTAAAACTGTGTGCCTCAATGGCGGCATCTTACAAAGGTTGCTGGGTTTACAACCGGCAGCGGTGATAAACGAATAAAGTCTCTTTCGTCCGTCAACTCACCTTGATAACGAGCTGCTGTACAGCCTCTCTCAAGCCCTGAAAGGAAAGAACACAGTCATGAAAATATAAAACTAATGCAATTACTATGTAGCAAGCTTTAATCTAATATCTCGAGGGCGTCCTCCTGTCACTGAATTTATTTCCATGGTCACATGACTGCAGAGTACAATTAGGTCACCAGTCAGAACACAACTCAGAACACACAGACCGTCACACCGCTGCTTACATCCAACAACCCAAGCCAATATCACTCTGATAAAACTATTTTAGGAGAATAAAGAAACTTGTGCAGACCATTGGGAGTCTGTAGTTCGGACATTCATGCCATGCATTATGTTTCCAGTCTTAATCTACACAATATCATATCTAATATTATTAACATAGCAGTGCAGACCCACATCCGCGAATTCCTTCTGGGGAGATTAGAATTTGCAGACACAAAAACCTTCATGCTGCACGTGAAAACGTAGCACGGTCATTTTTCACTGTTCCTGTTCCGTTCATGCAAATTCACACTTCAAAACAAATATGATTAACTGATACATTATTAGGCTTAGATCCAAAACAGACAGACACATTTGTGTGTGTGTGTGTGTGTGTGTGTGTGTGTGAGTGTGTGTGTTTGTGAATGCAAAAACACACTTGCTTACATGTTAACTGCTGTTCATGTAGATAAAGTTAAATGAGCTATGAAATATTCGTACTGTATGAGCTTTAACCCTGACAACAAGTCAGAAACAACAACATTTAAATGTTTTTTTTTTTTCAAATGCACTGACAGAAGAACTGGGAACAGTTAATAATGTCTTGTTTAAGTGCTTTGAGCATTAAAAGTCATTTGAAGACGCAATCTAAATGGATGCCAAATAAAAACACATCTATAAACGCTGACACATGTTGCATCCTGTTTCTTTGACGCTCATCTGTGAATTATTTTCAGACGCTATTTCTGCTCAGAATACATACCGGCAGCTCCCTGTCAACCAGCAGGGGTTTGGACTCAACAACTTGGATGTCATCCATTTCAACGAGCTGCAGAGCCTGCAGGGGTCAGAGAGGATAGACGGTCAGCAGTTGGTTCAACTGGTGTTTTGGGCTCACAAATATGGAAGATATTTCACATCCCCACTGCAGGAAAAATGTGTGTCGCGCATGCATTGTTTTAGCTTTAGTAGTTTTCCAGCGAGCCACTGATCTGAACTTTGACCTGATAAATACAGACTTTCGAAGATAAAGTGCAGTGTCTAAATGCGAAATAGATGCCTCAACATTGAACTCCACGGTATTTTCAACGGGATCCAACATGGTGTGCAAGCTGAGGAAACTGTTCCGACTGAACAGCTGATTATTTTACTCAGTTCTTGCTGGCTGCTTCTTCATTTTGCACTTTTTAAGTGCAGCTAACTTTAGCTCGCGGTAATTTTTGCCAGGGAACTCAGCAAGCTACCCTTTTTCACTACAGTTGGATTACCAAGCAAGCTAGTAAGCTAATTGCTGGTTGAAAACTTGTCATCTGCTAGATCAGGTGTTCATTTTTTTGTTATCTTGCTTATCTTTTCCGAGGAAGGCTGTTTACATTTTGATGCTTCATCACAATATTATGGCGTTTCTGTTGGTTGTTTGTGGGAGTTTCCATCAAAGAAAAACGGTATCTGCAGTCAAAACCCAGGAAAACCCGCTCAGATCGCAGTAACTTCCTCCCTTATGTGTTTAGCATTTATACCTGGCTGGATTTTATATTTACTGCACATTTATCACCTTTTTTTTAACTGTACTGAACTCAATTGAATCAGGACACTTTGTCCCAAGATAGACGCCACAATGTCCATTTCCAGTCTTAACTCAGTTACGACCAAATATGTAATTACTGCCTTTTGCCTTTGCAGGGCAGTATTGTGGGCTGACATGCAGACAGTGACCCAGATGAGCTGTACTTTAGGATGGGTGTGTTTCTCTTCTATACAAAACTAACAAAACTGATATATGCATGCACACACAGGTGGGTGCAGAGGCTGGCGAGGTAATCTGCATCAACATGTGGACGGCTTAACACGTCGACGGCCTACGTCACATGACCGGGAGACACATGCACGGGCAGAACATCTCAAGAGGACGAACTAGTAGAAGGGGAATGTAATTTCTGAGTAAAACACACCTAAAATACAGTGTCCAAGCCAGCATCTCCACAAAGAGAGCGAAAAAGTGAAGCAGTCCCTTCATGATTGGGAGCATATTTCAAGAAAGGACACAGTGTTCAAATTAAAAAAAAGGAGACAAAGAAAAAAAAGAGACTGGGAAATGCAGGGAGGGAAAACGAGGAATGAAAGGAGGAGAGCGAGGCCAGCCATCAGATTGTTCTGTGGATCATGATGCTATGTTGGACAAGAGCAGGCAGTCTACGGCTCTGCATGCAAATCAAATTAGCCAGTTAAGAGAGCTCTTTGTCCCCTGGCCCCTGTGGCTCCTGAGAGCCAGGGGTCTGCCCTTCTCTGCCCCACTGAAGAGGGGGGCCTGACCCCCCCCCCCCCCCCACACACACACACACACACACACATACAGGAAACAAGCAACACCCTCGGTCCCATTAATACATCCCAGCCTGTTTTCACACTGGCGTCCTAGCTGAGCGCATTCTGTCATTCCTCCGTGTTTGTCTCGGTTGCTGCTTGGTTGCAGTCGCTATGTTTGCTCTTTCCAGGCTCTCTCTGACTGTTTTGTGCTCCCAAGTCTTTCTGTTTGTCATTGTGTTAAGCCAAAACACAAGATTAATCATCCTCAGCCTCACAGGGCTGCTGTGTGGCCTTCACAGCAAGGTGGTCTTTTAGAGGAAGTGATTTGTTACAGAACAAGTGTGGCGATGTCCGGGAGAATACATCTTGGACGCACAAACACACACAGACACACACACAGTCTTCTGACTGGGAGACCGGAGCAAGCCGGATCTCACAATAGCACAGAGGCAGAGGAGTATCAAACAACGGATTCATTTTTCTTCTGAGGCTTTCAGAAAATATGGCCATGTTCGCACTACAGGACCTTTGTTGAAGGGGCCAAACGATTAGCCCCCGTTGAGATTCCACAGCCATGAGATAGGAGGCCAGAAGATGTTGACGAGGCTGTTGGAAAGTACAACGTCTGTTTCAGATTGTAAAATGCCCCCCCAAAAAGAAGAAGAAGAAGCATCTGATCTTATTTTGGAGACTAGTTGTAAGCACAGCTGTGTAAGAACAGAGCAGGGCGCTGATTTCCTCCACCGCCACCTGTTAGCAGGCTGGACGCAGACGAAGCCTGGCAGGGCAGCAGGCGGAGACAACTAGGTCACCTGCTGTTTACACCAGCGGTGCTGCTCTAACTGTTCGCCTTACTGGGCTAATGTTTGACCTGGTCAGGATGAGTCGGGGCGATTAAGGAGCCTGAGAGATATGCTTCCTTCAGCCTGCTGTATTTGTGGGGGGGGGGGGGGGGGGGAGAGACAAACAAATTCTATCAAATAGAAGCGGCCACCACGTATTGACGTGGCAAGTTTTTGCAGCGCATCATTTTCTGGGGTTTTCTGTTGCTGTCCCCTGGATACACGCCAACATGACTTGGTGGCAACAGGCACACGTTTAATCAAGTCAAACTAGTTCGTACACGCATGTTCCCTACTTTCTGTCTCTTTTAGAAAATATCAGGGAGGAAAACCAAGTATTCACTGCAGCTGCATGGGCCTGGCAGACGTTGGACTGTTATGAAATCATGAACAGGAAACAGTAGGAGGATGGGCTTGGGGATGATTCAAAGTGTGGAGCCTAAAAAAAAAAAAAAAAAAGAAGTGCTGCATCGCATAACACACATTTTTATTTTCTCTGGGAGAAGCGGGGAGATCATATGTCAAGATACACAATAATAGTCTTCAGATGATGGGAGAGGAACTCGCATGAGGTTCCTGAAAAGCTGAAATCCAAAGTTTTCACAGGGATATAATGAGGTTTAGAGAGGAACAACAAACACGCAGGCCGACATATAAGCACTTTAGCACTTGTAAATCCTGATATGACATATTACTTAGAGCCAGAAAATCTAAGTTACAAAACAGCTCTGAGTTCACACATTTGCTGTGTGTGTGTGTGTTTGTGTGAGAGAGAGAGAGAGAGAGAGAGAGAAAGAGAGAGAGATGTAGAGGAGCATATGCACTGATTAGATTTGGAAAGGGAGTCTCAATTTTAGGGATCCAGAATCAAGGCCAGGCCACCCTTCCCATTCACTCCATATAGTTTTAAATCCACGCGCCCGGCAGCATCCATCTGCAGAAACAATGATTGCTTCCCTAATCTTTGGGAACTCGCTTAATCTGTCAAATCCCTGGTTCTGAAATATCAGCAGAGCAGCAGGCCTGCTGGACTAAGCTGTCAAAGACCTACATTTTTTGATTGTAAAAGATATCAAAAAATATGGGTGTCTCCTTCGCGGGGAGCCTAGTCTGCCCAGAGCGGCAGGTCAGAGAGGTCTTAGGGGATCACCGGCGCTTCCAAATGTTAAAATCCTCATTGGTTCCAGCAGCTGCTGCTGTTTGTTGTGAGACACCAGACCTGCTGACATCAGATTAACAATCTTTTAGACGGGATTGAAGACTGGATCTCAACATTTGAATTAGCTGGGAAAGTAAACACAGCATGAAAACAGGTCAGGACGCAGCCTTATTCTGACAACAGGCTTGTTTGAGTCCTATGAAACGAGAGAGAAGAGGATGTCTTATAAAGCTCCCATATTTGACATAAAAAAATGTGAGTGTGTGTGTGTGTGTGTGTGTGTGTGTGTGTTTGTGCGCGCGCGCGCGCGCTCTCGAGTCACGTGTAACAGGCATGTTAGTCAAAGCGTCTCTGCCTACATCTTGATAGAAAAAAAAACATTCAAAACAATACAAACAATTCTGGAAACACGCGAGCATTTCTTCACCGAGCAGAAACAAACAAACAAACAAAAATCGTATTTTAAATGTGTGTTTAGCTGCGATGTTAAAGAGTTATTTTGCAGCCTTCTTCCAATCATGAGCTGCCAAACAGGAATACACCGACGCGCCCGGACACGCTGCCGCGAAACTACCGATCAAGGAAGCAGGTAAGCAGCCAGTTTATATATATATATATATATATATATATATATATATATATATATATATATATATATATATATATATATATATATATATATATATATATATATATATATATATAAACTGCTAATAAGTTTATTCTAAAGTTTGAAACCTACCTGTGGCTTTAACCTCTGATTGTCCTGAGATGAGCACTCACGTGGGGGGAGGGGGGAAATACAAGAGTCCAGAAAATAACTTTGTATCTAAGGAGTCTTCAAACTACGCAGAAAAACTGCACTGACAGAAATCTTCTGCTTTGTTTACAACGTGGAGCAGCAGCAAAGGCGGATGTACGAGGGAATTTTATAAAGGCGGGGGGGGGGCGGGCCGCCCCACTCCCCCCCGCTCCACTATTGGGTAACGGCAGCTGTGGGATTGATGAACCAGCCCGACTCTTTCCAGCGGTTGCACGATCAAGTCGCTGATAGAGCAAAAGCGCGGAAAAGAAACCTGCCAACGAGACTTTTTTGTTTGTTTGGTTTTTTTTTTAGCTTCCGTGGAATAAAATAAACCCATGCTTATCTGGATTGTTTCATTATGGACACTTTTCTCACGTAGTTTCTTTATCATGGTTATAAGTGTAGTGATTTGGAGGCACTTCCTCGCATGTTATGTTTGGAAAAAAGAGAATGAATTTTGCATTAAAATATTCATGTAAAATTTAAAAAGAAATAAAACTCCAAAAGAGGCGTGTCTTACCAGTGCAGTGAATATCCTGTATCTATTTTGAGTCAGGGGGTCAGATAACATCAAAGCTTGTGTGATTTGAAGACCATTTTTTCCAATGAAGATATGAAAGAAACAGGAAAACACACGTGTATTAAAAACAGACCTTTTCTTATTTCACCAGTCTATTAATTCGAATCTGGCACTGATTGTGAGTCACCGTTTCACACGACAGGGATGATTGAAATGTGAAGATGAATTTTCCACTCAAAAACAAAACAAAACAAAACAAAGACCAGCCCCATAAATTAGAAGAGGCAGCAAAGATAGTGAGAGGTGTGCCTTATTTGTTCAGTCTCGTAGTGACAAGACGTGCTGGGTCACATTACATGGAGGCTATTGGAGAAAAAAAAAATTCATCTGTAAAAGGAGGAAACGTAACAAGAAGATTGTGTGTTTGGAGTTTTGTCTTTCTACAAAAGTGGATAAAATAGGAAGTGTTAAAAGGGAGAAGTTTGGTCGATTCTTCTCATGTGAGCACAGAACAAGAGGCACAGAACCAGGGTGGAGTCGCTTTCCTTCTTCTGTCATTGCTACACCCGGTGATGTGACACATTGATGCGAACCTTTGGATAATAGAGCTCCTTCCCTCCAGTCGGCCGTGTAATGACTGGAATCCTGGTGCGGCTGTTTGTTTTACATTACTCAACTTCACCGGAGCTGAGACGTTTCTCTCCGTCATCGATGGCTGTGCTTGTTTGAGGCTGAGGGGCCAGGAATGCACCCTTGCTTTGAGGCCACGAGGAGATAAATCTGTACAAAGGGAAGCCCTTCCCTCTCCTCCTATCTCAACGCTTTTCCT
Organism: Aulostomus chinensis; assembly: GCF_037954235.1. Taxonomy (NCBI): domain Eukaryota; kingdom Metazoa; phylum Chordata; class Actinopteri; order Syngnathiformes; family Aulostomidae; genus Aulostomus; species Aulostomus chinensis. Next base: position 4,762,060 of record NC_141341.1, on the reverse strand, counting down.
TGATAGCGGTGCAGCGCTATTGTCTCATCAAAATCACCTTGGAGGCTTGATAAAAGCACACACACGGAGCCGCCGTGTGAGTTTAGCGGAGGTGGCGAAAGTACACGCGTTTCTTACTTGTTTAGAAGTAAATATACACTCTGGCAAAAGCAAAAGTACTGATTCAACTTCTGAAGTTAAAGTACAACAGACGGCCTACAAGCTTGATAATATAATATAATATAATATAGTTTAATGTAATACATGTTTAAAACATGATGTGTGACACAAGGTTTTGATTTAGATAAAAGTGAAACAGAAGACCTACAAGAAATTTTATATAATTTAATATAATATAAATTAATATAATATAATTATGAGGGGCAGCACGGTGGTGCAGTGGTCAGCACTGTCGCCTCCCAGCAAGAAGGTTCCGGGTTCAAGCCCCAGCTGGAGCACGGGGTCTTTCTGGGTGAGTCTCCATGTTCTCCCTGTGCCTGCGTGGGTTCTCTCTGGTACTCCAGCTTCCTCCCACAGTCCAAAGACATCAAGAGAGGACGAGGCTGATTGATTCTCTAAATTGACCGTAGGCGTGGCTGTGAGAACCAATGGTTGTCTGTCTCTATGTGTTAGGCTCCACCCCCCCAACGCTTAACAGGATAAGAGGTCGAAAATGGATGGAAGTTTAAAACATTATGTGCGACACAACGGCACACGGTTTCAATTGAGATGAATGCCAAGAGCGTGAAATGCATTGATGGATACACCACGTGACCCTTTCCAGCGTTTTAATTAATAATTCTGCTCTGATGTATCAAAAATCAAGTAAAAAAAGAAAATACAGACACTCAATTGTAGCGATTGAAAGTTTTAAAAAAAATAAGTATTCAAGATCCACAACAAAACTGCAACTGTGTCTCCTTATGCGGCGCATGAATAAATTGGAAACACTTTCCAATAAAGTACACGATTAACATTTACTTCATGCTTTGTTAACTGTTAGTAATGCTCATTTAATCAGTAGTCAACAATTAGCAAACGTGTAATTTATCAATCATCATGTACTAATACATTGATGTTGTTCACAGTGAATGAAGTTCACAAAGAGCACTCAGCATGCTGATGTCACGCTTATTCAGAATGCTTATTGAGCACTCTTGTACTAAGAACCAACCGTTCTTAGCAAAGAGTTACCAAACAAAAATGACATACACAATCAATAACAATTCCTGTAGATCACAAACAGCAGCATGGAAAGAAGAAGCACCGTCTTCGATCACATGTTCAAACAAGTTTGTCAAGAACTCGTCTACCTACGGACAGTGACTAAAATTTGTACTGAGTTACTTCCCACCTCGTGTACATACGTTGCAGAACGTTATCTGACCACTTCTCCCTCGAGAAGTGGCACACTTCAACAAAACAGATAACTTATCGAGAACAATAACTGTCCCGAACGGCCTCCTTCTCCGTCGACACCCCGTGACAAGAGCACAAAACTGTACGGATGTTGTAAAAGTACGATGCCGACCCCAGCGATGCACAGGCGTGTTGTTTGTGATACCGGATCGATGTTGTGTTGCACGATCCCGGTGGAATTTTCCACACCTGCAGCGTGACTGTTACGCTGTGATTCTGCCAATAAGTGCTAATATAGGCGACGAGTGTGTGAAAGGTCCTTGTCAGGACACAATAGCTGCACTGTGGGCTTGTAATGTGAGGCCCTCAATAGGAACACATCAGACAATAGTCGCATTGGATGGGAAAAAAATATAAGAGCCATGCCAATTTCAAGTCATTCACTCACTGCAGGGGAAGGCTGAATGCAGTCACGAGGAGTCAAAGTGGTGGACAAAAGTCAAAAAAAAAAAAAAAACAACAACCCAACAAATCTTGCCATTTACTACAAATGTTCCATTCGTGCTTGACTCTACAGGTCCTGTCTGCTTATTGCGAAACAAAGATCGCTCTGGCAGGTCTGCCAGTGGTGAGAGATTAATACAGCATATGTGGGTCACTGGGTGTCTCAATAGTAGATATGGCGGCGGACTTTCACCTGGTAGATTACAGTGTTTGTAGGAGTAGCTGGTAACCTGGACAGGGCATAAAACAAGGCTAGAGATCCTCGGGTCAGTCAGGGCTGAGGAGGCTGAACACACAGTTGTCTAGTCTGGATTTGAAACACATCTCTTCTCTCACATGTCCTTCCTTGATCACTTGAGCAACATTTTGTTGATTTGATGTCCTTCGGCAACAGGAAATGAACTGAACAAATCAATAAATCAACAGCAAAAAAAATGGTTTACAGTCTATTACTTTTTATTTTCACGGCTGTTTAGTGAAACGGTGCTGTGAGTCAACAAACAATGAAACGTTTATTTTTTATTTTTGGGCAGTGAATTAGAAGTGAATCGTACCAGATGACGCGCTTGTTAGCCATCGGCCACTTTTAGCTTCAAGCTAAATATACATGGCCGGCTCTTTCTGCATTGCAGAGCCACAATATTTGAGACACTTATTTGTCAGTACTAGACAGGTTAAAAAAAACAAACTTTTTGAATGAAGTAATTTGGGATGTAGGTATTTTGCTCCCAAGATCTAATTTGGCGATCGAGCAGGAAATGTTTGAATGGATTTTGATGATACTATGTTCATATCCTGTGTTCACTAAGCCTCTTTGGTGGGGGCATGAGCTCTCTTAGTGCTTTTCTTGTTTACTACATGTTTTAAAAATACACAGCTGTGCAAGGGTTTCATTTTACGTGTGTTTAGAGAAGAGAAACACATCATCAGTTTATAAAGGATTATAAACATGAGGATATTACAGCTTTTTTTTTATTGCGTTTCTCCTCTCACGAGTGCAGCTACACTGCGGTAACACCGGCTGTATCTTCTGCCCGCTGCCTGCCAGTCTGGGGTCATCCGGTTGATGCATGCTCCACCTTTAAGTTCATGACCACAATGCACCGTCGTTCAAGTCAAGCACAGCAGAAAGTTAGAGACACAACATGCAGACACAAAGGTCGAACCTGAATACTACAGCACCCTGCACAGGTGCCATATAACCATCTGATGATGACAGTGTGTTTTTTAATGTCTGTTGTGTTCCTCACTTTGTTCATGAGACACACACACACACACACACACACTCTCATCCAATCGTGTTTTTGTGTGGCGCTGCTCTGAACTAGATCCATCTAGTCATGACAGCCAGAGTGATGCAACAGGCTTGTAACAAGAATGGGTGAGTCAGATACACAACATGACATGTGTCACGTAGTAAACACTGTGAAGTGATGTCAGCGTGAGTCAAATATAGGCAGGCAATCGGAGGAGGATTCCTGGTGTACACGAAGCCATCAGTACAGTCCTGACAGTCGACTGTCTGTTGACCTCTGCATTAAATCTTGAAAGAAGTTCTTTGGCATGCCTGCGTGCTGCTGGGAGCCTGAGGCCAGAGGAAGTACATTTTCGGGTTGTTCATCCATCTTTGTAAATATGTCACTATTTGGTTTTTTTCTGACTGCTTTCAGATCTCCACTTACTTTAAATTTGACACAAGTGTCCTCATGTAGAATGAACAGTAAAAAAGGTTAAAAACAAAAGAAGTCAGCGTAACTTCACATGAACGCAGTAGAGTATCTCTGACACGGCTTGAGGAAGTTGTTTCAAATGTGGTGCGGCATCCACTGAGACTCAAGGATGACATGGGGAAGAAAAAGGTCAAGGTGACCGCGACGTGCGCAAGAAAATCCTTCAGTGTTTTGGGATTAACGTAGGATATCTGCATCAGAGTCTGCCTGCCAGCACCTTTAAAGCTCACTAATTGACATATCACTTCTTCTTTGTTTACTGCGTTGGGATATCAAAGGATCATTTGTGGAATCCTGTTATCTTTAGATGATGTCACGCTAGTTTTTTCCCATTTATTTCTAGTCTTTACGCGATCATGTTTCAACGAGACAACAACGTCTCCAGGTTCAATTTACGTGACGGATCCACTTTGACTCATTTGCAGTTTATTATTTTCCAGCTATTTTATGAAGCGCGCTCATCGCTGCGGGTCAACAAACCCTGTGGCTTTGTCATTGACTGCAGCGTTAGTTTGGTGGTTTCAGCTCGTGGTTCTGAAATGTTCCTCAGTATTGATGATGCCAATAAGCTGCAGCAATAGCTATGATAAGACCGTCCTCCTTGCTTTAATGTTGATAAGATTGTTGCTGAGTGACCTACAAGGCTGGTTCAGTGTTGCAGGGGTGTAACAGTTATCAAACTGGTAATAACATCATTTGTTTAGTCTGTGAGCTGCCGGGGACAAAGGTTAGACCCACTGGAAAGCTGTGAATGAGTGCGCTACTCTTGGCTTTCGACTGTCTCTGCAAGCATATAAAAGAAAAGAAATATGTCTCCTGATTGCTGTCATCATTCATCTCCAGACTTTCAGCGGCAGCAGTTCCACGTCTTATAACTCCTGGAAGCACGACTGCAGTGACAGTCAGCTGACACATCGCATCTCAGAGGACACAAACAAGTCTGTGTAATTATTAGACCACATCTTCAAAAAAAATGCATGAATAACTCACTGCAAAGGCACAAGACTGGTAACACATTAAAGCGTGTAATCACACAGAATATGGCATGAAGTACAAACCCTCCTTCACAATGGAGATGTAAACGGTCAAACCATTAACGCGTACGCACGGATCTGCACAACTAAAACCAGAAAATCAGTCGTTGTTTTTGGTTTCACTGTGTTTCCAGTCACAGACGGTCTGTCACGGCCTTGTTTACTGCAGTCGATGTGCAGTCATGATGCACTTGATTGGTGTCATGGTGGAGTCCCATTTGATTCCTCATGTTTTACTGTGGAGTACGATGGTACGTCTTTGTAGAGAATGGTTGAGAAGGTCTTGTTCTCTCTTTTTGCATGTTCCATTTCATCGATTTGGATTTGATCACAAAAAGGCGCCAGCGGTGACGGTGTGTAACGGTTATCTACTGTACTTGTGCCTCCTCACCATCTAGGCGTCGTCCCGGGAGATGACACGAGTCCTGTGATGGGCCGGCGTCCCCTGCTGGGTCTGAGCGTGACTCCACATAGATAAATAGATGCAACGGCGGAGATAATAATAGTACTCGTGGTCAGTAAATGAATAAAATGAGACTCAGCACGGCCCCCTGCTGAGAGCCTCCCATGCTGGGGTTTCTGGTGTCACACAGCTGGAGGTCCGGCCCCACTCCTTACTCCTCCATGGACACAGCGCTTCATGTAATTATTCTCATAAACCCTGGTATAACTCTCAAATGTTATTTATCATATTATTCCTATTTTATTTCAATGGCAACTCACTGGATAGACAAACGGACACACACACACACACAAACATATTCTTAGAGGACTTCATCTGATCTTCTCTCTGTGTCACAGTCATCATATTCCCATCATAGCACGGACATCTTGATTACCAGCACCAACTTTAGACCGAGTAAACATGCCTTGGCACAGGTGGTGCTGCTGACACAGCAGGAGCAGAGCTGTAGCAGCACTGACACTCTACCACCTCTGCAGCAGACAGAAACCTCCTCCACCCAACCTGACACCACCACCATCTTCCTCGACTTTGGGAAAGACAAGAGTGTCTCACTAACGCTCCCGGTCTTCTTCAGACTGTGTGTGAACAAAGAGTGCTGAATTGTTTTGTGTTCACCAGGATCTTCTCCCGTTACAAGCGGGAACACGTATAGTGTGTGGGACGGGTTCCTGTCTATAGAGAACTATCAGTTCATGCTCCGTGTCCTCACTGTCCCTCATTCTGGCGTCCATCACGCTCTAGCACTCCTCTGGCATCACTGGTGTTCATCCAGATCCACTTCATCCTGGCTCGTTGTGTTTGTGCAACCTTGAACTCACATTTCTTTTCACTTTGACACCTGGTTGTGTCATTCTGAATGGAACGTGGCCGTTTCCACCTCGGTGGTCTGCTCTACCCAGCAGAGCACCAAGGTGGAGTTTGATCAAGAGTTTTTTTTCCCCTCACCCTCCCACAGGTCTGGTGTGTCCTCAGTTCTCCTCCAGGTTCTATCAGTATTTCTGTCCTCTCATATTTTCCTGCCTTCCAGTTACCGCCTGGAACCCAACTGGATGTACAGGATGCTTCATTCAAAGGATGACAACCAGTCTGCAGAGCCTTGTCTCTCAGGGTTCAGCCTCTTGGAGCCAGGATCCCTGTCAGTGGGCCAACTGGGGCCAACTGATGCATATCCATGAGTCCAGCTCCCCGTTGCATTACTTAGGTGTGTTAGTTCAACTTGTAAAGTAGGATTTCAGTCAGCTATTTTGTTTTTAAGGTGGAGTTTATTTGGATTACCACAATAATTCAACCTTTTCTTATAACATGTAAATGAATGGATCGAGGGAAGCCTTTTTCGTGGCTTCTTGGGGTGTGTCCTCTAATCTGGGGGGTGCAGGCTTTTGTCAATGCAGAGCGGCCCAAGGTTCTGCAATACTCCGGATCCCTCTTTGACCCAGCATACCTTCCCTCACCATGATGATCGTGCAGTCCCGTGATAGCAAAGTCAGGGGGGGATCTTTCAAATATTCCTGCTGGTCCATTCTTGTTTCTCCCTGTAGCTAACTTGTCCTGTCGTTTCAGATTAGCCACTCCCTCCTGTCCTGCAGTAACCCTGGATTGTCTGCCTCTCGAATCTCCTGATCCTCCCCTCCTGCTCACAGGTTTCTCACTCTCTAATTATATCTTCATGTACACCAGCCCCCTCCCCTTTTTTCCCTTGCAAGATTGCCTCATAAATTTCACAACTAGTTTCCCAGCATTCCTATTTTAGTGGTTTTCTTGCTTTCTTGTCCCCAGGTCCCATCTGCCTTCCTCCAACTGGGTTTGTCCATTTGGACTTTTACAGCACTAGTATTTTTCTCAATTAGGAACAAGGCATTCCAGGAGCAGCGGGTCGGCCTTTACAGATCACGTTGGAGCGTTCCCAAAGAGGAAACCGGCCATAACCGACCTCTGTTTTGATTCCTGAAGAAAGTATGCAAGGTCGGCATCACAGAGATGTTATACGTTAGCGTGCTGTTCATTCCAGCACTTGATTTAGTTCCCATCAAGTTATTTAAATGGGAACGTTGTTAGAGATTTACAATGAGATTAAAAATCGAATCCTGAATTTGGGCCTCTTCCTAGCTCTATTACAGGTGCAGTTTATGTCCTGGGACACACAGACGGAGGCAAGTCGACTGTGTTTTTATTAGCCTGCCTCACAGAAAAAAGGATGCAATGTACCATGGAATATTACGGCCGATGCATATAAACAGCTCCCAAAACTAGGAGGTTTTGGAATGAAGGAAGTGTGTGAAGGACATCTCAACTGACCTCATGTCCTCAGAGTTACAGATTAATTTATAGCCAAGGAAAACTTACAGTTTATTAACCAGGGGGAGTAAACCTGAAGGAATAACTACTGCACCATATTTCGATGTCAGTGATTGTTAAGACAAGTTTGGACTTCTGTGGTACTGTTGTGGTTTCTTCACTGACCCAGTTGTTGTTGATAATTTGTGAATAAATAGTTGCGCGCCAAGATAGCCTAGCCGTTAAAGGTTCCCTATTAACCTTCTAATGAAGGCGAATAAACAGCACACACTCCAAAAGCAGGTCATATATTTCACTGTTGTAAATCAAAGGTCGCTCCTGCACAGACTAAAAACAAAACATCTATCACAAGCGTCAATAAATGTTATCAAAAGTACGATAAAACGGGATTGAGTTATATCATCTTGATAAAACTCTGCATATGAACCCACATGTAAAGGAAGATAAGCTCTCTTTTTTGTTTTTCTTTTCTAAAAACGAGCGCAAGTACAATGTTTCAACCCGAAGTACAGTCACAGTGTAGCTGTAAGTCCGAGCCACACAAATCTATTTACCATCACAAGGCACTTATTCATTGTTGCATCGTGCTGCATTCACTGTCCCTTGTAAACAATGCTGTATTAGATACAGGAAGTTGGGGAAAAGACAGGAGGAGGAATTGCTCTGATTCCTTGCTGATATAGACAGCATTTTGATATAGTTGGACAGGCTGGAACTAAATTTAACACTTTGATAGTTTGATTTGTTACATTGCATAATTTTACTTAGAACAACAACAAGAAGGCTGTTTGATTTGTAAAATTCTGACTAGGAAATTATTAAAACTGTATAAAGAATTCGATTTGCCACCCTGAATTATTTAGAAAACTATGAATCTACACATTCATACATCTCCTATATAAAAGTAACTTTAGGAAATCATAAAACACTTTTGATCATAAATAAATACATATCTCGAGACCACAGTATATTAAAGATGCAAACCTTTCCTCAATTTGATTACTTTAAGGCCAAAAAATATAACTTGCTCCCTCATTTTAGTTATTTTAAGTTTTTTGGACACCTTGTGGTCTCAAGATATAACTAAATGAATTCATGGGTAAATTTGTGGCCGCTGAATTTTTTTTTTCTTCTATGGAATAAAGCCTTAATTTTAAAAAACATACAATAAAATGTGTGTCTTTAATGTATTTGACGCTGGGCCCACAACAGCGACCAAGTCATCTGAAAATGATATTTCCCGCAGTGTATGCTGTCCCTGAAGGCATCCCGGCCTGAATGAACAGGCTGTAACGGTGATACAGCCGTTTTCAGCGGGGCAGCAGCTGCTGTGGGCGGTGCTGGGCGGCACCGGGACGAGGAAGACGAGAGCGACGTGACTTCCCCGATTGTTGTTTGTAGTGAGCGGATGTCAACGTGGTAGTTGTTTATCCTCTTAAGCACCGAGGGCCGCACCTTGAGGACATCCAGCCACCCGGGACAGCGAGGAGCTGCAGGCAGGACGAGGATTTGTGTTCCAGGCACGGGTTGTTTACTTCCACTGACTGCTGCAGATATCAGCATCAGGGATTCCAGATATATCCTCCTTGATGCAAATTCTCAGCTGTCAACTTGAAAGAAAAAACAAATTAAAATAGATGTATAAAGATTCCACCCATAATAAGTTGTACACGAATACAATAAAATATACAATAAAAAGTGCTGGTTGCAATTAATTTAGCACTTGTGTTTGGCCAGTCTGCTGCACAGTAATCACAGCTTAATTCTGCTTGGGTCTATTTTATTTCTGTTTTATTTCCTTTCTGCTTTATATCATTAAGCGCTATCAATGTAACTGTTTGCACTGCTGTGTATTTTGATGCCTGTTTTTACGTCGTTGTCATTATTGTACCACAAACATTACCGACAAATAAAATATACATTTTTAACAGTTATATAACATCGCATGTCACTTCCAGTTGGGTGATTTCTCTTTCTCCTCCTGAACCACTTGTCCAGGAAGCCACACTTTTCTAAGTTTTTAAATAAAGTTATACAAGACATTTAACAACTGATGGTTTTTCATCAGAATTTGATTTCAAATGAGAGGAAATGGAGACTTGAGTGCTAATATTAGTGCTATATTTGACCTCAGCAACAACACACACACACTGGACACACGCACACACAACTTGATTACAGTAACAAATCATTGAATAAATAGCTTGGAGCATTTAAACATGATCTATTACCGGAAATAGATTTTGGTTAATTGTCATTTGAAAGAAGAAGAGATGTCTTGGCAGGAGGATCAGCATCATAAGTCATTATTATTTTTCATGTTGACACAGTGCCAGTAACCATGAGCATCCACAGCCCACACAGTCCCATCATGCAAAGAAATGAATGACGATTGACCATAGAGACACAATCTGCCATTTTGCCTTATGAGCACAATTTTCCAGCACTTTCCTTGAGCCTTGAGTACAAAATATGATTTCACAAGATGGTAAAGTGAAGGGAGATGTTGACTTTGAGGGGTAAGGATTTATAAGCCGACCAATTAAGAGAGTGATCATATGGAAGCAGATGTTTTGGGTCATGTAATGTCTGCACAGCAAATACGTGAAAGATCCGCTGCACAGTCCAGCATTCAGGGAGATTAATGCTTGAACCAGTTTGTTCAGTCAGTGAAAACAGAACAGCAACGCTAGTTAATCCTGAACAGTGAGACACGCAGACAGGCTCCGGTTGCCTCGGATCAATTTTCGATTCAAGGAAATCTCGTCAGATCAATCTTCGGCAATAATCTGATCGTCGCACTTGTGAAATTCAGCCTGTCGCCTAAAAAATTCTGGGGCTGGTAAAGAGTCGACAGGAATAGTCTGGAGGATTCAACAGGTTTGTTATTCCTAATCTAGCATGGAATGTGTAAATTACGCAGGGGTTGATAGAGGAATGAGAGAAGAAAATGAAAGACACGAGTTTTTGTCACCCGTCTCTCATCCTGACTGACAGTAAGGCACCATGTAATCTCTCTTGTCCAGGCAGCAGAGGCAGGGACTGCAAATGGAGGGCAGGAGGGCTGCTTCATAATCTAGGTCGTCCTCCAGTAATCCCACCCCGTGGAAGTATGTTGTTGGCATATGATGCCAAAAGCTGCACTCACCCTGCTCTTCTTCCTTGACCCTCAACAAGCTCTTCTTTCATAACTCGCCCCCCCCTCCTGGATCACCTTGACTATGGCACTCATGCCCTGATGTTTTCTGACACTCAGAGGGTCAACGATGGGGTAAATAGTGCAAGAGTGGACGTTTTGACTTGACCTCAGATTAGGTGATGTGCAGAGTTACTGATCTATGTCACAAGCATTGCATCACCACAGAAACTAAATCTCTCCCAAACCCAGAGTTTGATAGGTGTCTTGAATAGAGAGCTATGTTTCTTTTTCTTCCCCTCATGTCTTTGTGACTCCAGAGCGTAGAAAGAACCAGCCATGTGTGTTTAGCTTGAGGCTAACGGCAACTGACACAAGCAACAACAACAAAACTGCCCAAACACATCAGTTGTTTGTGCATTACTGAGCGTACGGCTGGATAAGGAAGACGTGGATTAATGCGCTTGAGACTTTGTAAACTGTTTTGTTGCTGTAACCGTCAAGCAAAATAGATGCGGCCGGCCCTCTCTTCATTTTGGAGTCACATCGAAGTTATGCAGGAGGGAAGAACCATCTTTGCAGGATTGGATTAACGGAAGAAAACAAAACACGTCCCCTCGTGTGCCCTCTTTTTTCATTATTGTGGTAAATCACTTTCCTTGTGGTGACTGAGTGAATCTCGAGAGCCGCCCCTCCTGTCCTCATGGCTTCCTGATTAACTGGAGAATGCTGGTGTCTCACTCTGACACGGGGGCCGGTGTGCTGTTCAAAAGTGTGTCAGTGCACAATAAAAGAAAGTACCGTGAAAGCTGAAGTTACTATTGTTGTTGTAGTTTTTTTTTCTTTTTATAATCCCTGACTCTTGGCCTTTGTACCCTGAATAAATCCATCCAATCCATCCATTATGTATACAGCTTATCCTGTACAGGGTTGCAGGGAGCCAATCCCAGCTGACATCAGCACAGAGGCGGGGGGGGGGGGGGGGGGTGGGGGGGGGCTACACCCTAGACACAGTAGTCAGTTTAGGAGTCATTATGCAACCTAACGTATGACCAGGTGCAAACTTCTCCTGGTGGACACATCGGCAGCATGTTTCTGTTCAAGACTCTTACGAGCAAGTTCAAAGACTTTCACTATCTAATGCTTGAGCTTCTGCAGCAGTTCAGACAGTAGTCAGCTCTTCTTTGACAGTAATAGTAATAATAAATCGATTTGCATGGCAAATGTCATTAAAAACATTGCAGCTCGAGAGGAAATGACATGAAAAAGATGTCGAAGGAACATTAAACTCCCGTCGAAAGGGAGTCTGGAGAGCATAGACGAGAATATAAAGACGTCAAAATGAATAAAATACATCCAATAAAGTGCATTAAAGTGGAATCTTCAAGTTGTGCCACTTAGACATTAATTCAGCAGGTTTAATGGTATTTCACATTTAAAAACTAAATTCCATTACCTGCTTCACCTGTACTGTTGCAACACCCCTGGGCTTGAACCCAGTCAGGTTAGCATGCTACCCCCTGCACTGCCACCCTGAGTACAAGTGTCATATGTTAATGTGACTCATGATTGAATAACTGAGGCTGAGAGACGCATTGCTTATCTTTAATGTAGGAAATTTCCCAACATGCTCTTTGCTCCCGGCTGAAATTCTTCCCAGATTCTACAACTAATGTGTAACCACTCGCTTTTATTGAATTTAAGCAGAAAACGCGCGCGGATGGACTATGTAGGGTATAGTTCAGATCGTGTTCCTTGAGGTTCACTCAGGTATGCTGCAAATAGTACAGCAAACAGATTTCATCTGCTGTATTTGCTCAACTCAACCTCGCCACTGTGGTCAGTCAACCCACTATCACCCCTTAAAGTGGGACTGTGGCCCGACCAGCACAGGTTAAAGTGCAAATGCTTTGAATGCACGAGTGTTTCTAGTTAACAGGCTTTTTTCACAGTTTAACTGTCTGTCCTCGTCACACAAACACACACACACGCTAGTGTGTAATGCTGATTACATCCAAAAGGTGGCATTGTTGTGATAACACATCATTGCCTGTGTTGACAGTAACCTGGTGATGTGGATGAGTACATTCACGGCACTTGAAGCTGCTGGCGTCCAAAGTTTTCGTCACACCTCTTGCTCTCGACACAGTGAGTTAGTGGTGCTCAAAGCCATCATAGCTTAGCGAGTAACAGCTAAATACAAACATCACCTGAGTTATGATCTGACAAAGTGACAATATTTCATCCCCTCACCCAGTAAACCCCTCTTTTTAAATCAAAATATTAAATACAAAAGTATCAGGACACTGAAGAAACACTTTTATTGACACAAGGGGAGATGGAACAACAGCTGCTTTCCAAACGGTGTTACAATACCCTCTTGTGGTCAGAAGTTTGATCTCACTCTTGTAAAAAAATAAAAACATATGAAAAAAATGCAACAGCACACATTGGGGATCAGTTCATCTGAATATTTCCACATGAAAAAGTAGAAACTGATTCTGAGGGGGAAAAAAACCTCCCGAAATAACAAAGATAAAACATGTAGAAGTGCAAGTTGTACATCCAAGATTTTTTGTCTACAAACGAACGAGGAGAGCATCATGGGTGAATGTGTGTGCGGGGTAGGTGACGTAATAAGGAGCAGCACTGACTCTTGTGTAAATGGGGTAGGGGGGCTCAGGCCACATGTGCAACCTCTTGCTAGGCTTAGCAGCAAGTCCGTGGTGTGTGCTGCCCCCTGTTGAAAAAATAGGGGAACATCCAGCCGAGAGCCGCAAGAGAAGCTCTTCAGAGCTGCAGCTGAAGCTCATCTCTGTCCCAGCTGGTGTGTGCGAGGGTTGCAGTTGCTGCTCCGCTTTGACCGGCATGCTGAACAAAGGGGATGTGCGTGCAGGCGGGCTGTCCCGCTTCAGGAGGGACTCGATGGAGAAGGGGCTGTTGAACTTCACCTCACATGGGACCTGACCGGCCTTACAGGCCGCAGGTTCGGGAGAGTGGAGCACTGAGTGGGTCTGCGAAGCTCTGATGGTCCTCACGTCGTGAGAGTTCAACTCAGGGAAGAACTCCAGGATTCCTTTAAAGTGACGGCGCACCATCTTTGTAGTGATCTTAAGGACGTCCAGTTTCCAGTAGTTTCTTTTACTGCCCACAGAATTGGGGACCAGAGGGACCTGGAAACACAACACTGTTGAGTTCATGTCGACTGACAGATAAATTAGACAATACAGTACCATTTGGGATTGATACAGACCTTGACAAAACAATTGTTGGTTGATAAACAGACTCTCATGTTGTTTTCCACAGATTTCCTGTCCTCACGGATGAACGGCCCCACCTTGTCCATCAGCTACAAAACATCAGTTACGTTCAGAGACCAAACTCCACACCTCCTCATTTTTTGTATGCGCGTCTGACATTGTGTAGATAAGTTTCACATTAAAATCCTTAGGTTCAGCTTTCTGTCAAATAATGAGATACATTATGGTTTGGTTACACCCCATCTCTTAGAGTGATTCCAAACTAAACTGTACATCTTTTCCATTTCTCCGTCATCAGTTCTTCATGACTCCAGCCAGCTACGTACATTTAGCTCAAAGCTAAGGGCAACTGATGGCTATCAGACAAACGCCCCCCCCCCCCAAACAAACAGAAAAAAAGGACCAGATCTTTAAATTTGTGAACAGACATTTTATTAACTTTTAGCCAAAAGTTGCTTCAAATTAAATATGTGGCTGGCTCTTTCTACATTCTTCAATCCCAGGCTCAACACACTGAGACCTTGAAATGCAACTTTTTGGATGTTATCCCTTTAAATTCAGATCTGCGAGCCCTCCGTTGGCTCAGCTCAAGAAATGAACTGTCTTACCTGAGGAAAGGTGAGCATCTTGTTCGGAGCCTGTTGGAGGACGACGGCGATCTTAGCCAGGTACGTGGGACTCTTGAGGAGCAGATCTCTCTGGGTGCTGCTGACCGGAGGCAGCTGAGCTCCAAATTTGTCCATCTTCATTCTTTCAGTCGTTGGGGAATAAGAGTTCAAGTCTCTCACTTGCACACAGATCAGCAACTGACCTGGACCTGCAGCCGTAAGCTGTGTTTATAAGACCTGATGGGACGAGAGTGTGTGAAGTGCGGGACTGTATGAACCTTTTGATAAGGAGATGAGCCATTAGAGAAGGTGGAGTCAATGATCAGTTAATTTCAGGTCTTCAGCATACTTACCAAACCAAAGCATCAAAGTCCAGCATGTATTCCCATATCAGAAATGCGGTTTGACAAATTGAGTCAGACGAGAAAACAGACAATTTATTGCTGTGTTTAGGTTTTAAATACTGTCTCGCCAAAGACCAAAGAGTCAGAGATCATGGGGTCTGGATGGATCAATAAGTTTGCTTTTTTGAATGTGACAGAAAAGATCCAAGACATTCTAGCCAATTAAGATTGTTGGTGAAATGTGTGTCGCTCCAGTGTGAAAGTCCGTGCAGGAGCTCGCTCAGGTGTGTCCACAACCTCCAAGCAGCAGACAAACCAGCTGATTTTTTAACCACCTCCAGGTGTGTGTGTGTGTGTGTGTGTGTTTCTCTGCTTCAGTCACAGTGATTCCTCTTTATGCACATTTTTCGCCAGATTTCTTCTTTTCCCACTCAAAAACTGGCTCCATACATACTCCCGGTTTGAAATTTGATGAATAAACAGATAGTTGTACGTGTTTTCATCAAGGCCGAGAGGGTCTGTAAGATTTTGAGAAATGATTTTAATTTTGTCTGGCCTGGATCTTTGCAGTGCACTTCATTTATGTGTCAGTCAGTCCAACTGTTGACGCCCTCTATTTGTGCAAATGCAAGTTTGTTGACTTGATCTTTTTTTTTTTTTTTTTTTTTAAAACAGGTCACGTTGAATTTTTTTGACCTGATACTAGTAAATTTTAGAGTTTCATTCAAAATATCAATTCAAGTTTTTAAAGCTTTGAAATTCCTGCGGCAGGCTTGACCTTTGACATCTCCACAAGACTGAAGTCGTCCATCACTGCTGTTCTATCAGCTCCCGCCTGAGAGCGTTAGATTCCACGCTAAAAACCCGCTGGTTTCTTTTTACTCTGTAAAAGAACAAATAGATAAATGGACCTGACGGCCATGCTCACAACACTCCTGCTGAGCTCTTTAATCCCGCTCCAACAGTTTCACATCACTCGTCGGA
Organism: Aulostomus chinensis; assembly: GCF_037954235.1. NCBI lineage: Eukaryota > Metazoa > Chordata > Actinopteri > Syngnathiformes > Aulostomidae > Aulostomus > Aulostomus chinensis. The sequence goes on along the minus strand of NC_141341.1, from coordinate 4,746,361 downwards.
GCTCCCCACTCTCTGTTCATGTTAAAGACACGAGTCATTTACATAACTGATCCCCATTCAGGTGAATGAAGACATGACGGGACCTCAAAGCTTTGTATTGTACACACGCCAGAAACGAGCTCTTGACTCTGATGGAGGAAACGTCAGCTGCTCTGCGATCAGATTGGCAGTAAAGCTGAAATTACCTCGCTGGCGTGTTTGTCTGTTTGTAATGACAGTTGCATCTAAAGCATCTTACAAATATACATTACACACACACACACACACACACACATTTTTTTTCTGAAGGTATGCTGATACATTGGATTTTTATCATTTTTATTTCTAAAAACGTCGTGGAGTTGGAGTTGGATTTGAACCTCTGTGACTCCCACGTGTCCAGCTGCCATGCAGACTGTCCACCATCTGTAGTTTCTCTTCCAAAAGTTGTTGCCATCTCCACATAATCGGTTTGAAGAGGAAAAGTTATGCTTTGAGAGCCATTTTTGCTTCGTCTGACCTGAATCGGATCCCAGCAGCTCGGCAGAGGTTGAACCAGAAGAGGGACTCAAAAGCACCTATTAAAGACTCATGTTTTCACTGGTTTATGCAAGTTTCAAGCATTTTGGGATGGACTGCATCGCTTCTTAAGACAAATGTGGGCTGAAAGTCATGAAACCTCAGACACTAAGAGGTACGTATCATTTGTGTCTATGAATTACACGCTGAGAATCAAACATATGATCACATATGGAAGATATTTCAAGACAAAATTATTTTATTTTCACATAAAACTGTGACCGAACCAGGAAAAAAAAGGAATAAAGCTCAGATTTTTTGAGTATGTTAGACTACTTTAAGTCTTTTTTTGTTAGATTAAAACCATAAGATGACAAGAAAAGTCGGATGACAACATTTTGAGTCTGAGTTCAGAGTAAACATTATTTTATCTGGTCAGAATATAACACAATTGTTATCCTCAGATGGAATCGTTGACATAAAATATAAACAATGTAATACATTTGTTCACGTGAGGCCTAATTCACTTGCCTTAAACCTACGGTGTCATTTTTAACTAATGTGTGTCTTTAATTCTGTGAGTTTGGAACCTGGGTGCAGCTCTGATGAGGTGTAAATCACTGGAATGCGGTCGGACGCCTTCCCGTCCAAATCATTGTGTCTGATGAGATCACCCATCAGAGGCGTTACGTTCCAGCGGTTATCACCTCCTTCAGTCCAGCCTTTGCCTGGGATGCTTCTTGTTTCTGAGTGACCCACTTGAAGGGAGGAACAAAAAAACAAGTAAGGGAGGAAGTCACAGGCCAGACAGTGGACCAGGGGGAGGGGTTCCGTCTCCATGCTGACCTGGGGAGAGAGAAGTTTGGGTTACTGGAGTGTCGACCTCTGCATCTTCAGATAAGTGGTTGAAGATGGACGGACGTTACAACCATATACATTAATACTGTCAATATTTTTAGAATTTAGCCATGAACCAGCCCTCCATATTAAGGTTTCTCCTTACATTTTATCTTTTCAGAAGAGTGAACCACTGTCATCCTCCCCCAGACAGTCTCATATACCAGCTAATATATCTGAGACACCATCCATGGGACAGAGAAACAGAGAGGAAGGGAATGAAGGCCAAAAACCCCACAAACAACCCACCCAGTCAATGCCAGGTCACCCCAATGCTAATGTGTGTCTCCCAGCTAGTTTGCAGGCAAGGTAAGTCAATTTTAACTTATTGGGCTAAGTGGATGTGCATTTGCCGCGGTGTCCTCTGGTGGCTCAGTGTCATGGTAACAACAGGTCCGACTCCGACGGAGCCGGAATGCTATCCACCTGAGATGAGGAGCAGCAGCCTCCAAAGCAGCTTATCTTCTTATGTCTCTAATCAGAGCTGCTGAAGAAAAGCATGGGGGGGTGGGCAGTGTGTGTGTGTGTGTGTGTGTGTGTGTGTGTGTGTGTAGGTAGGGTGTTAATGAGGAATAATGTCATATCACTGTGAAGCACAGGCACAAAAGAACAAAGTTCACTTGTGATTTTGCCATTTAAGTCTTCCTGTCTCTGCTGAAACGAATAACAGTCGACTCATGAGTGAGACGGCGTCAACAGGATTTACTTTCGGTAAGTTAGAAGGTGAATTTGACACACTGAAACCATCCCTATGACACGGCCAATAGAAAAGCTCATCAGGAAAAGGTAGGTGAGGAAGTCTGTCCAGCAATGGAGGAGAGACATTTGTCTTGCTATGTATAGTTTGTCTCATTTACAGTAAATTCTGACCCAGCAAATAATTCTCATGAAAAAGAGCAGACATTCACATGCAGCAGCCAGAGGAGGATTTTTCAGGTAGCTGTACTTCACTTAATATGTATTTTCCCCCACATTTTGATAGAAGTGCCTGTTATTTTGACTCTCAGTTTAAAAAGAAAAGGGGTGTCTCGCACCATTGTCAATGCACTCCAAAAAAAAGAGTTTGTTCAAGGGGGGACGACAACTGGTTCACTCCCTGATGGTCTTTTTTCTACTAAGTGTTTGTACTTTTAGATGAGTTATGAAAAATGCATGAAAACGTCTTGGGGACAAAATAAAATTTAAAAAAAGTAATTATGATTATGCAGGGAAATTGAAATTTTAAGTGAAAATTTAAAGCTCAAATAAAAAAATATGAATTCCAGGCTTTCTGAGGCTGCATTGACCTCCTCACCAACAATTAACTGAATCATTTGACAGCTTCCAGAATGTTACATTAGGACATATTTGACTCGTGTTTCACACAGATTTCATCCTTCTATGATTTTCCAGAGGAGTAATTCATATATTTCTTTTTCTTCCAAATGGAAAATATCAGCACTTGTGTCAGTCACTTGTCCGCAGCAGAAAGAAGGATAACATCTCGGCTGATGAGTAAAGAGTCACCATGGAAACTTGAGCCTACTTCAGGACACGGGCAGAGAAACCAATTACCAAACAACTGCCATGCTCCTGAAGGTATAATAACCCTCGTGATAAAAGGTGCTATAATGACTGACATTAATGATGGCTGCTATTACATTTCTGCCAGGCTCTGTGGGAGAATTAGACAAACACCCAAATCATCACCGACGTGCGCAGCAGATCATCGTCAGGCTTTCCAGCTTCATGTGTTAAAGTTTCCTGATTAACGCCAACAATTTAACCAGATGTTTAAACAATAAAAGCTTCAAATGTGCACTCACATGAGGACAAGTCGACCCCCAGATAGCATCAGCGTCTCATCTCAGATTACATAGCGTGTGCATCATCTCCATCGTCATTTCCAGATGGTTATCCCCCGAGCAGATCTCTCAGCACTGGTCCGTCCGAGGCCCACGTGCTTGTATGATGATGGTACAGCTGCTGCGGAGACCCGGTCACAGAAGATCAATCACACAGTCTGAGGACAATCCATGAGTGCTTTCACATGTGCTTTTTCTTTGACTTTTAAGAAAAGAGCCTATTTATCAATTTTTTTTTTCATATGAAGTTTTTTTTTTTTATTAAAGCAATCAAAATCTGTGTTTTGTCTTTCAGGTTCTAACAAAAAAGACATCTTCCTGCATCACATCTTTGCCTCTCCAGAATGCTGTAAGAGCCAGCCACATAGCTTGAGGCTAATGGAGACCGATGGCTAAAAACATAGAAGTTTTCCAGCCATGTAAATGCTCAGTAATCCAGCTTAAAGTTCAACTATAACACTTCCTGTCTGGCGCTGAGCTAACGGGGAAGTGTTACAATTTGTTTTGTGGTGATGCCCTTGTGGCTCTTTCTGCATTCTGAGGTCAGAAAGAAGAAATCCAGGAAAGGGGGTGGGGGGGGGGGGATCCATCTTTTTTGAGGCTCACTTATTTGTGAGTACCTGAGAGGCAAAGATGGTTTTTGGGTGATGCATTGCTTTAAACCGCTAAAATTTAGCGCTGCACTTGTACTGTAATTGGAGATGCAAGTAAAAAAAAAATACAACTCTGTGCAGCAGAGCTGAGGGAAATGTTTGATTCGTCATATTGTTGATTCCAAAATGCTGCACCTGCTGTAAGGCGACCCCTGAGCATCTTTTATTAATCCCTCCCTGTCTGCTAACACACGTCTCATAAACCCGTGGGCCCACTTTAGAATACAAGCTCCCTTTCTTCTGTCTTCCCAAAGCTGCAGAGCTGCAATTGTGATACACCTTTAAATTTACACCTGCTGCCGCTCGTTTAGGGACGTATTTCCCTGCGCAAGCAATTGTCACATATCATGAATGCACAGCACATCTTTACATGAAGTAAAGTAACTGAGGCATTAACCACATACAGATAAGAAACTTTACGTTTGGGATTAGAGTTCATATATGATACATTCACCTGAGCAACCTGTGTTTTCCCTCTCCTGTCAGAAGCTGAGAAGCCTTCTAATCAGATAAAGTTAAATCAAAAACAGCCTGAGGAGTCACATGAAGAAAGGAATTCAAAGTCAAATTTCATGGTTTAAAACTGCAGTTGTTGTGGTTTTTTCTTTTGCTAAAACTGCTCAGATTTTTATTCGCAGGTTTTCAATTCCATACGATAGCATAAAATATACTCCATGCGTCCTGGAGATGCAGAGTGGGGCCCACTGGATGGAATGTAAAATGTCATTCAGTGCGCGTAGAACGCTGGAGAGGTTGGAACATCACGGTGACGTCGCCCGGGTGCACAGATTCATGGGTCGATCCAGAGGAGGAGAGGAGCCTCGTCCTTCATGAGGAGGATTACGTGCCGCTTTGATATCAATATGTACGTTTTTTTGTGACCAGAAAGATGGAAACTCAGGTGGAAGACCAGAGGGAGCCTCCCGCGAAGCTGCCAGCCAAACTCATCCTCGGCATGGGTGTGGATAACTTTGTTTCCCTGCTGATATTTGGAGTGATTTTCATCCTCGGGGTGCTGGGGAACACCTTGGTGATCACCGTGCTGGCACGCAGTAAACCGGGACAGCCGAGGAGCACAACCAATATCTTCATCCTCAACCTGAGCGTGGCGGACTTGTCCTACCTCCTCTTCTGCGTCCCCTTCCAGTCCACCATCTACATGCTGCCCACATGGGTGCTGGGAGCCTTCATCTGCAAGTTCATCCACTATTTCTTCACCGTGTCCATGCTGGTCAGTATTTTCACTCTGTCGGCGATGTCTGTGGATCGTTACGTGGCGATCGTCCACGCCAGGAAGTCCTCATTGATCCGGGTCGGGAGGCATGCTCTGCTCGGGCTGGTTCTGATCTGGATCCTGTCTCTGGTCATGGCAGCTCCAGTCGCGCACTACCAGAGCATCGTGGAGAGGGAGGACAACAACACCTTCTGCTGGGAGGTCTGGCCGGACCACCAGAGGAAAGTCTACGTGGTTTGCACCTTTGTTTTCGGATACCTCCTGCCTCTCTGTCTCATATCTGTCTGCTACGCAAAGGTAAGAGGGTGCGCAAATATAACCACGTTTACCATTTGACCCACGTCTGTATTCTTCAGTATAAAAATACGCTCAATATATCTGGAAAAACTGTTGTCTCAGGTCTCTTTGATTGCTAGGAAAAGTTAGTTACGTGCAGAAGCCATATCTCATTTATTTTTCCTCTCGAAATAGATATTTCTTTCATAACCACCCCAGGGCGCCATATATCTGGAGAAAATTCGTATCACTATGTAGCCTTCCTTCATTCAAGGCAATACAATCATATTTCATGACATTTTTACAAATACTTTTTTTCCTCTTACTACATTCACAGATAATTTCAAATAAGATTCTCTATTAAGATTGTTTTTGGTGTGGTAAACAGTGAATTCGTCTGCATTCGATTTCTTGTAGTCATTGTCTTATATTTAGTGTAACATGATGATACTTGGCATGACTCTGGGGTTCGCGGTCTTTGAAACAGTGAGCAAAATATGACCGAAATGATGTTAAATGTCTGACTGATGTGGCTTGCAGGTTTTAAAACACCTGCACAAAAAACTGAAGAATGTTTCCAAAAAATCAGAGCTCTCCAAAAAGAAGGTGGGTGGAAACATTTCATTTGCTTCACCGTAACTGTCTGGCATTCAGCTGACTGGGGTGTATCATGTGATTTTGTTTGCGGTTAAAAACTATCTACATCTGCATGGATTATTTCACACAACAATCAAACAACAGATGCTGAAGAGCTTTCTGTCTTTTTTAGCAGCAGTTTATTAGGATTGTTGAGTCGGACTCAGTCATTAATTGAAATTGCCTTGGTTTCCTCCACATTGATCACATGACATATAATCACCAGTCGTCATCTCCTGTTTCCCTCCACAGACGGCCCAGACTGTTCTCGTGGTGGTTGTGGTCTTCTGTCTCTCGTGGTTGCCTCACCACATCGTCCACCTGTGGGTGGAGTTCGGTTCGTTCCCCCTCAACCAGGCGTCCTTCGTGTTCAGGATGGTGGCTCACTGCTTGGCCTACAGCAACTCCTCCGTCAACCCCATCATCTACGCCTTCCTGTCGCAGAACTTCAGGAACTCCTACAGGCAGGTTTTCTGGTGCCGAGCGCCCAGCAAGTGTCCTCTGAACGACACCAGGGAGCTCCGCAGCAGAGTGGAGACGGCGGCGCCGTCCACTAAAATCACAGTGACTTACAAAGGCCGCGACTCTCAGATCAGTATGATGCTCTGATGGGAATCGCATGTGTAGAGCCAGACTGACACAGTATTTGACAGCATGAAGCAAAGTTGTGCAACGATTTCATCTTGAAGCCCAAGTGCAGAACTTTTGTCTCCCCCTTCTGGAATTGAGAATAACAACAGCACTGATCGTGTAAGAGCTGGTGTTTTGTTTTTTCTTTGTTTTTTTTTGTAATCAGAGAAACAAAACAGTTTCCTATTTTCTCAAAATCCTCATATAAGGCCACCAACTGTAGTTTGTGGCTGTGGGGCAGAATTAGCTTCATGCTAAATGTGCGTGCCTGGCTCTTTCTGCATTCTGGAGTCATAAAGAGGCGATGCAGTGCTGAAAGAAAGTCTTTGCAAGCTCAAGTCCTTATTTGTGAGTGAACTGGTTTGGGAAGGGCTTGAATAAGGGCATTGTTCATTTATTTTTCAAAGTTATTCACTATAATTTCAAAAAGACACATTTGAGAAAGAAATGGAATTGTTGTGCTTAAAGCAGTGAGATCTCGGCCAGTGGGAAACATTTCATCTATAATGTGTTTTCCTTTATTGATTTACCAAGGACACATAAATTCCAACAATGAGACAAGGACAGCTGAACCTTAGACTACCTTTGGTTTCAGAGCAACACATTCAACCGCCTGGACTATTCAGTCAGGCCTTGATGTAAATAAACTCAGATTCAGTCTAGCTGTCTGTATTCTCTCCCTATACACTCTTCTCCAAGGATCCTGGAGCTTCGATTATTTGCTTCATCCACTGGGACATGATGTACACGGGAATAAATAACAAAGCAGCGTTCTAAAGACGTGGCAGGTAATATAGTTCCTTGTCTCGTCAGTTTCCGCGGGAGGGATCGGAAAGACTGTAAAATGTGTGATGTTTTTGTCTCCCTTTTCTGTGGGTATGAACTTTTTGTTGGCAATCACACAGTTGGTGCCTCTGTGGAAGTTTTTCACTTAGGAGACAAAATGATCAAAACCAATTTGTTTGTGAATAAATGAATCGCACAAAGAAATGAATAAATTATGTAGCAAACAAATGATCTACTTTTTGGTATACTTGTAACTAGCCGATTTATCGGCCGATTATAGCCATTAAACCATAATCGGTAATCAGCCAAAAGTTGGCCGATTGTCGCCGATTTTAACACGTAATTTTCAGTAATAAAATGGCGTTATGGCGGGTTTCTCAGAAATTATGTCCTTGCGTGTCCAGTAGAGGGCGCTCCGACTCATGTCGCGCTCCACAGCAACCCCACAGAGTGAGAGTGAAGTAGTGGACGGGACTGAAACCGAGCAGTTTACCTCGATGGTAAGTTTATAACAACAACTTTGTGAAATTAAAAAAACAACAACTTAATAAGTTTCCCATGACGTGCCTCGTTGAGTTTGTCATGCTTCCCTGATATTATCAGTCGAGCGTGACATGATACGTTAGCAAGCTTAATAAAGTTAGGATAGCCTAGCTTAAATATTAGCTACCCCGCTCAACTATTTAGCCAGTCACGACGCCATGAGTGATGTAACGGAAACGTTACAGTACCTCAAAGTAATGTTACGCTCACTCAGGCAGCTCCGTGCTACCAGACTAGATCAGACCGGAGTTAATTGAGACGACGCTTCGTCGCCGTGTAAAAACCGTTGTGGGCTGCATTTATATTCAGAAGTATTTTAACTGATGGCGTTGAGGACGAAAAAGCGTTTTTGGTCGAAGTTATAGCTTCGTGGAGGAGAAAAATGTGAACGCACGTTGAGAGGACATCTTAGAGGTGCATTCGAGATCACTTTTTACTCGAGACTTTAATGACCGTGTTTATTCACCTGCCTCTCACCTACAGATACACACTTACTGACCTCTTAATTAGACACTGTGCAATGTAATGCACACTAATAACAGCCCTGCCATGAAGTCTACTGCAATAAATGTATCACTTTGTAAATGTTGACACTGTCAGAGACTTCTTTATGTTTACTGAGACAATAGTGGGTGTTTCCCTTCAATTTAAATCTTTGTAGCAAGTGTTTGGAACTGTATTTAAGCTATCAAAAGCAGGTATTTTGTCTTTTTTTTTATATGAAAATGTAAAAAAATTTAATTGGCCTTTACATCGGTTATTGGAATTTCCTATTCCCTAATATTGAAATCAGCATTGGCCCAAAAAAATATCCATATCGGTCGGGTCCTGCTTGTAACGTGAATGTGTGAATGACGCATGGCTCTGCTTTGCCAATATGATGTTGACTTACTTGGCTTTTATGATTGCAAAGATTACAAACTGTATCTTGTTTTTTTTCCTGGAGGCTGAATTTGATCAAGATGACTTTTGCAAACAGGCAGTGCGACAAGCTTTTCTCCGCTGTGTTCTCATCCCCCCTGCAGTTATCATCATACATGGCAGTGACTAAACCATAAATATTGCCTCAGATGTACAATTTCCTGGATTTGCATATGGGTCCATGAATTATATGGTGGCTTTATGCGTGAAAATTGGATTTGCTTGCAAGTGTACAATGCAAATAAGGTCTGTTGATGTGTCGCATTGATGCAGGTATTCTACACTGCTGGTTCTGTTTTGTCAAAATGATTTATTCTCAATATCGTCTTCTGCTGTTGCCATAACCATGAAAATACTCCTGGGATCACTGGAAAGGAAGTGGTCTAATATGTGACTCTGACATCTGAGTGAATTGTGACTTGTTGTGTTGCATTTGTATGTAAAAATTTGATGTTAAAAGAAATCCTCAAAAGCATTTACTCTGAGACCACTTGTCAGGATTTTGTATGCAGAAAACAGTGAACGTGGTCAAAAGAATACATTGAACTTAACAATTTATCAAAAATCGGATTAATTTTGCCCTAAAATAGTCATATAAAAAGATGGGAGGTAACACGATGAGGCTGGTCCTGTATTTCAAGTCTAGCGCTAATACCATTTGTATTTGGCGTTCCTTGGTCACATGAGCTTGAGGTTTGTGAAAAAAGATTATATTAAATTTGGCAATATGTTTTAATTAAAAATCCCTTGGCCCCGAGGTTCTCCTTCAATTTTATCCTGATCTTTACTTTTAAAATGCTGTTATAGATTTTAGAGCAGCGTGACTTTGAATTGTAAGAGCTTATGCATGCATGTTATTGAGAGTTGGTAAAACTGCCCAGTTGCCAGCAGATAGATAAAAGGCCTACCCATGTGTAAAAAAAAAAAATGGATGGATGGTGACATTTGACCTCCAACCAGGGAAAGATTTCTGACCTTATGCAGCAGGAAATTAAAAAATAAAACAAATAAAAGCTACTTAACGGCCTCCTTCTTCAGGTAGGAAGGATTTGGTTACACACCCCTGAATGAAGGGAACGATCATTATCTGACTGCACCCCGACATACTTTAACTGCTTCACTTGGGGTCAAAGACATACAAGCATAGTTGGATGATGGTGGATGGAAGCATCCCACAATCCCTTGCTGCAGTACCTTTGTGTTTGAGACGTATCTTTTCTCTTCTTTTCGAAAATGATCTTACCCTCATCTGAACAGCAGATGTCAGGCTTGTACAAGTGTTGATATTTGAGTCTGTCTCCCTTTCCTTCCCTCCCTGCTCTGTCACTTAAGTCAAGCACCGCAGGGTCGCAGTAGAATTCCTCTAGTAGTTTAAGAGAAGTGACAAGTAGAGCAACCAGATGAGCTGCACTAAATTAATCAACACAATATCTATTCATCCACTTGAGTGAGGGTTTAGCAGCAGCACCAGCAGTAGTAGTAGAATTAGCAGTAGTAGCAGTAGCAGTAGCAATGCATGAAAACAAACCATGTCCAGTTCAACCAAACTTCCTCCACTGGAATTGTTGGCCAATAGTTGTGAGGACTGCGCCGCAGCAACTGGCAAAAATGTAAAATTTTCAAACTTCAAAACAAATCTGAAACCTTTCACAGAATGTAGACTAAGTATGCAGAAGCTTGAGTGGGCAGGAATCATGAAATCTGTCACTTAACAAAAATATAAATCCAACTAAAGTCTACTCTTTACATAACTTGTGTTCCACCAAAATGGATCCATAGTGTCGTCAGCCTGACCTCCACCACAAATCCACTCATAAAACTCTCCAGATCTAAGCCCACATTTCAACAACTTTGTCCTGATAACTGAATTTTGACACCTTTCTTTCTTTCTTTCTTTCTTTCTTTCTTTCTTTCTTTCCAAATGGTGAAAATTTTCCTATTAGCGTATGTCTACAAATGATTTTGTGACTGATTTTGCTTGATTGCTGGTTTTACCATCTAAATCAGCCTCCATTTCCTCCCTCCGGACGGGAAATTCATTTCTCTCCCCTCTATGCTAATCAATATCATTCCCTGACCTCTCCCATTTCTCATTCCCCTCAGTGGCAGCTGAGGTCTCTATCCATCCCCTGAGACCCCCACTCGCCTATTGAAAGTGTCATAAATAATACGGGTTAATTAGATATGAATTGATTGTGTGTAGGTTGCAGGCGTTTTCATCCATCACCCTAAAAGCTGTTTAACAATAGATTACCACCCAATAATTCCCTGTGGAGTGAGGGCTTGCTACTTCAGTCTTGTTTGGTATGTGTGGGGGTGTCATAAATCTGCTGGATGATAAATATTACTGCACTTCATTGTTTCAGTGCTGGAGGTGGTGTTATTAATACAGAGGAGAGTATGAATCATCACTGGACTTCACCGGAGGGTTGCAGCTGAGTGTTGCACTGAGTAATAGTGTGGATGCTCAAGATTAGTTCATGCTTTTACTGTGTGACTTTTTCCCCCTAAAACAGTAGATAAACACCAGCATGCTGAATATCAGGAGACTAGGAGAAACTGTCACAGTCCTGCTTGGACTCTTGCTGTTTACACCTGCATACGTCACATTTTTGTTAACGTCATGTATCTTGAACGGCTTGAGGTAATTTCTTCAATTTCGGCACAAATGCGCAGCGGTTCTGTCTGGACTACAAGCATTTTTAAAAATTTGTACACGTTCTTATCTTGAGTCTTATAAAGTGTTTGTATTATCATGGACACCTCAGTTTAGATGTTTGTGTTTTAGATCTTAGCCTTTGTCAGATCCTACTTTATTTTGAGGTGTAATTACCTCCTTGGTTTCCATAACTTTTTGAGTCAGTTCACCAGCTCTGCCCCCAGCGTTTCTCACCCTGTCAGCACTTTCTCAGGCCTCGTACTCTCCCACCTCCTTCTGTCATCACTAGAATGTCGTTTCTTATTTCATGCGCCTTGTTCAGCTGGTTGCATCCGTTCGTTCTCCTGTGTTCTCTTAGTCGTCTCTGTTGAGATTAGATTTGAAAGTTTCGTTTTAGGGCAGTTCTAAACTAATGTTCACCGGTACTTAAGAGTAAACTGAAAAGATGCTGGTGCTCAAAGGTCAAAGGTCACTGTGCTAGGCTCACATCACGCAAACTTAAGTTTTGTATACTGTTTTAGATTTAGTCAAACTGTTGTTGCGCTGTAGTCTTGTCCACTGTTTTCACTTCTCCTTCTCCAGCTGCTGTGACCTCTGTCTGTTGGTCCTGTGCAGAGCTGTACTTCCTGATACGTTGTTGTCCTGCAAGATCCTGCCTTTGTCCGTCTACCTTTGACAACTAACAAAACTGTTAGTCAAACCCCGTTTTTGTTTTTGGGTTTAGTTTTGTTGTAGATGCAGTTTGCAGTTGTGTTTGATGGTTACACTTTGCTGGTGGCAGCACTTCTTTCCACTTTGGTTGCTGTTTGTAGTGATTCATTGTCAGTTTTGTGCTTGCAGCCTTCCATCATATAGAAGCGGACTCCATCTCCCATTTGAACTTTCATGAAAATAAGTGTTTTCATATTACCTCCCCTTCTACCAAACATTTGCCTTGATTTAAGTGTAGAGATCTTGCTCAAAACATAGAAACTACATGCCTTTCTTTGTCTGAATTTAGAGTTTAAAATATTTCTCTGTGTTAGAAGTGAAAACAGCTTTTGTGATAGAAATATTTGGGGCCTTGTTGTGACAGATAGCGGGAGCAAACTGAGGTTTGATCTCTATCTTTCCCCGGACTTCTGACTTGTGTTCATCCAGCAGATGAAAAGGTTCAGGACTGGAGGCTGAAGACACCCACAGCAGGTCTGGCTGTCACCCTCCCTGATTAATGGCCCTGCTGAAACATGTCCAGCCACATTAGAGCCCCATGTATCTCTCAGAGTCCACACAGACCTGGCTCTTTGTTCTGATGGGAAATGGTGTCAGCCGCTCACTGCTGCTCGCCCAGAAACAGATAAAGATTTACTGTCATCAGAGGCCAGATTAAAGCGCACAAACGCAGACATTGATTTCTCAGAGGGAGAAGGGGGGAAAAAAAAAACGACACATTTTGGGTAGGAAACTCATTCCAGGGCTGGCGGAGATATGATCAGCTTATTTGGACGGTGTATAATATGGAGCCCTCTCCCAGAATGAACTTTGAAAGAAGTAAATTGTAAATATTGATTTCTGAAATGAACTGTCAATCTCACTTGGCGAGATTATTCCTATCATTTCATGGGGATGGGGGGGGGGGGGGGGGGGGTTTGAATGGCCGTGCTCTTGATTTCTGTTTCAGAACACTAAAAAGGAGCTTTACTCACTTAGCGATGATTGTTCAATTTCATCGAATAACAGCTGGGATCTGAAACGTGAGATGAAGTGTGACATCACATCTAGATCGCTGTTCCAGCTCAGGACACAAAGGGGTGTTTCCCCCTTGTATCCAGGGGTTGGGGCTAAGGGCCAGTTTGATGGGACAAGAAGAGTTGCAACACAGTGGATCAACCCAAATTCATGTAAATTAAACTTTTAAAATGGTATGATACTTTGATCCTGGTCTAAGTTAAATAGAATGCAGGTTAAGTGCTACAAGCACATTACAGTAGCTACATGGAAGAGTAGGATACATTTCTAGGATAAATTTCAGCATATTGATCCATTCATTATTATCTGTATTATATAACCCTTAAAACAATACTTAACACAAAGTTATTTTGCCTTTTGCCTTCTCAGAAACAATTTTCTTGAGCTCACTGATACATTTTCCCCTCTTGCATCAATTCTTTGTGACTCAAGAATGCAGAGAGAGCCGGCCACGTATGTTTAGCTTGAAGCTAACAGTGACTGACTTCCAACAACAGCAAAACTCTGAGTTACAAACTCTAAGGTGCAACATCTGGTATAATTTGCATCTTCTGTAATCAGCCATATGCTCAGTAATGCACAAAGACTTTGATTTGAGCTCAAAACAAACTAAAGGACTCAGTTTGACTGTGAACGAGCATTAGAAACCTCATAGAATCAGCCATGTTAATTTAGCTTGGAGCTAAGATGGTTAACAACAGCTAAAGCAACAAAATAGCAGCAAAACCGCCTAAAACATTATGCTCAGTAATCCACAAACACTTTGATTTGAGCTAAAAACAAACCATAACTCTTCTGGTTTGGCATCATTGTGAACAAGCGTGAACTTTGCTGCAGGTATCAGCCCAATATCAGCCTGCTGCCCAGCTGTTACACCGCTGGTGCACTGTCATTGTTGTTGATGTTGTCCAGTCCTGTATTTGATCATGAGAATGATGCAAGTTTCAAAGATGCAAATAAAGGCAGACTTCTACAAAAATCTCTTTGTTCTGCCACAGGGTAGTAAAAGACCTTTTGGGAGTATTTGAAGGGATGAACACGGTTTTAAATGCATGCACATAAACTCTCACTAGGTGGCAGCGCGCTTCTATGCAAATCATCTCCCTTCCTGATGAGTTGACTGTTTCAACAGACCAATCAATGGGAATTTGGACCTTCCACGTGCATCCATCGCTGCTTGTCACAGTCGTTTTCTCTCTGCTCTCGTCATCTCAGACCCCCTCGGCACTGCAGTCAGCCCCCCCCCCCCTTCAATTACACTGAGAGCCCTTTGAGTTAAAGTAAAACAAATGGTGCTATTTTCAACTGCTCATCTCAGCAGGCCATGATTCATCAGGTCAGGATGAGTGTGGAGTCACACTGTAAGTTTTGGTTTCTGACAGGCAGAGGAAACTGTTCTCATTGCAGTAATACTTCTTAGAGTTTTACATGCATGTTTATTCATGGCCTTGTGCATATGTTTGGGGTATAAAGGGGAGTGTACTAATCACTCTGATCACATTTTCCATTATACTTAATTGATTTAATGTGTCGTGCCAGATTTTTTTTCTCTCTGCCTTAATTTGACAAATGAGTGTCAGAGGCCAGCGCCACTCAGCAGCTGGGTGTGTTCCTATCAAAACTGTGAATTGCAAGGACAACGCCTGCAGCTCTTAGTGTCCTTTAATTGCCATTTACATAGTAGGCTAATCATTATTCTTTATGTCCCCTATTACCCACTATCACCACTCTCTGTCTCTCTGGGCTAAAACAATAAGCTGTTTGTTAGAAGTGATGCTCCAATGCTCAGGTCACTGATGGAGGTAATGATTTTTGGGGAAAAACAGCTGATTATTTTAGAGCGATTCTGTATCAGAGCATTTCATGTTTTGATAGAAGCTGCACTTGCTGCTCCAAGTAGGTAAATTATACAGTTTACACTTGTTTCTGACAATAATGATAAATCTCTGATTAATTTCCCTGCATTTGTTATAATTCCTGTTTGTAAATGCTTGAAGTTATTATTACATCATTTATATTCATAGATTTTCACATTATTCCTCAATTTAAAAAAAAAAATGGCAACAGGCCTCATGTAGGCCACGTGATGTGAGATCAGGTGACTTTTCTTTTTTAGGAAAAAAACCCATAATAAATATGTAGTAAGTAAAATACATATTTATACATCTGAAACAAAGATAAAAAAAAAGATTTATTAAAAGTATCTTTTAATCCTAATTTTACAATGCATAAAAAAAAGCTATTTTCCTGATTTTTAATCAATTTCTAACAAGCTTCTTGTACTAAGTTTGGAAATTATTCCATTGTCAGTCTATCAGAGCTGGACAGATTCTTTGACTTAATTTGAAGGTGTATATTTGTTTGATATTGGCTAATAAATTGTTTAAACCCAGTGTATTCTATAGTTTTCACTGTATTGCGTTATGATAAATCAGTTCAGTCAGTTTAGTTTCGGTAAAACCAGAAGTAGAAGGACTGAGATGTTTTAAAGTAGTAAAAGTAGCGATACTATTCAGTAAAACATAGTCAAGAAAAGTATTTGAAATAAAAATAAATGTGGAAATTCAGCAGAATAAGCCTCTGTTAAAATATTGGATTGTTCTAATACTTTTATGCATAATTTTCATGTTCACAAAGAGAGTCACATATTGGCAGTTCATACTTTAAAGGTTTTTTGTTTTGTTTTTCCCCTGAACCCTTTTCTAACCCTCCCACCCACCAGAACTTGCAGCAACCCCCCCCCCCCAAAAAAAAAGAAACAGGAAGTGTACAGTTGGTGCCTAACCATATCACAGGCTCACAGGCAAACATATGTCCTTTTTTTCAATTTGACAAATCATAAAGTAAATGCAGTATAGGAAAAATAAATTTTGCAAGTGAAAACATACCAAAAATAAAGTTCACAAAGTACTTAACTTACAGGTTAGCAGTTAGAGCTTAAACAATGCTTCATATTTTATGAACCGCAAAGCAAATCCAGATTACTAAAACAAAAACAAATCATTTATTCAATCTGAAATGTTGTAAGTACATGAAAATGAAGTACTCATAATCCTGATGTCAAGTATTAAAAAGCGAATTTAGGAGGAGTACTAGCCGCTAAACTGAAACAGAACCCCCTCTCTGTGTCTGGTTTGTGTTTGGACATTTAAGGCTGTTTGATTATCACTTTTAAAAGTTTGACAAGCAGCACACATGGCCAGAGCTGATCCCGGTTTATCTGGCTTTCCACGCATCACCGACTTATAATGACAAATCTGGGCTGTTTACTAATGATTAGTAGAGATTGTTTCCGCTCACTTGTAAAAGCCACGTTTAAGAGCTATATTTATTGTTCCATTTACACATTTTGCGAGTGTGTTTGAGAGAGGACTAATCGTTACTAATTAGAGGTAGGTGTGTGTGTTTGTGTGTGCGTGCGCGCTCTTTTGTGTGTTTGTAGTGAACGTCTGTCTAGCCGTGTGCGTGCGTCGCCCTGAAGCCATACTCAGCAAGCTGTGACAAAGGTCCATTACCTTGTCTGATCACAACGGCCTGTGATCTATTAGCATCATCTAAAAGCTACATTAGGATGAAGTGGAGACACTCATAAACAGGGGCGCTCTGATCAGGCCTTTTAATGGGTTCACTGGTTTTACATGAAACCTTTCTGCCTTATTCCCCTGGTTTGTAGGTTAATGCATTTTCAAGTACCCACCAGACAACACTCAATTGACAATGAGGCGTATACATCAGCTCTTCCATCCGCCGTGAGTGAAACCCACCAGCGAATGCAGGGAGGAGGTGAAAAGCGGCTGTTGTTGTAGAACTGGGTTATTAATTCTGAATCTGATGAGGTGCAAACCCAATTAGGCAGTCAGAAAATGTACAAATATAATACTATTAAGAAAAAGCTTGGTTTCAAACAGGTGCTTTACGATAAAGACCAGACGATTGACACGGAGGAAAAGCCGTGAAAAATGTTGTTCGGGGTTAAAATAATCAAATCAAAATGCCCCCCCCCCCGAATAATCTTTTTTTAAAAACTGAGGGTTATAAAGGACTACTGTATGCAACTGCTGCAAAGATCCTCTTTGTGTCTCATTGTGGATCTTGAAACTGCAGGAGTCCACATTCAACCGTCAGAGGGAGCAGGGATGGACCCTGGACACGAAGACATCTGATGAATCCCTTTTTTGATAATAACCAGCAACAGGTTGTCAATGAAAGGAAGCCATTCCCCGCTTTTATACAGACATTCTGCAAAGGTTCCAACCTCCGCCAGTGTTATGGTGCCCCAGCTTGTGAGTTTTATCGCAATCCAGCGTTCGGCGACAAGACTGAGTAGTAGACTCAAGAGCGAGCTGTGTTTTGAGAGAGCTGTTGGCGTTTTCCAGGGATGTTGATTCAGCACTGTTAGAACGGCTGCTGGATCAGAGGTGGAAGGATCTGAGTAGTTTTATACAGACGTCCTCGGTATTCCTGCCGTGTAAAAGTGACCAGTGAAGCGTCGTCAGATGGAGGCAGCATGACGACTACAACTTGAATTTGTACAGGGGTTTTTAATTTGTTGCTCGATACAATGTGCTGTGATTGTTTTTACAGCGATTATTATTTACAGTAACACGTTTTTGCAGAAACGTCCCCCTGGCGGAGGAACATGCTCTCTCTCAGTGCACTTAGCTGGCCCTTCTGCATCCTGCAGTCACAAAGAAGTAATTCAGAGGTTAAAAAACATCATTGTGAGCTCAAGACACCTACTTGTGCATACTTGAAAGGCAAAATACAGATTTTGGGTGCTGTGTTGCTTTAACTGCTGAAGCTGATAACATAACACATAATTGGAAAACGGATGTTTTTCCTCTCTTTTTCTCAGTTTGATTAACTTTAACGTTATCTGACTGGTGCCTGTGTATTTGCACGTTCTCAGCTGTATTTTTCTTGGGGGAAAAAAAGGTTCTTGAAACCAATAAGGAAAAAAAAGGTGAATAAAAATGAATAATCATATTCAGCTACTTCAAAGGTCGTATCTTGTCATTTGCAGAGCTTTAGAGCTGAATGTAAATGAGACATGCAGACTAAAGCATAAGGTCTGACAGACATAAAAGAAATGTTATTAAAAGGGGGACAACACTGAAATCAATAGAGTGAACTTGAAACACGAGGGAATACATTCAGGATAGAACAATAATTAGAGCACAGAGCTCATATCTGCTGCATGAAATGCCCTTAATTATTTCTGCATGATTTCTGAGATCGTTTTCAAAAGTATAATGGTCAGACGAGTCTTCAGACGAGAGATGAGATGAGTTCAGCTGCGCGGCGTATAAACGCTTGTGTTTTTGATATGCAGAGAGGGAGCATTGAGGCCTGCTTGTGTTATAAGCTCATAGCAGCAGCCTTATTATGTGTGAAATTATCATAACCTCCTGTTACCTCTAGTGTCCTGGAAGATCCGGCTCTGCTAAGAGCTTCACTTTACAGGAAATGCAAA
Organism: Aulostomus chinensis; assembly: GCF_037954235.1. Lineage (NCBI taxonomy): Eukaryota > Metazoa > Chordata > Actinopteri > Syngnathiformes > Aulostomidae > Aulostomus > Aulostomus chinensis. Next base: position 4,727,583 of record NC_141341.1, on the reverse strand, counting down.
TGAGCGCGTCTGTAAATTGGATTCTCATAAAAATGAAAAACTGAGGTGAAGAGAAAGTGTCAAAAAACCTGGACAACACCTCGACATGATAAACAAATAAAAGATGACAGCGTGTTGTGATGAACGGCCCTGGCAGGGTTACAATATCAACAGACATTTTGAAAGTGTAAAACTGGAGGAGTTTATGCATTAGTGCGTGTTCTCCATTAAGGCTTGTCTTCATGGAGGGGAGGCCGGCAAGCGGCTGGCATATTCCACTGATTGATACACTACAGTGAAGCATATGGACGCTGTGTTAATCGAATGAGGCAGACATCAGTGAGATGATTTATGATTTTGATTTGATTTGCAAACCGTGGGTTGCATCAATGACATCATCAACATTACTCAACCTGTTTCCTGTGTTGCCAACGCATTTCCCAATTGATGAAGAAACACAGTCTGTGGACGAGAGGCGAAGAGAAGCGCCTTTCTACAGTTTGCGGGGAGAAAAAGAGACGGGATGAAGAGGAACGTCACGCACGCTTGCCGACCCTGAAAAATGACCAGCTGATTGTCATGGCGTGACCCAGCTGTCAGGAGAACACCTCTCCATGTTGGTCCCGAGCGCCTCCTCATCATCCATCTCCCACTGGGACACTGTCACCTCAACTCTCCCCAGTTCTGGGCTGACGGCTGGAATTAGACAAACCCCTTCCTCACTCCTCAGTCCCCCTTTTAACCTTTTATTTATTTATTTGTCGGGTGAAATGATGGATGGAGCCTGTGTTTGAACCAGCTCTTTAGTTGTCTTATTTCGAGATCATAGATTGGACGGCTTTAAAATGAGATTCTTTTCTCCTATTCCTCCATTATTTGGGTGTAACCTTTAGGTTAAACAGAAATATCAATGGCAAGTCGTGACCAATCCTTTAATATTACTCACTCACTTCTGTAGATTTTTTTCCCATTGATGTTTTGTTCTAATTCATAAACTGCAACACTCTTCTAAACCTCTAATGATGCCTGATATTACCTGCGTCCGCTGGAGAAAACAGACTTATCAAGCATCAAGATTGTTGACGTGAGTCTGTAAATCCTGCAGCTCAGCCGCAGCAGTGTATCTGTTTCATTTTCAATTTTTCTCATGTTAAAGAAATTTCTCTCTGTTTATTTATGTTTTTATCCCTTGTGGGTTTTTTTTGCCCTTTCATTCTTGTGGTACACGTCAGATTGAAGAATTTTGCCATTTTTGATGAAATGGGCTCTTCTCTGGCCCGTTCCAGAACCCCTCCAACAAATTTTTTTTTTTTTTTGTGAAAATCAGTAACATAACTTTTTGCGTTATCTCACTGAAAGAAAGTGAGAGAAACGCCACCTCGAGCATGACCTTCTTGGTGGAGGTAACAACAACAAATCTGCCTGTAGATGCTTTCCACGCCCGGATCTCTCTGAGTAACAGATCAGACCCATGACAGCAGCAGCAGCAGCAGCAGCAGCATCTCCCACCGACAAGCTCAGAGTTTCCCTGCAGGGAAATCCTCTTTGTCTGGGCGGTCCGAGCCGGCCGCGTCTTTCAACAGGATATCCCAACAGAAGGTGTGGTCAACTATGAGCAAACTCTGCACAATAGGATCTGGAGCTGGATTTGATGTTTCACAAAAGCAGTGGTCATATTCTTTGAAGATTTGTCCTCCTCCCCCTGTCAAGTGTGTGAGAGTTAATTAAACATTGAACAGCTTGGGGTCAAGCCTCGGCTCAAAGCGACAAAGAAAATACTTTTTCTCAATCACCTCGTCATCTTTACTTTGCATGAATTATTTGTCGTTAGGGAGGATTTGCCAGGAAAAAAAAAAAAGATCTGAAAGCAAACAATCAAAATCTGTTAAAAAAAAAAGACAGAAGCACATTTTAATGCCTAAATGAATATATTTGAACTACTCTGACCACGTGCACTTTAACGGAAAACTCCATTCTTCTGGTGTCTCACCCTATTAACTGATGTGGAAGAATTGTCCTTTCTTCACTTTCCCAAAAAGAGTTCAGCTGTTGTCTCGTTTTGCAAGATTATTGAAACAATTACATTTTCAAAAAAAAAAAAAAATTTTTTTTTGACATTCAGTTGGGCTGAGGTGTCGGTATCTCCTCGCCCAAGGTATGCCCTCTCTCCTTTTCTCGACTGAAATCTCAATTACATTCATCTCTTTCACCGCGGGTTTTTTTTTTTGTAGATGCTTATGCTGTTTGACAGGTCTTCACCTTTGAGAAAAAATATTTCACTGCTCATTCAAAACAAACATTAATTAGCACGTATGAATGTCTGTATTTAAAAGAAAACCTCAACATTTTGGGAGATACACTTATTGTCCTACAGTTTCAGTCCCAGACGTGAGTGAGCATGACAGAGATCCAGACTCCTACAGCTGAACAGCTAGTCTGCATTCAAATAGTAAGATTAAGCAAAAAAATTTAGCTTGATTTCCATCATACTTTGTGTGTGTGTGTTTGTGTGTGTGGCCTACGAAGACCTATGCTAGTTAGCTTAGCAGAAGGAATGACAGTGGATGGGAAGGATTAGCATCAGCTAGATCAGAGTCCTGATGTTTGTTTTCCCCAGAGGCAGCCTAAATTCTCCTCGTCCTCTGTAATAGTCCAATTTCTCAAATTTAAATCAGTATTTCATAGAGGATGTTCTACAATACCCTCATAACATGAGTACAGGCAATGACTATAAGAAGTGTAATAAAAGACTTGACTGAGGAATGCTAACATTCCTACCCACTATCACTCATTGTGCTAAGCTAACTAGCATAGATCTGGGTAGGCAGCAGGGAAGGGCCATGTCAACTAAGTACACATTATGGACACAGCTACAAACTTCCCTGTCCATTTCATCCACTTTTTAGCACAGTGACCATATGTCAATCTTAGTCTTGCACTACATTACATTTTGAGTTTTTTTTTTAAGTGTTTTATTTTGCTGCACTTTAACCACATTTTTTTTACTCAATTTTCCAGTTTCAACTATAAAACACCCCCACCCACCCACCCACCCCCAAAAAAAAAAATTATGTTCAATCAGGTGAAAAAATCTAAGTGGATATTTGTAAGTGTTTGTGAGCTTGAACCTGAGTTATTTCTCATTTTCCCCTTGAGTGAGTTTGGCAGGGCATCGGTAGAAGCTGAGCTGTTGGCTGCCCTTCCATGTCTTCTGTTGTTGTTTTCTGGAGGCCTCAATGGGATGGGTAGTTTGTGAAATGACAGGACATGCCAACAAATTGCATCACTTCTGGCTCAGCGGCCAAGGACAATGCCATGCCATATGCCAATCAGGGGGGTTAGGGGTGGAGGGATGAATGGGTCTCATTTCCATGTGCTCCCTTCGAAGCCGAGCACACACACACACACACACACACACACACACACACACACACACACACACACACACACACACACACACACACAAAGACCTGGTTGGGAGGCTGCCTTGGCCAGTGGTGTGACACAGACATACGAGCTGACACGTCAGCCATTAGCCAAAACAAAACATCCAGAGATTCATTTCAACACGCGGGCGGGCTGGAGCAGCGTCATTGTCCCGGCTGATTTCTGCCAGCAGTCAACAGAATCTTCAGAGCAACAATTATTGTACCAACAGGGACTTTTCCCACAAATCCTCCCCCCCTCCCTCTCTTTGTGTTTCATCACGGGAAAAAAAAAATCATAAACTACGTGAACAACCGACAAAAAAAAAGTTCTCTACTCTTCCTCCCCGTTTCCTGTTTCCTTGTGTATTTTTAATTTTAGAACAATTCTCTTATCAACATGGTCCAAGAACGAATTTTAAAATTAAGTGAAAACACTGAATTTCCTAGCTAATCGGCTGTGGAAAATAAACACTTACCAACACCGTCATGATATTCTCTGATAATTCCAAACTTGATGATAACATTTTTTTATTTATGAATAATAATAGATCACCTGCAATACTCGGCCCACACTTCGGGAGTCACTGGTGTATTTTAAATAAAATTTCGACTTCAAATATAGTTAGCAACTAATTTTTCAATGCTACGTACGTCAGCTAAGATCTCAGCCAGATCGACTGAAGGGTTAAATATTGCTCTCTCAGGGTACCAGTTTTTTACCTACTTGCTGCTTTGTGTTTTTCTTTTGTGTCACTTCCATTTATTCTGACACAACAGCAACTTTCTGTCGTGAATCAGTTTGGTATCAGCGTGCTTGCTTTGTATGCGCTTGATAACGTCACTACTTCACTTTCTTACCTGCTTTGTATCTCGTTGCTTCGGCATCTAGTTTCTTCATTTCCACCCTCCTTTTTCGATTGATTTATGTGCAGTTCACATTTATTTTCAATGTGAAACTTTTATTTTCCCATCTATTCTTCTGGGTTTTATCCTCATTTTGCACAAAATAACGAGCTATACAGTGGACTATGGTTGAAGTAACCTTTCTAGGGCTTAAAAATAAAGTTTGTTTTTAAAATAACATCACCACAATGTACTGTAAAACCCCCTTGACAGTTAAAAAAAATGAAGTTACACATTGAGGAACTTTCAGTTCAATTTAAATGCTTGTTTTCTCTGAAGCTGACAGTGCTACAGTGCAAAGTCTTTGGTAAAAAAGTAGTGTTTGGAATCCCTGAGCAGGGAATGAGGAGCAGTGATTTAGGAGGTGCTGAAGGTAAAGTAGCTGAACGCACCTTTATTAAAAATCATGTTAATTGGGACGACATGTGTGTCTTTAACCACAATAGTCTGGCATTGTGCCTCCCAGTCTTTTTATTTTAATAACATGATGCACTTTTGGTTGAAAGTGAAGGCGTTTTCATTGCTGAGAGTGTTGAAGTTCTGTTGTTCACCATATGTTTCTGAAGAGCATCTGCTCTGTGCTGCTGTTGAGGGGGGAGCGAGGACTCCACGAGAGGGTTTTAACCTTTTACGCGTTAATACTCCAGCCACCTCGTCACTGGGCTGCTGCCAAGTGTTCCTCCAGCCTCAGCTCTACAAGGGGGGACCGCAAGACCCCCAGATGCTTTGTCTTGTGGTCCCCTCTACCTAGCAGCCAGATGCTGAGAGGATGAACTCTGCTAGCTTCAGGACCATAACAGCAAGGTTGTGTCCAAAACCGGAGCCTGCGATATTAGTCATGAGGGGGGGACGTGATCTATGATAGCGGTTTGTGTTTCTGGCCCAAAAACAGCTGAAACCACAAAAAAACAAGACAAAATAAAATGATAGTATAAAAGACAAAGAAGTAAGATGCGCAGAAGAATAACTGTTGGTGTGGGCATTTATTTGAGCGTGACTGTTCATCATAATTCGTCGCCTCCCTTAATGCTCAGAGTCACGGCAGACAAAAGAACAGAGTGAAAGACCCTTTTGAGTTCAATCAATGCGCAGGTGGCAGATCGTGAACAGACCAGTTAGGGATTGAATCAGAAGCCTGGGGTTGATCAGCCAAAGTTTTGTCATGCTACAAAACTCAATCCGCAACTTTTTGAGTTCTATCCAAATCCACGACTCACCTTTTGTTTTGTTTTTGCAAGCGCTTCACCCAAAAATTCAAGCTCACTCGGAATCTACTCAGCCATTTTTTTGTTAAGATACTTGTTGTGTTAAAGCTCCAGGACTCTTGGACTACGACAGACAAGTACAGAGGCATTTTAAGTTGGTGTTTATTTGTTTTTTTTAAGACTTGATGATTGGTTTTCCTATACATTTTCCTGTGGAACTCCAGCAGTGAAACCTGTGAAACATCACCTGACCTCCCATCAGTACTTGGGTTAGTAGTAGGGCAGTAGTAGTAGTAGGTGAGGTGAGGTATTCCTTTGAAAGGAAGGCTTTGTTGTTGTTGTTTTACTGCTTGCTCATGGGTGAGTTGTTGGGACTGAACTTGAAGAGCATGACAGTACACCTGTTTATATTTGACAAATGACTTGTAAATTCTTCTTTTCTATTGAAAAAATTTAAATGATAAATAAATTGTATTGAATTCATATTTTATGAGTAGATCCGTCGCATGTTAGTTCATCTCCGATTCAATTACTTTAGTTTTCATATTTTGTGAATGTTTTCATAGTTCAGCTGATTTTATTTCTCCCCGTGCTTGCTTGTCACACCTGGCGTTCTTCAGAATCGCTGCTTACCTCAGAGTTGAGACTTGAGGTTCATTGTCAGAGACACCATCCCATGAATGGACAAACGGCTCCCAAATGTGGGAACTCGTCATAATTATACATGCAGATTTATTCTTTCAATCTTACGTAATCTTTTTTTTTTCACTTGTTTTTTTGTTGTTTTTTTTATAAATAGGGAGGGAGTGATGGAGGGAGACACAGGGGAGTGTGTGGGTGGGAGGGGGGGAACCTGTGGATGATTAGCTTCTTTTTGTCCTCTGTTTTTTCTCTGCTTTATTTTCCCTGAGAAGATTAAATATTTCTGCTTGAGAAAATCTTTTTAAAGCGCCACTGACTGCTGTCCTGGCCCCCTCTGTCACTGCCTGAACACACAGGGTTCCCCACCAAAAAACCCACAGTTCTCCCCCATTTTGTCATTCCAAAATGTGGTGAAAAAAAAAATGTAATCTTCTAACAAAGAATAGAAAAGGGAGGCTATAGAGGAATTTTTTTCTGCAAGTGGCCTCTTTATTGGGTGGGGGATGGTTGGTAGAGGGCTCCTTCACAGTATCCACACACAACAGGGCTCCAATCTGTCAAATAATTAGCCAGTGTGGGAGGACAAAGGTTTTTATTTGCCCGAATTTCATACATCACTGCTTGAATACATCATCACTGTATTGTGACGGGTCATGGGAACTTCAGCTTAGAGACAGAGACACAGAGGTCCAGAGAGCTGCTCATGAAAAGATTCAACTCAGTTCAGAATTTATAAGGATTCATGTACATGAGAAACATTTTTTTTCTTGCATTAATCTAAAATTACCTTCATTTTAGAGGAAACTGTAGAAAAACTTGCCTGAGCGATATATGAAGTGTACCCGCGTTCCAGCGGATGATTCAATCAAAAGGGTTTTAAAAAAATTTACGTCGTGCACGTTTTATTTCCACGTTTTGTGTCACAACGCTCTCTTTATTATCATTTAATAATTTAAAAACGTGCCAAAACTGAAACTTTACTGGCTCTTGAAGCTTTTATTGTCTATATTATGACTATTAATGCGTTTGCAACAAGTTCACCAGGTGTCCTATTATTAGCTGCTATTAAAGGCGTGATCCTGAGGGGTAATTGATGCTAATTTTGTGGCAATTAAGCAATAAGACAACATGGTGATTCAGTTTAAAATGTCAGATGATATCTGGGTTACAGAAGTGACTGTGTAGGTCAAACACCGGACATTAAAAAGTAGTATTTTCAAATGTAGCATTCAAATTATTATTTTTTTTAACAGTACTTCAGCTTTGATCAAACTTTCCAAACTGTACGAATCCTTTAATTTAGTATAGTCACAGTTTATTCATTATACTGTGACTTCTACATAATGCAATCGCACAACTGACACCGAATTGTTGAGCCATATGAAACAACCACAGTGTGATAAAATTGTCGCGTCAGGGTCAGACTGGTTTAAAAATATGCCAAATAAAACATATTTTAAAAGGTTAAAATGGTTAAACATACCGTTACTTTTTGACTTTGCTGTAATAGCAACGAAAAGACACCAGAGAGACTGGCGTTGACTGCATTTTAGTTGTTGTGATTGTTCTTTTATTCTTTTTTTTTTTTAATGGAACTACTTGATGGATTTATCAGATAGTAAAATAATCTGTCAAAAAAACAACAGAAAAAAAACTTGAAAAACAGAAATAGGGCATGGTTTTTTAAAATTTTTTTTTTTTTTTTTTTTACCACCAACAGTCTAATACTAGATTTTCACCTTTAATTTTTGATTCACAAATCAAACAATAAATCAATAATCTGAACTGGTTTTGGTAATCGTGTATTTTAACTGAAATCTTTGCACAATATACAAATGAAAGCAACTCAGAAAGACTTAAGTGAAAATTATGAATGAGCCCCAGAAATTAAAGATAAAAGGGCCGTTTCAATACATCACCGGTTCTCTGTCCGGTCTCTGAGTAGCACTACAATAGTGGTAATATTATTTTGAGATTTTCACATTGCTGCAAGTGTGTTCTTTCCATTCATCAATGTATTCATTTAAAGTAAAAACAAAAGGAGGGACGGAGAGTTTCAGGTCATCCCAAACTTAATCCCAGAGATGATTATGTTTTGGAGTCAATCACAAGTTGTAAGTGACGTATTATAAAGTGGAATTACTGCATCATCTCTGTCAAAATAGGCCTGGTTCGCTGGATATTAAGCGAGAGGATTGAACTGCAATTGGCCCTCGGTCAAACTGCGATCAATGGGATCAGAAAAGAACAGTTATCGTGAGCATGACATTGTCCGCTTTTATAAAGTCGCTGCTCTCGTCCCCTCTCCGGCCCGTGGGTAAAGGGAATGGACCTGTGTACGGTCATTGTCTGGCGTGATTGCCCCGGTCCATCACACGTCCTAAAGGATTAGATCGATCGTCTGACTGAAGATGAACTCAGCATCCTGCTCTCGTTACTGTACTGGGGAGCACCAGGAGAGGTTTTAAGCTGTTTCTCTCCTTTTCCTTGACAAAAGACTGAAATGAAATATTATATTTTTAAAGCAGGATATTTCACAGTCATTCTTAAATGTATATTCTCAATGTCCATCATTTTTAGAGCCAGACGAAGAGATAGATACTCTTCCCTCTGCTCACATCCACTACAGAGCACCAGACCACCACCAGACAGCTGATTGCTAGTTAGCTTAGCAGCAGTGGAAGCTAGCATTGGGGAAGTAGAGAAAGCCTTTGTAATTTTCCATCGTTTTTTCACAGCAAATGTTAATCAAAACCCTAGTTCTATTTATGCAGCTTAAAAAAAAAGTTTTGGGGGGAAAAAAAGTGTATTTGATGATTTAAAAAATTTTTTTTTTAGAGCTAGCGCTCATTGTTGCTGAGCTAACTAGCATTCAGCTGTCCAGTGGAAGTCTGGAGCTCGGTAACAAATGTAGAGGGGAGAGAGGCTATCTAAGCGCATGTCTGGCACAAAAAAATAATAATAAAAAAAAGCAGTACTATTTTTAAAAAAAATCTATGCATTTGAATTTATGTCTGTCACTTTAAAGTCTATGAAGCCAGCATCCATTGCAAATGTGTTTTTATGAGCTAGCACAAACAAAAACAAACTTTAAGAGATCAAATTGTCCATAAAAAAGTCACATATGCAAAAAATGTCATCACCCAATGGACTACATACAGAATGTACTTATTTGCATCCATCTTGGTTTTTACCCATCATGCCACAGTTTGGTCTTATGTGACCGATTCCATTGAAAAAATAAAAGCATACAGCAAGAGCCGCGCAGCTTGAACCAAATCGCCATTTAACATGGCATGGCAAGACACATTTTGATGTATTCTGCACTTTTCCCAACAACATTTTTAAATGGATGTAGGAATTAAGAACAGAAATATGAATATATTCATGAACTGCAGAAACATAACACCTGTCTCTGAGACTGTTGTCGTCAGAAAGCATTAATGTATGTCTAGATAATAGCATAAAAAATAAATCATATAAGATGCATATCATATCACATTATTTGCATCATATCTTCTTTAAAAATCTTTTGTATTTATTCAGAATGGGGTTTTACAGTGTTCTCGGGGTAGAAAGCTCATTTTATTTGTGCCCCTGTGGTTGCCCTTTGGCCTGTAGGGCTTTTTCCAACCTCATTAACTTTTTTTTGGTTTGTTGTGTGTGGTGCCATCAGAAGACAGATGATGGCTTCTCTCAACTCCTTGAGAGTTGATATTTTAATTCGGAGCTGAAACTCAAAAGTACGCATTTGTAAAAGCACAAAAATGTGAGAAAGGCTTCTGTTTTTTTAGTTATTCGATGATTTTCTCTCTCTTTTTTCTTAATGAATAAGACGGGGAATAAAACTGAAATCAATACTTGCGAACGCTGCCATAAAATCAGAAAGTTAAACACACCGTTGATTGTCATGTGACATTCTCAAATCTCATCTCAGACTGAATGTTTTACTTTGTCCCCCGTCTGTGATTTATAAACACAACATGTTGCACAATGGGAGCCTTGTTTGCTAAATGGCATAGCCTTAATGGAGACTTATATTTCCAGGATTATATCTGTATTCAGTTGCAAATCATTGGGAGGAGGAGGAGGGGGTTGGGGTCGTTTCAATGCTCTTCCTCTGTCTATGAATAATAGTATCATTTGAATTAAGTGGACACCTGGTGCAGTGGGTACGGCTCTGAGGCGCGCTGTTGACCCGCTACCATTGCCAACTTCCCTTTTTCCCAGCCTGTCCTTATCCGTCCCTTTAAGCCTCCAATTTCATTCTCCCTCCACAAAATGCCACACACTTGTAACTTTAGTCTCCCCTCGGCAAAAACTTGCTCTCTCCTGAAAGGCGAAAGGGTGGAAAAAAACTTTAAGAGAGGAGGGAGAGTGGGGGGGGGGAGGGAGGGCGGTAGAGAAATTCTTATCAATCTCCTCTTAGATTTGGGCAAAGTCATTTGAAAGCGTGGTGTTATGTTTCGGGGGAAACTTCCAATTAAATACTGTAAAAAGATAAAATAACAGTGTCCGGGAGCCGTCCGTTGCTGGTATTAAAGCCCTCTTTTGTTGATTTATTGTACATTAGCCACTGAGCCATGCAAGGAAAGGGACATTTCAGGAGGGATTCGATTTGTATGCATCCTGCGTCTCCTCCACACACAATCAGGCCTGTATTGCGTTTTGCAAATTTATACCAGGATGTAGGTTTAGAGTGTTCACCCCTCCCACACACCTTCTCACCCCCCACCCCTCACACACACACACACACACACACACACACACACACACACACACACACACACACACACACAAAATGAAAAAGAAAGTTTTTCAAGTAAGTGTCTGCTTTCATGAGCACAAGTGATTGAGGCTCACAAACAAAGCTTTGTTTCAAAACTCACAGATGTACAGCCCCGCCGTAGCTTTGTCCCCTGCCCCTGAGAAGCATTCATAGATTTCTGTTAGAGCACAACATTGAATTGTTTGGAAATACTTTAAGAGTGGACGTCCAAGAATAACCCAAAGCTTTCCCAGGGCTGTATTTTTTTCACCCAGGAGGAGCAACCAAAGAAGTCTCTTCTGCACAGATATCAGATAAAAAGGAAGTAGCATGCGTCTTTTGTGTGTGTATGTGTGTGTGTGTGTGTGTGTGTGTGTGTGTTTTTCTTTTCATTCTTTTTTGGTGATTCACTTTAAGAAAATAATGAGTCTTTCAGCTTTTTAAGTCAAATGAGAGCAAACATATTCTGTCAGATCCTGGGAAGCAACAGAGGAGAGAGATTTTAATTTAGCGAAAACCCTTTCAAAATGTTTACCATTTGTGGATGATAAATGAATATTCCCTCAGTTTTTTTCCCCCATTTTGTTTCAATTTGATGTCCACCACGTTTTGCTTTTTATTCCGTCTCTTCTTTTAATCAGTTGTTCCAAACCTCTTTGGTTTGTTGCTCCATACAAAAAGTTTCAGCTGAGTTCATAGCAGCGTCAGCAAAGACCCATTCACCTTCTGCACCCCCCTGACGGGTTAATTAAAGCCCCATCGAGCTAAAATGATTCAGTATTTCACCAGCAAATACCACAGAAAGGTCTAAAACATGAATATAAATCTGCAAAACAGAATATTTTAGTCTTTTTTTCAAATTAGATAAATTATTTTGTAACTTACAGTTTAGTTTGGGACTCTTTGGAGGCCCCTCAAGCCCCTGATTCATACCATGTATGCAAAATTTTAATATAAAGTACTTCAAATGTATCTCCACCACTTAGATTAAGGACTTAACGTTGGATACTTTATCATACTTATGAAAAAAAAAGGAAGATTACTTACAACGTATTATTTACATTTAATCAAATGCAAATTCTTTCAAAACCACTGAATTTGTAAAAAAAACAAAAAACAAAACACGATGTTCAAACATAAACTAGTTATGAATATAAAAAAACTCCATTGGCCTTTACTGAAAAATGCTAATATGAACAAAAGTTTAAGTACCATAATACGTTCCTTCAGCGCACTAAATATCTACGACTGAGAGAGAATTCTCAGCCGAGCACAGCACAGGGAAACACACACAAACAATAAAAGAGAGTCATGTTAGATGACGGCAGAACAATTATCCCTCTAATTCTCTTGTCGATGCAGTTATGTCTCGCGTGGTCGATGGACGTGTAGTTGTTATCCCTCATCGATTGCAGGACACTTCATAACATATCTGAGCGTGATAGAAGCTGATATCCTGCATGACACCTCCTGATCTCCATTTAGCTATGATTGCAGGCGTTGGCGTGAATCTGTTTGGCTGGTTATGGATTATCTACTTTGGCCCTGAAGTGGCTGCAGCTGATGATGTGATTAAATCAATGAGCATCTCTCCGAAGGCTCCTTTATTCGTTCCTGTTTGAGCCGCGCAGCAGAACAGACAAGGCAAAGGTTTCACTTCAAATACACAGCACGTGTTGCGTTTCAGAGCAGACCGCATTCCCACGTAGAGTTGTTTTTTTGTTTTTTTTATAACGTACAATGACGTGAGTAGTTGAAAACATAAAAACAACTCAAATGTTCAAGTCTTTAGGAATTTTCCGCATGAATTTTGCTTCTTGAATGACTTTGACAAACACGTGTGCGCCATGAACTCGTTTCAAGTCAAGTTGTACTTCCTTGTTGTGTTTGCGCTTTCAACTGCGTCTCATGTTTCATCTACGTTGAAGAGATTTTTAGTGAATTTTTCAAAGGAATATTTAAGGTGATTTTAGAAGCCTTTATGTTTTAGACATTTAAAGAAATACATTTATTATTTCATTTTTTATACATAATTTAATATATTTATTTTATTTATCTTTTGGGAGGTTTGCTCTCAAGGTGCTTTTAGTGGTTTTCATTTTCAAAAGGGTTTTTAGTATTTATTTTTGCTGGAATTTTTTAAAAAGTAGGGGCGTGTATGAGTTTTTAGGACTGGATCACATTGAGATGTTTTTGTTGTTGAATTGTGGGGATCAGATGATTTTCTGAGAATTTTATGAACTTTCTGAAATTAATTTTTCATTCATTTTTGAAGATTTTTAAAAATTATTATTTAGGATAACTCATCCCTCGCTGGCATTAAATCTAGCACTGTCTTTTTCTTTTTCTTTTAATGTACATCTGAAGAACTGTATCAGTTTAATGACAAATATCCAAACCAGGTATAATCTTTCAACCATCTCATGATCAGAGTAATGGATCTTCTACCAGAGCAATATTTTATCCTATTAAAACATTTCTTTCACAGACGACTAGGAACAACAACCAGGCACGAGCGGTGCAACTCTTCCCCAAATGTGTCTAGACTGCAGGAAATGCAAAATTGCATTTGTTTACAGCCACGAGGAGGTTTAAGAGGGCATGAGGCTGCCAGCGAGGATGGCAGCGTGCTGCTGAGACTCTCGCTGCTGCAGCAGCCTGCAGACAGGATGTGAGAGAAGGTTGGTCTGCAGGCGACCACCGAGGCTCGGCCCAGGATGTGCTGTAAAACTGTTGTAAAGCAGATTGGACTCTTTTTACTGTTGGCATCACATGACATTTGTTTTTCTCTCTTCCCTGCACCCCCCTCTCCTCCCCTTGTTTCTCTTTGAATAGGCTGCGTGACGCACACGCTGCCATTTTGAGGGACTGTCCGCTGTGCGTTGTTGCCACAAGAGAACAAAAGTGTGAGGCAGGTAGAAAGAGAAATATTTACTGGGTCCAATTGTGGTCCCAGATAGTGAGAAATATCTCTTCTATTTCTTTTTCTTTTTTCTTTTCTTGTGCCTGCGCAGTCCAGTGTCAGTGAGGCTCTGCAGTGTCATGATAGTCTCCAGGCCTTTGCCTCATAGACATAACACAAACACGACCCTGATGACAGGAGCTGTCAGCTGTCTGTCTGCGCAGGTATTGATGATCCGTCAGGAGATCATCGTGAGCCGTGATCATCTGGCTGAAAAACATCAGACCTGTTACGAGAGGTTAATCAAATAAACAACGCCGGCCCCACGGACCATGACTTCGCAATTATCCGTAACTTGCTCCTCCTGTACTGCCTTTTATTGCATCATTTATTTGCGGGAAGCCAGGTTGACAAATCAGGTTGATGATCGCAAGCGTGGAAAAAAAAACAACCCCAAAACAAAACAGCTTGGTGTGTTAAAAGTCTTTTAACTTCAAGGAAAATGAGCGGCAGTCCATCCAAAACATGAAAATGCTCTGTTTTAAATCTGTCGCGTAGCCGTTTGCTGTTAAGACATTTGTGTTAAAGGGCACAGAGAAAAATATCACCTCACAGTTCTCATGTAGCACTCCTGATGTGTTTTTGCAAGTTGTTTTTTCTACAATATTTGCACTTCTACGTTTTTTTGTTCGACTATCTTTAATGTATAAAGACATTAAATTCCATAATTTTTTAAAATCAATTTAAAAACAGGCTTAATACAAGTCACCTATTTATTTGTCTTTATTAACTTAGCATGTTGCTAACCTGTTTAGCATTCGCACAACATAGCTAATAAAAAGCATGTATTTAGTACCTCTAGATACTAGATGCTGAAAATTAAAAGTATTATTCCAGGTTTAAACTCAAGCCAGCGTGACACAGTATTTTATTATTGAGCCAACATTGGTTTTATTACATTGATCATAAATTTGAAACATAAAATGTTCTAAGTGACAACTGCTGAGGAAAACGTAAGATTCAACCTGCTTGTGTGAAGATCAGCTGTCTGCTGGGACAAACAATAGAAATCAGTCTTACCTACAGATCTGAAAAATCAGCTCCTGTTTTTCTGGATTTAAAAGAAGTGTGTAGCAGCAGGCGGGAGCCAAAATGAGAGACCAGCAGCAGGCAAACTGTAACCCTGGGAAAGTGTGCCATCCTGCATGATAAATATCAGTGATTTGCTCCAGGCTTCAGACTGTGACTCACAGGAAGTCACTGTTTGAGACGGTTTACACAGATGGAGACCATTCTTAGTCAACATTCACATAAAAATCAGTCAGAGCCCTTTTCTTTCTTTTTCTCGCCCTCTTTTTTCGTAGAATGTCAGCAGTGGCAGAGCATTGTTGGTTTACTAGGTGGGAGACACCTTTATTTGTTTGCAGGATCTTTGTGAGCTTAAACTTTCACAAGGATCTGCAACTTGGCACAAACATAAAACGTCTCACTTCCATGTTTTCACACAAGTCTCAGAGGATTACAAGTCTAGAGATGCAGTATTATAGCACCTTGACAAGTTCTGCTTCACTCGTTCTGTTGCTTCTGTGCTGACAATATTGCCACTCACCACTTTTATTTTGTCTTTGTTGTGAGGGTCTCTCCTCGTGTGCTTTGGGATGAGTTTCCTAATCATTATTCTGTCCTCTGCCTGTCTCCTACTGAGAGCCTCGTCAGACCAGGAGGCTAAAAAAACCCTTCACATATGTTGCTTTAAAGTGTCAAAGACGCCCGCAGGGCTCCTCTTACTGCTTCAATATGTGTTTGTGCCAGTGGTGGAGGAAGTACTCAGCTTCTTTACCTCAGTCAAGGAAAATACTCGTTCCTGCCTGAAGAAAGCAAGAGCAGCCGAGCACGTGTGTGTGTGTGTGTGTGTGTGTGTGTGTCTATATCTATATATTGATGTAGATAGATAGATGTGTATATAGATATAGATATATAAAACAAACAAAATGAAAGACTTGTAATAGATGTTAGACACAAGGAGGAATTCAGGAAGACTAAATGACTGTGTGTTTTAGTGTTTGAAAGAATCTTTACGTGTACAGAGCAAATTTGTGCACCAGAACATTTCATGAATGAGGCCCTATATGAACACAAAGATCTGGTTTGTCAATTAAGAAATCATACACTTCCGTGTTCCTTTTACCCCTGAAGTGAAACCCCTCCAGCTGCAGGTCTGTTCCCAGCTTCAGGGATCGCCGGCTGGATTGTTTGTTGGGGGTTGATACTAAACTGTTGGTACTGCTAATGATTAGAATGAAACAAAGGTCTACCTGTGGGTAGCCTGCTTTGTTAGTCAGCTCTGAAAAGACGACTTTTACTTTGATGGGAACAATTTATTCTTATTCCAACTTAAACCATTGTGTTGTCAAATTGTCTGTGGGATGAAAAGGGCATCCTGCTGATACATTCAAGTCTATCTTCTCTTTGTTTTTAGAATCTATTAAGTGGAACATTTTTTGAGGTTAATAATTGCAAGTTTTTCAGTCATGAAGGGACCTTACATGTAATTCACAAGAGACATCATGGTGTACTCTGACTTTTCCTCCCTGGGCCTCAGAAGTTCCTCAAAGGTTGTAATTAACAACTGTTTTACAGCATCCATTGTTGCATTCAAGCTTGGTAGAAGGATTAACATCCCTTTTTTTTCTGAATTTTGCAGCTTTTTGCCATTACGTGGTTGTCATGTAAGCCTGGCCAAGTCCAAAACATATCATTATAAAGCTCAGGCAACAGCAACCGAGGAGGTGTTCCGATCTGTGCTCCTGTTTCCCACATGATGAAGAAATTATCTCAACACATTCACAAGGTTCCTCCAAAATTTAAAACAAAACTTCACCCAGATATCCTTTGTTCATCAAGTACTCAGTTGTAGACCATTTGAATTCATGAGAGTTTTGTTTCCCCTCCATGACACCTTGAAAGCAGCAGACTCATGCTTATCGCTGGAGGCCAGTGGAAACGCTGGAGGCCAGTGGAAACCAAACATTAGCAGCAACAAAACTATACAAATTATTTTGCTAGCTCTCAAATGAACCATCCAGAATGATGCAAGTCTTCCTCACTCCACTGTGCTTAGTACTCCACAGACACTCTGATGTAAAATAAAAACTACCGACTGTACAAGAGCTGCTCTGGTTTTACACACCGTTGACTGAATGACGACGCTAGCTTGTGCCTTCATCTCTCACCCTGCCTCCCAGCTCCTTCATAAGCCAGGACTCCGCTACCAGGAATTTACGCTGCACGTTACACTGGCCGGTCGCATTCATTCCGGAGAGCAGTAATGTGCAGGCAGGATTTTACTGCACCCGGATCCATGCACGTGCACAGACCCACAAATTAAACGGGCTGCTTTCGTAATAGCAACCTTTTACTTTAAACTTTGCAGTATTTGTCTGCTTTTTTGGGGGGGGGGGGGGGGGTTGCATCGTATGGTGCACTTTTTAGTGGAAGATTAAACGATTTAAAGTCCATCAAGAAGGACAGCCAAATTCCAACAACTCTCAATATTTTCCTCATCAATGATGTATTACGTCAAACCTATATGACCCATCCGCTCTAATTTAGCATGTTGTTTTTACCTCCAACCTGCCCACCCTGAGGTTGAGTTGTAAGAGATGTAGCTGCCATCCACACTTGAATTAGTTATTCTGCATGAGGAAAGTTTCTAAACTGATGTTTTGCATGGACTCGCTGTTTGTTCATGTTTCCCAGATTCACCGAGAAACCATGCATGGAGAAAACCATACTTCGTGAGTTCAAGACATCTAATGGTGAGTATCAGATAAACAAAGGACAGTATTTAGGTAAAATATCCTGAATCACATTTTTTTTAATACCTCTGCTTGAACAAATACTTCCAACAACCGTGTATCATCCTACAATTTAAGAGATGCATTTCAGTTTTGTCCACAACCGTCTATACCTCAGCCAATTTTCCCTTTTTGATCCCAGTCCACTGGCATCATCCCCTTCCTCATTTATAGCTTGAAGGCGATCCTGACACTCAAGACATCATGTGAAAACATGAAGGACAGGAGGCAATAAGCTGGAGAATAGCAGCAATCTTCAGGAAAGTTCTCCATTCACTCTGACTCACGTAGTTCTCTGTCCTCTTATCCAGCCTTGAAGATAAAGAAAAAAAAATCAATACAGAAACACACTGTTAGATAAAAGCAGAGAGGGGGAGAGAGCTGGACGAGTTGGTTAGTGAATTAAAGCGATCAGAAATTTCCCGGGCCACTCAGCCCTCAAGTCTACATAACCTAACAGCCCTGTCTCGCTGCTGTCTGTCACTCGCTGCTCTCTGTTCCATTCCTCTTTGTTCACTTTTGATTTCCTTTTGGTCTATTCTCTGTTTGCTTTGTGCTTTGGGATGAAGGACCTGCTTCCATTCAGCTTCAATAACTGCTGAGTGAAGGTTTTGGATTTGCAAAGGGAGCCTTGTCTGGGTCGGAGCTTCCGCATCGGCTTTGACCCCGGCTTCTCTACAGGGACACAAGGAGGAAATGGAGTGATCAGACTCTTTGCTTTAATTGTACTGGACCGGTCCACATATACTTAAACTACTCAGCCAGAAACAAGATAGATTTCCAGGAAAATTTTTACAAATACTCATCACCCCCAGAGGATGAATCCATGTAACTTTGGAGATCATCTGACTTCTCCTCCAGCACCAACAGCAAGCCAGTATTTTAAGGTCTGATGTGAGCTGTTGCACAAATAGTGGCAGAAACATTCAAGTTGTCCAGATGATGAGTCATTCTGATACTGGTGGTGACATAACCATCATGTAAAATTCACCTAGTTCTTCAATTTCTGACCTGATCCCTGTTAAACCTGCCCCAGTCTCGCTAATTAGAGGATGTTAGCAAATAGCATGCCGACACCCTCCTCTCTACATCCCCTTCACTTGCAAAACATGATTTTTCACACTTCCCAGCAAACAAGTGAGTGAACTCTGACCCATGCAGACAAAAAAACAAGTCCATTTGGGCATTAAATGAAAGATGCACAAGAATATATTCTTGTGTAGCTCATACGTCCCCCTCTGCAAAATTTGTATCTATTAATTTCTAACATGATCATTTCCTGTACCAGTGATGTTGGCCAGCCTCCACCAGTGAAATTTTAAATTAATGTACGCTGTTTATAGTCTCCACAACTTCCCTACAATCCTAAGCCTCTCTGATGAGGGTCTTCTGTAAAGGTACACTGGAAGGTACCATATTGACCCCTGATCAACCTCCTCAAATAATAGTTCTTCTTTATTGACTGGACGGGAAACACGAAGATGCAAATCGTTGTAAAAATACAGCCAAAGAGAGCAGGTTTTCCTAAAAGCAGCACTGCTTGGTGGGGTGGATTAAAGCGTCTTTTTTGGGAGAATCTAACATTTGCTTGCATCACATCTTGTTAGCGATCGTTGTTATTAATAGCCACTGTTCACTGCCTTAACTCTGCCAGTAGCATGTTAGCACTTTTAGCATTTGGGCCAGGACACAGAGGGGTCACAGCTGCTAGCATGGCTATCGACTTGGCTGTGTATTTTTTCCATTAATATTTTTTGGGGGTAAAAATCATGCTACTTAAGAGTTTATAGCCTCATGATTTGAAAAAAAAGTTTCCTGTTACTTGCCTGTATTGAAAAAAAGTGGCCTCTCAATTAATGTGACACTCTCTTAATAAGTAGACGACTATGCCAGAGCAGTGTGCAAAACTGTGGTCGCCGTGCTGCAAATGTAATATATCTCGCGTACAACCTCCCCGAGCTGCTAGCATGCATGTATACGACTTGTTTTATCTGGTACGCCTCTACCTCTGCTCTCTGTTCCTTTTGCTCCTCAGGTACCAGATCACATTGACATCTGATGAGTTGTAGCAGATATCAGGGCTGCATGTGCTGCTCTGCAGGACGTATTTCAAAAGGGCTTGAGGTCATATTTCACTGTTTCAGGGCTGAGGCGCCGTCATGTATTAATTAAAACCCAAATACCCTGTATTGATTGTGTTATCAGGCTAGTGCAGCCTGGGTCTGGCGTATTGATCCGGCCTGTGATTTATGATCATTTTCAAGAAAAAATCCCTTTGTGTGATTATATGAGGAAACAGAGCCTGAGTGAATGTAATTCTTTTAGATCTATTCTGTGGTGGCTGCAGAGGGTTAAACAGACTGCCACCCCAAAGGCCCTCTGAGGAGAGATATTTTAAACTAATAAAAAAAAAAAAGAAAAGAAATGTTATGATCCAGTCAGTTTCATTGAAAAGTAAATCATGTGAACTAACAGCATTCTCTGACTCAAAATTATGTAAAAAAAAAACAACTGCAGCCTGGGCTTTTTTAATCTTTGGCTTGCATGGGTACAGCTGTTTACCTCCTAACTGACTTTAAATTGGAATAAAGCCCCCATTCAACCCAATAATCAGTACTAGGGAGTCACAGAACTAAGCTAGGCATGAAAAGTTAAATGTATCCAATGTTTCACATGTATTTCAAATAGCCAATTTAAGCAATACTTTAACCAAAAAAACAGTATTTTACATTCACTCAGGCCTTTTCCTCATATTATCACACAAAGGGATTTGTATTTTATTCATTTTACCTTTCAAGTCCTCACAAATAGGTGTCTTGATCTCACAAATATGTTTTTCCCCCCTCCTGTATCACTTCTTTGTGACTTCAGAATGCAGAGAGCCAGCCACATGCATTTAGCTTGAAGCTAACAGCGACTGGCGGCTAACAACAGCAAAACTTCCCAAAAAAGTGTCAGCTCATAAATTCTTAAAAAGATTGTTCGGTAATATCCACGTCATCTTTGTCCAGCACGCTCAGGAATCGACAAACACTTTGACTGGAGCTACTTTAGGACCGTTGATACTCATGAGTTGCCGGTAGCATCAAGCTAAACGTACGTGGCTGGCTCTTGCTGCACGCTGGAGTCACGGAGAAATAAAGCAGGAGGGAGGGAGGTGGCGAACAGCTTACTTTTTTAATACAAGTGGTTTAGGATTTAAAAACTCAACTCATTCTACTTTGTCAGATCATATCGGGTCTTCTATATCAGCTCAGCGTTTCGAAGGATTGAATTCCGTCAGTGAATGGAGACATTCTTGAGGTCTTGAACGTCCTCTTAACTGCACATTTGCTATCTTCAGAAACTTCTCTGAACTTTAGAACAAGTTCCTGTGAGTCCGGGAAAAAAAATGTTTCACTGCGCACCAAAGACTGGCACCACAGCAGGTGGGATTGTTGCTGTTGGCATGACAAATATTTCTGCAAATATACATAGATATTACATAAACATATACGTAAGAGTTTATATGCACTTTATTTTTCAATATGAATGTCATGGCAGCTTCACATTTAGTTCTCAGTCTTAGCAAGTTGTATTTTCAGCACTGTGCTGCCATTTTCAGTTAATTATATGGAATTTGGCAATATTTATCTAAATATATTGCGATAAACTCATCTGTATCGTGATGATGCGTATCATATTGTGTGATCCAATAACCGTCCCTAGTAAAACTGCACTTGAGCCTCAAAAGTTCCCACCAGAAGCCTTCTCATGTCTTTTTATCTCACGTGTGTCTGCAGAGTTTCGCTTTTTTTTTTTCCTGCGGCGCATGTCTGAGCAGCAGGTCAGGGGCCATTAGCTTGTCATATCTCCATCTGAGACCGTGTGCAGCAGCTATCACATTCCTCAGCTGCCAGCGGCTGACGGGACGCCGCTGTATCTGCTCCTCCGCTCAGCTGTGAGTAAATCAAAGCTTACTGTAAGCTTCAGACAGTGAATCCTCGCACTTCTGCAGACTCAATTTTCAGTTTCGTATGGATGGTATCGTCCTCAGTGGCAATTCTCTGGCTCCAAAATGACTCTTTGCAAGCTTGTAGAAGAATTAAACACATAAAGTTGGTAAACAGGATGATATTTTACCTGTTTAACACGAGGTGACTCTTCATCTTTAAAGTAGTATATTTCTTGTTGTCTTTTCAAATGCGGGACCACGGCGTAGAGCTTTTCTGAAGTCTGGACAGAATAACAGAAGCCGTTTATATGAATTTTCGGCGACGTCAGCCTTTCTGTCTGTGACTGTCAGCAAGATTTCATAAAAACTACTAAACTAGTCGGGGAGGTGTAGCTCGGGCCAAGGAAGAGCCCAGTCAATTATGAGGCAGATTAGTCTCAGCGCCACCTGGTGGCAATGGGAAGTGCTTTTTATTTATTCTTTTTTTTTTTTTTTTTTTTTTTTTTACACTTTGTTGTACTCCTCCTAATGGCGTGACCAGATCCTTCTTAAATTTGGTCAGAACAACCTTAGGGACGTGGTAATGGGTTACTGTGAAGACTGAGATTTTTTTGCTTGTTAGTGTTACCATGGCGATACAGCCAATTTTGAGAATTCGCCATAACTGTTCTAGCATGGTCAGATCTTTTCCAAACTTCACGCATTGGATGGGAGTCCTGACCTGAGGACATCTTGAATTAAAGCTATATTTATAGCGCCACCGTGTGGTTAGAGGAAGTAAACCTGATGTTAGAAACATAAAATGATTTATATCAAAATCACACCGTCGTTTGTTGTGTTTTATAGCGCCACCTGGTGAGAGAAGAAAATGATGCACAACAGTGCACACGCATTAACCCGCTGTTTCTTTAAAATTCAAATATTACCAGAGTAAAAACTACAAACGTCAACGTGTACAATTAAAATATCAAATTTAATTAAAATATTGATGGACAAAAGTTTACAGTTTTCTTCCCAATGAACTAAAAGTAAGACAAACAGTCGTTAAAAACTATGAAGAGCTACCCTGCATTTGATAAAACCGCTTCATTTCGCCTCATGTGGAGCTCAGCGTCTGTATGAAGTGCAGTTTCCTGCTGACGTCATTCAGGCCCTGCAGGTAAAGAACCCACCATCTCCAGCTCTGGAACACATGCAGAGCCATTCCTCCTCATTGTAAACCATTAAGAGGATTTGTTCCTCCAGTCTAACAACACTCAAGTGGCTCTTGAGGCTGTGAGTTGGCCAAGTTAGAACCTGGAAGAGATCTCAGCCGAGGAGTTGCTAGTTTGATTTTGTTTGCCGCCGACGCTGGTTACAAAGAATCGATATCGAATCAAGGAGGGTTGAGTTTCTAGATAAGCGCTCTGGCTATTCATCATAAGTCTGTAGAAACCTGATAGGTCAGAAGAAATTATATTCCAGCAGGAGTGGGGCCACCTTATCTCTCCATAGCAGGGGAATGGGAGACACACCGATCAATACCAGGCTGTTGTGTAGTACTTGCAATTATCACCGGCTGATTCTGTCCACCCCCAGCTGCATCTTTTAATAATCACAGGTTTTGGGACAATGCCTGATGAAAAGGGGGTGGGGGGTCACAGCTTTGATGAAGTGTGTTTCATTCTTGCTTTGAAATAGCTAAAGTCCGAGGGGGGCATCAGTCAGTGACATCCAAACTCTGCCTTTCATAGCCTGTATTTCATTCTCTTATATTTGGCTTCTTATCAGCAAGACTACAGGTGGATAATTGGAGAAAACAAACGCTGGTGCAACAACTATCAAACTTTGGAACTATAAAAATGGAGGCCCACCCCCCCAACTCTCTACATCCTCACTTACTTTCCTGCTAAACAAGATTCTCACCTGCTGCCCTCCAGACATCCCGATCAAGATTCCTACCGACGACATGGATAGCAAGATTGTTCAGTCTGTTATGGCGCCAGATTGTGGGAGGTCGGAACAAATGAAGGGAGCGCTCCTGTGTATCCTGGCAGTAGCCTATCGCAGCCGGCTGAAGGACATCTAATGATGCACCGGAGGCGGAGGCAGCAATGAGAGCGCCGGTGGTGCCTCTGACAAACCAGGGCGTCGCGCACTTCCGACGCTCACCCCTTTCACACCGGAGTCATCTGCGTCTGGAGTGAGTTTATAACGCGCATAGTTTGACTTTCCGCGCGTTTTCAATCCACCATCAACTGCTTTGAGAGGTTCCTCACCTTTTTTAACGCAAGAATCGCATCCTTTTTTCTTTTTTTTTTAATTCTTTGCGACGTCGCTCATGGACTTTACGCAGCTTTTGAAGACAGCCCGTGGAAGGACAAGCGCTCTGTGAGAGATTCATCCAAATCGAGGGTCTATTTTTGACTCAGAAGGAGAGAGAAAGAGAGAGAGAGAGAGAGAGAGAGAACCTCTACCTGACCGAAGCGGAATGGAACTCAAAGTTAAACCTACAGCCCCAAAGCGCGTGGGACGCTAAGAGGAGTTCAGGTCGATGTTTTTGGAGTTGTGCGTAAAAGAGCTGTACACTGGACAGGAAGTGGACTAATTATTATAACCCCCCCCCCCCCATTCCTCATTTCCATATCTAGCGTGAGTTGGCTGGACCGCAGCCAATCACCCGCCGAAGGGCAGCAAGAGTCGTAAAAGCATTATTCGTCCTCCATCATAATTACACTGACATGCGCAATCTGCACACGGGCATCAACACCAGCTACTCTGCGCTTATTTCACCGGCCCCTCTCCCTCGGAAGGGTCCCATTCGCTGCTCGTAGATGCTTCGGCGAAAGGCAGCGAAGAGTCGCAGAGAAACATGTCCCGCCGTAAACAAGCCAAGCCGCAGCACCTCCAGTCCGACGAGGAAGCGCCACAATCCGGACTCCTCCGCAGAAATGGTAGGCGAACCTGGGTTGGTGATGAGCTGGACCGAGCAAAAAGTAGTTTTTTATTTTCTTTCTTTTTTTCGCACTAGATGCATTTAAAGAACGCGTTTTATTGGAATATTTGACAAAAAAAACTGTGTCTGCAAACGTGAACAAAGATGGGTTGACGGTGAAGAGATTGAGGTTGCTGAAGTCTTCTGTCACTACCTGACTTTTTAGGTCTTTTAGGTATTTTAACAACATTTAGTTCCCACTGTTTGGTTTCCAACCTGTCTTAAGTTTGTGCTCAGGCCTGGACAGTTCGTTCTTCGTGTGTTTCCCAAAGCAGAAACAATATAAACAAAATCCAAATAACGCCACAGCCGCTGAGTGACGCCAACTAAAATTAGGCTTTTACAGTATTTTCTACTTCTAACAGTTTTGGGACTGGAGGGTTCAAACAGGGCCTGTTGCAGTGACTCTCCAGAAAACAACAAAGAAACTAAATTCAGAACGAATCCACAGATATGTGATATCTTTAAGCTTCTTACTGTGTGTGTCTCAAGGCCTCGACAATAATTCAGCTTTTAAAATTAAAAGTCATTTACCTTTTAAACCACATGGCAGTAGAAAGATGGGAAACTGTAATCATATTTTACATACTGAGAGTTTTGTTTTTATTCAGTTCCTTGTATCTCCTTATTGGGTGCAAATTATTTTATAATAATAATAAAAATAAATTCGATTAGGTGAAATGATCCTCTTTTATCATAGTTTTATCATGAGTGTATGAACTAATTATCAATAATTTCCTATATTATTTGTAACCAGATCTGACTCATTCAATCACGTTGCCAGCCCATGTTATGATACACCACAATCCTTACATCACTCTTAATATTTTAATATTTAATTAAATCATTTTATCTTCTCCTCGTGTAACTGCTGGATGTTATTCGAACCTTTTAATCAGCACTAATAACTGAAGGGATCGCAGCAGTCACAACGTTTTACCATATATCAACTACTGCATTGATGATACGTGTTTATCCAGAGTTTTTTCCATTCAATTTAGCCTGCCTTTTTCCTAATGTGGTGCGAAATCTACACATTTTTATCAGCATCTAACTGGGAATTTCTGAATTGGGTGAAATTAATCAAATTTAATATGAGTAGCTTGGTATCTGGATGGATGTTATTGACATTATTTTCTGCCATCTTCCTCTCAAAGGCCCTTGAAGATCAAGTATTTTAATGAATCGTCACCATCATGGCTCTCACAGTTTGCTCCTAACGGCGCTACCTATGCCACTTTCTTATTATTTGCGGCTGTGAAAAGGTGTCAAGTGTGAGAGGCCCTCCTCACTCGGGCCCTCCCACAGTCCTGCAGCCAGACGGGGGCTCCGCCACCCCGAGCTGGGCTTTGATTGAGCCTGCTGACTTAACCTTTGTCAGCCTCACCCCGCGAGGGGCAAGTGCTGCATGTCTGGATCATAATACAATTAGTACATGTGAACCATTGACCTGTGCAGCTCGGAGGTCAAACAGAGAGGCAGAGAGGCATTAACGCTGGGCTGAGAGCCTGTTTGCTTTTCAACTGCAGCTTGATGATTTTGTTTCTCTTCGCTTTGCCAAACCACACAGAAAGAAACGGACATAAATCTGTTTTCTGCTCCTATAACATTATGCATAGAGCGAATTACGAGGGTGATTTTCAAAATACATTTCTATCACTTTTATTATATTTGGACATATATTCAAAGCTTTAAATCAAAACGGATCTATTCTTTGTTTTCTCTGGAAATAAATCCTACAAAGCGCAGACAAAATCCTGAGTTAAAACAGTGAAGGGGTTTTTGCTCTTGTGTTTGCTGAACCGCCTTGGTGATCTTCAGACCACCCACTTGGTGAGCCAGCGACTCCTGATTATTTACTTCTGACAGGCCGTACTTTTCAAATAGATTTTACTCAGTCAACTCTAATTGCCCACTTCTCTTCAGAGCAGAAAAGTTTAATGTGCTTTTTTATTTTGTCAGTTAATGCAGATTACATTACACATTACACTGGATGTTTACACCAAGATCCGTCTGTGTTGGAGTAATTTTTAATATACCTACCATATACTTCTATGTTTAGCTTGACCACAGCTCCTTGTTTCAGGTGACAATTCCAGTGTAATGACTAGAACTGCAATCTCACACACACACACACACTCACTCACACTCACAGTTAGTGCATCATAAACACACATGAAAATTTAAACAGCTTTTTGGCCTTAAGAAGCTTAACACAAAGAACAGCGCGCACACACACACAAACACATTATTTCAGTGGATCCTTTGACAAGCAAATCTCATCAAAAATATTTGTTATTCTGCGAATTTGTGCAAGACTGCATCTTGAAATTTGAATATAATATTAATATCACTCCTCAGAGGCAGTTACTGGTGTTGGGAAGTCCGAGTGTATTGATTTTTGTAAAAAATCTTTCCATCTGGTATTGCTGTCCGTTTCCCAATGAGGCAAAGACTGAGCAGACGCACTGATACAGGGAGCCACAACTGAAATCACAAACCTTTTCACGAAGGTCACTTATCAGCTACCGTAGTGCGAGAGGACAAAGGGAAACTAAGATGTCAAAAGATTACTGTCAAACTGAAAAGATTTATGTGATAAGTAATGAGTCGAGTGCAGCAGTTTATACAGATATTATCAACGTAATAGTCCGATTAAATAAAAAAAAAAAGCGGGCTGAAAGAAAAATAGCAAAAGCAGTGACATAATTGTGTGGTTACACACGAACCTCAGCCATTTTCTGGCATTTATTTTTCCCCAAAGTAAGCCGGCCTTTGTATAACATATGAAAGTTAATCTGAGCTGTGAGTGAAGAAGAGGCTTGAGCTCAGTCAGTCAGTGTTGGGAGTTTATGATAAAAATAACAAATCAAATGATCTTTATCTGTCTGCTGTTGCTGATCTTGCTGTACCATGACTGAAAGCACAAAGGAAGTTCTACACTAAAGAAAATTGAAAGGAAAACCCAGAATGTGAGATGATGATTATAGGGTACTGCTATCTTTTTCAAAGTACTTGTACTCATTGAAAGCACAATCACAGGGTGAGAATCAGGTGTCAGGTTGCTTCACTTTATTTACACAAACCTTGTTCAGCAGGGATAAAATAAATGCAGAAATGTCGTAATTTCTTTTTGGAAAGCCGGAAAGCACAAATTTTATCCCAGAAAAATCAATGTACCATATAGAATTTCATTATCTGTCTGAATGCACAATTGAGAGTTCAGATAACTTTATTGAACCTAATTGATTTTTTTTCCGGAAGGATTATTAACATCTGAAAACAGGGAGTGTGTGTTAACAACATGTGTTGCTACTTCGAACTACTTCTGATGTTTGTCTGGAGCCGTTTGAATTACACGTTTTAAAGTGAAAACACAAAATGAAGTCACACAACTACAGTGGCGGACTTTAAAGTGGCAGAGGAAAAAAAATGTCATTAAATTCCTATGTAAATTTTAAAGAATGAAGTGACAATTAAGACTTTTTAAAGTGGTTAAACTAGAAACATAATCTATAACACTACCACAAATAAATCAAATAAATGTATTTGTCATATATATATATATATATATATATATATATATATATAAGAATTTACATTGAATCATTTTCTAAAAACATTGTAATTCAGCTTGCCTTGCTTGTTATCTTTTGGAAATTTGGGGAACTAACATGGTTTTGGGAGTCCTGTGTGTTTGCACAAAGCTTGTCCACACAACGTGGATTTGTAAAGATGGACACACTGATGGGTCTTGGGATTCTTCGATTGTCAATGTTGCACTCTTAATCTGTTTTTTTCCTGCTTTCAGGCATTGTGGGAGAGAGAGAGGAGAGCAACCGAGTGGAGAGTTCTCCCAGCAGCGAGGAAACACACATTTGTGACAAATGCTGTGCAGAGTTCTTCACTTGGGCGGAGCTGTGTGAACATCAGAAAGTTTGCAAAGAGGATCACTTGGTGTTGATCGTTAAGGACAATGATGGGATGCATGCTGTCGATGAGTCTCCTTTTGGACCCTCTCCAGCCCCCAGCATGGCGTCCAGTGACTTGTCCGCGGCAGACTCGGTAGACCGGGGCTTTGAGCTGGGAGAAACATTGGTGAATGACAACGACAGCCTGGACAATTTAGAGGAGGGGGTGGAGCCGGATGAAGCCATGGAGACTGAGCATCCCCCACAGGACAAATACACTGTAACTTCTAGCCCTCAGCCGTCCGATTCAGCTGAGTCCTTGTCGCCGCAGATGTCAGCAGCTGCCAGTTACAGCATGCCCAGTACAAATGTGACTCTGGAGATCCTTCACAGCACCAGGGTGGCTGTCGCCCAGTTCTCCCAGGGGATCAGTAGCAGCGGTACTGGATCGAGGGCAGCGTCGGCAGCCATCCCAGTGATTCTGGAGCATCTGCTGGCTTTGCAGCAACAACAGGTTCACCAGCTGCAGCTTATTGAGCAGATCTGCAGCCAGGTAGCTACCATGAATAGACAACCAACCCAAGCAGCGCTGAACCCAGTCTCCAGATCCATAACTCAAGCATCTAACCCTTTTCCTTGTCAAGGCATCATCCCTCCTCCCATCCTGGCGCAGTCTGGAACGATGCCTTCAACCATCAATGGGCAAGCTGCTGTTTCTTTATCATCTGTGCTAGAAAAGTCACAGAGTCTCCCCTCACAAACTCTATGCTCGCAGCCTACATTTAAAGATGTTATATGTACCTCAGCCTCCTCAGAAAATCCACCTTCATCTCTCTCCATCTGCAGCAGCAACATGGCAACATTATTGCCTCCTTACACAGGCTCACATACAACCAGCATTAGCTGTACTCAGACACTTAGCTCCTCTAGTCCTCTGTCCCTGGGGCAGAGCAGTCTCCTCAGCTCATCCTCCACCATGCCATTTCTACCTCAGAGCTCAACCAGCAGTGTCATCTTCCCCAATCCCCTCGCTAGCATCGCCGCCACAGCGAACGCACTCGACCCTCTTGCTGCCTTGATGAAGCACAGGAAAGGAAAACTGCCGAATGTGTCCCTGTTTGAAAACAAGCCCAGCCCAGAGGAGCCCTTCTTCAAGCATAAATGTAGGTTCTGTGCCAAAGTGTTTGGCAGCGACAGTGCTCTGCAGATCCACCTGCGCTCCCATACAGGAGAGCGGCCCTTCAAATGCAACATCTGTGGAAATCGCTTTTCTACAAAAGGGAACTTAAAGGTGCACTTCCAGAGGCATAAAGAGAAGTATCCTCAAGTGCAGATGAACCCTTACCCTGTGCCAGAATATCTAGACAACGTGCCAACAAGCTCTGGGATTCCCTACGGGATGTCTGTCCCCCCAGAAAAAACAGTTTCATCATGGTTGGAGAGCAAACCTGTTGTTGCACCTCTGCCAGCCTCGATGGGTCTTCCGTTTTCCTCCACTGTTTCCAGTATCGGGGGCTCAAATGACGCTGCCAGTGTAACACCATCCCTTAAATCTCCCTACCAGCCTGTGTCTGGTGAATGTTCATCTTTGTCACCTCACCAGAGAAGCAGTGAAGCTTGCTTCTCTCCCATTTCAGAGACTCCATCGTCTAACCGCGATACAGAAGCATCCAGTATTCTGACAACAGAGGTGATCCACTTGCCTCAAAACTGTACCCTAAGACTGAGAGCTAATCCAGTAACAGAACCAGCCAGCTCCACTACCCCATCTGCCACCACCGTACCTGAAGCATCTCCTCTCTCTCCGCCCCTCTCACACTCAGAAGAGCACTCTACCCTGGATGCAATGCAAACTTCTGAAACCTCAAAGCTTCAGCAGCTTGTGGAGAATATTGACAAAAAGATTACAGACCCCAACCAGTGCGCCCTCTGTCACCGCGTCCTCAGCTGTCAGAGCGCTCTGAAGATGCACTACCGCATTCACACCGGCGAGAGGCCCTTTAAATGTAAAGTATGTGGCAGGGCTTTTACCACCAAAGGCAACCTGAAGACACACATTGGTGTTCACAGAGAAAACCCCCCGGTTCATGTGCAGCACTCATGCCCCCTATGCCACAAGAAGTTCACCAATGCAGTCGTTCTTCAGCAGCATATCCGTATGCACATGGTTGGGCAGATTCCAGACTCGACGCCGTTGGACAGGCTGCAGGAAATGGAGGGCGATGTCTCTGAGAAGAACTTCGACAGTCCCAGCAGCAATGAAAATGACTTCATTGATGATATTTCCATGGACGATGACAATGTGGAGGAGAGAGAAGATGCAGAAAACTTGGAGGAAGATGCGAGTCCAGCTAAACCCTTGAGTTCTGTTTGTAATTCACCTCCCAAGTTTTCTCCTGTTGTTTCCAGTATAGCAGCTCTGGAGAACCAAATGAGGCTGATAGACTCTACAGTAAGCCTAAACCACCCCTTTGGAATAAAGTCTCTGACAAATGGTTTTAATGACAGTAGCCACTTTAACATTAAATGCTCTTTATCGGGGAAAAGGGTGGAGAATTTCAGTTCAAACAGCCCAAATGTCTCTGAATCCTCCAGTTCACCTCCGATATCAGCGTCTCCTTTTCAAAGCAGCTCAGACGGCGTGACGATCAAATCACCTGCGGCGAACAACAGGCCAGAGTCTCAAGAGAATCTGGCTGCCTGTGTGAAGAGAGAACAACCTGAGTCTCCGACCTCGGCATCAGCAGCATCCCAAGAGCTGAGAGGAATACAGCCCGGCAAATTATGCGTGAAAGAAGAGACTCCTTACAGTTCATTGTTCCAACTTAGAGGTAAATTTGAAATGTTCATTTAGTGAAAGAGTTCCCAGTGGTGTTCGGTTAAGGTCCATCGGCTGAGCAGTGTTTCGGTTTTCTTCATATCTGCATTGATTTGTCAGCTGCAGGTCAAGGCATTTCCAGCCTGGCTCCCGGCGCATCATCAGGATTGGTCAAGACTGAGGTGAACGGTCACAGCCAACCACACAATCAAACCGAGGGGCCGCAACCAACATTCAGCATCCACATCCCTCCAGCTTATCCGTCTGTCGCCAGCCCAGGAATAACCTCCCTGCTCAGCTCTGCACCCCCTCGCCGAACACCCAAACAGCACAACTGCAATGTCTGTGGAAAGAACTTCTCGTCGGCCAGCGCCCTTCAGATCCACGAGCGCACTCACACTGGCGAGAAACCCTTCGTCTGCTCCATCTGTGGCAGAGCATTCACAACTAAAGGCAACCTGAAGGTAAATGAAGTGTGTTTATCGGTAGTGGAGGCCAAAAGCTGATATTTGATGGTAGACACCTGCTGTTTGGTGCGATCAGATACTGTTGAGTGATTATGGAGGGTCCGTCATGACTGTAGCTAACCTGAAAAGTTAATAATTAAAGCATTTTAAAATAGTGTTCCGACTACAAGTGTTGTACAGCAGGCAACACCTCAGAAGGCTTTCACCGCAAAACAGTGCTAAACATGGCAGTTCCATAATGTGAAAGAAAGTAAAGTTAATTATTAAACCGGCTGTTGAAAAAAACACTCCCTGTGCACCTTTCAAAATAAAAGTTCCCACCAAATCCGCACTGTATTCCATAGGAATTTACACACAGTCTTCGCAGGCCTGTCATGATTCACTGGAAAATTAAGTAGACAACAGCAAAACATCATGCAAAAAGTCAAGCTTATGTCCGATATAATTTATGAAAATTCTGAAAAGCATCAACTATAATCAGCTTATAATGGACCAGTTAGTCATTTTTTTTGCAAATACGGTACCATCAATTAATTTGCATTATTGCTTAAAAACAGACTCAAAAGATTAATCATTCATTAAAATATTTCAGTGCCAAAAATCCCTTCTCGCTGAACTCATGAGCTTGGAAACAGGAAATGTCTCCGAATGCATCAGCAACTCTTGATGCTGAACCTGTTTGTTTTTGGGCAGCATCCAACAAATGTCACATGTTCTCACATGGTGTCTCTCCATCCCTCGCAGGTTCATATGGGAACTCACATGTGGAACAACGCACCCGCCAGGAGAGGCCGGCGGCTATCGGTGGAAAACCCCATGGCCCTGCTGGGTGGCGAGGCCGTGAAGTTCGGAGAGATGTTTCAGAAAGACCTGGCAGCTCGAGCAATGAATGTAGACCCAGGATTTTGGAACCGATACGCAACAGCTATCACCAACAGCCTGGCAATGAAGAACAATGAGATCTCAGTGATTCAGAACAGAGGCATCTCTCCTCTTCAGCCCATGACTGCAGGCATGGACAGAGTGAACTCTGCTGGAAGTCCGATAACCAGTCTGACCAAGAACGGCATGGACCTGGGAAATAATAGGCATTTTTCTATGCTGATTGATGACAGTAAAGAAATAGGAATCAACTGAATAAATGGTGATGATATCCTTATGCAAGCAATTACGGACATCAAAATATTTGTAAAACAAATTGTTCGTTCTTATATATATTATATATATATAGAGAGAGACTTAAAGATTGAACTTTTTTATTAATTGAGAGATAAAAGTAGGGTATTCACTTTTTGCTATTTTACTTTACAGTCATTGGTGAATGTTTTTTTTCTTCTCTACGGTAAATAAACTTGTTCCTGAGAATTCCTGTGGTGCTTAGATGTATGGTTGTTCTGAAGAAGGGAACCCACACCTATTCAAATCAATAGTGCAGGCCTCTCTCTCGCTCTCTCTCTCTCTCTCTCTTTTCACCCCCCCCCGATAGCTGCTCAATGCTGCTACTTTGTGCAAAGCACAAAATATGCTCATAAATACCCACAATTACAAACCACAATGATCTGTTGTCAATGTTATGGTGAAGAATTGTCATTCTGTTGGACAGAATTAAAAACTAGAGCAAGCAGTCTGGATGTTTAATGCCCTACCTTGCCCTGTTTAAACAGAGTTAATTTGTGACACATTCCTTCATTTAAATTACACTGGAGACAAGAGTTCAACGGGGAGAGAGCTCCCACTCGAATTTAAAACCATTTAGCATGACATAAAAGCATTTAGCTTTGCATATGTGACGTTTGCTTGTCTCATAGACCCCATGCAGTGTCCTAGCAAGCATCTTAACCAGATCTTTCAGAAAAGCTTTTCTATGTAGCCGAATGCAAACACATCAAAAGCATTCTTCCACATGTTCCTGCATTCTTGTTTATCTTGGTATGTCTGCAGTTTGGAACCCATCTGGAGATGCAGCATTGTCAACCTCACTATTACTGGACAGTTTTGTTAGTTTTTTTTTTCACTGTCAATCCACATGCCAGAAAATAAAATGTTCAATGAAGATAATGACATAAATGGAATTAGTTTAGGGCAAGTGTTTTTCTTTAAATTACTTTTGACATTGTTACTGCAGTTAATGGCTAAGACTAGGACAAGATTAATTCCATCAATGGAAAGCAAAAGTCAGGTCCGTTTTCTACTGAAAAAAATCTCAAAATCAAATTTTTTTTTTTTCAAAATCAGACCTCAAAGAGATCTCTGAGATGCACGAACAAAGGATAAACAAATAAAATTGATCAAACCCTTACTATGAATGACACTTATTTATTTATTTATTTATTTATAAATGACTAAATGAACTAAAAGGTTGGATAGTATTGACATACATCCTGACCAATCCAGTTGAAATCTTTCAACTTGCTGCTTTAGTGAAAAGGACATTTCGTCCAGAAGGTAGTCATCCTTTGAAATTTCAATAACTAAAAAAATGGGTTTCTAACTTTAATTTGGGCTACGCAATGTCTAGTTCAGAACGGTCCCATGTTATCTTTGTTGACAGTGAACGTCACTTATCACTTGTGATGCCGTCCTGGCCCCTCGAAACCTTGGATTAAAATAAATGTTTAATCAAAAAGTAATGTTATTGCGCAGTAAAGGGAGATGTATGAAATTAAAAGTATATAATCAGTGGTTAACAGGAGGAATTTCAGGATTTTTAGTCACAGAGATCACATGCCAGTAATTTTTTTGAGAGGTTGTTTACAGTCCGGTCAGACTTGAATGCAGCATTAATCCTTCACGTCTTAACGTGTGACGTCACAATGTGTACTGCCCAGCCAAGATGGCTGACAGCATCCCGTTGGATCCTATGCGGAAGAACTCGAGGAGAATCCCATATTACAACTCCGCTAAACATTCAAGGTATGGGCGACACGTTTAGCTGTTTCTGCTGTCAAATAAAAAAGAAAGAGTCACGTGATTAGAAATAATGTTACCTTCCGTTTCCTCGTTTGTTTCAGGGGTGTGTTCACACTGGGTCATAGCTGTTAGCTTGTGATGCTAGCATTGCTGTTGACAGCCCCTTCCATCGCTCTGACAGCTGGGTACTTGGCTGTGTTTCCATCGCGTTTAAGGCTAAAAGTCCGTCTACCATTCAATTTAACAGATTATAACCCTTCAGTAGTCGTTAGCAAACTTAACATGCAGATATCTGTGGGCTGTGTTCTTCTTTCCCCGCCAGCAAGCAAATTTAAAGTCACATGACAGTTAAGTTAATGAGTGTTTTTCCAAGTACGTCACATGCCTTAAAAACTTTTATTGTCCTTCAACGAGTTGTTCATTTTTTCAGACTGGAGGAAGATGAGCTAATAAAGCCGTCAGGGTGAGGAATGGACAGGAAGTGAAGTAGGCACAATACCAGGTACATTTAGCACAAGTAAGAGGTTGATGCTGTTACTGTTTCAGTGTGTTTCCCACCTCAAAAGTATCCAACAGAATTGGTTCCTCTCGACTTCCACTGCCTCCTCTTTATCTGCCTTACTTATCCGCTGAAATCATATGGAGGAACGCTAACCTTCGACAGTTACCCAATCACAAGGTCAGGTGTTCCTTATTTGTAGACTAGAAATGGATAATAGAATGAGCCAAATTGCCAGGTGATATCCAGTATTTTGACCCTGGATGTGTTAGGAGTGATTTAGATTATAGTTGAGAAGGCATATTTGTAGTCTTTTTGTTTTTTTTCAATAAAATGGGCATTGTTTTGCAACTCCTCTGTGTGTGTTGTACTGTATGAGTGTGTGTTATTTTACCTTGTTTGTGATGTTTATAACTCAGATGCTTTTTGAAATTGAACTGAAATATTCCAGGCAATAAAAGTATTAGTTAATCTAATCAAGGAAAGATTACTTTAATCTAATATTTTGCATTTTTGAGGAGCACTCTTGAATCAGGGAATGCATTCCAAAGTTAGACGGCGTTGATGGCAAGTAGCTTAGGATAGGATTCTTAACACAATGCATGAGTCACAGTATGATTTTATCGAAACAAATGCCAAAAATATTAAAATACAGTAAATGAAAATAGGGCAGCACGGTGGTGCGGTGGTCCTCACTGTCGCCTCACAGCACAAAGGTTGCGCGTTTAAGCCCCAGCTGGAGCACATGGTCTTTCTGTGTGAGTCTGCATGTTCTCCCTGTGCCTGTGTGGGTTCTCTCTGGGACTCCAGCTTCCTCCCACAGTCCAAAGACATCAAGAGGGGACCAGGTTAATCCAGACTCTAAACTGACCGTAGGCGTGGCTGGGAGAGCCAATGGTTGTCCGTCTATATGTGTTGGCCCTGCGGTGGACTGGTGACCCGTCCAGGGTGAACCACGCCTCTTGCTTGAAGGCCGCTGGGATAGGCTCCACCCCTCTGTGACCCTTAACAGGATAAGCGATAGAAGATGGATGGATGGATAAATGAAAATACAATTTGCTCCGTCCCACCTTGGTAGTCTAATCATATGTACGTCACGTTGTCAGCAACTTAACGGACAAATTGCATTTGAGTTGAATGCTGTTGTGAACTGTTACTGTACACCCTTATGGCGGCTGCCATAACGTGACATTGAAAAATGAAGTAAATATAAGCTTTTGTGTCGCTCACTAAGAACTAGCATGTAGCTTCTGTAACATACACTGGTGATCAGCTTTGATACAATATCAATATGGACTTGAGGATTGATATACTATAATGGGAAAAAACATTTTTTTTTGCATAGTTCTATTAAACATGTTAGTCTCCATTCTGAATCATTCTGGCCTTTTAAACACTATCACGGTACTCTGTCATTTTTTTCATGTGTCTTATTCGACTCTTATCATGTCCCAGATACTCTCTAGAAGATGAAGCCTCGAACCTGGATGAGATGCCTCTGATGATGTCGGAGGAAGGCTTTGAGAATGATGAGAGCGACTACCAGACACTACCCCGAGCCAGAGTCAATCAGAGACGAAGAGGCCTCGGCTGGTTCCTCCTCGGAGGGTGGAAAGTCCTCTGTGGGAGGTATTCAAAGACCCTGGCTCTCTTGTCATTCATAGGGTTTCTATTGTGTTGAAATGCTATGTTAGTCAACAGCATCGAAATACCTGAAACTTACTTTTACTCGGCCAATGTCAGCTTGGGATTTTGGGTACTGATCCCAGGTCAACCCAGTCGCTTTACATCATGACATCACCTTCTTTCTGTCTGAAGACAGCATTTTTGTCATGAGAAGTGAAGGCTTCGGTGTCGGTTAATCTCAGGTGAAATGGTCACTGCAAAGATGATGGTCAGCCAAATGCAGCATGTGTTCACTTGTGGGGAACAACTAAGCTAGCCAGAATTTCAGCTAGTCCCTTTCCCCCAAAGGTTTTCTGTGCAAGCTCTGCAAAATATTGTCCATTATTTGTTGACACAATGTGGAAATTGCCCATGCAAACAGATTTGTTTTAATCCTAACACCAAGCTTTTTCTGTAACTATATTCCAACTCAACTCCGCTCTTTTCCTGCAACTCTCGTACTGTGTTAACATCCTACAAAAGCGTACCTCTTGTGAGATTTCAGAGTGAGACCTCAGTTACTGACTTCAGTTACGGACACATGTCCATCTCATGTGTTTTCAGATACTGAAAATAACTGTCAGCATGCTAGTGGCAAAAACAGGCTTACTCAACTCACATATAATGACAAAAATGACCTCGTATGCCGATTGCAATAGTTTTGTGGTCGCCATTCAGTGTTTTTGCTCAAAGTTGAAAAGAGCAGCTTAATTTGGTCCCTATCCATCATTTCAACGCAAACACGCATGAGACGGTGCCAAGTTTGAGAAATACCAGAATTATCCTTTAAGGTACTTTTCAGGTCGGAACCTTCTGTGAGCGTGAAAACGCAAGCAGGGTATACAGAGAAACTAAAGCTCAGCAAAGTCCAACAATGTTTGCTCCATCAGTCATTTTCAGAAATACTACAAATGTGTCATGCAATCTTCTACTGGCTTACCTGACACACACTGCACTTTCAGTTGACCTTCTATTATCGCATAACTAGTTTGTGCCATTCTGTAAATGTATGTGTTGTGCATATTGTCGTGCTTGTGATGATCCGTCTGGATTTCAATCGCACTGGTAGTTGTGCATGAAGTGTGAAGAGAGGATAAGGGCATGTTTTTGGTCGAGTTCCTCGATGTGCATCATCAGTCCAAAAAGATTTTCAGGTTAAACAGAACGGGATGGTTTATCCAGCTAATTATTAATTTGACTGCTTTTGCCCCCCAAAGATTCTCCTTCCTGGCTGAAGAGGATGTTTTGTTTTTGTTAAAACCAAAACATTTAATGCTATTATTTTGTATTTATGTATGCGAGCAAATAATCACGCACTGTGGAATGTTAAAGAATATTAGATATTCAGTGTTGTTAGTGGGGCATCTCCAGTTAAGGCAGCATATTGATTCCCCCCTCCTCCTCCCCCCACTAATGAACAAATCGGATTTTTCACAGCTGACCAGTTTGATGCTTTCCAGTAATTTTATGTGTGCTTTGTGTGGGATTATAAAACACAAATAATTCACACTGAATAAGCCCCGACTGTTCAAATGCCATATTATTTAAATAGCATTCATTTGCTCAAATAATCTCTATTATGAATCTGGACTCAGAGTGCACAGAGGCAGAGAACATCAAGGCCAATGCAAACAAGACTTTTTACGAAAGTTGATTTATTTAGTTTTATGTTTTGCCAACTTGCTTAAAAAGTGGAAAAGCCAAGTCGATCAGCATGACGGTATACACACTGACACTCCCCCTTCTATCCCCCACAGGTGCCAGTTTAGGATATGCTCACATCAAACTGCTCTGATAGTGATTTTCCCTCACACAAAACACCATGTTTGCATTTCATGGAGATATTCTAGATAAGCCCCAATGTCGTGATTATCAGGCTGATGGAAAGTCAAATACTTTTTTTAAAGGTAAATGTCAATTTACGATCATCTCCCCCCTCAAATATCCTCTCAAAACTTGGTAATAATAAAAAAACAATTGCATGTTCGGAGCGGTCTACTAAAGCAAGCAAGCAAGGCCAAATATGTATTCAGTTCTAGTCTGTATTTGCCTTTTTGTACTTCCAAAGTTCCATCTCTGAAAGTGTCAGAATGGGCGTACGAGTGAGGAATTACGCTCTTGGAAGGATAAAAACCCCAAGCAGAAGGAAAACAAATGTTTCTTTGTCACATTTTGTCAAAAGAAGTTTTGATCTAATCAAGACAGACAAGACATGTGATCAATAAATAACATGAGGTCTGTATGTAGGGTGCAGCACAGCACATCATTTTGTTGAAAGAAAAGACATTTCTTGTATTGTGCAGATTTTTCGAATAAGCTACCCTAAACCCAAATGAAAACCAGTATATACATAAGAATATCAATTTTTTTATTGATAGTTAGTAAAAAGAAAAAAAAGGACTTTCATCTTGAAAGTACTATCAATTAAAATGTGATTTATTGCTTGAATCCCTTCATTTGTCTGCTGTATTTCGAAAGTTCATAAGCCCCAGCCACCGTCTAGGCTTGGACATCAAGAGTCCAGGCAACGAAACCCAACGCAGCTGTAAATTTGGTGATGTTGTGCTTTCACCCTGGATAAGTTCAGCGTTTCCCTGCCTCAGCTGCTGCGATTGCCTGGCCCACATATGTTGGAGGAAGAAGGAGCTCAAGGCCAGGACGGTGTGGCTTGGCTGCCCAGAGAAATGTGAAGAGAAGTACCCCAAAAACTCCATCAAAAACCAGAAGTACAACATCTTCACCTTTGTGCCCGGGGTAAGTTGGCTGCCTGAGAGAAGCACTGAGCTTTTTTTTTTTTGTCAGCTTTTCGTCACCCATCTCCCTGCATTTAACCTAATGCACACTTTCAAGGAATCCAGCAACTTTTGGGAAATCCTCCTCACAGGCAGACAAGATAGATATCCTCTTCTCTGTGTGTGCAGTAACCTGAAAATCCACCGTCACTGCCAGTTTGCTTAGTACAATAAATTGATGAATGGATCTATGTAGTTCAAAAAACTTTGATTAGATAAAACTAGATCCTGCAGTGCATACACACACACACACACAAAATGGTTCAGTTCCTCTTGCACTTCTTAGAATGATGAATCAATCTCACTATTGAGTTGCATATTCCAGCACTTTGTACATCGAGTTCGTAAATTTTGACAGATTAGTTGTGTATACATTTGAGTTTCATTCTCCAGATCTGTTCTAATTGTGTATTGTTCTATCATTAAGTAAAGGGTTTACACTGTAGGGGACATAAGAGATCAATCAGGGTTACTTATTAAAAAGCAGATGGTTCTATAATTAAGAGGGTCGCCTATTTCCCAAGCCATAAAATGTCAACTGTCGATCGGAGACGTTGATATTCCCATTGATGAAGAGCAAAACTGTTCTGTTTTTCTCCCTCCACTTTGAATTATTAAATACACACAAATTGAGTTTAGCAGTGTGCTTTTTCCCTAAAGGTCAGGGGGTTCATTAACTGAAGAGCATCATCCATTGATCCCATTGTCTCTGATAATCTGTGACTAGATACTAGACCCTCATTATTGCAAACATTATTCAAAATTTGACCTTAGATTAATAGAATACTAAGAGCTCCCTGATGATGGATAGCCCATTAGCAAGAGCTGTCAGAGTTCCAGGTAGAGGTGTGGTGGGTGAGTGTCACCCGAAACAGTATCCACCGATTCAAACTCATCCAGATTTGGGTGAGTTCTCACCTCTTCATTTAAAAACATAATTTATGCTGCAAAGCACAGGAACCATCATTGAGCCGGGCTCCCCTGCCTCATGAAATCAGAACTCCTTGTGCCATTTGAAACTTAGGCTCCCCAAGTGCCACTGTCCATTAGGTTTAATGTAAAGATCAGAGCAGGTGGAAAGGAATGGTATCCCCCATCCTGCCTGCTTTGTTAGTGATGCATCCTCTTTGTCGTCCGTGACAGCTGTTGACATCTTTGATGCAGACATGATCACTCTCCTCACATGTCCTCTGTCCCCTCTCAGGTTCTCTACCAGCAGTTCAAGTTCTTCCTCAATCTCTACTTTCTGGTGGTGGCCTGTTCCCAGTTCGTGCCATCACTGAAAATCGGGTATTTGTATACGTACTGGGCACCACTGGTAAATGCACTTCACGTCTTACTGTGTCTGAACTGTATGGGAAATACTCTGGTCCTCTTAAAGGATGTTCGTCCTTGATTATAACGAGGGTGACAGTATAGATGTTTGTAACTGGTTTGGTTTGTGCCAAACCATCTGCGTTGTCTTCAGCAAACCACTTGAAGTAGAAAAGAAACAGGATTGTGGAATTATTTAGCTTCTTGTATCATGATTTATTCCCATTTCAAACTGGCAGGCAGACATAGGGATTGATTGGTGGGTGAGTGTTTTGAACATAGGCCGGTAAATACTGGCCTGTAGATTTGTTTGGCTGATGAATCGGTTGGGTTTCAAAGTTATATTATATTCTGGTATATTACTATAAATGTATTATATATTGATAATGGTTTGTAAATGATCACCATGTGATTCATCTGTTTTTGAAATGCCCAGGGCTTTGTTTTAGCCGTTACGATGGTGCGAGAGGCCGTGGATGAAGTGCGACGCTACCAACGGGACAAAGAGATGAACTCTCAGCTGTACAGCAAGCTCACAGTGCGGGGTCGGTGACTGAAATCTATCCTCCTGAGCCTGTTAACTGTTTGCTGACATTATGATAACAGATACTCCAGTGTATGGTCAAGCTCTCCTCAAGCAATTAAGAGACGCCACTCCTCTGGATCTACACTTGTAACAGAAGTCATTCTTCTTGCTCTGATTGGATTGATTTTCCCTTTAAGTCTGTATGATCTAAGATCTGTGTTGGATGTGTGGTGAATCCCCTGTGAGATATCGATGGCCCACAACTGAGGAAAGGTTGTAGAGGACATTGAGGCAATGAATGGAGAGCAACTCTATGTGCCATGTTTTTGCTGACACTTTGAGCAGAGATGAAAACCGAAAGGCGTTCGGTTATCATGCTGTAGGGAGTCAGAAAGAGGAAGATGAGAGAAAAATTGAATTGTGGTCAACATCATATTCCAAGGCTAGAAATCAATACACTCATTTTATTTCATGCCAACTGAAACATTTCCAGCACATCTTAAAACTGCATTATCAAATTTCAATGTAGAGTTGCTTTCTGTGACCATTATTTTCCTTTTTCTAGATGTAACCTTTTTTTCCCCCCTCAGGTAAAATTCAGGTGAAGAGTTCAGACATACAAGTTGGAGACCTGATAATCGTTGAGAAGGTAAAGCGCCATCCCTGGAAGTGTTTCAATTATTTGGAATGGAAGGATTTTGAAAGGTTCACCATGAAATCTGCCTGCTGCTGGAGAGTTAAATCCTGTTACTCAGACCAGCTTTTAAAACAATGTTTCTTCTTCGCCCTCTGGTCGAGGTTTTGACATTGTTTAATTATTCAGGAAGATTCAGCTGACTCTTTCAATAGTGCTAAATGATATGCCACCATTTGCGCTTTTCTGTCTTTTTTTTTTCTGTAGAACCAGAGGATTCCTGCAGACATGATTTTCCTGAGAACGTCAGAGAAAAACGGTGAGCAGGCAAATCATTGGAGTCACATTATTATCAACGGCTTTGTTTACGTGGACGAGAATATTCTGATACTAATCCTGTTATGACAGTACTCTGAAGCAGACACCAGGTAAACAGCATTTTCTAACTTCTGGAGCCTCAATAAGGTCATGTGGTGAACAGTGTCAGTCGCGTAATTGAAGTGTGTTGTGAACACTGTCATCGCACTAAGAAGTCCTGTTCTGTTTTTGCAACATCTATGAAAGTCAAAGTGCTTTATGATTCAGGCTTCAGCTTCTGGCTTTGTCTGGAAGCAGAGTTTTCTGCATTTTGAGCAAGAGGATACTCACGTTTCACGGTTTCTGGTCAAAGTCTGGAAGGAAACAGCGATGTGGCGTCGGTGAACATCTTCAGTTATCTGTCAGACTCTGGCATCGACACAGGACCATGAATGAAAAATTCAGTGTGAAAACCTTAATCAAAACATCAGGATAAGGTTAATAGTTTGATTATTGCAGCCAGCGCCCAGCAGCTAGATTCTCCCCAGATTGACGTATGCTTTAAAATTGATTGATAGTACAACAACAACAACAACAAAAAATCCAAAAGAAAAGACAAAAATAACAAACAGACCAAATACTATCCAGTTGAACTTTGTGAACTTCCTAAGCTTTGTGTGGCACCTTAATGAACTGTGCAATTTGGGTGAGGAATGTGACTTTACCTCCTGCCTCCAGTCCTTTGACATCATCCTTTGAAAGTAGCCTGTGATTTATATGATTTATGTCACATTGTTGGAGTGACTGATGGTGCAAATTCCACTTAATCAATGAACTGCTTCCGATCCTTGCTCTGTTCTGAGGGGCATCCGAAGGAAATGTTCAGAGGACATTATATCCATCAATCTTTGATGTGCCAATATGCTTTTCATGAAGTTGTTGATGTCTTTATGTCTGCAACGCACACATACATAAAAACATCTTTCACACAGACACACAGTCTCATACACTTCGTCTGTTACACACACACACACACATCTCGGTGATGCAACGTGAGGAGCACAACTGTCATTACAACAGAAGGAAAGCATGAATCATTCTCCTTGTGTTAATGTTTTCCATCATACGTAACCCTCCAG
Organism: Aulostomus chinensis; assembly: GCF_037954235.1. Lineage (NCBI taxonomy): Eukaryota > Metazoa > Chordata > Actinopteri > Syngnathiformes > Aulostomidae > Aulostomus > Aulostomus chinensis. Next base: position 4,684,019 of record NC_141341.1, on the reverse strand, counting down.
GGATGGTTTATAGCTGCCCTTTACCCTCTCTGTCAAATACTTGTTCTCATCCATCAGTTTCATATGTAATATTAGCTCAGATCAATACAGGTCATGGCTGCTCAATGTTTATTGGGCTTTGTGTTGTCCACAACAGTCACAGATGGTTTGAGTTGCGCTACTGGGTCTGTATTAATGTGCTGTATTGTCATGCCGGTTTATTACAGTTTCATGAAATTTATTGTGTGACAGTTAAACGTGACGCCATATATGAAACCTCTTCAGCCAAAAGGCTTCAAAACAGACTTGTGTTTGTTGGCTGAAGTGGTCAGGCTACTAAGATTTCCAGATATGCCAGTATTTGTTTTGTAATACTCAGCTCACTTCTGTTCAATACTAGGTCAATAATCCAAAAAAGCAGTTTTGTTCTGGGCAAGATAAAGACAACAGTGGTGGAAAAAAAAGATATGATACACAAGCAAATTCACTGTGTTGGGGTGTAGCAGGTTGAAGTAAAAAAAAAAAGTCAGCTCAGCAGTTTTTAATCAAAGTTTACTGTGTTGGTGCTGAGCAGTTAATGTAAAAAGCCACTATGGCACATCAAGATGCAGCCATGTGATGTTATGGGCCAGTAGATGAACAAAGAGACAGCGTTGATCTTGGCGCTACATTGAGAACTTTTGTAAAGTAGACGCTCATGATGGGGAACATGTCATGGAAAATTTTGTGACACATCAGGTGGTATTTACTTGTTTTAATTCATCTCCATGGATCTTCCAGGAATATTTTCATTTATTCATTAATCGCGTCATTAAGTTGTTACTCTGCCTCAGACACTGGCTCAAATGCAGAATTGGTACATTGTAATTTTTTTATTTATTTTTTTGCCATAACTGCTACATCTCAGTTAGCTCCTGTGTTACATCGATAAAAATAAATTCTTCTTCGCCAAATGGATCGAAATTGAATTGTAGTTGGACAGAGCCAGCAAATTATCGGCAAAATAGCAATATTCTGCATCGGATAAAACCCCCAACAAGGCTGCTATTTGGAGAGGGGGCTACCAAAGGTCTATGGCTTCATTTTCTGGCTCCATTTGTTCCTAGGCAAGTATCAGAATCAGTTTGGGAATGAATAAATGAGGTGGGTCTGAAGATCTGACCTTGGGACAGTCGTAATTCTTTGTCAGTGCAGGACAAAATGAAGGTCCAATCCATGTAACGTTTCTGCTTCTAAATTTCCAGGAGCATGTTTCATCAGAACAGATCAGCTGGACGGAGAAACAGACTGGAAACTGAAAGTTGCTGTCGGTTGCACTCAACGACTTCCAGCAGTGGGGGTACGGATACATTACAACTTTCTTCTGGTTCTGATAACAGACTGCTGTGAATAAGTGATATCCCTAAAAGCATCGGTCATCAAATGAAGTTGTCAGTGTGCTCGGATGGAAACTTAATCACGGCTGAGGCAGCAGGAACAATCCAGACCTGACAACAGCTTCACGTGTTTCTCCTCACTTAAGAACTGAAGATTTAGGTTGAAGTGGTGTTGTTGTTGTTGTTGTTGTTGTTTTTCTTGCATGTGACAGTTTCTCCCTGAAGTGACGTGTTGTGTGGGAGGAGTCTAAATCAAACAGTTCGACCATGCTGTATGATCTTCACTTTTAAACCTATTACATGAGACAGCACTTTCATCTCTTCGGATCTTAATAGTAACTCCTCAAGGGTCTCTGCACCAAATTCACTCACTAACTCTATTTATGTTGTTGTAACTATTTGGGAGCGTTGTAACATCAGACTTCGGTGTCATTATCCCAGTGTTGCTATTTGATTGTATGTACATCTGCCATGTTGCTGTCCATGCACGAGTCTACAGACGCTCTCTGGCTTCACCTGTGTAACATAAAGGCGCAATGCGATTCTCTGTTGGGGCTCAGTAAAATAATCTTGCCTTTCTTCTCTTTTAACTGCTCTGCCGACGTTCTCACCAGGAGAACACTATCTGAGTGTGACAGAGGGTTGCCTGGCCACTGCCTCCCTGCCTGAATAATTTAATATTTACAATCAATTTTGTTCCACTGTAGGGGGGAGCTGCCGTTAGGTGCTTGACAGGCTATGTGCTAAGGTCTCACTCTTTGGGATAGAAACGTTCCTCTTTCAATGGGTTAATGTACTTTGGTTTGTTGTTTGTTTGATTTTGATCAAAATAATTTTCCAGAGTAGGGCTCGCAATACCAATATCTATCAATCATATGTCGCATATCAATACTTAAGAAATCTGACATGGTATTTGTTTGATTTTAGACGGCGAAATTTTGTTCTAAACAAAAATAACTTTACAAAATTATATCACATTATATGTATATTATGTATATCAATTATATTGCCCTGTTAAGATTGTATATTTAAATGAGGATACCGGGTTTATAAAAAGATTGTGTATAGATATAGCTTGTCTTTATAAAAAAAAAAAACTTTTGATTTAAATTTGGTGTACCTCAAATTGAATTTATTTTTCTGATTTCCAAGATAAGGGCTTAACTTTCATTCTTAGCTTCATTAGTATATTTCCATTATTTACTTATTTTAGTATATATTTCTGTATATATTTCTATACAATTAAACAGTATAGAACAAGGCTGCTTTTGAGGTGTTGTATGCATTAGTGGAGGATGACTAAAGACTCCATCTCTGCTCCTCCTCCTCATCTCAGGACCTCTTCTCTGTCAGCGCCTACGTCTACGCCCAGAAGCCTCAGCTGGACATCCACAGTTTCGAGGGAAACTTTACGAGGGTACAGTAGCTCATTGACATGTTTATTGATATTTCTGTAGAAACTGGATGGGCACAGAGGATGTGTATCACTGCAACGTGTTGACAAGTGGCAACAATGAGGGCTTGTGTGTCCATCTGGGCCTGTTGTTATGTCCAGCAGGCAAGCGTCTTACATCACAGGCAGGTCCTTCTAGCTTTAGCTCCATCTATCCTGTCTCGCTTGTTGCTCAGTGATTTTTTTTTTCTCTTTTTTTTTTTATTAATAGCAGATTAGCGCAGCCCCCACAGAGAGCAGAGCTGCATTACAAAGGGAGGCTTTGTGGCCCGTCTTCACTCTTGGCCACACACCAGGCTTAGTGAGCGAGCACTTCCTCCACTCATTCATCCTCTGCGGCCTTCCTTTGCATAGCGTGTGCTTTTAGTCCGGGCAGGATGGGAAAAAAAATGGGTTCCCACAGACTTGCAGCAAATGAACTTACCTATTTATGAGGGTTCCTCTTTTTTTCCCTCTTTTTTTCCGCCTTGAGATGGATATGGTAGCTTTCTCTCTGTGGTCTTTATTGAGACGAGTATGATGCCAATGTCAGAGGGGTCAAGCACTCTGCAAGCCGCCATTTATTTTTCATGCACCTCTTCTCGTGTTTGAGTGGATTGACAGGATGTGGGTGCTTAGGTATCATAATTATCATATCAGGCAGGCAATTTGAGCTGAAACTGGAGCCTTGACTCCTTGGCTCCTGACTCAAGCCATTTTCAGCATTTTGTCTTTATTTAAGAGAGCTGGGAAAAAAGGAGGGTGAAACAAGAGCCTCTCAAGGGGCTTATTTATCTCAGAAATCTCATCGATGTGCTCTGGCTATACTGTTTTTTAAAAGGAGCCCCTATCGCCGTGCCAAATCTAGTGACTGTATTGATAAAAGAGCTACTGTATTGCTACAGTCTGCACAACTGTGGCAGGTGCTTGTGAAAATTAATGGCACGGCACAGCACAGCCTGGCTTTTCAGCTCAGATGCTCAACTCTGCTCATTTACTGGAATTTGAGGAAACTTTTATCTTATTTTTAGAGAAATTATATACCAACTGAAATGCCCCCCCCCCCCCATAACAGTAAATAAAAAGACCAAAGAAATGGTCTCAGAGTCTGGATTTCCTTTTTTTTTTGGTGAACTTTGCAACCAAACTACAGCTACTGTAAATATGCGCACCTTAACATATTATGTAAAACACTTAAAACCTGTCAGTTACACCGAGATTTCTTTTTCATGTTATGAATAATAATGAACAAATACTAATATCTATCAAGATATTTACTAAAAAGAGAGAGATCTTGATAGATATTAGTATTTGTTCCTTTACAGTCTAAAGTACTAATTCCTAGCATCCTGGTCCTACGACTCTGTTCATTATGTCCTCGAGGGGAACCTGCGTTCACTGGTTAAGCAAAATTTAAAACCTTGAGGCATTTCCTCCAAGCAAGTATTCTTCCTCTGCTACTGAGTAGTTTTAGTGAGTGGCTTTCTTTCTTTCTTTTTTTCTCCAGAGAGAGATAACTGCAGCTTCTTAATTTGGTATCCTATTAAAGCAAATTAGCAGCTGCTCATGAAATGTTTACTTTGCTGTGATGTGCTGTGCTAACTTTCAAAAAAGAATGCCTTTGACTACTTGAAAAAGACACATTCAAAAAGGAATCCCCAGCTAACCTTTGTGGAAGCGCTGCAACCATGATAGGAGAATAACTGTCTGTTCATTTCTCCTGCAGGAAGACACAGACCCTCAAATCCACGAGAGTCTGAGCATCGAGAACACTCTCTGGGCCAGCACAGTTGTAGCGTCAGGTAAGTCAATTAGACCGTTTCTTCTCAAGTCCATTTTTATGATGAAATTTGATGAGCTTTTCGACATAACACCTGATACTGTTGAAGGATGGCGTATGCCGAGCTTTGTGGAAAGACTTGCTACTTCCTTGGTTGTATTCAAGATGATGCGTTTCGCTAACTCAGACAACATATGCTATAGAAGAATTAAATCAATCATTTACAAAACAAAGTTCTTACTTTAAATCTGTTTTTGGTGGGAACGCTTTAGAATCTCTGCTATGACTTTTGTGCTTGGAAACACATTCTCCATTTAGCATGAAAACATATAACAAACATACGAAATAAGCAGGCTCTCAAATTCCTATTCATCATCGCGGTGATTCAAGTGATTCAGATTCATGGAATTGAACCCTCTGGAGGTTTGATTTGATACTGCCATGTGTTCTCCAGGACACTCAGAAACCCACCAGCTAGGTAATCCTCCCTCGCTTCGATTTCCTACAGAAAAAAAAAAAAACGGTTGTGTCAGTTGAGAGTGTTTGTGACGCTCCAAGCGTTGGCCATACCATTGATTTGCGGTGTCCCCCCCCCCCCCCCCCTCGGCCTGACCTTGGCCAGAAGAACAAACACACTCACACACACACTCAAAACAAAAGCCTGACTTAGACCTCTTACATCATCTTTGCTTGGGAATGTCATTGTCTCTTCACAAGCTTCTCCTTGACAGACACTTCACTGCCTCTACAGTGGCATTCTGGGCACTTGATCCGTCCCAGATTGCTGTGTATTCACTGTTATAGGCCCCAGTCCAGCTGTGACAGGAGAATTAGTCGCTCGCATATTCAAATTGAAGTCCCTCTGCATGCTGAGCCGCATACCATTTGTCACATTTCTGAAATTGGAAGTCCACGAGAGCAATTCATCACTTTACTCCTCTAGTCCTGCTCCGTTATCGTGCTCAGTCTCGTGCACTTACCTTTCCTCATTTTGTTTCCTGCTCATTGTTAACTTTCTTGCCATTTTTATAGTTTGGGGATTTGAGGGGCTGTATTAAGGTTTACAAGAGCCTTTGCACACCCATTAAACTCATTTAATATTAATGACTCATTAATCTTTAGTAATAAGGCCACCTTAATGAATTGGCAAATAAAGATGGCAGTGTATTGATCAGGTTTTATGTGCTTCCATAGGTGTCTGAAGGCCCCGAGAGTCGAAGCGTATTAAAACTCCAGGCTGTTGGGTTGAGTGGCAATGAGACAAAACTGCCTCTACTCGGCCTTATTGTGTTTCCTCTCATGCAGTTCATCTTACTTGACCAAGATTAGTGTGTGCATGCATGCTTGTGTGTGTGCATGTGGCTGTGTGTGTGGTGTGTGAGATGGTGGGGGTAAGGTGGTAGTTAATGAGCATCATTACTTTCCTTGTCTCTCTCTTTGGCAGGCACAGTGATAGGGGTGGTGATCTACACAGGCAAAGAGACAAGAAGCGTACTGAATACGTCCTATGCCAAAAACAAGGTGAATACACGTTGGATTTTTTGATTCTACAGGATATAGTTTTCTCTTTCAGACTTTCTGTTTTTTTATGGTTTTTTTTTTGCTGAATATTCCTTGGGCTTTGTTGCAGGATTCATGATTAGATAATAATGATTATGTGGAATTTGTTTAGAAGGGGTAGGGGTAGGAGGGTATGTCAAGTTTGAAATGTCTTGACATATTGATTTGACATCCATCGCGAAATTGAGAAATTTAAATTTCATTTTGCACATTAGGAAACAAATTCAAGGCCGACCATGTCAAGCAAGCATAAAAAGAACTGTGTAAAATCTAGTGCACAGAAAGTAACATCTGCGTCAAGTACCCCTCATGCCCTGCCTCTTCTTTCCCCTGCCTCTAATCACTAATCAATCACTACGACAGGGTGGTTTTTTAACCTTGACTTTCTAGATAAAGCTGGACTTGTCAATGCAAAAGGTCAGCGCCAGTTGCTAATTACCCAAAAGGGAAATTAAGTAACCAGGGATTTAAATGACATTTTTTGGAGAAAGTTAATCCAGCAGAATCCCCATTGAGAGTTAGGTCACCAGATTGGGGAGATTAATGAAAATTTGATTTGAAACAAGAGATTTACATGGAAGATGGTTGAGCCACACAGACATGGGCTGATATCTGAGGCGGTGTTTTGGCATCCCCCCACAGCTGTGTGCTCTTCTAACGGCTGCTGTGGTGCAACTGGGGCTGCACAGTCAATCCAAACAACAGTATAAACCTCTGCAATTTTCAAATCACAGGAAAGTGCAATATTTGGCTGGTTGTGTGTCCAAGTGAAATTGAATATTGTGCCGTTGCAGGGGTGTTACATTCTGCAGATTTAAGGGGGAAAAAAATCTGTGAATGATACAGAAAAAAAGCAAATCACACATAATCATTTTAATGGGGTTTTAATAGAAAGGAGAATACAAAGCCTCTAATATTGCGGTAGAAGTCCAAATAATGGCAATTACATATTTTTTCAAAATGATACAGCCCTTAGTGAACCATTGTCCCTTCCTACTGCTGTAGTTTTGACACCAGGGTCTTATATTAAGAACGTTGATGTGACCGGTCGAACGGTGGTGGCCGGTGTTTTGTGTAAGCTTGACAGCTGAGAGAAATTCAATATTTCAAGGAGATGATGTCAGAAGTGCCAATATGGAGACTGGAGATTTGCAGAGAAAGTCGATGGAGTGCAGCTTTAGTCGCAAGAATGTTTTTGCCTCATATAATCTGTTGTGACACCAGCCAGGACAATGCCTGCACTTGATCAACCTGACGGGACGTCGGACATAGATTCACTCTTTGTCCCAGTGTTGTTAGATAGACCTCTGTCTGAGTAAAGAGACGGAACAATGTCATTTGACAAAGAGCTGTGGCTCAAGTTCCAATACTCTGCCCTGCTCACTTCTCCTAGTGTGTCAGTCTGAAAAACAGAAAATGTCATAGTTTGCTGAGACCTCAGCAGTCAATTTCAGTCCATTTTCTTGAGTCCCATGTCGGCGGCACGAAACGGATTTCTCCTGACTGACTGAAGCCCTGACACTATTTGGTTTTAGTTCAATGAACATTCATGTCCGCAGGCTGCAATTCATCAGATTTCACATGCTAAAATACAAGCCACACTGGCAGATCGAATCTAACACTTTTAGTGGCTTGGAGATGAATGGAGTGAAATATGCACTTTTATTCGGTGTTAGCATGTTTAGGTTGAGGTAATTAAGTCTTTTCCCCTCCTTCACTGAATGAGTAATGACTTCATCTGATCCCAGCAAGGCCTGGAAAGTTCAGACTGCCCATTGTTCATGTAGAAGGGGATCCTTTGCTTTTCAGGCATGCACTGTGCTCTCTGTCTTAATTTTTCTTCATTTTAATCCACCCAAACCCCCTATTTTTCTCAATAGCTCAAGCATGAACCATGTAGTGAGGCACCGGGGTGGGGAGATACCCACCCCCTTGCTCCCCATACCCTTCCCTTCTCTGCACTCTGCTACTGGGAGTTTAACAGCAACTGATAAATCAGTCACACTGGTCTCCCGGCTCTCCTAGTCCTCAGGGGAATGGCCTTGTCGGGGGTTTAGGCAGTGGAGGAATTTTCCTGCTTTTTATATGAGCTTGCAGCCCCCCCCCCCCCTTTTCTTTTCAATTCTTTTATTTGAGGAGGGGAGATGTTATGTTCTGCCGTTTTTGTAAGCGTGGTGCGTCAGATGAAAGCCCTCTGTGTACGGGGCTGCGCTGTGAGCGCTGCCAGAAAGGGGAAGGGCACTTCTTTATTTGACATCTTTTTCCCACATGTTCCATTGGCTGGGAGACACACTCGAAAATTAAAAGACAACTTTGACCCCCTGTTTTGTCTCTTTTTAAAGGGAACATCTCAATATGGGAACTTTTTCTGTTTTTGAGACCTTTTGACCTTCTCCTGCATTCAAAGACAACACTTAAGCATGAAAATTAAGCAGTCTGTGGTTTGACCCAGAAACAACACCAATGAGAGTGTTTACTCTGAACACATGGATGAAAGCTGACAGCTAAGGATATATTTAATTGGCTCCTTTAGCACCTTATAATGTTTTTGGAAACATATGAGAAAAATACTATGAGACTTCCCTTCACATTCACTCATTTTCCATTGATATTTGGATCCCCTAGATCATTTTTGTCACGATGGCTACATCAGCTTTATCTGGGTGTACCTAAATAAATCGGTTCATGTCTGCATTTAATGTGGTAAGTCCCAAAAAAATGTGATTTCTGCTCCAGGAAAATACAATTGTCCTGATGCTATGGTGTGCAGAAAGAATTTAACTTAATATAGACATCAGATGATACTTTACCTAACAGACATTCAAGCTTTTTTTTTTGGTATTAGCGTACAGTAGTGATGAATGAAAAGTGTCTTCATCTGCATTTTCCTTTAGATTTGTGCATTAATTATTGATCTTAGTCGTCTGCTGGGAAACAATGTGCTCTTTTGTTATCTGAAATGTAAAGTAGGGGGGGGGGGGGTTGTTATCTTTCTCGATATTTGACCCAAGAGTGAATAGCACTTCCTTTCAATTAATTTACATCTTACTCTCTCAAAACTTAACAACAATTTAAAAATGGATAGTCCTCCCAAGAAAAATAACCCGATAGGTCATAAGTCAAATGGTCAAAGCAGCAATGAATCTGTGTGTGTGTGTTTTGACATTTTTCAACAACTATTAAACTAACTTTAAACTTGCATTACTGCAGTACAAAGGCAGTTTTTATTTAACGAGGTGGCACTGTTGAGATTCCTGGAAGAGTGACGAGGTTGAGTTTAATCGGATGGAATTTTGGCTTTCTGTGGCAGCTGTAGTTGTGGTCTTAATGCCTTTCAAAATCTTTGAGAACGCGTGTGCCGTGATGGATTTTGCGTCCAATGACGTTTCATAGTGTTTCACTGGTGAGTGAGGAGCGGCGGTTGAGCAATGGCGTAAGGACGAGCTGATGTTACTTTTGGCGAGCAGCGCTGGTGGTTGTGGGAAAATGACCATTTGTAGCTGTCACAGCAACACATTCCTTCTCTTCATCTATATGCACAGACCGCTTTCAACACTGCTCATCCTTGGGACATCAGCAGTGCTCAAGTATGATGCCAATCAGATGTGTGATTGTCAAGAAAAACAAGTCACACACAGGCACAGAGGGTTTTTTTGATATCATGCGTCTCTACAAGGGATTGATCATTTTGTTGCTGTGACCTCGTAGGTTGGCCTGCTGGACCTGGAGCTGAACCGCCTCACCAAGGCCCTGTTTTTAGCCCAAGTGGTTCTTTCTGTCGTCATGGTAGCCCTGCAGGGGTTTGTGGGTCCTTGGTTCCGCAACCTCTTCAGATTTGTTGTTCTTTTCTCTTACATCATCCCCATCAGGTATTTCATTCTAGACTCTCTAGATTTGTTCAGATAGATTTCTTGTCACCATTCAATCCAGAGAGTTGACTTTTACAAGGATAAATTAAAACGGGATTAAATTAAGTGCACAGTGAAGAAAATAGCCCTGTGTATAATTGTGTCCACTGTTCCATCTGTCACTCAAAACTCTTCTTCTCTTTTTCAGCTCTGTTTAACATTATTTGTCCCCTTGTGTAGTTTGCGTGTGAATCTGGACATGGGGAAGTCTGCCTATGGCTGGATGATCATGAAGGACGAAAACATCCCTGGCACTGTGGTGAGAACCAGCACCATCCCTGAAGAACTGGGCCGGCTAGTTTATCTGCTGACGGACAAGACCGGTAAGAGAGCAAATACTGTGAGGACAGATTGTACTTCCATTGCTTGTGAATACAGAAAAGTGTGGGAACATAAATCAGCTCGTAAATTGAGAGGTTCACAAGAAAAAGATACAGCCTTGTTTTGTTTTTTGTTTTTTTACAAAAGACACCCCGTCTTGGGGATAATACTGTATGCTGCTCCCTATTGATTTGGAGATCTGATGAAATCTGAAGCACGAGCTCGTCATCGTCTACAAATTATTCCTTTTTAATTTTGACACTTGTAACGTTACGAGACAAAGAAAAACTCCGATCCTCAAAGTTTCCCAGCACCTTTAAAGATTCCAGTTGCCGTGAGGACTTTCTTTGATTTCTATCATTTGACTATCATGGCCTTATTCTCTTAGTAAATAGCTTCCATTAACAAATGCTAGACATGGTGTCAGAGTGATGAACTCCTCGGGTGGTCCAACATGCCTCTTAGTCTGAACCCACTGATCTAGGTAGCAATAGATTAGGCTTTAGCGCCTATTTATCCAGGTTGATAGTTAAAGCACATAGACAGAAGAACAATCAATCCATTACAATTGGTTAACCCTCTGGCTCTAATGTTTTTCGGAGTTGGATGACCTGTAATCAGCTTCACGCTCTATCAGCACACATTCTGGCAACCAGCATCCATTAAACAAGGCCATTGCCCTCGTTTTCAGCTTTTTTTATGCAATGCTGTGTTTTGTCTGCTAGTTGGAGAGGACATGCAGTCCATATTGGTAATGAGATTAGGTCAATGAGAGGGCAGTCACACCACACTGCAGGTCCCATGATGCATTTTAGGCAGTTTTGTCTGTGTGTGTGTCTGCTTTGAGGAATTTTGTTGAGTACCTTGGAAAATATGTTTTTTAATTTTTGTCATGAATTACTGGCAGCGTCATAATAAAAGTTTTCACATATATATTTTCCCCCCGCCCATTATCAGTATCCTACCACATGTCTTCAAAACTCTGAATGTACAGAACAGATGAATCAACATTTTTGTTTAGTTTTCTTGGGAGGTTGTAAGGAGAAGCAGAAAATAAACAATTAGTCATAACAAGAACAGAATCTGGAATTAAAATGTATGAATTTCACCAGCTAATGTGGCAGACCAACATCTTATTGCATATATATATCTCTTTAAACAATAGGAGAATACTGGGTGTGATGATTGTATAGCCAATCAACTTCAAACCACAAAAAAGTGGAGTGATGAGCTTGAGGATGTAATCCTTCAGGTGAACTTCACACTTGGTGACACTGCCCGCAAGTTTGTCGTTGTGTGGATTCGCGGTTCTCATAATTTGGTCAAAAGTATTTTTTGTTTGCCAGTGTAGATTTTGGGCCACTGGACAGGTCTTGGATGTTGTATAACAAGAATAAACTAAGATAAACCTTTAACGGCCGAGTGTGGAGGATTTAGTGGCGTCTAGTGATGAAGCGTCATATTGCAACCTCTCGCTGCACCTCTCCTTTTCCAAGCGTGTAGGAGAACATACGGAGTGACCACCGTCTTGGCTGGAAGCTCTGAAAATGTTGTGAGAATTCGTAGGTTCTGTTTAATGATTTCCCCAAAATGGTCCTCCTAGTGGTATGATAACAATCTCTAATGACATTATTAAAATGTTGGTTGAGGCTACAGAGGCAAGAATACAGCAAACATATTTTTTTATCGCATTCTTGGCGACCGTTGATGCCGTATGGGGGGGCTCCGTGGAAGAGAGCCTGCCATTACATAACGCTTATTCTAAGCTCGCAACACCACATTGATTCTCAGTGTTAATGATTATATGTTAATTAAAGCATAGTGATGAATGTTATGTTAATTTTCTGCTTATAATATGACATCGTTTGTGATTATTCCCAACTGTTCTTGTGAATTGCAGGCACCTTGACGCAGAATGAAATGATCTTCAAGCGGCTGCACCTGGGAACAGTTTCTTATGGCACCGATACTATGGATGAAATACAGAGTCACATTGTCCAGTCATATGCGCAGGTGAGTCTTCTCTCCCCTCAAATTTATAGGCTTGTCAACCACAATTGTATAAAATACAGCTGTGGTCATGTGTCATACTGGAGAGAAGAAAACAACCAAGCCTGTCACTTACAATATGAACTCTTGTTATCAGGAAGAGGAAGGAGCCTTTTGAATACAAATATGCACCATATTTCACTCTGTATTTCCGGCCTATTCTCTGCCTCTCTCTGTTGATGTCTTTTAATCAATTTTTATATTTAGCTAAGGACAAGTGTTCCAGGAAAAAAAGCCCATATTGTTCATTCATCATGTAGTGTCCCTGAGCAACTCGCCGTACTGTAAGCAAGTGTTTCCTCACTGGGTGGCTGAGGTCTGGCTGCAGTCTTGACAGAATGATATTGTTCACGCTCAGCCAGATCCAAACAGCTGGTCAGCTCTGAAACCATCTGCCCCACACCCCTGCGTACGTGTAATCTCTGCTAATGAAAAACGACTGGTCTGTTTAGTACGGCACAGTTGAAACGGCAACAATTCCTCCGTCCAGCTGATTTTTACTGTGACTTAAAAGATAATAGCTATGTCAAAAAAGCCTTTATTGGCTGTTAGTATGCTACTCATTGATACTCCAGCTCAGGAGACATAAACAAATGAACATTTAAAATGTCCTTAAGGATGCTTACAATAAATTTGTTCACAGATGATTGCCTCTGTGCCAGCAACAGTTGTGGGCATTAATTGGTTTTTGGGTTGTCTTTACGTCTGTGCTTCCCATTCAGTTTCTTCCAATTTGGCACAAATGTCCACTTGGACTTGAGGAAAAACTGAAAAGATTTTGGAGGTCAAAGGCCAAAGCAGCTGTCACTTTACATGAATATGATATCTCGTGAATGCTTTAAGGGGATTTCATCAAATGTGTTTCAACAAACGACTGGAACGCAGTGCAGTATTTCTAGTAAACCCGTAACCCTATACTCAGATTATTGGTGGTTATCAGAGCAATAATAATAAGTAAGAAATCACTGGACTGAACATTCATTCGTCTTCTGGTGTTTACAGTGTTGGACAAGTAGATTATCTAATTTCATGTCAACTGATGCGTCAATCATGTTTATTTCGTATCGAAAAACTGCCCTCTCTGTTGTGCATTTTTAACATGAAGCTCAGATGCAGATAGCAGTCTGGCAGGACAACCTAATGATCTCACCGCACATCAACCTTGATGAAGGTTGTCATCTTGCATCCTTACTGTATCCCCGCCATCACCCCTCCCTCCCTGGCTGGCAGGATTGAAGGTTAATAATGGGCCAAAATCAAATGCTCTAGTAGAGCGTGTAGCTCTTGTCAAATGCAGCTGGCAAAGTGGGCTGTCTGCCTGCCTGCTAGTCACCACACAGTCAAAGTGATAGTTGGTGTCAAAACAGCAGTGTACATAAAAGGCCCTCTAACCAGATATGACACGATAAAGATGGTGATACACTGCTTCCTGCTGCTGTATCATCTAGCATGAAAAGGGGTGTCAGAGGGAATCGGCTGCAAGTGTGGGAGCGTGAAGCCAGACATCAATCACATGAGTTTACCATTCCTACAGGAATCTCCAAGAGGCTGCGTAATGGTATAAACTAGTTCATTCACTTTTAGGGAGTAATTTGTGAGCTGGTACACATCCATCCATCCATCCATTGTCTTCCGCTTGTTCCTATTAAGGGTCGCGGGGGGGCTGGAGCCTACTGGTACATATTCTTTTATTAATTTATTTCATCATCATTGCATTTTTAAAAATTTTATTGGAATACATTGATGTTGTGGGTGGCACGATAGTGCAGTGGTTAGCACTGTCGCCTCACAGCAAGAAGGTCCCAGGTTCGAGTCCCTGCATGTTCTCCCTGTTCCTGCATGGGTTCTCTCTGGTACTCCAGCTTCCTCCCACAGTCCAAAGACATCAAGAGGGGACGAGGCTGACTGATACTCTAAATTGACTGTAGGTGTGGCTGTGAGTGTGAATGGTTGTCTGTCTCTATGTGTTGGTCCTGTGATGGACTGGTGACCTGTCCAGGGTGAACCCCGCCTCTCGCCTGAAAGCCGCTGGGATAGGCTCCACCCCCCGCGACCCTTAACAGGATAAGCAGAAGACAATGGATGGATGGACATTGATGCTGCAACTTCATCATCATTCATCATCATTGATTTATCTGCTCATTATTTTCATGAATATTCAATGAAACATGTCTACAATTTTTAGTCATAGATAGCAAAAAGCAGCGCATATCTTTGATATTTCGAAGTCTGGAACCATCAAATGTTTGACATTTTTGCTCGGAAACCCCCCCCTGAAATTAATTAGTGCATTGTCAAAGAAATAATTTTATTTTCAATCAACCAAATGCTAACATGCTGCACTTCTAATGATTAGCAGACTGATTGTTTACTGCATATTTTCCAACCCTCAAAAATGTTCTTTCTTTATGTCAGGTGACCTCCAGTGGTAGTAGTGCCAGTGGTTCCACTCCATCCCGGAAATCCCAGTCATCAGGTCCAAAGGTTCGCAAGAGTGTTAGCAGTCGAATCCACGAGGCTGTGAAGGCCATCGCATTGTGTCACAATGTCACCCCGGTCTATGAGTCATACGCCGGCGTAAATGGAGAGACGGAGTCTGCCGAGGCTGACCAGGACTTTAGCGATGACAACCGCACCTACCAGGCCTCCAGTCCCGATGAGGTAAAGATGAGCACCAATGTCTTCCATTTTTGTTGGAGTTAGAGGGAGGACATTTAGATGTTCCTCATGAACGAAAGTCAGCCTCAATCTTAAAATGGCCTTTCATTAAACTTGTTGTGAGCAGATTATCAGTGTTACTCCAACTCTTCAGTATTATTGTCCAAGTACTTTTGAGCAAAGCACTGAACACCATTCTCCTTGACAGGCTGAAAAACAAATCTGCTTAAGAAAAAATAAAAAAGTTGTAAGGAAACCAGCCCCTCTGTGTATACTGTATCAGATAGAAACTGTTTATCAGTTTTGTTGAGAATTTGAGAGTCTATTGGACACACGTGAATTAGCTGTTAAAGTGATACTTTGCCCAAAAAAGTCTTTTTTTACCATTTTTCGCGTTACCTCTTTGTTACTTCCGCGTGTGTTTAGCTTGGAGCGACTTGTAGCAAGATTGACCAGAAATATTAGTTGACAAACCTAAGCGGATCCTCTTGTCCAGAACTAGTTTGCTTTGTCCAGCTGCGTCGTCCGTAATCCCTGAATGCTTTGACTTGAGGTAAAAAACAAATTTGAACCCCTCAGAGGTTGTGACCGACGCTGCTGCAAACAAGGCCGAGTACACTTTTGAGTGAACTATCAGTTTTCCAAGTATAAACACAACACAACGCAACAGTTTTCTTCAGCAATTCCTCTCTCACCCGCCTCCCCATTAGTTTTTATTGGTGATGCTAAATAAATCCTTGTTTGTCTTACTGTTAATGAAAGACTATTATGACAGAGGTCATCAACTCCTTGTTGAGGTTAAGCCTTTTTATTGTCCGTATTTGCTCACTGAGAATTTACTGCGAGAAGTGAAGGAAGCAGGAAATGGTCCCCAAAGCCCCCACCCCCACCCCCACCCCCACCCCCAGCTGGCTTTGCTCTGGCTGTTCCTCCATGTAACCCTAGAGTCAGGGCCTTTATGACTGAGGGTGCTGCAAACCATTTTATGTGTTGCCCTGTGCCCTTGTTACAAGAGGATTTATTCATATTTAGTTAAATCCTCGTAACCACGTTGATTACAATGGAAATACTGAGAACACAAAGAGATCTTTTGATAAGGATTAATCGTCAGCATTTGTTTGAAGATCTATTTAATGTTTTTTGAAAGGAGGCTAATCTTCCCATGCACACGTGAGGCTGTGTGAAGCCCTGCACACTCTCAGTCTACTCCCCAGCCTAGTTCAGCCATCGAAATCAAGCTAAAAAGGTGGTGAAAGATAAATCTCAGTGTGTCCTCCTCCCTGAGTTGATATATATATATATTTATTTATATCCCTACTCTCTCCATTGATTCACTCTGCTTGGATTGATCAATATTTAATTTTCTCTCAGAGACGATGAGAGGTAGAGCTCTGTGATTGCTGAAGGAGCTCTGCCTTCCCGTTCTACTATATTCTTTGTTCTATATGTTCCTTTATTTCCCCCTCTCCTTCTCTCTTCATGCCTCTCCACTATCATTGACTGCTTCATCAGATCTTGGCCACTGTACCCCTGTCAGTGATGGTTTGTCTGGCTCAGCCTCTCTAATGTAATGAGCTCGCTGTCATGAAGGAGATGAAGTGGGCTGGCCGTTGAGGTTATTACAGGGGTCATCTGACCTGCTGGTCAGCCGTGCTGTGAACAAAGTCCTCCTGTAACCTTTCACCCTTGTAATATCAGACAAGAGCGTTTGATTGTAGCCTCTAATGTCTATTATCAAGCAGAAAGTGGGTGCTCTATCATTCTCAATTGGACATAAGTGGCAGTTGCAGTGAGTGTATGAGACATACTGCAGTATCTTATGTATGCTAATAAAGTACTTCTTTAGGTTTGGCTCAGTTAGCATCTAGGCATTAGCGTATGGTTGCCCAAACTGGCAAAATGGTGCCAGTAGCAAACCATTTCACCAATAATTTTACAGTCTCTTTCATTTTTAGGTGTATTTAGAGACGCAGTTACCTAATAAATATCAAGAGAAATAGATAAGATTCCAAGTTTATATCATACAATTTGTTCGAGTACATTCCACTAGATGGGATGTTGACCTCTCTTAAAATGGTACTTCCCCTAAAAATGTGTTTTTTGTATGGTGATGTTGTTTTTCTATGCTCCTGTCTGCAAACCAAGTTTGCCAGCTGGGCTAATACAAGTACTGAACTGAATGGAGATACTGATGACATGAGGACCCCAATAATCTGTTGAATGCCAGCCTCGGGCATAGCAGAATAACGGACTTTTCATTAATCTCAAGGTTTTCCAGAAGTCCATCAGGTTTTAGTGTTCTCCCCATATGATGCTATGATATTACAGAGGACAAATTGAATGGTTAAGCATCCATTTTCACAATGACGTGCTCGAGCTGCCTTTAATTGTAAAGGTAGCGCTGCCGTTGTGAATTGCAGGATCGCTAGAGCGCCGTCGACACAATGGGCACGATTCATCGGCCTGTTTAAACCTGCCTGCCGTTGTTGTAAAACAGCAGAGTTTTTCTATTTGCTGTCGTAACACATGATTCACCTGCGGTTTGTATCAAAGTCGACAAAGTAGTTTCTCCAGGGCTGATAAAATCGATAGAAGACCTGGTTTTAGGATCTTCAGCACATGCTGTGTGTGTGTGTGTGTGTGTAGCTGTGTACACACGGGATAATGACACACAGATGTGTGTTAAGTAAATGTAGGCAGCCTCTTTTACGGAGCTCAAAGGGGGAGCAGGAGAAATGATGGGGTATTAACAGGAAGTTCCAATTTGTAGGTCAGAGTATAATAACAAGCTTTGAGTGAGCAAATTGAAAATGAACCCATTGAGAATTGAGTCGTGTGCAGCTGAACGCTCACTCGGGGGGCCGCAGTTCCTGCTGAGGAGGAGAGGAGGAAAGAGAAACAGAAAAACGCTTATCTGGAGCTGAATAAGTGGAGCTCAGAGGCTCTGGAGATTCCCAAACTCTCTGATTCAAGTGAAAGAGATGATCAGCTTATGGTCTCTCATGTCGTTACTCTGATTTAAAGAAAAAAGTGCAAGTCATGGTTTTGTCAACCTCTTTCCAGAGGATAAAGACCGACGAGTACATCATTTCAAAATCATCATTATTCTCTATAAACCTTAAACATTTTTGGATCAATGTCTTCTTAAAATCACACACAGCCACCGTCTGGTGTTTTTCTTTCATTGATCTGTTTTTGTTTTTTGTTTTTTTTAATTGGAAAGATGGTGATTGATATTTAAGGATCAGACCAATTCCAAAGGTGACATATGGATCATTTTGCCTGCTTATAAGAAATATGCCAGTTGCCGAGTAATTCAAACGTGTCACAATATTCTTGTGTGACCCTCTTATGGTTGCAATGTGTTCCCCAGGTGGCGCTGGTGCAGTGGACGGAGAGTGTCGGCCTGACCCTGGTGAACAGAGACCTGACCTCACTGCAGCTGAAGACTCCTTCAGGACAGATTCTCTCCTTCTATATCCTCCAGATCTTCCCCTTCACCTCTGAAAGCAAAAGGATGGGCATCATCGTCAGGGTGTGGACCAACATTTTAACAATGTGGCGTTATTCCTCTGTGTGTGGTCCTTTTCTTTGTGTATCGTGATTGTGACACTATTACTATCAGTCCTTCAGATGCAGCAAATTCTCATATTCAAATTTTTAGACATTGAACTGCACTGGGATGATGCATGGCATTTAGTGTAGAAATGTTAAATTTGCATGTAATCATGACGGAGATTGGCATTCTTCTGATCCAGGAGGAGTCAACGGGAGACATCACGTTCTACATGAAGGGTGCTGATGTTGCCATGGCGAGCATCGTCCAGTATAATGATTGGCTTGAAGAAGAGGTAAAGAGGATTTTTCATCCAAAAATGCGTGCTTTTTTTTCTTTCTTTTTTTTTGCCTTTCGTATACTCCAAAAAATATGTGTCTGGAGCTCACAAAGACATTTT
The DNA here is from genome assembly GCF_037954235.1 of Aulostomus chinensis. Taxonomy (NCBI): domain Eukaryota; kingdom Metazoa; phylum Chordata; class Actinopteri; order Syngnathiformes; family Aulostomidae; genus Aulostomus; species Aulostomus chinensis. The sequence goes on along the minus strand of NC_141341.1, from coordinate 4,665,000 downwards.
CCTTGGTGCTAACATGCGCGAGTGACTTGGCTCAACTGAATGTGCCCGCTGGTCACACTCCCTTTTTTTTTTTTTTGTCCATCAGAGTTCTTGTTAACAATGCAGACATATTACATTGCTTTGATAATTAATCGGCTCATAATTATCCCTTTTCCGTCATCCTGCTAATTAAGTAAGTTCGTTTTCGTTGGATAAGGATAAACAACAGATTCATTTTATAACAGTTGCAAGATATTGTGTTTTTCTCGAATAACCTTGTCGTCAGGGCATTCATGGAGAGATCAACAGGCCGTTTGGTGGTCGAAGGTCTTGTGTGCATACGTTCATAATTATATTGGCATTATTGAGTCATTTGCCACCGGGGGCAGCTTTTGATTTAATTAGTGACCTAGATAAAGTTGCAGTAATTACAGTATGTCATATTCTTGAACAATGGTGCTAATGATGTCCTGTTGGCTATAATATCCCGCTGTCAAATCACTCGCCACGACAGTTAGCCTGCTTGTCAATAACCAATCAACAGCACCGATTCGCCTCATTGGTGTTTCATATCAAAAATAAACCGCCATCTATCCTTTTGTTTTACTGTGTCCTCTGAATTTCCCTAGAGGCTACGTTATTCACGATTGATTTATTTTGGTGTTGGTAACAATATGCTGCTATCGACTGTACTGTACACAGTGTACTTAAACAGCAACAGCTGTGAAGGATGAAATGATCTACTGGCCCATATTTGATTCACTTGGAGGTTATGAAAACACATCGGTTTGATTTATTTGGGAAGTTATTTTACGTAAACGAAATCTAAAATTTAGCAGAGAACTTCAACTTATAGAAGAAAAACCGAAATGAAAATCGTTTCTTTGACTGAAATGAATGAATTCTTCTTTCTCTCAGTGTGGTAACATGGCCAGAGAGGGTCTGAGAACACTGGTGGTGGCCAAGAAGTCACTTTCCGAGGAGCAATATCAGGACTTTGAGGTAAGAACGAGCTCATCAAACTGAGCCGAAGCATTTCTAAGACTGAAGCTGTGGGAGCTTGAAATTCTCAGATTGAGGCTGCAGCAGCGATCGAATTGTACAGTGGTGTTGATTTTTGAAGCTTTATGAAATCAGTGGTAAATGTCGCACTTGTCAGAGTCTCATATCCACATTCGAAATACATAATTATATAAACACGTAAATTAAATGATCTAAATAGCATGGCATTACATTTCTCCAAGTCTTTTTCCTTCTTTCTTTACTGGCAGAATTGTTCAGAATAGTCTTGTTTTATTTTTATTTTGTTTAACTTTTTTGAGCTAGTTGCCCTTGACTCAGTTGCCCGGTGTACTGGGCCTGGTTCCCACAGGTGCTAAAAAAAAGAAAGTAGTAAAAATGTCAACCCAATAGTCGGGCCTTAAAATGTCTTCAGCACGCATTTCAACAGGTCTCAGGATCAGGCCTGGATTACATTATGAAGTTACTGTTGTCTGCACAGAATTGCATCATCGTCTGTCTTGTTTTCAAATGTGTCGTGGGGGAAAAAAATGGTCTCGGTCAGGCTGTAACAACTGCAAAACAGAACCTACATGGAGACAGTATCCACTGGTAAAACCAGCCAAGTCAGCACTTATCAGCACACACCCAGCTAGTGTGTCCCAGTGTTGCATGTTGGATTGTGAAAACAATAGCCACTTATAGAGGTTAAAATTGTCAGTTTTTTTTGTTGTTGTTCTTTTTAATTTCACTTTCATCAGACATGCAGAACTCAAAGTTCAACAACATCTGTCATGAGATCAGCGTATGTTTCATTCTGTTAAGCCTGTTAAATGAATTTGAAGTCTGCTGCACTCTGGTTGAGTATAAAGGATTTATTCCAACACAAATACTGTAAGTAAATTGATTTGCTAATTCTGAGCCTCTGATTCCTCTTCAGACGCTTCTTTTTTGGCCCCTATTGATATGAAGTGGGTTCCAGATTACATTCATATTACTCTTCAAAGAGTCAGAACTGCTGAACCCCCCGGTTCCTCTTTTGTTCTCCGCCTCCATGCAGAACCGCTACAACCAGGCGAAGCTGAGTATCCATGACCGAGCTCTGAAGGTAGCAGCTGTAGTGGAGAGCCTGGAGAGGGAGATGGAGCTTTTGTGTCTAACCGGTGTGGAAGACCAGCTCCAGGCGGATGTCAGACCCACGCTGGAGCTGCTCAGGAATGCTGGCATCAAGGTTAGCCAGCAGAATAATGATGGAGAATTTTTACTTTTGTGGTGGAGGCAAGTTGAGGACTAAGATCATATTCATAATCCAGTGAACTGCCCTTCTTCATATCACATCTTCAATACTTCTTATTGACCTTGATTTCCTCTTTAGATTTGGATGTTGACGGGGGACAAACTTGAAACGGCTACATGCATTGCCAAAAGCTCCCATTTGGTGTCGAGGAACCAAGATATCCACGTTTTCCGGCCGGTACGCTGTTTTCCATCCTCTTCCGTCTCTGGGTTTTGTTTTCATAATACACCTGCTTCATCATTGGTAACAAACAGCCCAAATGTTCTCATGGCTAATTGTGTTGTGTGGCTCTCGAGCAGGTCTCAAACAGAGGAGAGGCCCATCTGGAGCTCAACGCCTTCAGAAGGAAGCATGACTGTGCTCTGGTCATCTCCGGAGACTCCTTGGAGGTACTACAATACTACACAGTGCAGTACACAGTGACATTTCTGTGCACGCCAGATGATGCAGACGTTGCAGCCAAATAGGCAAAGAGAGAATAAAAAGTATTTCTCAGCCAAAACAAATACCTGAGGATATGGAGAAGGAAAAGAATCACAGAAACACCGACCCTCTTGATCATTGCAACATGTTTGTGATACTTCAGACTTACCTGTGAGCTTTTGCGTAGATTTGCAGCCTAAATTTAAGCATTCCTAAAACTTAATGAACCCGTCCTGTAAACTATTATTTCTGGTTCCATTGCAGGTTTGTTTACGCTACTACGAGCATGAGTTTGTGGAGTTGGCGTGTCAGTGTCCAGCAGTTGTCTGCTGTCGCTGCTCTCCAACTCAGAAGGCCCAGATTGTCACGCTCCTCCAACAGCACACAGCCAACAGAACCTGTGCCATAGGTGGGTGATGGCAGGAAGGATGTCGCCTCCGGTCACACAGACAGCCCTGGAGAATTCTGTCATTCCTCCAGGGAGGAACATTTTAATCTATCGGACAGATTAATGCAATCACCAGTCCAGTGGATTCTTTTATTCTCTCTGCTGATATTTAGTAGACATGGATGAGGGTTTTCTCTTTTCTACCATTGTCCTGTTGCTCAATTTCTTTTTGTGGCGATGTTGATTTTCAGCAGGGATCCCCTGCAAGTCCTTTCTCTGTCCACAAGATGGCAGTAAAAGCTTGCTAAGAGGAGCACCTGCATTCGTTTTTCATAGTACAAATTAGAAAACTTCTAACTTTTTTTTTTTTTTTTTTTTTTTTTTATGTTTGCTTTCTCTGACAGGTGACGGGGGAAATGATGTCAGTATGATCCAGGCTGCAGACTGTGGTATTGGAATAGAAGGAAAGGTAGGGGTGTTCAACGCGTGTGAGCTTGGATTAGATGGTGTCACCAGATTGAGTCTGAGGAGCTCTGATAGATCTTGAATAGACGTATGAAACACAGAGTTCATCCTGCCAGTGATGCTGTGAGCTCTTGAAGCCCTCCTTCTTTCTGTAGTCATCTGTTTCCATATCGCAAAACACTGTATGTCCATTGATAACTTAAACTTCTGTGGAATCTCACATTGCTTTGCCATGTAGTTGGTCTGCCTTTGCTGTTCACCGTTGAGGAATTTTTAATCAAATTACTTGTTGCAGCAGTCGTGTCACTTGTTCACCCTCACATGTTATCCAACAGGAAGGGAAGCAGGCGTCGCTGGCTGCAGACTTTTCCATCACTCAGTTCAAGCACATTGGCCGCCTGCTCATGGTCCACGGCAGGAACAGCTACAAACGCTCCGCAGCGTTGGGTCAGTTCGTCATGCACAGAGGCATGATCATCTCCACCATGCAGGTACAGTCTTGTCAAACATGTCATCGTGACAAAAAAAATATATGTGCTCTATGAAGCTGAAATTTCTTGAATGTGGTGACAAATAATTTTACAACTTCATTTTTGTTTCCCATCCCCAGGCTGTCTTCTCTTCCATATTCTACTTTGCCTCTGTTCCCTTGTACCAAGGATTCCTCATGGTTGGGTACTTATACTTTTCAAGTATCTTTTTTTTGGTTTTTTTGTGCAAATGGGAGGAAGTGTGACGAGCACTTCTTGTCTAGCCACATGCGTACGGTATGTCTCATAGAGTGCTGCAGGGATGGTGTTCTTTTGTAGGCAATGACAGGCATGAGCACTGACCAAAAGCCAATGGGGTTTTGATACTGGAATTATTATAGGATTGAATATTGGATGATTGTTTAGAATGTGTTCAGTAGCAAAAATGTATGAGACTTCAACAGACATCTTCAGCGGTCAGCATGACCGTCTTCTCTCTTCCTCAACCAACTCGTGTTAGCAGTTACCTTTTTTTTTTAATGCATCGCAGTGCATATGCTAACTTTTGTTTGAACAGACGTCAGCAGGCAGCTGCAGCGACATGTTGCTTCATGGAAATATCGCTCGCCTTTGCTCTGTTTGAATGAAGTTTCTCACCCTTGGTCTGACTCTGGCCTATTCTGGTTGACACTCATTTTGAAGGAGCAGATCACCACCAACAAGGAGGAAAAACAAAACTCTGCTGCTCCGTCTGCTGCAGCGTCACTTATCGTTAGCCTGGACGGTGTATCGCGCTCAGTCAGCCAGTGGTCACTGGTGTCGTGTCCAGTTAGGAATGGGTGTGGCACTAACAGGAAACAGATTTGTGGGTAAATGTAGTACTCTCAGTTTGATGCGTCCTCTGCTCCTCTTTGTGTGCAGGTATGCCACCATCTACACCATGTTCCCTGTGTTCTCCTTGGTGCTGGATCAGGACGTAAAGCCCGAGATGGCTCTCCTCTACCCGGAGCTTTACAAAGACCTCACCAAGGTACGCTGCTTATATGCAGAAGATGCATGAGACAGTCTCCTCACCTGGTAGAAGTGAAAGTATACTGCAGTTATGGATGATATTTCTGTCTTTCAGGGTCGTTCGTTATCTTTCAAGACTTTCCTGGTCTGGGTTTTCGTCAGTGTCTATCAGGGTAAGGTCAGCCGCCGTCACGGGTAAATGAAAAGATCAGCCTGTTAAAAATGACAGGAACAGTTTTAACAGAACCTGCAGCCTGACAGCATCTCTTAAGAATGGGCTGTTTGGCACCGCGAACAGTCAGTGTAGCTTTTCAACTAACATACCATCAATTTTTTTTTCCCAACGTCAGGGTCCCTTGGCCCCTTCCAGCTCTCAGACAGTCTGTTTCTCAGTATCTTAGGTTTCCGACTGCCATCCGCTTTTACATGCAGGCTTTTGTCTGAGCAGTAAATCGATATTTCTGTAATCGCTAAGCCATGCAGCGTGTGAGAAAGATCTATGCTCCTGCTCAGGCATGACTTCCTGACAGCTTGAGGTTTTTAATTAAAGGCCAGTACCAGGTCTGTGTCGGGGGGGGGGGGGGGGTAAAAAGACAAGAAATGTGAAGACGATATGAGAAGAGCAACGGAGGATGGAAATATTAGGGACCAATCAAGGTTAATTTATTACAGAGTTTGACTCGCTGGAATGTACTGTATGAAAAAGCAATTATGTGATCAGTTCTAGGCTATTAAGCTCGGTTTGTGTCGTCTTATGATCAAATGATGGCTATCAGAAGACAGTAGGCGCCCAAAGATGATTGAGAGTCTGGACGCCTGGAGACGTTTCAGGCATCTTTTTTTTTTCCTTCGTCAAAAATCCGACTGAATCAGTCGTGATGGATGCTCAACTCTAGAGCTGCTTGTGCTGAGCAGACTTGGAGCAGGTGGTATTTTGTATTTTGAAAAATTAATTTAAAAAAAAAAAACCTTAACTCACAAAGACGTTAATCCTGGTTTAGCTTTTACTTTCCCAAACAAACCAAAGCAGTCCGATGATGACGCCGGGCCGGGGATTTCCTGTTTCTACCACCAGGTGGCATCCTCATGTACGGTGCTCTGGTGCTCTTTGAGTCAGAGTTTGTCCACGTGGTCGCCATCTCCTTCACCGCGCTCATCCTGACGGAGCTGCTGATGGTGGCGTTGACCATCCGTACCTGGCACTGGCTCATGGTGGTGGCCGAGTTCTTCAGCCTGGGCTGCTATCTGGCCTCTCTCGCTTTCCTCAATGAGTACTTTGGTAGGTTTTACATTACTCATGTTTATTACAACCTCATATCTTAGTAGAGCTGAAATAGTGGGGGGGTTCTGATAAATAAACCCTGGGTTTGTGAGTTTTTGAAGAAGTTTCATGTCACCCAGCGTGGTGTAAATTGTTCAAAGACACAGAGAGGTCGTTCCACTCAACGGTGTGCTGAAAAACTTGCTCTTGAAAAAGCGAGAGGAAAAAGTACAAGTTAGACAGTCGGACTGCCCGATTTTGGAGAAATAATTGCAATTGTGATATGATTTGCGCTCTTAATTTTTCACATTGTTTTTTTTTTTTAAACCTCCATTACAATGATATTGATGTGATTTTGTGTGTGTGTGTGTGTGGGGGGGGGGGGGGTTCTGTATCAAAGATGTGTTCTTAAGTGTTTAGAATATGATGTGTACATCTCCGCAGCACCACAATATTTGATATTTATGGTCAGTTTGTATATAATAAGCCGAACAGGAGTCTCCCTTGACAGGAAGGAGATCCAGGATCTCCAAAACCCTTGATTAACAAACCATTTTATTGATGACTTCCTCCTGTGTGTGTGTATCTTCTCGTATTTTTGAGTACCTGGATCTTCCTCCTGTCAAGTCTTCTCATGTTTCATGTCTTTTCTGAAGTTTTTATGACGTGAAGACACCGTCATGAGCGTTCAGGCTGACTTTCTGTGCTTACTTCAGGTATCCTCTGACAGAGTAGCTGGACAAACAAACCTAACTTGACTTTTCCAGTCCAGTGTAGACGAAGCGCTCCGAGGTGCCGCCATCTTCCTCTGTGTACTGTTTGATGTAACTAAACCTGGCAGTTCGGATGTTCGGACCCTCAGCTTTAATTTCTTCTCTCTGTCCTTCGCGGTTTACTTCATTCACTCTGTTTCTGCTGCACTTCTTTTGCTTCTCTATGTTGGCGACAGGCATAGGCAGGGTGTCCTTTGGAGCTTTCCTTGGTAGGTTTTTCAGCCTGTAAACCCGCCTCGTCCTCCTCTCGGTGTTCCTTATTTCCGTATGTGTCTGTGAGAACTTCCCCTGTGTCATTTGCACGACATTTGTCTCGTGTCGTCCGTGTCATGCCGTTTCACTTCTCATTCAGCTCATCTAAGACCAGATTTTGAAATTCCTAAATGTATCGCAGATGTTCATGTTGCTCGTCTATCGTGTGATCAGATGATCCTGTGCTATAACAACACAATACTGACGTACCTTGTGTGCCCTCCCAGACTTGACTTTCATCACGACTTGGCCTTTCCTGTGGAAGGTGTCCTCCATCACACTGGTCAGTTGTCTTCCTCTCTACATAATCAAATACCTGAAGCGCAAGTTTTCGCCGCCGAGCTACTCCAAACTCTCCTCGTGAGCCGAACCTGGATTACTGGTTGCGAGCTTCTGCGAGCGCTCTGTTTTCAGCACTTTTGTTTCCCACTGACCACCAGTGATGGACCGTGTGAGCCACTGGAACAATGAAAGATGAAGAGAGGTTATCCCTGGATTTTTGTCGCCGAGACTTGGGTTTACTTGAAAAGAAAGAGCACATCGACGACCACAGAAGCACGGAAGGTTGACTGCACTGAGGAGGCCTGAAACACTTGACCCCACTTTTGTTCGTCAAGGTCAATCTGCCTTCTTTTGCTTTGAAGCATTTCAAACAAATCATCCTCAAGTGTCATTTTATACACTTCTGATTGTCATTGTTGAATTTTTTTATATGTGCATTTCAAAATTTTTAAGTGTTGTTTTTACTCTGTATTGATTGCTGGCCCGCGTCTTTGAACAATGTTGAGTTGCTGTAAGGCAATGGCTCCTAAACTTCCTGTGCCCCCTGAACCTCCTGCTGTGTACCCCCTCTGCCTCCACAGACGGGGCTGGCACCACCAGTTGCTAGGCCAGCTCTCTTGACGTTAATGCTAAAAGCTCCTCTGCTCCCGTGGACGTGGGAAGGGATCGTTTCAACCTTTCATCCGTATTTGAGCAAGTTCGGAAACATATTAGGCATTAAAGGGCAAAAGGTCGGAGGTCTGCTTGGTGGGTATCTGCAGAAGATCCACCCACGACCCTACGCTGCCTCTGATTGGCTAGCACTTGGTGCCTTTAGGTGTGTGGGTGAGATGGATCAGAGTCAGAGCCAATCAGAGGAAGAGTAGCAGCAGGTCTTTGGAGAATGCACGTGATACACTGGTTCATTTTTGGGAGGAAACTCCAGTTTTCTAGGTGTACCCCTGTCTGTGGTGCATCTAGGAGCACCTCTGGGGTACCCCAGCCTGGTGAGACCTGCTCTGTCTTTCAAGCTCAAAAGCTGAACTGCCACTCCCACCGTAGTAATGTAGCTCCTGATTGGTTCCGTAGGTGATGACGCTCTAATGTTAACGTTGACAGAACAAACACCCCTGCAAGTGCAGGAGGATGCACCAGTAAAACAGAGAAGACATTATCTTCACGTTCTTTTTTGACATGTGATGATGTCATCCTCTGCTATGCTGATTGGCTGAACGAGCTCGTCTGCCGGTTCCTCCGCCCTCTCCTAGTGGTTGCAGGATGGACGGGATCCAGGCGTAACTCGGTGGCTCCACTCAGGAGCCCAGGGGATGCTCCCAGCTTGGGAATCACAGCTGTAAAGGATCAAAAAAAAAAACCAACAACAATGATTTAAATGCTTTGTTACTGTAAATAAAGCCTTTACATGCAGCTTTAATTCCCACCGTTAACCTCAGTGCGTCTCACACACATGTGCATTAACCAAACCAAGCATTTGTGAATTCTTTGTCAGCGAGTGACATCATCTAGTGTGATACCAGCACTCCATGGTAATGTCTCTGGCCTTGATTGTACAGTATTACATGACGTTGGTTTTACTTGTGTAACGTGTGCGGGTGGCCAGCCGTCCTCGGCAGTCGGCAGCTCGCTTTGTGCCTCATCATGATGTCAGTCGCTGTATTGAAGCTTCATTTCACAACGACCGACGTCGAACAACGAGAAGTTGTAGTCATTAATTGTGCTGTGACATCTGGACTTCCAGGAGCTCCGCCTCTGCTGCTCCCTCCTGCAAATACTTCTGAAATGAGTCTGACGGCTGTAGATTCTCACGCTTTGACAATACGACGGAGGAATGAGTTTTATTATTCTCTCCTCTTAAACACAGCGGGGATCTTCCACGTCACCCGGCGAGTTGACGGGGTTTAGTCCAGCTATGTTTAATCGGTCAGGTTGTCATGCACCACATCTGAGTTGAGCTCAGGTTATTTTGTTAAAATCGTGGCGACCTCGCCGTCAAATGTAGCTGCACCATGATCAAACCAGACAAATATTGGATGTAGTTATTTTGGAAAGAGTTTCTGTGGCTGCGGCTGTGTTTAAATGTATTTACATTCCTATGAAGACAAACTCCACATGTTGTTTCTTGTTGTCGGTCAACATCTGTTCTGTGAATGTGTCGTGTCAACTTTTCTGTCCTCCTGTGTGATTTCTAACAGTGTCTCTTGTTGTATCCGCCGAAATGTATCCGCTCGCCATTTTCACCAAAACTTTCCACGTTTTCAACATGAATCCCTGTTGTTGTTGTTGTTTTTTTTGTTTGTTTTGGTTTGGGTTTTTTTTTTTTTTGGTAGCTGTTGCTAAGAGGGAAGTGGCAGACAGCTGTCCGTGTCTAGTTTCTAATGTTGTCATAGATGAACAAATAAAGAGTTGAAAGTCGGAGCTAAATCGCTCGTCGTGACACGCGGGTGTGATGAGGTGTGAGTGGCATCCCTGACAAAAACTAGTGCTCATCAACTGCCCCTTTTTCAGATTCGGTGGACTGAAACAGGACTGGTATTAACAATCAAGTGACTAATTTCTGACTGAACCAATGTGCGTTTAAATCAAAAGTCTAAAACTACATTAAAATCAAAACCATCATCCCCCCCCCCCCCCCAAAAAAAACAAATAAACAAAAAAAACCAGACCCACATGAAAGCTCACCACCAGGATATGGTAGTCTGTCTGCCTGGACTAAAAATAGGTAAATGTTCTTTGAGTAAGCTAAAACTAAAATACTCAGACTTTTAGTCAACTAGAACTTAACTAAATGAGAACAGGGTGAGTATGACTAACTGATGAAAACCAGAGCATCTGACAAAGGCCTCACAAACTAAATAAAATATAATGAGAGGAAAAAGAACACTAGCATAGTGAAAACCAAAATAATATCATGAAGAGGTCACAATTGTTCCTGGTCCTCAAGAAATCTTTGCTGTTTTCAGGGAACCAAAGGTTTCGTCTGGTGTGAAATTCCCCGTGTGGCCACAAGATGGAGACAGAGACTAAATACCTCAGGGAATGTACACTGTTAACGAACACATAGAATAATTTCTCCTGGTGTGGCCGACATGAACACTGCTTCTCCTCTGCCATTGCACGTGTGTCAGAGGCTCAAACACAACATTTATTTAAAAGTCAGTCATACCCCTGCTGTTCAATCTAATAATTTGATTTAGATGTCATTTATTAGACTGAGAAATCCCAGTGACTTCAAATTGATGCATTTTTAATGAACCACCTTGACTACTTTTGACGCGACTGAACTTTTAGATGGACATTTACATTCTTAACAGGTGTTGTGTTTCTCTTTGTGGAGATTCCTTGACGTACCAACACACGACTCATCGTTTTTGATCGTCAAAGCATTACATAATGAGGCATCGCTGGTCAGAAGCAGAACCATGCGAGGAAAATTACCCTCACGTGAGGCTCTTTGTAGGGTGATTAAAGATTATTCCTTTTAATGGGTGCATGATCGAGGAGGAATTGATTTACACTAAAGAAAAAATAGAGATATGTCTTACCATGTAATTGAGGGCATTCATTGAGCAAACAGACAATGTGTTATCAATTTCTCCCCCAGAGGAGGAAGTACTTTGTGCATGGAGGGCGACCCAGTAATGAATGTGATGGTCCGATGACTTTAACATGTTAGAAATGTTCTCTTTCATCTCCACGTTTTTGACTTTGTAGCTGCACAGGAGGGGAAGAAGTACTTCTCCGTTCTAGGTTCCACTTAAGTGTTCCTACGCGGGTCTACGGAGGATCTTTGTGCCGTGTTTTCCAAATGGAGTTGATTTGCTGCATGAGCAGCAGAGATGGGCCAGATAATGTCCACGTGACTAATGATTTACTGTTCTGACCGTGAAGAGTTTGTCTTTGTTGGAGGGATCCTCTTTTCGTTTATGGTTTGTTGAGCGTAGATGTTTATGTTTGCTCAGCGTGGCTCTTTACGAAAACACGAGAAGAGGATGATTTAGATGAAAAATGGGACTTGATCGAATTCGTGTCAAGAAAGGAGAAACATTTTAGATGTTTGCAGGAGGAGAATTCCAACTTTATGCCTGAAATGAAAAACTTACAACTAAATCCAGATGTAGCTAATTTAAAGTGATACATCACCCGAAGAAGTGTATTTTGTCTTTCAAGTCGCAAAAGCTCGCTCTTATGTTTCCTTCCTGCCTGCATGACTTCTTCGTGACTCCAGAATGCAGAGAGAGCCAGCCACATATATTTAGCTTGAAGCTAACGGCTGCTGATGGCTAACAACAGTGGAACTACCCAAAAACATCTGTCCACAAACTTTTTATGTAGACTGACATTTTTGGTCAGGTTTGCTGCCGTTAGCCAGTTGCTATTAGCTTCGAGCTAAATACGCGTGGCTCGCTCTTTCTGGATGCTGGAGTCACTAAGAATCGATGCGGGAGGAATAAAGAAAAAAGAAGAAAAAAAAAACCTTTGCGAGCTCAAGACACGTATTTGTGAGTACTTGAAAGGGCAAGTACACTTTTTGGATCAAGTAGGACTTTAATTCACGGCCACGAGATGTAACTTGTGAAGCCTCAAAATAACTCAATTTAGGAAACAATTGATGTTTTGTGGCCTCAAAAGGCATTTCCCCTCTCGTCCAACCAAAACCTATTATTTCTCTCTCGGGCCACCGCACTCTGCCACGTTCTAGTCGTCCTCAGGGTGCTGCAGCCTTTCTAGGCACCAAAGCATCTTGGGGTGAAACCGTTTTTAAACTTTTGTGTCGTAGTCTTTACACTGAACGTATTTCTGAAGGCTGTAGTTCTTCCTCCTGTCCATACGGTGTTCTCCTGCAAGTTTAGCCCCCGAAAACTGATTTACTATGCAGGCTTGATGGACGAAAGCAGTCTGATCCTAGAGCCAAACGTGTTTACTCACATTCAGCCGTGTCACGCAAAACCGACAGCTCCGAAACCTTCTGTCCGCGGGAGAATCCGCTGAAACAGTTGCAGATGTAATTTGGGATTTCATGTTCCATTGTCTGATGGACGTTCATCATATAACGTTTCATCACTGGCACTGCAAACCGCCTCCTTTCAGAATAAAAAACACGACTCCATAACTTAATTTCGGGGCCTCCAGGATGAGGCGTTGTTGCAAAACACTTGAAACTAGATTTGATTTCAGCCGTAAGTGGGACACAGAACACTGACGCTGCAGAACGTTCAGACGCATGGAACATTTGTCAAATCTGTATTTCTTAAACATTTTTTGCTGTTTTTTTTTTTTTTTTTTTTTTTAAATTTGCCAAAGGGAGACCTGCCATTATGCCATTATGCTATCTTGTTACTAAGCAGCTAAGTGGCTTTTCCAGTCATATTCCATCTGGCTGGGTTCACTATAAAATTCCACAGCACCCCGTCTGCATTAAGAAACAACAACCAGCAGAGATAAAGTTACTGGTAATGATATTCCCCGACTGGCTTGATGGGGGAGGAGAGTTTGGGCTTTTTCTCCTTCCAGGGTTCCAATTAGGACGCATCTCTAACCTTCAAAATATATCCTCCTTATTGAGCTACTGAAATGTCCAAATGGCACACAGCAGCCGTGTCCTGGCCAGAACGGTACTCCGGACCAGTTCGTGTTCTTGGTGGAACGCCGTTCCAGGGTTGACGGCCAAGGTGCCATCTTTCATCGCTCTTCTCCATCCGGCTGGATTCTTGCTCGTTTCACCCGTTTTCATCGCCTGGGCTGTTTTAATTTCAGCTGGCAAGCTGATTCCAACTGTTTCTGGCTCGTGCGCTTTGAACTCTTTCAGCTTCAACCGGCACGAAGAGTCTCTAGAACTTGAGTGTCTCTTGTCGCGGTCCTGCCCCTGTAGGAAGGAGGAATCATAAAGTAGGTGGAATATTTAGAGTCTAGAGAGAGAAACATCCAATAAAGAGGGATTTCTTTTTATCAGAACATACAGAAACATGTCGCTTTTTTTCCAGACAATCTGGTTGTTTTGCAAAAAGACTCATTTCGTCACCCTGTGAGTGACCGCGTTAGCCTCCAGTTGATCTTCTGAACAAGAGGATACTTCAAGGAAGGTGTTTTCAAGACTTCCTCACCGAAATGTTCCTGTTTAGATGCTACAAGGAAGCTCAATTCCAAAGCGGTTTCTGTCCACCAGGGCGGCCCAATAGGACTTCAAATCGGTCTTGTGATTATTTCAAACGTTTACCCTGATTGCAATTACTGGGCAGTTCATTTATACACTTCCTTGCACCGTCCTATCCTAAATATGCTGGGTTTTTTTTTCCAGGTAAGGGATTTACTAATATGAAGTAGTGGGGAGAGGGCGTGGATGAAGTCCTACAGACTCCACCAGCGCCACGAGCCCTCATGAGACTGGAGGAAAAACTGTACTCATTTTAGTTCCTTTTCACTTTGTTTCGTTTCGGGGGGTTTTTTTGGTTTGTTTTTTGTTTTTTTACATTTCCGCATCATCGAGTGACACGGTTCCTCCTGTCCTGTCGGTGTTCTCGTGCCTTCTTCTTTCTTTGTCAGCACACCGGTGCAAAAGGCTGAACATATCTTGAGGTTGTAACCCTAAAAACGTGTGGTCGCAAACCTCCAAATGTGCCAACTTTACTGGTCGACCTCGGTGTGAGCCACAGAGAAAAAACTGGTCTACAGAAACCACTTCCTTGCAGTGACACCAGCTCCATTCTTGATTGATGCAACAACAAAAAAAACAGCACATGGAGCCTGCAAAGCATGACTAGTGAGAGACAGTGAGGTGTTGTTGAGCCTCCGGGAGCCTCGCTGTTGTGCCTGGACGTCACACATGGCTCTGGGAGAGAAAATTAACCTCCCAGCCCACAGCGAACACTCCCTCAGCTCTGTAAACTCCTCCCACGGCCGTAACTCGGCAACGGCTTTCACAACAGGAAACAGAGCAGGGGATTCCGTCACAGCGGCAGAGAGAAAAGGAGAACATTTATGGGAGACAGGAAGTCTGACAGTAAGAAAGATTGGGGACGGCGGGAGGGTTGTCACCACTCCTCCCACCAGCTGAGGAACAACACACACTATCGTGGCGTTTTTGAAGGAGCATAAAAATACCGTAATATCATAAGGGTTGATTAACAGATATCCAGTGATATTTTTTTCCAGCTTTTTATTGCGGAGACAAAAAAGTCCCCCCAGGCCTCCTGGACGGTCCCTGGTGACACCATGATCTCTTCGTTTCATATGTTTGCTTGATCTCTGCTCCAGTTGTTCTTCTCTCTCGTCTCATTTCAGGCCAAAGACGTTGTGTGGTCACAAGCAGAGATCACTTGATGTCACTTTCAGACACTTCTCTACTGTTTGAATCTAAATTCTGGCCTCAGAATCCCTCTGATGTCTTATTATTCTACATCCCACTCATAAATTAATGTATGCACGCTCATAACTGCGTATGAGCGTGCATACAAAGAAGTACAGTAATAATTTCAGTTTCCTCCCAATTTATTTTTCCAAAACAAACAGGTGATTCAGCAGCGGGGAAAGCCAGCATTTGGAGCTGGTTGTTTTGCAGTTTATGAATAACTTACAACACCGTCCAATGTTCCGTCTTGTTTTTGTTCAGTCACAAGTAACGCCAGGCACTGGATTTTGAGGGCTAGAACTGTGGAAAGAAAAGCGAGTCGAGGTCTTTTCCACCTCAGTGGAGCCAAACCACGTCATACCGGGCAGGGTATTTGAAAGTTTTGGCAGGAGCCACACATGGGATGGCAGATGACAAAAATTGTGTGGGTTTGTGACAGGGAGACCACCCCCAATGATCCGCTACCCCTCCCAGGCTTCTTCAAATTATCATACACCAGACAAAAGTGGGAAACACAGCCCGGCCGTGCTCCCAGCGGCAGAGATGATACAAGGGGTCAAAAATGTACTTAAATGTTTCCTGGATCTTACAATCTTATGAAATTATCGAAGCCTTTGCGTCAATCATCAGCAAAGCACAGTGATGAGCCAAAAGATTGCACCCTAAATGATGCTGTGTACAACATGTTGCTTTGTGCTGTGCTGTCCTCTCTGTTAGCTCACAGCTGGCTGGAGCTCTGCTAATTAGCGCTGGTTGACACGAGGAACCTGCTCCGCTTGGCAATAATCAGCTTCATTTGACCACTTGAGCTAACGCCTGAGCTGATTCGTTGCTGCTCACATACAGTAAACTCTCCACCAATTCCGCTGCCGTAATAACTGGACGCCATGTTGTTAGCCTCAACTCACACGGCGTCATGGCTTCAGGGAACAGGAGGGCTAAAAACGCGGCACCCTCGAAAGAGGATTCGAAGGGATTTCATGGTGTGACTGTGTTGCTTCTTTACATGTGGAACCTGATCTGATAAGAGCACAGCACAATCGCTCTGGCGCCTCACCTGTGGTACAAGTCACCCGTTTAGGCTACAGGGTGGGTGCTTAGAACCGGTGCAGCCTTCAGGGTTCCATCCAGGGAGCTCAAAACCTTCATTGGGGTCCAGTGTTTGGATGGACGGATTTTGTCCCTCGCCAGCCTCTGAGGAAAATATCAGCGTCTTTAGCAGCTCAAGCAGCCACGAAGCCCACCAGAGAACCAACCAGGTTCTTCCTAAAGCCCAAGTTCTACCGGAAATGAGCCCGAAATCAGTGCAGAGTCTCATAAAGGAGTTCACCGGTCTCTGGAGGGAGGTTCAGCAGTATTTAGCACAGCCAGACCGTCCTCTGCATCTACTGGGGTGGATGTGGGACAAAGCAGGGTCATAGAGTCTAGCCCTGGTTGGAGCCCAAATGGCGGCGGCGTGCTGAGGAGGAAGAGGCATCCAGAGAGGTGAATGAGGTTTGACAGGTTAAAGACAGCGTCCTCTCCCTCGTGGATGGCTGACGTGACAGAGCGTCACTCTGCGGTCATCGATGAGTCGTTCAGTACAGATGAGAGACGTTAGCTACAATACACCAGGGGAAGGCGTTGCTCAGCTATTACGCTGGCTCAGTTTGTTCAAGCCATAGATGTGTGTGTGTGTGTGTGTGTCTGTCTATGGTTCTGGCCACCCACAGCACAAAAGAAGACGTTCCTGTGAGAGGGATTCTTTGACGTAGACCTGCGGACGGAAGCGGCCGGTGTGCCACGCTCACGTCGCTGAGGATGAGTTCAGGTGTGTTCCTCATGGAGCTGCCGCCATCGTGACCCATGAGCAGACCTTTAAGGACAAAATAATCCCATGTATGAGTGGATACACACTCTGTTTACGGCAGTTCGCTTCCCAACACTTAGAACTTGACTCACCCAGAGACAGTTTGGTGGATATCAAAGAGGGCTGTCTGTGCGCTCCATCATGCCTACATCCTCAAAGCAGCGTTTAGTGTTGTTTCTCATTATCAAATCTGCTCTTCTTTCAGTTGTGGCTCCGGATCCATCTGGTCCGTAGCGGCCTGTTACCACGGTTACTAACCAACAACAGACTTGGCTGGAAAAACTACGAGCCCCAGCACTTCGCTGACGTAGGAGAGCGCACGAGTCAATCAGCAGCGCGGCTATTTATTAACAGCAGACGCGTGGACGTGTTTACCGCAGGACATGTTTCAGTTACACATAGCTTCAGAGTGGCGATCCCCTCTGTTTAGCTCCAATTAAGCCCCCTAACTCCCATGAGAGTTTTCCATGAGGTCAAAGAAAGGAGTTGGGGGGGGGGGGGGGGGGAGGGGGGTCTGAAATGACCCCGTGTGCCGCGTCCCGGCAACGAAACAGACAGCTAGGATTTCACAAGTGTCGTCACTCTCTCTGACACTCCGCTGGTGAGAGGGTCCGAATGCAATCCCACCGGGTGAAGAGGGAAGATTGCTGGGAATGCGGGGCATGCAAACTTTCCTGTTGCTTCACTAAGGCCACTCACGGCGTGGAGCTGTAAAATACTTCAATACAGTCTGCCACTAAAATCTCAGACAGGGAAGAACAAGTTTGAAGAAGGGGTGTAATGATATATTGGATCCATGACAACTCTGGTATTTGAAATACTCCAGTTTTATGACTCCGCTCCGATTGAGCCTGTCACAATGACCTTGACCTTTGACCAGCACACTTTTTTCAGGCCATCCTGGAGTCCCGGTGGATGTCTGTCGCAACTTTAGAGAAATTCCCCCGATGTGATCCAGCGGTGTTGCGTTGTTGTGAGGTGACAGTGACCCGGTTGTGTTTTAGTTCAGAGGACGTTCTGCCACAGATATCACCTTAAGTTAGGAAACACAGACGCTGACCTTTGACTGTCCACCAAAATCTGTCCAGTTCATCTGTCAGACCTGCCTCCTCCACAGACTGTACTACTTACAGTACTTTTACTTTTGAAAAGATGTTTTAAATACAGCAATAATAGCATTTTGTTCAAAATGTCCTCTTGGTAAGATCGTGATTGTGGGTTCTTGTGGCCGGGATACTGCTGTGCTGACATGTGGAAGTGGGAGGAAAGATTTCAAAGTGGATGCACATGTAGCGGCAGCACGGTGGTGCAGTGGTCAGCACTGTGGCCTCACAGCAAGAAGGTTCCGGGTTCCAGCCCCGGCTGGAGTACGGGGTCTTTCTGTGTGAGTCTCCATGTTCTCCCTGTTCCTGCTGGGTTCTCTCTGGTACTCCAGCTTCCTCCACAGTCCAAAGACATCAAGAGGGGACGAGGCTGATTGATACTCTAAATTGACCGTAGGTGTGACTGTGAGTGTGAATGGTTGTCTGTCTCTATGTGTTGGCCTTGTGATGGACTGGTGACCTGTCCAGGGTGAACCCCACCTCTTGCCCATAGCCCCTGGGATAGGCTCCACCCCCCGCAACCCTGAATAGGAATAAGCAGAAGACAATGGATGGATGGATGCACATGTAGCATTTTGTGAGTGTTACGTTTATTTATCTCTCAGTAAAAAAAAAACAAACAAAACAGTAAACTCAACAGTTTAAAAAAAAAAAAGCAAAATATTACAGGAAAATATGCACAGAAATATTTAGCGAGGATACATCGTGACCAAACGAAGAACCCGTTATATTTGGGTTCAGATCTGGAACTTCAGGATGGAACCAGGAAGGAATTTAATGGTTTTGGCTGCAGTTTTGCATTTCTTAAAACCCTTTGACCGTATTTTTTCATTCGTTTCCCTGGAAATACACGAACCTTTACTGAAAATTGGGACCTCCTCGTTAGATTTGCATGTAGTGGAGGCCTGGGCCCTGGGAGAGGCCTGCACTTTGAGGATAAAACAACCAGAGAAGCCCCATCATGTTCTTGATGTTTGCAGGTGTGCTGCACTGCTTTTCCTGGTAACATCCAATGAGAAACCACCAGGACATCTGAGGGTCAGACACCGACTCTTTGACAAGACTGAATACATTGTTAAGCCTTTTTTTGTTGTTGTTGTTGAAAGAAAAGACATTTTCAAATGCATGTTCGCTGATTGCGCCTCAGGTTGTTGCGCAAGAAGGCTTTTGTGCGATCCAACGCTTCTCACGTTTAACAACAAAGACCCTGTTTGTGAAGGTTTGCTGGAGCCAGCAGTGATTTTTAACATTCCGTGAACATCCTTCAAGACGCAGCTGAATTAAAAAAATCTTAGAAACCTGCAAATCATTTTCCTAATCCCTTCGTTCTTGGAAAGAGTGGAATCCTCAAAAGAATTCCCCGACCACTGAAATCATGCAAAGGAAGAAAAAACACGTGTTTTTTTGTGTGTGTGTGTGTGTGTTTGTTTTTGACTTCAGAAGACAACCAGGACGACCTTTAAATAGACAGGCACCTTGGCGCTCCCTCACCGAGGTGGCAGCGGCACGGCCCTCCACCACCAAACAGGGCCGGCTGATAAGATGCTGTGAAGCTTCCCACCTCCAGGGATGGACAGACTCTCAGCCAGCCCCCATGTGACTATTGTCATCAGAGAAACCACAGGCCTGCTGCCAGCTGCTGAGAGGTCCAGACCTGCCAAAGATAGCAACAACTCTGCCTGCATGAGGAGAGAAGCCGAATAAGTTACACCGACCACAGCAAGCGGCCGACGGAAAACTCTATGAAGATTCTCAGCTCTGCATGTCAAATGACTGGGTATAGGTCTTGATTTTTATATAGTACTTCTATGAAAGTATGGATAATTATCAGTTTCGTTCCCCGCAGACGCGCAGTCTGTCAGGAGGAAGTGGAAAAGCAATTATTTGCCGTTGCAATAACTTCAAAAACCCCACCAGGATTGCCTCTGAGAGATCAGAGGGAAGTTTCCTGGATGTCTGTGCTGTGAAGCTGCACATGCGAGCCGCCATGTTTGGTTCAGCTCACCTGTCCTTGTGTCTGCTGCTGCTGCTCCAGTGGCCTTCGACTGAACATTGGCCCGCAGGAACCGGCTGATGAATTGCCGTTCCAAGGTGAAAACGGCAGCAGCTTCACGAAAAACACTGGTGAGGATTCGCCTGCACATCCGTCTTGACTGATGCACGCAGGGTCAGCTTGATCACTCCTCGGGATCTGATGTCCAAGGCTGCTGCTGCCGATGGAGACAACAGATGATGTTCATGCTCCTGCAATCAGTCAGTGGTGGATCGTGGCGAGTATCTGAGTCACGGCAGACACCAAACTAATTAGCGTGTGTATGGAGCCCAGGGGCAGCTGGGGAGAGAGAGAGAGAGAGAGAGAGAGAGAGAGAGAGAGAGAGAGAGAGAGAGAGAGAGAGAGAGAGAGAGAGAGAGAGAGAGAGAGAGAGAGAGAGAGAGATTTGTTTGTGACCATAAGACAGAACTTGTTCCTACAAATCAACACAAAAAGTGGGAGCAACTTATCTTTTTTTTTCTTCTTCTCGTGGCCACAAAATAAATAACAAACGAGATGAATTTCGATCACTAAACGATCGAGTTACGTCATGTTGCCGTGAATTCGTTAAAGCGTGGAGACGAGTTATTTCATTTTATTTCAAAATGCAGCAGCTCCTTATATCTTGTGGCCTCAACACATATTTTTTTCTTCCCTTCTCTGGCCTCTCCAGGGCTCCGTAGGTTTCTGCCTTGTTATGTCATCGAAGCTTCCACTGTTTATGAGGATGTTCGCTGGCTCCAGTCCTGCTCCATTAGCTCTCGCAGTTCGGGATGTTTTTCCAATCATTTTGTGTTTGACTCTCCCGTGGCGAAGCTTATTTCACTCATCTCGGAGAGTTGAGGCTTCCCTGCCAGATACACTAATTGGGCTCTTTAGCCGCTGGAAACCCCTGAGCGTGAGCGAGGATCTCCATTGAACCCATATGGTGGTCAGACGCGCAGCTGCGTCAGAGGATGGAGGGGCGGGGCGCCGCCGCCGCCGCCGCCGAGGTGATCCCCGAGTTTAAAAGCGCTGAGGTCCTGAGTGCGCCGGAGCAGTGCGTCACAGCGACCCAGCAGAGGCAGGATCCCCCGGCACAGACGACCAAAATAGTCTTCGTGAGGGCGATCTCACATGATCTCTTCAGGACCTTTGACGCGCCTCCGTTGCTCTCTCGAATTCTGGATGCGAGTTTTATTTTCTTAAAAGAAGAAACTTCTTCTTTCCCCCCCCCCCCCCCCTCCCTCTTAGCTTTTTATTTGTTGTTGTTTCATTCCCTCAGAGCGGTTGCTTGTTCGCGGTTATAAAGCGGCAGGATCCTGAGCAAGAGCTGGAGGGGGGGGTGGGATATATTAAACTCTATGGATCGGGAATCGCTACCATCTGGACCTGAACTCAGAGTTTGACGTTGCTCTCCAGTCCGAGGAGAAGATGAAATCAGCAGAAGAAGGTGAGCCTGCCTCCCACCAGCACTTTTTCTTCTTTTAATGAGGCTTTCATTCAAACACTCATCCGTGTTGGACACTTGGCACTCGGATGCAATACTTTGAACTGTGGTGTGACATCGGGATTAGGGTGTTACCTGCTCTTCCCCCTCAGCTCAATGCCAAGTATTCAGCCTCAGCATGAAAGCCAGTGTATGTAGACCGCTCCCTGCTGATTTGGACAAGGTGGGCGTGGCTCCGCTCCTGTCAGCCTCTCTCATGACTCCAAAAGTGTTCCCAAAATAGCCAGAATTGGAAAGCTGCGCTAATGACTGACATGTGGTAGTGACTGAGTGAGAGGTCAGTATCGAACATCTGATGGCTCCCTCAGGGTGTCTGTTAGGGTTTCAACCTCCAGCTCCAGTTCACAGCGGCCTAATTTTAGAATTACCGTGTCACACTCACCGCAAGCATTCGTTTTCTTTTATTACAAGAAGTTGTAGGGAGCAGCGCTGATGTCATAGACTTTATGATGGGGCCCCTAATTCTCAACAGCAGACAGAAGCTGCATCACTGCGCTGTCTCACCCAGTCTCACGCCCCCATGCCGCCCCCCCCCCCTTCCTTTTGCCACAGACAGTTTGAAGTTTTGGCACAAGACCACCAACTTCCCTCGCTTTGGTACAGTGTGCACCTTTACAGCATAAACTATTCATGTCCCTCTTGTGTTTATTTTCGATGGTTGCTGGAACATGAAGCTGGCCAATGAAAACACCGGCGTGTTTTTATAACGTTAGAGTTTATGGTTGGCAGCGCGTGCATTAAGTGGCGTACATCTTGCAGTGTGAAGTGGAAAAAAAACCCCACCTGGTTTTGCTTTTGCTTACAATCAGACAGACTGGAGTTATTTTTTGACAGCTTTTGACAAGTTTCCCTTGAGCCATTCAGGGATGTTCTGTGTCATTGGAGAGGCAGTGCATACCTTCTGCATCGGGAAGTAGCCCAAGCCGAATCCAGCATAAGCTGTTCTTTTGCCATTATAGGCAACACCTCTGACTTGGCAACTGTCTCAGGGAAGAAGCCAGTGAATGTGTGTTTGATTATCATGGTAGTCAACTCAATCTGTTTGCTTTCCAGATGCGTATGGCTACACGCCAAATGTCACTCTCTCCCTCCCGCTGGGCAACCCTTGTCTTCCGTCCCAGTACCACAGCCTCCAGTCCAGCCCCGTTATTTCTGTCTCTGTCTCTGAGCCTCACAGTTACGACGCCCAGGACGACATGAATGCTGGTGGATACTATTCATCTTCCAGCATCCGTCCAAACGGAGCTCCGACCCTGGAGAGCCCTCGTATTGAGATCACAGCCTATGGTCAGTTTCCTGAGGATGAGGTGGAGGAAAGCAGCCTTCCTGTTGCCAAGCAAGTCAACTCCATAGGGACGCTGACCCTCCCTAATGCAGATGGCTACCGCGACCCCAGCTGCCTGAGCCCAGCCAGCAGCGTCTCATCTCGCAGCTGCCACTCAGACGCCTCCTCCTATGAATCAAACTTTTCATACAACTATGAAAACTCACCCCAGAACTCCCCCTGGCAGTCTCCCTCTGTGTCCCCCAAAGGCTCCACCCTCGCTCTGCCAGGCGAAGGCTGCGGCCCCGCTGGTTCCCCACGACACTCACCCTCCACTTCCCCACGCACGAGTGTGACAGAAGACAGCTTCATAGGTCAGCGTGGCTCCAGGCCAAACTCCCCGTGCGGTGCAAAGAGGAAGTACAGCTTCAATGGCAGCGGGGCGGCACACAAGCACTACCCATACTCACCCAACCACTCCCCTGGGCCGTCACCACAGACGTCTCCTCGCCTCAGTGTCACAGAGGAGTCCTGGCTGCCAAACACCAACCAGTACACCAACTCTGCCATCCTGGCAGCCATCAACGCCTTAACCACAGATGGAGTGGCTGACCTCGGAGAGGGCATCCCCATGAAGGCCCGGAAAACCAGCCTGGAGCACAGTCCCACAGTCAGCCTGAAGTTGGAACCCTGCGGTGAAGAGCTGAGTCCAGGGGAGCTCTGTCGAGATGAGCACCCCACCAACCGCCTGCCATTAAAGAAGGAGGGCTACTGCGGTGGGTTCCTGGACGTGCCTCAGCACCCGTACACCTGGTCCAAACCAAAGCAATATATCAGGTAAAGAAGGAGACTTTCAGAACTTGGCTCCAAACCTGAAAATATCCTTCAAATAGAGGTTTTTAATTTCAGGATTCCTTGTACGAGAAAAACTATGCAAGACACTTAAATTACGGTGAAAGTTTACGAAGAAGCAGGTTTATTAGTAACAGTTTTATCGCAACCTCTGCCATATGACCATTCTCACATTCTGCACATTCTGCCACATCTAAAATAAGCCCTCCTTCCTGCTTGTTAAGTTGACACGTTGGACATGTTTTCGCCTCGACAGCCCGTCCCTGCCGGCCCTTGACTGGCAGCTGCCGTCCAGCTCGGGCCCATACAGCCTGCATATCGAGGTGCAGCCCAAGTCCCACCACCGGGCCCACTATGAGACCGAGGGAAGCAGGGGAGCAGTGAAGGCCCTGGCAGGAGGACACCCAGTTGTTCAGGTCTGCTAGATTCATGATGGCTTGCGACATCCTTAAACAAAACAGCAGTGAGTTCTGCCCCTTATTTTGTGTTGCGAACGAAGTGACCTCTGACTAAATCCTGGATTCCCCCTCCCTTAGACTGAGTCATGTAAATATTTTGAGAAGCAGAGAAGTCCAATATTTTGAAAGAGAGACAAACTCATATTTAAGTAAAACTACCATGTGGAGGTTGAATTGCTCAAAGCTGCATGCTTGTCACAGTCACCTTGAACTCTGACCACCAACATTTGTTCAGCTCAGTTCATCCGTGAGTCCCAGCGGACTTTGGTCGCAAATTTGGAGATGTTCCCTCAAGGCGTTCCTGAGATTCTGCGTTAAGGAGGATGGACAACCCAAAAACATAAAGCCCCCTGTCTATGGCATGAAAAGATTTATCATCTCAAAACCTCTAAGATATATTAGGGGACTCCTTCGCAGGTCTGAAACGCATGTTGGGAACCACTGAGCCCGAGTTTCCTTTGTCCTGCAATGACTAGACCAACACACGGTGTATCCATCAAGCTCATTTATTCTTCAGCGCCTCGTCACTTCTCACCTCAACGTTTTCTCTCTCCTGGTTCTGACCTCATACATCGGGGCGACATGCATTTCATGGCCGGGGCTGTTATGTTATTTAAAGATGTCACATTTCTGAATGGAATACCATAGGTATGCTATTAGGCAGACCGGTCCACTCAGTCACTTCCTGTCCAGACAAGGATGACTCAGACTTTTCCATTGCGTATTCCAGTGCTGCACAGACAGTTACAAAGTGATGTAGCATGGCCAGTAAGAGCTTAGTCATAAGCTTCAACCACAGAAGCTCTGGTGGTCGAGTCTGAGGAAAAAAAAAATGTGGACAACTGCAGATATGTTTTGGTTATAAACCCATCTGGTCGCCCAATCTGCTGACCTCAGTCTCTGAGTAAATAAAGGGTCTGCTGCAAGGAGTCGAGCAAAGTGAGTGAGTAAGCTGGGCTGTCATTTTAATTAATACCTTCAGACAATTTATTAACATGTAACAATTGGCCAGCAGGTTTACCGAACAAACGTCACATGTGGGTCAGTTTTGATCAAATGGCTGTTGGGAGAGAGCGGTTCATCATCTCTATGAGGAAAGTGAGCAAAACAGACTCTTTTTTTTTGGACAAAAGGCTGACAAAAGTGGCTTTGAGTGAGTAAGGACTGGAAAAGTATGAAAATCAGTGTGATGGATAGCTGTAGCTGCACAAGCCAGTGTTTTTAACTACAAAAATTGTAGCGACATCTATCATTTTCTGGAGTTCTGCCAACTGGTCAGAAATAAAAGAAATAAATCGTGCTTTTGTATCAAAGTTTATATCATGTTTTTGCCTACAACAACATAACAGTGTTGATAAGACTCCATTTACAGTAATGCCCCACTTAATAGGTTTATTTTGCTTTTCAAGAATCCACAAATAGTTGCCGTGAGTTCGCGAAAATGTATTCTCTTTCCTTGTCACTTCTTTTTTGAATCCAGAATGCAGAAAGAGGCAGCCACGTATATTTAGCTTGAAGCTAATGGTGGCAGATGCTAACAGCAGCATCAACAGCAACAACACACATCCTCTGGGGGAGTCGTAGTTTGTGTTTACTTCAAATCCAAGTGTTTGTGGATTACTGAGCATACGGCTGGATAAAGAAGGTGCTGCTCACAAGGAATGATGTGATGGAGAGTTCAGAAATGGATGTTTTTGGGTAGTTTTGCCGCAGTCAGTCACTCTTAGCTTGAAGCTAAATAAACGAGGCTAGCTCTTTCTGCTCTCTCAGGTCAGAAAAAAGTGATGCGGGAGGTTAAAAAAACATCTTTGTGGACTCAAAATACCTTTTTTTTTTTTTTTTGAGTGAAATATCCATTTTATGACTTTCGGTGTCTGCTGGGATCATGTAAAATTTTGAATGTTTGACTTTAATAGTGCAATATACTCTCACTTGCCAATTTATTAGGTACACCTAGATAAAAAAAATTGCTGTAAAACACAACAGTCTTGCAATAAATCCTCCCCTCATGAGAGGTCTAATGTTTTTTTTATAGAATCTGTTTGAGAAAGGCGTTGATTTATTTGGAGGCCATGATTTGTGGCGCTGTTGAACTGCACATGTACTGCAAGGTGTTTGCATATTTGGTCAACACTGATTCATGTAAAATAATTCAACACCTCTCTCAATCGGTAAAAAAAAAACAGAACATTAAATCCTCATGAAGGGAGGATTTATCACAGGGCTGCATTAGTTTTATTTAGGTGTTCCTAATAAATTGGCCAGCGATTGTGTATGGATTGAAGCATATTTTACTGATCGTTGGCAGAATGCAACAGTAATATTCGTACTGTTATCCACACTTGTGTGAGGAGCATGTATTTGTCCATGAAAGGTGGTAATGATTTCATGACAGGAGCTCTGGGTTCACCCCAGCTGAAATAGAGAGTGTGTGTTCTCTTTAAACTCGAACCTCCCCCTTCTTTTCCGCCAGCTACCACCCCAACCACACAGACTTCCCTTTGTTTAGGAAAGTTCCCGTGTGCATGGCTGACATCATCGCATGCTGCGTCCTGCGGAGGCGGCAGCGACTAAACCACACACGTTTCTGGCAGGCTCTGATGGAGATGTTGGAGGGAGCCTCAAACAAGGCAGCCCCATCTCTGTGACTTCCTGATTACATGGTAGACACAGCGCTGCAGCCTCTGCTGCGGACGCTGGCCGATGAAGCCTCTCTGGCTCGTCCCGCTCTGACTCAAACTCTGCCCAGACTTTAAAGAGTTTATTCTGGAAGATTCAGTTCTGTGTGGTTCCCTACAGCATCAAGCACAGCTACGTCGGCTGTTTTCTGTTCTTTTTCAATGCCATTGCTACTGCTGCCTGCCGCAACCACACCCGCCCTTACGCCAGCAGCACAGAGGGAAGAATGCCCCTCTGAAGTGCTATGTGCAGTCCTCACCGCAGTTAATGCTCTTGGTTTCATGCTGCACTTTGGTGGAAAGGAAATACCCCCTATTCAAGTCTGTGAGGTCTTTTTTTTTTGTTGCCTGAAGTCAGCTTTTATGATCCGAACAGACACTCAAACTAGCTGTTTTGAAGTGCATGTTTGCAGATCTGAACGTTATTATTTTTGCAGCCATGTTTCTTTTTTTCTTTCTCCTGCCATGTGGATCCTTTGCTTTCGTCCATGTGACCAAATCCAGTAAACAGATTAATACAATGAGCAAACATCATGTGAAGCAAAAAGCATGACAAGGATGAGTTGTTGGTTACAATGTCCTCTCGCCATAAATTAGCTACCCCCACATATGTGTGTGTGATGCGGCTTTGAGAGGGCCCGCGAAGGCCCGGTCGCCCTTTCTCACTCCTCTTCGGTGCCGTGAGCTGCTGGAGTCTCGGCATTCCTCCGCTGGGTGATAATATGAACTGGGGAGGAGTGGGTGCTTTGCCAATGTCAAACTGCCAGGGTGGAGGAGTGGTGGAGGAGTGGTATCGCAGTTGTTTAATTACATCAACAAACCATAAATGTTGCCTGCTGCAGCTGCTCCACTTGGCTTTTTGATTGCAAGATGACCACTTTGACCATTTTTGTTTTTTGTTTTTCTACACTTTAAAAACGATGGATGACGATGCCGACAGCCACCGTAAATGCTTCTGTCATTTCACACTCCGTGATATTTGGCAGGCAAATAAACTAAAAACAGCTGAAGGCTTTCAGATGACGAGCGTGAGGATCTGTTTGTCCGGGCTGTTGGGGATGGGAATTTAAAAGCGGTGATCTTTAAGCGATTGCATTCAGAGAGGAACAAGCTAACCTTGCGAGCAGGCTACCTCACTTCATCACACTCCTTCCTGCCGCTTAAATAAACAGCATTGCTAGGCAGCAGCCCATTTCCTTACACAAATATACAGAGCTTTTGGAGGCTTTTAACCCTGACAGGAATCCTCCTCCAAATCACATGTTGCGCCTCCCTGGTCGGAGCGTTTTTTTCGATGTGGGTACTCTTCGCCTCGAGTGCTTCTGAGGGAAAAACTGTGATCTTTATTTCAACATTTCCCCACCGATCGTTTCAGCTGACACTCTTGTCCAGTAGTGGCTTATAATTAGACCGAGTTCAGCGTCGGCCTCTATAAAACTTTAAGAGGCTCTGTGGATGCTGATCGTTTTGCCTCTTGCTTTTAAAAAAAAAAAAAAAAAGTATTTATTTTTTTTTTCATGCCAGCTCTGACGCTTCAAGTTCCATCATTTCAGTTTCAGTTTTTATGTAACTCGAGATGAGACTCCTGCTCTCGACAGTTGTATTTTTTTTATTTTTGTATTTTTTTGGGGAATAATTGAGTACCGATCACAATAAAGAAAACTGGATCCGACTGGGCGACAATATCAGCTTCAAGTGTTTCGTTTTTGCTGATGTACTTCACACCGTAGAGCCACACAAAATGAAAATATCTAAGCTTGTATGAACTCAAGACCGACATTATTTTTCAAGCCAACTCTTTTCCTAGTTTTAGGACTAATTCCTGCGAGCCATAATCAAAAGGGTGGACCAGTTTTCCTGAGGAAAACTAGCAGTGAGGAAACAATTAAAGGAAATGCTATATGTTTTTATTCAAACAGCGATTCAAAAATTCATTTTTACATGTAAACTATTGTTGTTGCTTCAATCTGTACAATGTTCCTTTTGTCTTTTTGGGAAATCCATACTTGGAATTCATGTGACCTGCTTTGTTGAGAACGTGTGTGTGTTCTAGCAACGAGGTAGCGTGAGCGTCCCCATGCAGCATTAAAATGAATCATTCGTAGATCTAATCTGTACTTGGAGTGCATGATATGTAGTGCATTCCTATATGGGGGCCGATCCAATCTCTCTTACCGTAGCCTTTGATATTAGGTCATTGTTTTGACTCCGCAATGCTAAATATTCTGCTCTTACTTCTCACCCGTCCCACTGTATGGATAGCATACATAACTGTGTCAATAGTAGCCAGTCGACTCAGATTTCATCTTGTGGTTTTGGGCTCTGTGCCTGCACGCCTCAGGCTGGGTGGCTGAGGTCATCCTGGCAGGAGGCCTCCTGTCAGCTAACACCTATGGAGGTCTGGGAGTAGTTTGGAGGCTGTGGAGCGACCCTGCCAGCAGCAGCAGGAGCAGCAGCACCAGCAGCAGCACTTCAATCGTTACGATCCTTTCGCTGATAAAAATCAGAGTAGGCTCTCCAGTCAGAGTTGTCGTTGACCCTGATTGCTCTGCCGGCTTCGGTTGGACAGTCCTGACCTTGACTTTGCTGAAACACTGGCTGAGTCTTGTCACGAGTCAAGTGCTCACAGATCAGGCCGCTGTTCACAGTAGGTGGTTTTACTGCTGTC
Source organism: Aulostomus chinensis (assembly GCF_037954235.1). NCBI lineage: Eukaryota > Metazoa > Chordata > Actinopteri > Syngnathiformes > Aulostomidae > Aulostomus > Aulostomus chinensis. The sequence goes on along the minus strand of NC_141341.1, from coordinate 4,635,662 downwards.
TGGCAGCGGCTGCCCCTCAGATTCCTCTGTGGCTTCACCATATTAGAAGGACACGCACTGATGGAGGGAGTGTACACAGGCCATTGGCTACAAACCCAAGAAGATGAAATGGTGATTATAAAAGCCTAAATGTGTCCTCTGTTGGAAAACCATCACACCGAGAACTTGATCTTTACCAGAAGGTTGCTTGTTTTTGACAGCATGCAAGTGAATGCTGTTTTTGATTTGTCTTGCCTTTCTCTCTCTCCCCCTCTCCCTCTCTCTCTTTCTCTCCCCCATTAGCTTCACGGCTACATGGACGAGCCTCTGACCCTGCAGCTGTTCATTGGCACAGCTGACGACAGGCTGCTGAGGCCTCATGCCTTCTACCAGGTCCACCGCATCACAGGGAAGACGGTGTCCACCCCGAGCCACGAGGCCTTGCACAACAACACCAAGGTGCTGGAGATCCCTCTGCTGCCCGAGAACAACATGAGGGCCATGTGAGTAGTGAGGCCCTGCTAACACATTGCATGTTCCAAGTAGAGTGTGATCTTACTTTGTGATGAGGCGTAAAATCCTAATTGCTGCAGTTGTCTGATAAAACTAAGCAAGAAAAATTGGTTATTTAGTTTTTCGGAGACATTCAAAGCAGGTTCCGGTGAAGTCAGAAGAAAGTCTCAAACCAGTTTGAGGGTCTGAGAGTTCCTGTCACATTATAGTGACTCAGCATTTCCTTTCAAATCTGTTGTGTTGTAGTAAACCGGTTCAGAGGGAAGTTCTCCCACTGCAGCAGCCTGAAAAATACGTAAAAATACACCCCTCAAAGGGAGATTTAAACTTTTGCTTTTAGACCCAAGTTAGTAGGTTTGTTGAGTTTGGGGGAAGTTAAGTCTTGCAATCGTCAGGGATAGAAAAAAAAACAAAAAACAAAACCTCAATGATCTCAACAACTGGTCCTGCGATTGAGTGGCATTTGCATTGCTGGTTCCTGGAGGTTTTGAATTTGAAGTCTGGGATCTGAGGTGGTTTGGGGCTGGGCTGCTGAAAGCGTGTCGCCCTCTACGCACTCTGGAGTGGCTTTCTCATCTTATAAGCCTCAGAGATCAGATTACAGGGGAAGCTCAGTGCTCCCAACAAGGACAGGAGGTTTGTGTCTGCAGGCAGTTGCAGCCTGCAAGCATCAGCACTTTCTCTGCATTTTAATGGATGTAACACATAATCTCCCCCTGTACAACAACTTCACCTCAGGATATGGCTTCTCTTCTTTTTTTTCTCATGGTGCCTCGCTGTACTTACGGTAGTCACGAGGGATTTGTGTGAGATGTATTTGTTTTGACACATACTCAAGTGTGACTTATAGCCATATAATGTGATATAGAATCCGAGCATGATTATATTCCTGAAGTGTCCTTTCGTAATGATTCAGACGTAAACGTCTTGAACCATTAGTCAACCACTTTTTTTTCTCTTTGTTTTTTTTAAATTTGACACCATTTAACTCCTAATAAATTAGATTAGAGCTTCAAAAAACATACTACCCCATCTGAAAGTTCTCCTCAGGCAATGAGCGGACGCCTCAGTCGTATGTGGTTTTGCACTGAGCCTGACTGCGTAGGTGGAGAGCTGAACAGCTGGGGTCCTTAGCATCAACACCTGATGACTTCGCCAGCGGAGCGGACGCTGGTGTTTGGCAAGAAGAATGTTAGGGAGTGTTCAAATGTGTGTAAAAGTTGACATTAACTAGGCTTTGAGGAATGCGGCATCAAGTAGCACAGCGATGGAAAAGCCAGAAACCTTCCTGGAAAGGCCGGAGGTACTGCAGTATCAAAGAGTTAGATGAGTGCAGTGCAGACAGAGAGAGGCTTTTACGAGGCGTTCAACGAAGACTTGATCACTCGCATAATTAGCGAGAGTTGTGCACGATATTTTGGATCAGATTACAACAACGACATCAATGATGCAATGAACAGCATTTCTATATGGCTTGAATTGCACCCAAGCGTAGCTGAAGTGTTAAAGCTCAGTTGGGGGTGATGGTGTTAATCTTCTGTTAAAATGTCTGCAGCTTGAAGGAGTCCGGACTGAACTCACTTCTGGCTGCAACACCATCGACTAGAGACTGCTGTGTTTGTCATGTGGTGATTTGCTGCGTGTGTAGTCATCAGCTTGACCTCTTCCACTTGTGTTGCCACCCCTCCAGAATTGACTGCGCAGGGATCTTGAAACTGCGTAATTCAGACATTGAGCTCCGCAAAGGCGAGACGGATATTGGACGTAAGAACACACGCGTGCGGATGGTTTTCAGAGTCCACATCAACCAGGCCACGGGGAGAACCATCTCACTGCAGGTTGCATCAAACCCCATTGAATGCTGTGAGTACATCCATTTTTATTTCACTGGAAGTCCTCCAATCATTCTAGAGTTTAAATATACGTAGTCTTATCAACAACCAACAAATTTTAGTGGGTTAAGTTGATTTTTTTTTGGCTGACGAAATGGAAACAAGTACAACCCCTGCTTATAACGCAACAATTGCAAACTTTCAGAAATTCTGCGAAAGAAAATGCGAAATAAATTCTCATTTCCAAGCGATTCTACCACATACACTCATCAAATAGTAGTAGTAGTAGTAGTAGTAGTAGTAGCAGTTGTAGTAATTTTCTGAAATTTTAGATGCTAAACAATTCATTTACAATCAAATACAAGCAGTAGATGAACCAATGCAGTCCCAATTATTACACACAGCTCTGTAACTGCAGGGGTAACAGGAATGGTGCATGTCAATGTGAGCCACATTCTGAATTTTAGACATCTGAGTCTTGCTCAATAGGTTCTACTGACTCCCTGCAGTGCACTGGAGTTGACCTTTCAGTGGATTGGGTTAAACTCAACCACTTCATGTGGTTCTGGCAGTAAGAGCTGCCACTGAGATTAAGACATATGAGGTAAATGAAAGACGGTAGTTAAACCGTGATCTCAGATCCTTGAAATAGACCATTGTTAAGTTTCTCAACAACTGCCACAAAGCAATTGTTTTTGACCAAAATTCCCTTTCTGTGTGTGAGTGAGGCAGAACGACAGGCGGTCGATGGCGTCCAAAAAAACCAAGATTCCAGCAAAATATCCATGTTTTAATCTACCTCAGTCAGTCTTGAACAAAATTGCTGATTTCTTTCTTTTGAGACGCCTGACCAGTCAGCATTATATTTAAACAGAAGAGGTTTGCAAATAGATCATCCTGGATTAAATGAAAGCCAGCTGTGTATGAGAGAAGAGTGCTTTAAGTCAGTCATGATTCACTAAATATTTATGACCAAATATCCACTAACTTGAAGAAAACACAAACTTGAATCAGCTGAATTCCACCCTGCAGAGGTTTTACAGCTTCTCTGGTTTGTGAGGGCTGTCTAGGTAGTGATTCAGCCTCAGTCTGGATGCTCAGGTCTGCATGGGGAGTGGGTGTGTATTAGCTGAGCAATGAGGCCGTTTTCTGTGTTCCCTCCCACAGCTCAGAGATCGGCCCAGGAGCTGCCACTGGTGGATAAGCAGAGCTTGGAGACATGTCCCGCCCCTGGAGGGGAGAGGATGCTCCTCGATGGGCACAACTTCCAGCATGACTCCAAGGTGGTGTTCGTGGAAAAGGCCCAAGGTAAAGGAGGAGGAGTTTTGGAGCCAAGGCTGCCTCGTCTCAGTGCATGTGCGTGCGTGCATATGTGTGTGCGTGCATGTGTGCGTGCGTGCGTGTGTGTCTCCCTCTCTTCTGCGTTGTTGGAGAAACCCCAGGACTACTCCCTCCCTCCTTCCCTCTCTCCCTCTCCTCTCCCCCCGCCGTCAAAATATCCTCCATCCTGCCAGAGTGCCACATGTGGTGCACATTAATGCGCTGTATTTTTAACCCAGCAGATTTACATTTGCAGAAGTTTCCATTGCCTGTTCAGCAGAGGAATGGATCACAAATGCTGTGTGTGTGTGTGTGTGTGTGTGTGTGTGTGTGTGTGTGTGTGTGTGTGTGCGTGTGTGCGTGTGCGCGCGCGCGCCATGCGTCAGTATTTGTTTCTCTTTTTCTTACTTTAAGCCGTTTTGGTTTGGAGGGAGAGGCGACTGCTCCCAGATGTTGATACGGCGAGGTTTACAAACAGCAATTTCCTTGATTAGCTTCAGCAAAGCAACGTGAGGTAGAGTTTGGGCCAAGGCTGAGCAATGTAAACACGTGTGATCCTATCAGCCCAGTGACTCATTCAGAAAAGAGGGAAGCCTTTTCATTGTTCCACCTGTAAAAGGACGAATTCAAGGCTGCCTGAGCGCTACAGACGCCCGCCTCCAGCACCAGTACAATGAAATGGCAAGTTTGTTTATCAAAACAAGAAGTGATTGTATGAGTGTATGAGTGCGGGACTTGTTACCCTTTTTCCGACCTCTTTGATTAACGCTGATCTCTTCCTGAGACGACCGCAGATTAGAGTTTGTCATTTCTCAGAGGCAGATGAAATGTCTCCTGTTGGCTTCTATCTTAGTTTGCAGAGACAAAAACACATTTTTTTAGTCCGAGTTCGCCAACGGACAAAGACGCACATCTGCTTGTAACAAAGATAAAAATAAACTTGGAAATTACTTTTAAAAAGTTGAAGGATCAGTTGGCTAGCTTATGTGCTTGAACCGATACTTCACCCAGAAAGTGTTTTTGCCTTTTAAGTACTGACAAATACATGTCTTGGGTGCCTAAAGATGTTTTTTCCATATATTTCACATCAGACAATGTGCTTGAGAGATTGTAAACTGATCTTTTTTTTCCAGCAGCAGTTTTGCTGTTGTTAGCCTTCCGTCGCTGTAAGCGTCAAGCTAAACTTACATGAGTGGCTGCAGTCTGAAGTAAAATAAGTTATAAAGAGGTGAAAAACCGTCTTTGTGAGATCCAGACACATATTTGTGAGTAGTTAAAAGGCAGGTAGGGAAGTTTCACTTCAACATACCAAACCACCGTCGTCAATCCAGGGAACACTGCTTCACATTACCTGTGTCAAGGCCAAAAAGTTGCACTTGAACACATCGCAAATACTTCAGCCATCCCCTGCTACAAACAAAGCAGCAGACATTTTTAAACCTCTCTCTCTCTCTCTCACCTTATAAAAGTAAGTAACGTCATAAGCAGCAGATTGGAGTTACGCAATGAGCCACAAACGAGGCCTGCCTCCACAATACTATCAGCTGACATCGCAGACATGCTGGCATCAGCCAGGGTTTGGCTTATTGGCCAGAAGATATTATTATTTTATAAGATAAATATAAAGTATATCATCTGAGGGGTTATGGAATTCTCAGTATGGTGGAGCCCTCCTGACTTACCACCGGGACACGCCCTGCTAAGACTGAGGCCACAGACCCTCATCGACGGACGACCATTATGGTGGTTAACACACCCAACAAAAAGAATAAACCCTCTCACCATACAGTATTGCCAGAACTCCAGTCTGAAAGAAGAAGGTACAGGACAAAATCTTGAAAACCCAGAAACGTCAAGTTAATTACAAAACAATACAACGTGGTGCCTGTGGAGTTCTGAACCAGGCTGTCTTTAGGACCCTGTTTGTGCAGGCTCTGGGCTGATGTTGATGGCTGTGCTCCCTTGTTTTTGATGAGGGTTTCCCCACGTTTGGCACCGGCATCAGATTCCGAGGCAATCCTACCATGGAAACACCCGTAAGCCAGACTTCCACAACACTGTGCCCCCCCCCCCCCCCCCCCATCCTTCCACCTCTCTATCCACTCTGCCTCTGTGAGCTATGGGCTCCCCAAGACTCATACTGGGTCATCTTTACAGCTCATCAATGTATGAATAGACACAGCAGACATGTAGAAACATAATTAATCTCCAGGATGAAATGTCATCATTCATTTAATTAGATACAGGATAAAAAAAAAATGAATAGGTAAGTTGCATTCTCATATGTAGGGGTAAAGTCTTCTTTCACATGGGCTTCTGTAGAATTGAATATTTGAACTTTTAAAAGGCGTCTTTTATTGTCTTTTTGCCGGTGCCAAAGCACAGCTCTGAGAAACAGTTTAATGATGAAACTCATAAATCCAAAGCGGCGGATTTTGTTGCCATGAAGACCTCAAGCATCTCATTTTATCGATGGACGATTTTCCTATAATTTTCCTATAAAGTGCTCTTAGAAAAGCTGCAAGCACGTGGGCATAGACAGATGCCCGGTGTTGTGTTTTTGTAGTCTTTGCTTACAACGGTGTGTGTGTGTGTGTGTGTGTTTGTGTCAGAATTTCCCCTGCAATTATACATAGGGAGGATGGGTCGCCCTGCCTGAGGAGGCTGCCAACATAACAATTGTTTGGTTTTCTGTTTAAGTGTCCAATAGTCTCAACCATGTTTCCATTCTGCTGACAAACGAGATGGTAGGGAAACACTGGTGTCTGTGTGTTTTGAGAGAAAGAAGCGAAGTGACCGCGACGCCGAGAGCTCGTGTGTTTTTCTTTGCATGTACAGTGTTAGGTGTTTTTCAGTGTGTCGTCGTTGCTACCCATGACTCACACCAAAGGAAATCCCTGTTTCCCCCCCTAGAGATACACACTCCATCACCTGCTCCTCGGCACGACATCCGAAAACAGTGAGTGGATGTCAGCCTTCCTCTGTGACGCCCGTCTGCCCCTTTCGTCTCCTCCCTCAATGCCGAATCGTTATTAATAACCAAGATAGCATCAGTTGAGTTGTCAGTTATAAGAGATTACTGTACGGCCTCGGTGCTGCAGACATCAGCCTGTAATCTGAAACTGACTCAATCTCACCTTGCTTTCATTTGCCCCCGCCTGCCCTTCAGATGATGTCTCTGATAAGTCACAGTCCCTCCATTTGGAAAATTAGACCCTGCTGTCCATTGTGCGACTCCTCTGCTTTAATTGTTTTTTAGGTCGTTGTTGGGAATCTCAGACTGGTTGCTACTTTAGACTCAGCACCGTGTGTTTCTCCCACCAAGTTTGATGGTGATGCTTGTTGAGTTGATGGGGCCTCGCCCCTTTATCAACCCGCAGAGACGGACTCAGTAAAAGCAAGAGAGAACCGCGCAGTCCCTGAATACACCAGCACTGCACGCGCCAAGATCGATGGCAGCTGGATGTATCGTTCGTGAGATAATGACTGCAAGAATGCGGAAGGATTGCTTTGCCTTCTGTCTGAATACACACACACAGATAAGGCTTTCATTTCAAACACGACTGGACTGAGGCGAAGGCTCTGTTCAGACGTGATGGAGGTAGTTCCCACCTCACATTCGAATGCATCTCCAGTGACCACGTGTGATCGTATCTCACTTCCTCTCTCTCAATATGCAAATAAGCACCTAAATTGTATGTTTGCACAGACCAAATGTGTTTTTTTTTTTTATCGTTGGCATACAGCGATGCATTTTTTTTTTCCTGTTTCCTACTTTCTGCTCAGTATTTCCCCCTCGATGATTGATAGCTTAATTTGAGTGAGAAATCCTGAAGGAAATCCTCGCAGAGCAGAAACACCCTAATGAAAATATCACTTTCCCATCTGGCTGGGTGCACTGGACAGCTGCCTGGTCCACTGCCGTCAGAATCACTACAAGTAACTCTGTTTCTTTCTCCAACAAAACCCTTTGTCACTTCAGCCATGGGGTAGTTGTCTTTTTGGACCTGGTCGTCTCTGTGGGCCGTGAAGGAGAAGCCTCCATCCCGGCTGAGCTGTCCATGTCCGACTGGAACACCCCAACAATTATGTCTTATTGTTCTTGGCCGTACCAGCGCCTGAAATTTGAGCTGAGAGGATTATCATGCTACAGCGCTGCCAGATGGCGTCTGGAATTACCTGTTGAAATTCACCGATAACCATCCTCCTTTCAGAGCTGTGAACATAATGACGGTGATGTCAGGGCAGAGGGAATGAAACAGTTTGTAAGATGCACGCTGTGGTAGCAGTTAGCTGCGTTAGCTTTGAGGGGTGGTCAGCGGGCTTTGGTTTTCGCTGCCTTCATAGAACAATGACTTCTGCTCGAAGCTGTTCAGCGGTTTTTGGCTGCTTCTTACACTCCTGAGAACAATGCTTGTTTTCATAAACAAATCAATTACAGCCACATAAACAGAAGAGATATGCTTTCAAAAAATTACAGCCTATGATTCATAAAAATTGCAGCCCTGTTTGAGAAAATCCAGAGATAATTTTTCATGAAAGCGCAGCCCTGCATCCAGATCCAGACGTTGTGCAGTGACAGGCGCCACTATTGCTGTAAGTAGCGCTGTGTTGTGCTGAAGAGTGTCAGTATCTCCTCCCCGGCTGCTGCCATTTATCAGCGTGGAGAGTTGGCTCGCCTCGCTCGCTACCTCTTCCACACCGCAGCCCCGTGCATGTAACTTCCAAAATCCACGTGTTTTCAGAGCAGTAGGAAGGAAGACGTTTCAGTCATCAGCGAGAGGACAAGAGAACTCTTTCAGCGTGCCACGAGGCTGCATGTGTTTATATTTACTGTATGTTAGGAGGGCTTGGGCACACGCCACCCCGCTGTTTCACTCTGGGCACCAAAGGTACTCCACCCAGCCCCAATTAAGGAGCACAAGGAGCTGTTTGATTCCCTTTATAAACCCTACATGACAAATAACTGTATTGTATATTGTTTGATCCCCCCGGCTGATGTGACTCTGTACAGCACGCCGCCGCTGTGCCATTGACTGCACTGTGTTATGTCTATCCTGAGAAGGTAATGATTTGTATAGACCGTTGCTAATGAAATGTGATTTGTAAGACTTCTAAAGGCCCGGGACTCAGCCAAGGTGAACGGAGCTTGGGCGTTGTGAGACTTGGAGAAGGGCACTGGGTTTATACGGTTGGGGTGGGTTTGGGGAAGAGGTTTTAGGCTGAGTTGTTTAACTTAGATAATATTGGATATTATCCAGCACAGTGGGCCAGGGAGTTAGGAACCATATTGTGCTCGCTGAAACTTGGTAGGAGGGGAGCTGGAGAGTAACTGCTGCTGAAGTTTTTTTCATTGGATCAGTGCAGGCGTTGTGCAGATGTTGCCCTATAACTCTGGAACATTCTGTGGTTATCAATTATCCGGGATACTATTTTCAAACAACAGCATCCCACACATTCAACTCTCTCTTTTTTTTTTTTTTTCTACTTTTGAGAAGTTTCCTGGCAGTAGGTAACTTGGCAGGGACAACAAATTTCACAATTTGACTTCACTTTTCTATCTCTGTATCGAACTGGATTGTGATTTGTGAGTCAGAAAGAGAGAAAAGCAGACATGGAAGAACAGAGATCTGAAAGAAAAAAAAAAGTGTTTACCTCCCGTGGATTAACATGGTCCAAGAAAGCTTCCCTTCTGGAAGTGAAGAGACACAGAGAGGAAAAGATGCAACAAACCAGCCGAGTGACATTTTACGTGTGTGACATTGCTTCATGGCAGCGTTCTGTTGGAGGAACGGTCATAGATTAGAAGTCGCTGGCTGAAGTCAAAGTTGACGTGAATTCTGACTGGATGTCGTGGGTCGGGATGGAGTGCTGACTGGATCTCAAATATCTGAGGGCCCACCTGGACGTTACCGTCACCACTGGTTCCCTCAACCAAAAGCCGATGGGATTTTTTTTGGGGGGGGGGCTTGATTTTGGATCGTTGCAGAATGTGAACTCTGTGGCAAGCAAAAGTTATGAGACCCAAACGAAATCCTTAGAAGTTAAGCAACTGACTTTTTAAGGACACATTAATGCTTTGAAATCCACCAGTGTGTTATTTCCTGACATATTTTACATTTTGTCTCGTGTTAACCAGAGACCTTTTATTTTAGGCATTTAACTGAAAACACATTCACAGGGAATTTCAGAGGAGAGAAGCGAACGTTCAACACTGCAGAGTCAGGGAGAGACTTTTCTGCCATATTGACAAAAAAAAACAACAACTCCAAAACAAAACACTGGTAGTGCACTTTTAGAACATGGAACTAAAATATCCGTTTGACATTGTTTGACCTGTATTTCCAGACAAACTTTCAGCAGTTTTCTGTCAAGGATCACATACACATTCCTGTATGACAAGTAATTTTCCCTATATGCTTACACAGAGTGTTCCTTACTATCATTAGCACTAGTAGGTGTGTGTGTGTGTGTGTGTGTGTGTGTGTGTGTGCGTGCACGCACGCGCACCTGCCAGATGTTGCTCCTTGCTGTGCACCAGTAACTGTATGGTGTCCAGAGAACACTCTATACTCAGAAAAGGTTGTGACTGCACTCCCCTTAGACAGGATTGAATTAATCTTTGCGTGTTCTTTGTCTCGTGTCAGCCTGAAGTTGAGAATCCAGGAAAATATGTGAAATGGCAACAACCTCTTTAACGCCGTGTTTCAAGGTGGCGACACAAATTGTCTTGGGATTGCATGGCGACACAACCGGAAAGTCAATCAGGGTTTGTCACACAAATTGATTCGTGGGTGTCACGCGATGGGCGGTGTTGTTAAAACAGGAGAGTCCGCATGAGGGGGCAGGTCGGGGTTGTTACTGGCTCAGACAACTACTGGACCTCGCCTGGTGGAATGGGTGTTCGTAACACCACATTTCACAGCTTTAACTCAAGCCATGACATTTTCCTAACCTTTTTATAAATCTATTTTTTGCCCTTATCATCCCCCACCTGTTATCGTCCCCAATTCTACATCACCTCTTCCCCATATTTTGACCAGGTTTGACCAGAGGGACATTTAACGTATGGGCGGATCGCACCATCCCAGCACTCTCGGTCAGCTGATCTGCAAAAATCAAAATGGTGATGGAGAAAATGGTATTGGAGCAGTTCCATATACGGTTTAAGTTTTCTAATCTATAAGCTGTCGCTACCTGCTACCTACAACTTTGTGTTATTGAAGCAGAAAAAAAGGATCTGTGTGTCCACCAGGGAAGGAGTCAGATTGACTTTCCCCTGTCATTGTTTCCAAGGTGCTGGCACGTCATTTTGAAAACATTTGACACGTGCCGGCACCTTGTAAAGTGCTGCGAAGAGATTGTGGTTATTCCACATGCTGTGAAATTGTCTTGTAGAAATTTGGAGCAATTTTCTCTCCTCGAACCTTCTGGTGTCTCCTCACATACCTTTTTTTAATTTTAATAAAGATAAACCCACCAAATCCAAGTCAGGCAGATATATATATATATATATATATATATCCCAGAGGATTTGTTATTTCTGACATATTCCACTTAATAACCTTCCTTCATACAGCTACATCTTTGAATTGTTATGTCTCAGTTTTTGGTTGCCAGAAGCAACATTAGGTTCTGTTTTCAACAAAAACCCACCACTTACAACTCAGTAAAGCCCGTCACTCTATCTCCAGGTTCTGTGCGCCTAAGTGCAATTTTTTTTTCCACTTTCCAGTCGCACTGTATCTGCAAGCCCTCTCTACAATTTCCTACACTTCCAGTTACTGTTTCTCACATAACCAAATATTACTTTGGCACATAATTGACTCCTGGCATGAAACAAGTTATTATAAATACTAACACATGTATAAATAACTTTTTAACCACATTGTAACATTTAAATGTTAAAGGGACATGTCAACTTGTTGGGAAATATTTGCCATTGTCCACAAAGCCAGACGAGAAGCTAGATACCCTCCTCTCCTGTGTGCATTAGAGACCGACAAGGACAAGGTAACGGCTAAGTAGCTCAGCACAATGAATGGGGGTGGATAGGAAGTGTTAGCATACCTCAGTCTGAAGTTATCAGTATAACAATGTAGGCAAAGAGTGTTTTGGAGAATGTCAAAGTGTTTTTTTTTTTAGCATACTTTTTCGTGGAGGTATGCTAATTATGCTAATTTGCTACCATTCATTGTGCTAAGCTACCTAGCAGGCAACCAGTATGTGTGTGTGTGTGGGGCTCCCTGCTGGTACAGGGGAGAGAGGGTTATCAATCCTCTTGGCAAGCACTGGAGAGGATGGCAAAAATGTGTATTTGCCCTCTCCCCCCCCCCCCCCCCCCCAAAAAAAAAATCACCATCTCTAGTTTGTGGGTCTGGTCAAAATAAATAAGACAAAGTAAAAAACCATCTGTTCATTTATTTTCTGCTGCTTATCCAGGAGCAGGTCGCACTGACAGTCTGAGTAACTCCAGCTCCTCCTGAATGATTCACCGAGCAAGATTGCAAGAGCTCATCTGGTCTGATAGGAGACTAAATCAAGCGCCCACCAGATAGTCTTGATGATACTTTTGAAATTGAATAACACAAGCCGATCGGTTCGATTTGAACTTCAAACTAACAAAAGCAGTTCCCATCCATATGAACTTAGCTTTAGGCCAGTGGCGATTTGTTGCTAACAACAGCTACAACAACAAAACAACGGTAAAACTGTCCAAATACTTTGTTTTTAGCTCAAATCAAAAGGATTTCTCTGCAAACCAGAGTCACCATAACACTTTCTGGTTCAGCGCTGAACGAACAGGACCAGCTGGTGCCCTCAGCTGAGCTGCTCGTTCATGCTCGTTCACGGTAGCGTAAGAAAGTGTGTTGTCAAGCGTCACGTTGGATTTGTTTTTAACTCAAATTGAAGACTGTGGATTATTGACAGTTGAATAAAGCAGATGTGGATTATACTGGGGATGTGTTTGTTCGTAAAGTGACACTTTGGGGGAGTTTTGCGGTTGTTTTGCTGCCGTAGCTGTTGTTAGCAGCAGCAGCAGCAGCAGCAGCAAAAAAAAAAAAAAATTTGAGCTGAAAAACATCTATTTTTTGAGGCCAACCGTCTTAAACTTGCAGAATATCTATTATTTTTGCGACATTTTTAGACCGTGACCTTTTATTTTAGGAAATTCAGACATGTACTTGCCTTTCTGCACCTGTCTCTGAAAGCGAATATGTGAAGTATTTCTTTGTTCTGAGTACCTGGAAGGCAAAATACACTTTTTTTGGGGGGGGGGGTGAAGTATCACTTTAACAATATTTGTGCACAGTTTCTCTCGAAAGATTTGGCTACAACACTGGTTTGTGGTATTATTCGTGAGTCCTAGCCACATACAAACTCACACGCTCTCTCTCTCTCTCTCTCTCTCTCTCTTGCTCTCTCTCTCTCTCTCACACACACACACATGCAGACAGGAGGAGAGGAGATATTAAACAAATGAGTTAATCTCTCCTGGAGATCAGCAGATCAAACACAAATCCAAAAATTGACAGCCAGCGAAGGAAAGTGAAACGGGAGAGAGGAGGGCAGGTTTCCAGTGTTTTCTCAGGCATAATAGAAGCTGTCAGTGCCAAGTGTCACCACCTCCATCAGCGCTCCATCCATCTGCACATGTGCTGCCGGCTCAATTCAGATGCTCCACATATCAAACATGCAGGCGGTCATGTTGAGCAGCCCACATGGCGGTTATTTTTTTCTTCCCCAGCGGACTTTCTTCTCACAGTCTTGTTAATGAGGTGAATGGTTCCTTCTGTGCTTAATAAATTGTAAAAATCTAGTTTTCCTCACAGCTCATTAAGCCAAATCTTGCTGCGGCTTGTCTTATGATGTTCTTGTTTATTGCCTGATGGGAAAACCTCTTTATTGTGGCAGATTTAACAGAAAAAAAAGAAGAAAAAAAAAAAAAACGGGCTAGCAGAAGAAGGCAAATAGCATTTAAACATCGTTGTATGAGGATAGCGGAAAGATTCCTGTGAAAACACACAAAATAAGAAGGCGAGTTGTCAGTTTCCAGTCGTTGTGTATTAACGAGTCCACCAGCTGCTCCAGTATGTTGGGATTCCACACGCCGCCATGAAGTCAAGGTTTCTCTCATCCACAGATCATCCCTTTGGTATGACTCGGGTTTTTTTTTTTTTTTTTTTTTTTTTTTTATAAAGGATTGCATCAGATTTCCGTCTGGGACTTTGTCGTCTCTCTTCTCTGTCTCAGGTTAGTTAGGCTGAGGATATGAGCTCATGAGCTGCGGGTCAGACGGTTTGACCAAATGGTCTCTGGTATGACGTTTGCGATACCCTTGGCTCTTTGTAGCTGTTTTTTATATTAGTGATGTAACAGATAATAATAACCAGTTCTTTACTTCAATGTGGAGCCAGAAAGGTGGACAATTTTCTGGTTTGTCAAAACTAAACTCCTTCCATCTCTTTTTTTTTTTCTTTTTTTTTTTTTATAGATGGTCACCACCTATGGGAGACTGAGGCCAAGGTTGATAGAGACACCTCAAAGCCTGTGAGTAAAACATGACATTGTTTTCATAACACGTCTCTTCTCTCCTCAGGAAGAAACGCTGGGGATGAAACAGCTGTCTTCAATCATTTATGTATTTTCAAATAGTTTGTAGCAGGCCAGAACGAAAGTTGTCAAACCTCTTTCATATTCCGGATCCATCAAGTGTCTTGAGTTGTCTGAGTATCAGTTATTGAATATTAGAAATGTATTTTGTTTTTTTCGTCGTTTCAGTTTCTAAGCAGAAACATTTGAATGAGCAGAACAAAAAAACCCAAAAAATTCAGGGGAAATAGACAAAAAAAAACAACAACAACAAAAAAAAGTTTTAAATGTCTCGAAACATATACCGTATATCTGATGATTAAAATCATGTCAAATCATTGCAAAAACATGAGTGATTTTAAATGCAAAAGCACATACAGAAAAATGACACGACAAATATTTGACCCCTCACTCACCCCACCCCAATGATGTTGTGTACATCCCTAAAAAGTAATCATAATAATAATTATTATTATTATTATTACTATTAAGTTGATGAGGATAGCAAAGGAGGAAAGAGGAGGGAAAATATAAAGATTAATTGTATAAAACAGAAATAGATAAAAGCAGCTTCTTATCACTTGTTTTTTTTTTTTGGTGTATTGACATTTTTAAGGAGGATTGGAAACCACAGTGGAAAGACGGAAAAGTTTTGAAATGTTTTTTTTATTTCCAGAGTGCAGGTTCTCTCCCTTTGTTTTCTTCATTAAGTCTGCGATCCAGCTCCTGGCTGGACGTCCACGCCGCCACCTTTCAGCACCATGCACAGGATAACGTCATTTGCCGTTGAAACACAGTTCAAGGCAAATGCGGTTTTTGACCACAATCCACAGAAGTAGTAAAATTAATTCAAACAATACCCTCCAACATCAACAACAGCAACAAAAAACAAAACGAAGGAGGGATATGCACAAAATTAAGGACACTCACGCACGCATGAAAGAGCGACCGTGATGAGGCTGCGGTGCGTTTCATACGTGTGGAAAGGTTTTAAAAAGTTCAACCTTCCATCTGAGCCTGTGCTTGGCAGCGCGTCCTGTCTTGGCCTGGGACAGTCAGGGGGAGATGGACTGGGAGTCGAGGGGGGATAGACAAGGGGATTAGAGGGTGTCTCTATGTGAGGTGCTGCACCTGCTCCAAGCGTCATCACACACACACACACACACACACACACACACACACACACACTCACACACACACATATATACACAGTAACTGCTGGGACACATCTGTCCGTGTGAATAGACAAAGGCCCCCTCTCTCTTCCCACTCAACCCAGTCTGCTGGACTGGTCCCATTTTAAACACTTGCGCTGCTTGGGCCAATTGAACCTCTGCTTTTGCACCACAACACAGAGAATACCAGGAATTCAGAATACCTCACTGTCTCCGTCACCTGCACAGACTGACCTGCCCCGGAGGAGAGGAGATTCGGATAATTAATCTTTCATTTTACAATTTGATACATCAGATCGTGCACATAAACTTAGACAAATGGTCTTGATGCACTCAAGCTCGGAGTCCAAAAAAGGTTCCCCCATGCTCAATTTGTCTGTTTCTCTTCACCCCGTCCCACTCTATATGAGAAAAATCTGTCAAGTAAAAACATCTCTGCTCACGTTTTGGTCGTTTTCCTGCGTTTTACTCAGATTAAAGGTCCACGCGGTCCTCGGTGGGTTGAGATGTTTTTACAGCCCAACACATGTGCATATAAAACTATCAAAAAGCAAGTGAGTGATTTCACCAGTGCATGGATTTAAATAAGCCTATTTTTCATGAACACTCGTGCTAAAACCAGTGAAATATTAGGTCTGTTCAACCTGGACACAGTTGAACTTCAGCACGATGCGAATGGCGAACCATTTCCAGAGTTTTTATCAGCGTATTCTCCGAAGGGAAGAAGGATTACGTTGAAAAAGAAAAGTCGAGAAGCCTCATCTGGCTTCACTTGACTTTATGACTGTAGTGATTTAATATAACGTGTGTCAGGTCCTCACCTGTACGCGTCAGGGCCAGACGTTGTCCAAAGCGCAGTTTTGTAGACGTACGACTTCCTCCCAGGCTACTGAGCAGCACCTCCAACACACTCTGATTTATGTGTTCACACATGCACACAAACACCCACATGTGGGTCTGATATGGCCACAGGCTGAACCTTGACACTGTCCTCAGACAGCAGGAAACGCTGCTCGGGAAATAAACTATCTAGACACTCCCAAATCCACTGTATTCACATCAGCTGAGTTATTCACTGTGCAAACAACCGCTGCTCTTCAAAACTTTATTTCATGGTCTCTTTGTGGCTCGTTTGCAATTACATCCAGATTTGCAGATTTCAGTCCCCACACCCAAAACAAACTAACATTCAGTCTGTTTTTAAAGGAACGAAAGAGACTGGAGCTTGATTTAATGGATTATTTGGCAAGTCTTTGCCCTTAATACACTTTGCGAATTTCTATACAAATAAATTAATGAATGAAGACGAGTAGAGTCATCCAGGAGCCCATTTTTTCCCCCCCGGTCAGGTATCTGTTTTACATTGCAGCCAAACTTGAGTCAGTTGGACGAATAGCAGTTAACGAAGTCATCAAAATCTCAGGGTTGTTGACTTAAGTTGTCATATAACGCAATGTTAAATATAAGTTAAATAAACCCTGAAAAGAGGGAACCAGAGAAATGGCTTTTAAGACAAATTAACTGACTTTAAGTCAGTTTTCAAAAGGACGTCTGAGCAAATGTATTTAAATGTATGTGCTTAATTTAAACATTTACACTTCATCAAAGCAATGTTAGACAAGTATGAACTGTTGAAATGTCAAAAACATGCAAGAAAGGGCTTATTGGTGAAGTGTGTGCTCATCAAAGTGCCTTTATAATCAAGACACCAACTACACAATATACTAAAAGTATATTTTTCCTCTGCATTGCAGAATTCGCTCCTGGTTGAAATCCCTCCCTACCGGAACCAAAGACTCTCTACTCCCGTCCACGTGAACTTCTACGTTTGCAACGGCAAGAGGAAAAGAAGCCAGTATCAGCGCTTCACCTACGTACCCTCCAGTGGTAAATGTTAATATGAACATGTTGGCAGTTCACGGTTCTGGGCCTCTAAATCGGCCTCGTCTTGTTGTGGGTTTCACCGTTAAAACATTCTTATGCAGATGTCCGGTCTCATATTTCTAGTTCAGACACATTTCTCTCCAGAGAAAAATCCACATGTGGATTGTCATCATGAGAAATGTACACACCTGTTGTGAATTATCCTCGTTGCTATGTAGCGTTTTTGAGCTCGAGTTAACTGCGCAGTATTTAATCTAATCTGGTTCTACATTTGATGCTAATGCTAGCCCGTTCCCTGAAGCCCACATATGAATCCTTGACTTCATTGGGATGCTCGCTGGCAACAGACTGACTCTGCTGGCGATGAGCTGGAGGCATGATGTCAAGCGAAGGAGTCAGCGGTCAAATGTATATTTCCGTAAATTGAAATTAGCTGAAACTGTGGTCTTTTCATGGCTTGCAGCCGTGCACAAAATACGACAAAATTAGATTTTGCAAATTTCCATGCAAACATTTTGGAGGGGTATTTGTGCTTGTTGTGACACTACTTTCGTTCTGCTTTTCTTTCGGTTTAAAGTTCTTATTTGCTCTTTTCTTTCATTTCTCAGACTAATAACCGTATTTTACATCTTAAGAATAGCGCAAACGTTTTGTATTCCCCTTGTCAAGTGGTTTTCAAGGGAGGAACAAAGCAATGCTATTATTCCTCCGTTGTAAAAAGAAAAAAATCCATAAAATCTGTTATTTTCCGTACCTGTTGCTGCATGAACATTTGCAAGGACTGGATCTACGGGTGGGGAAAGGGGCATGGGAAAAGCATATTATTTGAATAAGAAACCTATTGCCAAGCTAAATATAAACACTGACCCACCAACTGAAATGCAGAAACCACTGCTAAATTGCGCTCCGGGCTTGGAGCGAGCATCCAGTGGGTGGTTCAAAGCTGTGATTCAGCTGAACTGGCCCAGCCCTGTACGTGGGCGACGGAGTTGCCCCGCTGTGAAAGTGCAGCATTGTCCTCGAGACGCTGGGAGTACAAGGGAGGGAACGGACCGTGGGGACAGCTAGTCTGCTCAGTGTCTCCTAAAGGGTGATCGCTACAGAGGCAACAAGCCAGTGAGGGGGGGGGGTGGGGGGGATCTGCCAATCTTCTTGAAAAAGGAGAAAAGTCAGCGAGCAGATTGAGAGAAAACATGGATGGAAAAAGTGATCAGTTTTCAATAATGAGATGTAAATAAATTTCAGTTTTTCCTACGTTTTAAAAAAAATCACGTCATGTTGACTCTTTTTTTTTTTTTTTTTTTTTTTTTTGCTCTTGTAGCTGCAGGTGTTACAGCAGTTTGTTTTTTTTTGTTTTTTTTTTGTTTTTTTTTTACCAAAAACAACAGATTTATTTGGGGATATGAAGTACACACGACTGATTTTCACACTCCGGAAACCCTCCGTTCTATGGCAACGCTTCTTCTGCTCCCCTTTCTGCCCATTCTCCACAGGCAGGCAGACACACTTCCTCCAAACGGGCCCAGAATAGGGGTGCATACACTATTTTAGTCCTGTGGTTGAAGTAACCATCCCATCACAGTTCCTCTTTTACCGTTACTGACTGTAGAAGCGTCAGCTAAGGCGTGACACGTCCTCGTTTCACTCCTCTCACTTTAATTAAACCCTTTTTTTTAAACCAAAAAAAAAATCTTTCCAGAGATTCCCCTTATAAATGAGCAGAATCACAAAAACTACCAGTGCAATAATAAAAAAAAAAAAACCCAGAAAGGGGGAGGCTCAGCTTCAAACTCCTGCTTCGTACTGTAATGTCAAACAGCTTCCCAAAAAGAAGAAATAGATCCAGTTGAGCGTCGCAGTGATCAGATGGTTGTAACTGCTGAAACTGAATCGCTTGTTATATAAGATTGATTTCTGAGCCGCAGCAGGTCCACATTTTACAACTTGGTGTGCAACATGGAATCTGAACGTGGCGGCCAAGATCCCAGCGACTGAGAGCAAAAATGCCGCATTTGCACTCACTTGTGTGGTCACCGTAACCCTCACACGCAGACCCGCACCGCGAGCACGAGGCCACCATTTTGTCTTTTAGAGCAGTATTTCCTCAACCACTTTTGCTTTGCTGTCAGTGAGTGAGTGATAATTTATTTAAGATCATTGAAACCCTGCTGAGCATGAAGCTGCTGCTGCAGCAACATATTTCATATCGCACATTTAGATATTATCACCAGGGCAGCATCCAAAGAAAATAGAAGCATTTGTTACAGAAGGAGCTGGATGTTTCTCGTGTTGATGAGTCATCCCTTTTTCCTGCTTTTTTTTTTGGCTTTTTTTTTTTTTTTTCTAGTTTTGTGAATATTTTCAGCAGGGTGGGAGAGCTCCAGCCCAGACACAGAGTCTCATTGATGAGAGTGTTTGTTTGGCACTGGGTATCCTAGCCACAAACCCACTCACTCACACTTGCAGGAAGGTTGGAATATGACTTTACTCATTTAGCTTTTCTTTCTGTTCTCCCTCAGTTCCAACAATAAAAACGGAGCCGCATGACGACTACGACGCCCCTCTGGTGTGCGCCCAGCACGGACCCAGCCTGCCTTTACACCAAAAGCCATACTTCCCCTCTCAGGTCATGACCCCAATGATGACCTCTGACCTCAGGCCATGTGTTGTGGGCGGGGCTTACTCTGTCAGTCAGCAGAGATTGGCAAGCAAGCCTTCATCACTGCCCCCTTCCTCCTCTCCAAGCACAAGCCCCAAACTTCACGACCTGTCGCCGCCGCCCTTCTCCAAGTGCCTCCCTGCCGGCCCAGCTGTCCAACACCTGAGCCCGCAGTCTCCCATCCCTCACGTCTCCATCATCCAGGAGACACCTGGGCGCTACCAGCCGCCGAGCCTCTACCCACCCAGCAGCTCCTCGTCCTCACCGGTCTCGCAGCCCTCCACTCCCGGCACAGGTTCTGAGGCGCCCTTCTCTCCGACCCACTGCATGACCCCAGCACAGCCGGTGAGCGGCAGCAGCAGCCCAGGAGCCCAGCAGCATCCCAAGGTGCCAGAGAGGGGGCGTTCTTCTATGCAGGAGGACGGCAGCCCCCCGACACTGGCCGTCAGCATCAAGCAAGAACCACAGGAACTGGACCAGATGTACCTTGATGACGGTGAGTGAAAAGCATTTTATTATTGTACTAAAATTGTATTTCCAAACCCAGCAATGGAAATATTTCCCTCCAGTACACAAAATATACCCTCAGGTGCCGCTTGCAGTTTTTGATCAAGGTAACGGCCA
The DNA here is from genome assembly GCF_037954235.1 of Aulostomus chinensis. Lineage (NCBI taxonomy): Eukaryota > Metazoa > Chordata > Actinopteri > Syngnathiformes > Aulostomidae > Aulostomus > Aulostomus chinensis. The sequence continues at coordinate 4,615,083 of NC_141341.1, read as the reverse complement.
GGAGCTCTTTTTTTTTTACTCTGCATTTAATTTTGATGGTTAGATGTTCATAAGAAAACGTCTCCCGACCAAGCGGTGGAAACTCTAATCAGCGAGTCAAAAACTTTGTGACGTTGCCTTTGTAGTCATCGTTTTTTTTGCGTCAAGCAGCTGTCTCACTCGTGTTGTTGTAAGCACTGGTGTTTGCATCCATGTCAGACCACTATCCGAGGAGTAGTGCTTGTTCGGAGGTGAACAGAGCGCCGCAGGGATGATGTCATTTTGTAGGCCACTGTGGGAAGTTAACATCAGCATTGCTGAAAATAAACTCTGCGGTGAACGAACCTTTATGAGAGTCACAGGCCTGTTTCACAAAATAATCCTCACAAATGAGCAGCACTTTTGTGATAGCGTGGGCTGCCAGCGTCAGATATGAGAAGGCGAACGACGCCGTGTGACAACTGGCCCTGCACTTCTTCTCTTTTTTGTGCGGCAATGTTTTTTTAGCGTAAAAGGCTTCAAAATGCTTGAGTGAGGTATGTAACCGTGTAGTTTACACCGTAGAAGAAAATGTTTAAATAGCTTAAGCTGTCTTGTTCCACTGACCTCATTTCAGGCGTTCACCTGACAACTCAGCGACTCTGAGACAAGAGACGTTCATCAATACCAACTTATTCCCAGGTTTTAAGACTTACATCCTCTATGAAGGGTATATACATTTTTTTTAAATATCTTTATGAACTCCTCCACTCTTGTGGTTTCTTTCGTTTCTTCTTTCCATTGCTGTCATCCTGCTTTACCGTCTAACTCCTGCGGTTGTTAAATCAAAGAACCCTGGTGGTCACACCATTTGATATATCTGGCATCCAACCCTGAATGAGACAACCCTGCTCATTATTAATGCAGTTTTTTTGTGGGTTTTTTTTTTTTTTTTTTTTTTGTGACCCCCTTTTTATTTATCGTACAGCGAGATTTAAGGAGCACAATCTTTATGATCTCACCGGTCTCGGCTGCTGCGCTCACCGCTGAGGTTTGGGGGCCATGTGCTCTGGCCACGCTGATTCGAAATAAATTGGATAAATGATCTTCCTCGGGGCAAAAAACAACAGTGGCTGGCTCTGTGCAAGTCCCGGGGAGGAAAGCAGTGAAGTAGATAAAGAAACACTAACCAGCGTCTATCAGCAGACAGAGCAGCAAGGCTTTGATCTGGTACCAGAGCCCCCGCTGAATCGTCTGGACCGGCTTCCTCGCGATGGCGAATGAGACGCTGTTGTTGGGCCGCAGACGTAGACGTTCTCAGACTGCTCGCATGCCACTTCCTCTGCAGAGTCTGGGTAAATACATTAACACTTGTTAGCTCTGTCTGTGGGACTATTTGGCTGCCTGGAGCTGTGTCAATGGGGATTTGATTTGTAATAATGTTCTAGCTGGTGGCACCACCGCCTGCGTCTCCTGAGGCTTGAACCAGGTGTAGTTTAAAGGTATAATAGGTATTAAGTATGCCACTATAACCATAATGGATATTTCTTAAGCTCTGGGCCCCAAATTACACTTGTTTTCATTGGCCAATTATACCAAGCATTCCAATCTTCATGTGGCTTCTCACATCATTAAAGCTTTGGCGTCTTTTTTTTTTTTTTTTTGCTTTATGGCTTCACTCAGGTGTGATGTTACTGTAATTCCTTGCTCGTAAAAAGTCAGACAACGATATCTTAACGATATTGAGGAGCTGAGACCTGTGTAATGATCTGTGCTTTATGTACAGAAGCCAGGCATTAATTGTTTCCATTTTACTGAACATAACTCGCGTACGTTTATTTTTATGACAAGAATAATTTAAGTGATATATCCTGAGGTGTTTAACCACTTACTCTCGTTCAAGAGCCAGAGTAAACATCATTTATAAGTGAAAGTGACACAATCAGATGTTTTTGATCTTCCAGTTTTTGTTTTTTTTAATTTTATCCCTGTTTATTCAGCTCTCTCACACTCAACAGGATCCCCCTCTGTTTAAACTTCTTTTTTTTTTTTTTTTTTTTAACACCGTCCCCTCAAAGGTTACAAACATGTCTGCTCATGGAAACTCTGAATCATGCTGTCTGGCCCGGAGCCGGAGCTATAGGCTGCAGGGTGCACAGTCCAAACTGCTGCTGAGGTTGAGGGAGATGGAGTCGGGCCACGCAACCATAAAACTTGCTGACTGGAGAGGTTTGCATACTTCCCTTTGGCTCGGGGAAAGTCTGGAAGTTGTAGCCAAAGTCGTACGTTATACTGCACAGAAGTGTGCCGAAGACTTTTGTCAGCAGTGAGGTAACATGAGCAAAACGTGCATTTTGAAGGTAAACTTGAGCCAAAAAGTATTACGAAATGCATTTTTATGGTGTGTTGTGGCCTTGTTAGATGGAAATTGATGACCAGAAATTTTAGATGATGATAGGAAAAGTATTTTAGAGTGAATTTGTCAGTAATACCACCATCTCTCTCCAGTTGTCCACACATCGCAAGAAACTTAGACATTTTATTGATCCTGCAAGGGAAATTATTGTGTTAAGAATAAAAAAAAAAAATTTAAAAAAAAATTGACGAAATTGAGAAACCCTCAGAGGAAATGCACGACCAGCTAAATATTTCATTTGTTGCCAGTTATCGATGAATTTGTCAGTGCAGTGTCTCTCACATACTCACACGAGATGTTTGGTGCTGAGTCTTGTATGATGGGGAGAGAGAATGACACCTGTCGTTCATACAACTGTCTTCACAGGCTGATACTGTATTTTTTCTTATTTTCATTCATATCAGCAGTGGAGCACCTCGGCGACGCTGCAGAGAGAGCGGGAGCCTGTTATTGAGCTGACTCGTGGCCTGCTAGCTTGTTTCAGCTAGCACTCGACTTCAATGCGAGACTTTGCGAAGGGCGAAATGGGAGGAGCTTCGCAGTCACATTGTAGATCACAAACGTTTCCAAAAGAGAATGGGTGGACTTCCAAGTGTATTAATATGAACGTACGGGCCCCAAACATTTATGGAAACCACAATTTGCAGTAAAATCTACACAACACAACATGTCATCGCCCTCTAAAACTGCAGGATTGTTGGAGTGCAGAATTGTCGATTCCTTTTATTTAGTCACTTATTTGCCTCACAAGGCTTTTTAGTCTGTTCAGCATACAACACCCTTCATCTTAGGAGCTTTGGAAAAAGACCTGAGGAACATTTCCCACCACAAACATTTGACATGGGAAAAATAATATAGATGAAACCTCAGGAAGAGCACCAGAGGACATGTACTCACAGAGCCGAGAGGTGTAAAATTACAATATGGAGGACGAGCATGACAACATGACTGTACTGATTACTCATGCGACTGACCTTCAGCGCTGTGGTAATAACCTGCTCTTTTGTCTTTTAAGGCCCACAAAGTTTCAAAAATGCCATTGTTAAGACATTTTCAAAAGAAATTCTACCTGGTTTTTGAGGAAATAAACAAATAAATAGGCAAAAGCTGTGGTAAACTACAGAACCGCTCTGTGGGACTGACTCGCAGTAACCCAGTAGGAGCCTCATTATGTGGGCCAAGAACATCTCGTGGCTTGTGGCCTGGACTTGACGTGGCAGTAAACTGGGGGATTTGTGGTGTTTTCTGCCCCAGGCCTTTATTTTTTTTCTCTCATTGTCTCACCCGTTCTTACCACGTTATTCACATCGTTCTCTGTCGCATATCTGGCCGGATTGTCGTTTCTCCGGGAGTGTTGTGTTATCACAAGCCGGATCAGGTTGACGCGTTTCAGCCTTTAATGAGGCAAACAGTACCGTCCTGCTAATTGTTTGGGAGTTCCTCATTTGTTCGGGGTTTCCTGGTTGGAGAGTCGGCCTGTATCAGTCAGCGCCAGCTCCTGCAGACCTCCCTGGGACAGGAAAGCAGTTCCTGGATTACTTCATATCAAACTTCACCTTCCCTCCGCTCAAATAACGGGAACATTAGTCGCATAAAATACCAGCAGAGAATAATTTAAGTATGAAGCATAGAGTCCCACTGGCTATGAGTGACCACAGATACACGGTTTACTGAGCGTTCAACACATATTATCTGCCCTCATTGTTTAATACCAACACATTTTTTAAAACTATTGTTCTAAAATGTTCGTGTCTGAGGTTCCAGTTTCATTCCTGACCATCTAGACAAGACAAAACAATTTCTCCACCGGGTCCATTTAAAACCTTTTTCAGAGCATTCAGGCATTTCTCACCATCTTCATCAGAAGTTGGAGTTTGTTTAAGGACGTGCTGGCTCAGTAACCGAAGGTCTTTTTTTTTTTTTCTGCCCTGGAAACGGCAACAGCTGCAAATGCAATCACTCGCCTCCATCCAGTAGCTTTCCCGGAGCTTTCGATGGTATCAGCGTCAAGAACCAACACAATCTCAGCTCCTACAGCCACAAACTGGAACAGCTCAACATGCAAATGTGTCAAACGACCACAACGTTGTTCGTCATTAATATAACATTTCATTTGTGATCGTGATTTCTGCCTGAGTCTTGCGGTTCTACGCGATTTCCGACACAAGAATGTGCCTTTTTGTTGTTGTTGTTGTTGTTGTTGTTTTGATCAAGAGACTCTTCAGTGACAGGGATAATTTGCGGGGGCATATTTGTGTAAATGAGAATCAGAACATCCATAACCCCCACTGGACAAACACCCACTGATGACTCTCCTTCTCAGCCACTTAGGGTGTGAAATAGTTTCATATTTAAACGTCAGTTTAATTGGATCTATATTTAATAGTGATCCCATCATCTAAACAGAGGGAGGACTCTGAGATTAGGATTCTCTCATCCCGGCCGTCGACGTGTTTGCAGCTTTTTTTTTTTTAGCAAATCAATGTGACCAGAGAGCTGCACGCCACAGTTGCCACGCTGTTGCTTGGACTATTTTTAGAACTGTGTTGTAAACACACTTAGAGATCAATAGATTGATATTTTCTTCTCAATTAGATCCTCTGTATCAAATGTGGTGGCACAATGAAAAGTGGGCCATGGTAACGGAAGTATAAACAGGAAATGACGCGGCCCTCGCAGGGCCATGATTCATGCTGCTTGGTTTTAAATCATGTGATCCCTCTGAGTTATGTCTTTTTACCTTTTCATTATTAAGTGAAAGGCTTTTCTATCACATGTGGTGCATCAGGATTCAAAATTTTAAAACAAAACAAAACAAAAAAAAAACCTGTCCTAGTGTCAGAATTCATATATGATTTTGATGGTTACCAGACAGACGATAACATGTTGTGAATGTCTGACGATGTCCTGATGAACTAAATTTACAGCCGCCATCCTGCCTTGATGTGCGCTCCGAGAAGCCGGCGTAATGACGTCCCCTTGAGGTTTGAACTCAAAGATTATATCCTTCCACCTCCAGATGCGCAGAAGGTCAAAGCCAGATCAAATACAGGCGAGGAGGTCAGTCAGTTCAGTCTGGGCCGGGAAGAACACACATGGCAGCGGAGCGTCAGACTGTAGGAGGGTGGAGATGAGGTTTGACTGTTTATTTCTCCTAGTTTCAGTGTCTTCTGGTGTTATTGGTCATGTTCTCACATTCCCAGGTCTGGTGGCAACATGTTGTCCTTATGCTGAGATCGGTCAAAAAAGAATCTCGCTTTCTCTGACATTCTAAGATGATGGAAGTGGAATCATGGACTCCAGAGTTCAGGGTGGCGGTTACGGCCTCTCGTGACTTCGTACGCTCCGCAGGAACGTCTTACCGCAACATCAAACTATCTTAAAAGCTTCGTCGGCATGGCGCGGCGGCCATTTGATTGTATTTGAACGACAGTGAGTGATCAACAGCTCTCGCATGAAATTAAAACTCAAATTGACTGACTGAAATGAGTTGAGACCACCTTTTCTCACTCTGGGGTAACTAAGTCTCGAATAATATCTGTTTATATTGGCTAAAACCCAGGAAGAACAAACTGAACGAGCTGCTGCTGGACAGCATCTTACCAATAATATCATAAAAAAAAAGTGAAAAGTCAAGTATGCTGTGGGTAGTTGGTGTAGTAAGTGTGATAAGACCATCTGGTTTGTCCTTTTAAGAGCACTGTTTTGAACCTGGCGGATGAGTTTATCATTTTCTTGGCCCTCTGATGAACCAGTAAATCAAGAAGAAATGATTTAGAGCACCTGAGTATAAATTTCACTGCTGAGAACCCCCCTTCCCTCCACACGCACGCACGCACGCGCGCGCACACGCACGCACACGAACTTCTTCTCAAACACATATTGCCGTGAATCGCACCCAGCGCTCATACTCACGTAATAGGTTCAGTGTGTCCATGTGGTTCTGTGACACACTCATGTGAGATGCAGTTATCAGACCTCTCAAGCACTCTTCCTGTTCCTTTATTAATAGCAGACAATCAACAAGCTAAACACATTAACTTCTTGTCTAGATTCATCACCCTGCACTCGCTTGGTGACTTTATCATTCAAACGCTACCTCTTATCACTGTATCGGGTTTTGTAGCCAAAGACGGGGAAGCTAATCACAAGTCGCCCTTTGAAACAGTTTGGGAAACTTCTGGATGCTTTTGTAAAACGCTGAGGAGGTGATCGGATGAACCGTGCGTCTGTTGTTGGCTAACGTCCAGTCGGATCGACGAACTGATGCGGAAGACTGAAAACATCTCAGCAGCATCTATGCTAACCTCTGAGGGAGTCACCGTTGTTTATTCTGACCAACAGTCCCTTCTCGCCGGTGTCACAGCTGAACCACACCCCTTACCTCCTCAAAGCTCCCCGATTGGTCCAAACCACGGGCGGTTCGGACACAAATGTGTGACTTCAAGCCTGACAGGGCGGTTTTTAACGTGATCTTGTGTCAGAAAGTAGCTTTTGCTCACCACAGAGTTTAATTTCAGCAGTAAATTAAGATCCAATTTGATAATGCCACTGGGTTTCGGTAGAGAGAACCGGCGGTGATCCTAACTTCCTGGCTGGCCGAGAAAAATACATGATCCTGCTGCATTTAGGTCTGACTAACCACGAGCCTGGCAATACACTGGCAGAATCCCTTGTTATGCCGACAGTACTGTCACTGTACTCTTCTCTGTTTTCCTTCAAAGTTATAGTACTTTGTTAGCTTGTGTTTAACTGTACATTTCATTGACAAATATTTCATGGCCACTGTGAACCTTTTTGTGGCGATCCGGCCTTTTATATTTTAGTTGGGGCTGTACTTTGAGTTCTTCCCTCCGTTATTTTTCAGAATCTTATGGTGTTGATTACACATTTGTTTTGTTGTTTCGCCATGGCAGCCTCCCACACACTTCGAAACAGCTCAAGATTTCTCGGTGAAGAATTATTTCGAGGCACGTACACCCTGTCATCTGTTTTGCGATAGGAAGTGAGCGATATTTCTGGAAGGAAGCAGCAGTGCCAGTGCTGGGTCACTGAGGAAAGGGCCGCTCTGCTGCCTGTGATGGAAATAAAAGAAAACAAAATAACAGTCCATTGTGTGGAGGGAAATCTCGAGTTTCCAGGCTGCTTTTTCAGACTGGTCCAGTCAGAGGGAATTCCTCCCTTGGTCTGCTGGCTCGGCCTCTCGGGGCCAGCCCAGGAGTCTTCCCCTTCCTCTCTCACGTTTCTCATCCTTCTTAGACCTGAACCAAGAGGCAGATTTAAATGTTAGACGTTAATTAAAGAGGACGCGGACTATCTCTTGAAGCAATAAATAAGCTTACAGATGTAAAGTAAAAGCTGGACAAGAAAATGTGTCGCTGTCTCTGTTGATTTCTGCGGATTTTTTTTAATTTTCAGCCTGCCTGTGGATCCTCCTCCGGCAGCATTAGAACACAGCTGATAAAAGCAGATAAACAAGCGCACCTGGATCCTTCGCAGGTGTTGCGTCATCTCTCCCGATGAAAACAATCTGGGCCTTTCACGTATTCAGCTATTCTGTTGAGATTACTCACAAGTGTGTGTCGCTTTTTATTTGCGCTGGTGGGGAAACACCAGAGAGAGTTCCACCCGTGAATGTTCAGATCACCAGTGGGGGAAAAAATGATTATATGAAGGTGTCGCTCAGTTATGACCACATGACTCGGCGGTGTCCTTTTGAGGACGTTTAACAGCACCAAATTTACCGGGCTGGTTCGCTCGCATCAGCATGCTTTCAACTCGACGCTGAAATGTCCCCCGCGGAGGTGTGATGAGTCCACAGGAACACAAGACATTCACGCTATAGCCGCTCCATGGCTGCCGGATATTTAGATACATAAATATGTCAATTTAACTGTTTAAAGCATTCAAATCGTTAAAAAACTCAAGAAAATTAAAGCGATACTACACCCAATAGGGAAGTAGTATGGTTTTTCAAGTACTTTGATAAAGAACACGTGGATTATACTGGACAGTGCTCCTAAACTCTGCAAATGGACATTTTAGGGCTTTTTTGTTGTTGTTGTTAGTCATTAGAAGCCGTGGGTCTCCATTGACTTCAAGCTAAATCGACAGGGCTGGAACTCTGCAGTATGGAGTCACAAAATAACAACAACAACAACAAAAAAAACGAACGGAAGAGAAGAAAACCATCTTTTTTCATGAGAAGATGAAAAGGCTTATCCAACTGTTGAGGTGGCTTTAAGACATCTTCATCAGCTTGACAACACAGTCTTTAGAAAAACTCACATAATGCAGCACATTACGGAAACACTGCAAATCCCGTGACACAACAGCAGACGTGTTTGTGGAGAAAACGTAGAAGTGACGAACACGTCAAGAACCAAGAACTCTTAGATTTGGTTCATTTCCCATCTCTGACGTTGGCTTCAGCAGCGTTATGAGACGTGCTTTGGTCACAAACCGCGGCACAAAAAAAACAAAAACAAATAAACAAGCATGTCCACGATGATTTAATCACTTCTCTCTGGAAACACTTCCAGTGGCATTGAGCTGAATTGGTAGTGTAATGAGCTGTGGGAGTTTTCGATCACCGGCCTTGCATTACCCAGTAGATTAAAATGTGTTTGTTTTTTTTTGTAGTCACCATAATATAAACCTAATCAATATGAGTTTGCAGCTTGTTGTGCCACAAATATCAGATATAAGCCTTCACCGGAGATGTTGCATGGGTCACATGTTGCAGGCAGGAAACAGGACATGATATTTTATGACATATTCTCTTTAACCCATCGAGACCTGACTCAATATATGTTCTGCCTCGAAGACCCGAGGCAGCCTTTGCATGCTACTCCCTTTACAGCCTGGTTTGACATTTACTTCATTTTAGGTGTGACTGACTTTTAAAGAGTATTTATTGAGCGGGAGGGTAAAGGCAAATGAGTGTACATTGAAGCCAAAGGGCTACGCTTCCAAAAGAAAACGTTTCAATTTATCTACAGAGGCTGAGAAATAAAGGTCTGGGTGAACGCTGACGTTTCTATCAAGTTTTTCAGGCGTTGCCAGTCGTGTTTAATGAGAAAAGGTTATTTTAGACTCTGGTGCTGCTGTGAACATATGATAATTTCCTACAAATTACAATACTTTGGTGTCACACAAGACACATTTGACGCTCGACTGAATGTGGGGATCATTGAAATGCATCCGATAGACCAACCATCCTTTTCTCTCTTTTGTTTTGCAGTAAATGAGATCATCAGGAACGACCTGTCGAGCATCTCCGTCCACAGCCACGCGTAGTTTCCCCTCACCGCCAAAAGGGACATAGGAAAAGGAAAAAAACAGAAGGGAAACACGGAGCAAAACTGACCCCATGCTGTGCACGCTCGGACTACAGCGTGCAGGAAGCAACAACAGGAAATGCAAAGAGAACAAATGTAAATGTCTTGCCCAGATGACCAGGGTCCAACACGTGCCTTGTTTTTTCATATATAATTAACACCTTTACACAGATTTTATCCAAGGAATAAATCCCGAGACTGACTTTTTACAAACAAAAAGACGCCGAGACTGAGTTGTGTTGCAAGCAAACAAACCTGCCACCCTACCACGACGTAGGATTTTAGGGGACCAAGCATTGTTTTTGTATGTCATTTTTTTGCTACCATTTGTAAATGATTAAGTGCCTATGTGATATATATATATATATATATATATATATATATATATATATATATATATATATATATATATATATATATATATATATATATATATATTAGTATCTGCAGTGTTTCAGTTTTGCTTTTCAAAGAGACGCATTTTTTAAAAAAAAGTGCCTTTTTGACCTGAAGCAGAAAGATGTGGCTTCGCAACTTCAACCTCAAACTTAAGTTTTTTTGTTTGTTTGTTTTTTTTTAAAGTAAGTTTATGTAGCTGTTTGCTGAAGAGGGGCTGCTGCAGCCACCACCAGACAATTATGGTGTTCTGTCAATGCTAAAAGGTTGTGTAACAGTTGCACAAATAGACTCTACAATCTCACCAAGCCATGTGTGTATCTACTTGTCACACAACAGTAACAGTCAAACGCAACCAGGATGTGCTTCATTTCCTGCGAGTTTCATCTTTTTCATTTGAAAGAGCGTGTTGTTGTTGTTGTTGTTGTTGTTGTTGTTGCTTTTTTCCCCTTTCAAACGCTACAAAGTCTGGTTTTCAATCCTGTTTGGTTTGTGTGTCTTTACGGACGTTTATTTGAAGAGATTTACCTTTTTTTTTATGTTCAAAGACAAGAAGCACTTAACCACAACAGCTGTGGTGTCACTTAGTTATTCCTTTAAGGCAACACAGCTCCGTCACTTTAAGTCACACAGCGATTGTAGAACCCATAGTTGATACAGTTCTTATATCTTTTTGCACAGTCAGTCAATACAAAGACATCTTGTGTTGTAGTTTATTTTATATATACATATAAACAATATAAACTCAAAATCATCTCAGATTTAGCGAAGCTTGACTAGAAGAAACTGCCTGGAAGCAACTTAATATGCAGGTTAACTTTACTCTCCAGAATGTAGACAAACATTCACTCTTTGTGATAGAAAAAAAACGAAATCCAAAGAATAATTTACCATGAGCAGCAATACAAGTACAAATTCTTGACGTGTGTTATTGTATGTTCATATTTATTCTCTTAGCATGTGCTCTGTTTATTCATGTTTTATCAGCTTCTTTTACATGGTTACCTACATACGTATTTGTTTGTGCTTTTACAGCAAAATTGAAGGCGCTTACACACACACACTATTACACACAAACGCATGCACGCACACACACACAGACACACACACACACACACAAATGCTATATATTTATGAGTCTTAATCCATGTAACTGAAGGGCATAAAAGAAGCCAAATGTTTACTGAAGACTTCATTGTGAGTCTCCATTATTCTACTTTGTGTTCTATTTTGTGTACGTGTCAATAAATAAGCCGCCATCTCTCTATGACCTGCGTGTGTGAACTTTAAGTATAAATCTATAATCCTTTAATATAATGTGCCGCCGTGTTCAAAAGATTGTCCCAGCGGAGGCTTTTTTGATCAGATATTAGCAGCGGCGGCTATGAAAACACATTGTGATTGACAATAAATCCATCATTTTCTGGACAAACTGCATCCAGACACTCAGCCAAGCATCTCAGAACACGTCCCTGCATAAAGAAATGACAACTCATGGCACCCCCTCTTAAACAAAAATAGGAGCTACGTAAAAGAGACTGTTGTCCTTTGAATTTTAAGAATCTGCTATTCAGCGAGCTAAAGTCAGATATGGAAACTACTTTGCATCAATGACATAACACAAACCGGTGTCATGTTTTCCTGAAGCTCCTGAAGAAACGTTACATAATTAAAAAAAAGTTCAATATATCCGTGTATTTACTCAAAGCGACTGTCACATAGTGCAGGAAAAAAAAAAATCAGGACAGAGGAGATGATTCAACCGATAGGGAAGTACATCAAAAACACACCCTGTGACAAATTTCAAGATCTGAAATCACCCCCGTACGCGTGGAGGCTTTTTCTGAACCCACTTTTTTTTTTTTTTTCATGAATGCTCCTCTGGAGCCGTGAGCTCAAGCGCCAAAGCAGGAATCAATCCCACATCCATTAACCTCCCATCCATCAACGATGCCTGCGTGTCCACCTTCCCCGCATCATGATGGTTGACTCTTTCACTAGAGATCTGTGTGAGTTTAGAATCTCTCTCTCTGTCTCTCTCTCTCTCTCTCTCTGTCTCTCTCTCTCTCTGTCTCTCTCTCTCTCTCTCAAATAGATCTATCGATCTCACAATAATTCCGACACTGTAAAACAATTCCAAGCTCAATCTTCAGTCTGGTTTCTGTTACGTAACCACGAGCGTGCTGCTCTCCTCTGACGGCTCTCTGAAGTTACACTGACACCATGCGGTCTGCAGGATTCCTGCATTGCTTTAAATGTACAGTGACTCTCAGGGAGGCTTTTGTTGGCGCAGCTGCTCCTGCTGCAGCCTGACCTCCGCTGGCGCTGGAGCTCCGCTGTTATGACAGTCAGGCGTTTGACCGTCGTTTTTTTTTTTTTTTTGGTCCTTGGCTGCTTTGCACCTGCTGTCCGTCTCTCAGGGAAATGAAGTGCCATCCGTCTCCTGTCAGTGGTTGAGTCAGCAGCTCATTCTCTGGCCACACCTGAGCGGCAGCGGCAGCAGCAGCAGCTGAGCACACCTGGTAAGCGCTGAAATCACGTGAGAACTGTGAAGTTGAGGGATGACGTGCGAATCAAAGTTTATTTAGAACAAGATCATTATTTAAAATGTACGGAGCACCACCAGTGCTATTCAGAATAATAATAAAAAAACAAAAACAAACTAAGAGTAATTACTTTTTTTTTGTTCTTTTCAAATAGACGTCTAGAGTCCAGTACCTATTTTGAATTATTTTATGTATTTCTCAATCTTGACCACACTGGCTTTTTTTTTTTTTTTTTTTTTAGTATCGTGTTAAATCTTTTTAATTTAGCTCATGAGTCAGCGCGCATCAAATAAATGTTAGTAATATGAACACCGCCAGCACCAGAAAACAGAACGAACAAATGATTCGGTACATGCAGGGAGGGTCTAAAGGTAAGTCAAGGTTTTACACTTTGTTGTTGTTCCTATTTTCACTTCTCTTCAAAAAAAAAAAAGTCTTTGTAGATTCAGTGGATGTATTTGAAATGTATTGGTCTTGTATACTTTGTTATAAATTGACGAATTAGTTTAACTCCGGTGAAACATGTGGTGTGTGGAAACCCACACTTAAGTGCTACAATAATAGTTCATTGAGTTTCTGCGCTTGTGATGGAATTCAGTCCCCCAAAAGTCTAAAAACACAAACAAGAACAAAACAAAATGCCTCTCCTGTCTCTTTAGCTTAAATGACTTTGATTTTTTTTTTTTTCCAAGAACCAAAACTTCTTTTCTCTTCACTTTAGTCAAAGAAAAGTTCTTGATCATACCCTTAAAACTCTTTCAAGACGTCATTTTATACCAGAAAAAGTTTGATCGCACAACTGGGATCATGTAAATTCAGTGTTAATGTTTCTCGGGCAGTTTTGTGTCTTTCAGCTCTATAAGGATGGTGAATATTTCCAGCAACGTGTTGCACAGCCAGGGTGAGATCCAGATCTGCGCGACTACACCCGCCCACCTCGTGGCCCTCTCCATCTCCGACTTCCTCGACTTTCTCGTGGGGCAGCCGGTGATCGTGATGCTTCTGTGGGTCATCTTCACCTCCGGGAAGACCGTAGACATCCTGAACTGTAACCTGGCTCTCTTCCACAACTGCCAGTACTTACTGTCCATTGTGCATTTCATTTTCATGTTTTTACTGTCACCTCTTCAGCATGACGTCCTTGTGTTTTTGTTTGTGTTTGCACAAATGGGAGGCCCCATGAGTTTGTGTTTTATCTGCCTGGAGCGCTACGTGGCGGTGATTCACCCCATGTCCTATCCTTTGCTGAAGAAGTACAGGTGCAGGGAGGTTTGCGCCGGTGCTGTGTGGTTCTTCTCCGTCACATTCGCTTTTGCAAAGGTGTGTGTGGGGGAGGACAACAGTTCCTCACAGGACGGGTTAAGAGACCTCCCTTTTTGCGTGATGGTGTGCGCGGCTTGGCTGATGTTGACCTGCACCTTCAGCATAGCGAGGACGCTGAGGCAGGTGGGCCCGGGGAGAGACGTCCTGCATCCCATCAAGAGACGAGCTTTTAAGACCGTCTGTGCCACGTCCACCCTCACTTTGTTTTTTTACATCCCAGTAACTACACTGCAACGCTTCATGTTCACTAATGACTCTGTATATATGTGTCTTGTCACACCACTGTGCATGTCTTTTTTATCTGTTGCAAGTATTGTGCATCCAGTTTTTTACCTCTCTACACGGGGGAAAATATTGACATGCTTCAAGAGGGAAAAATATTGCTCTTCTTCTGGTTAAGCTGACAACATCCATATATCTTGTAGAAACCATTCACAAACTTTCAAGAATTGAGTCAAAATAAATACAATTGTGAGAAAATAAAGAGTAGAAATGTCAAGATTTGAGAATTAAATCAACTCATCTGGTCCGATAAAGTATATAAGTGTATATACTACATATTGATATGTGCGTGTTATGTGGGGCATGACAGCACAGCAGTAGTGTTGTTTATCTGATGATGTCATGTTAAGAAGAAGAGAGGCTGCTAAAGTTCTAAATGTGTCCCTCCATCGTCGTCTTCCGCTTATTGCTTATGAGTAAGGGTCGCGGGGGGGCTGGAGCCTATCCCAGCATCAACGGGCGAGAGGCGGGGTTCACCCTGGACAGGTCGCCAGTCCATCACAGGGCCAACATACAGAGACGAACAACCATTCACTCTCACATTCATACCTACAATCAATTTAGAGAATCCAATCAGCCTAGTCCCCAAATTGCATGTCTTTGGACTGTGGGAGGAAGCCAGAGTACCCGGAGAGAACCCACGCAGGCACGGGGAGAACATGGAGACTCCACACAGAAAGATCCCACACCCGAGCCGAGACTCGAACCCAGAACATTCTTGCTGTGAGGCCACAGTGCTGACCACTGCACAACCGTGCAGCCCTAAATGTGTCCCTGCTGCTGCTGCAAATTCAGCTGGGAACTTTTAGATTGTGATTAAGAACATGTTGTTGTAGCATATAATTTTTTTTCTTGGGGGGGGGGGGTAATTTAAATATCTATTTCAATTGCTGATGAACAGAATGTGGTTCATGTTTGATAATTCAAAAGGGTGTAAAACATAAGACAGTTTGCATATCTGATGCTAAACGTGTTAGCACAGCAAGCGCCAGAACGCCTCAGACGAACGCCCGCGAGAGTTCAACAGCTCTTGAAATGGCGGCCGTCGGTTCACTTCCGGGTCAGGTGAGGATCCCTCTTCGTCGATACTGATTCCCTGCTTTCGAAATGTCATACCAAAACCGTCATGTACTCAAAAAGTATACTTAAATCCGACAAAGTTTCGAGTAAATCTCAACGGTACGCATGAATTCGGACGTCCCTGCTTCCTATTGCTGGGTTGTTACCAAGCACCGTTTTGGCGCGTTACACCGCCGCGTTGCATTGTGGGAAATTTTAGCTTGGCTAGTGTCCATCAATCCATAGTAAGAAATTTGTCCGGAATAAGAATGGATAGCGCTTACTATTGAGTACATACGAATGTTGACGACGCGCTAAAAATGTCACATACAGTTTTTGCATTCTCAATAAGGTGAAAGTATGGCATTTCGGACGCAGGCATCGATTGTTGCTCAAACGTCTCCCGGGAAACTGTGCTTCCAGTACTCAGGTAAGGCGTTTAATTTGAAATTCATTTCTATTTTTTAACGGCAAAACTTGAAACTTATTGCACATTTCACGAAGTCAGGACTGACAACGTACTTCACGGACATTTAACGACGTAGCGTTAGCAACGTTGCTACCTGAGACTAACGACCTCCTCACCTGGTTTATAACTGGACAGAACCAAATGTTATTTTAAATTATATGAATATATAATTTATAATTATAACAATAAAGAATAAACAGTTATTTACACTACTGACTAATGTATGTATTTTTTTTAATCAAAACAAAAGAACTTGAAAGCCTTCGGCTGCCGGAAGCTCCTCGGAAATTCAAACATGTTGAAAAGTAATGAGGAAAAATTATAAAAAATAGAAAAAAACAAGACTTCGTGAATCCAGTCGGTTTCCAAAATAAAACACCAACAAAACAAAGAAAAACCAGACAGAATCAGGACATGATGCAAACAAAAACAAAAACCAAGAAAAAAAATCAAGAGAATTGGAGCAGGTAAGGGAAGACAGGCAGGCCCAACACAAGAGGACTGATGTAAACAGCTGTGTCTGCTGGAAAATAGTCTTCAATGGCGAAGCATTGACAGCCAGAACCTCCACCCTTCACTTCTTGATGGAGCAAAAATTTAGGATTATTATTGTTGTTGTTTTTTTGCATCAGTTGATTCTTGATGGAAACATGTGGCTCTCAGAAGCAGCTCCCTCTTTTTGAATATCTGTTCTCTTCTCCACAGGATCAGCTGGCTCAGTCCCAACACACACTCCAAGAGACAAGATGCAAACTGGAATTGGTAAATAACAGTAATTGAAGCGTGTTGAGTGACTTCCTCTCAATCAGCCCCCAGAGTTAATTGCTATGTCCTTCTGCACAAACGTTTAATGTGGGAAAGTGAAACAGTTGCTCCATCACTCTGATACTTAGTAAGTTCTCTCTGTCTCTCTCTCATTCACTCACTCACTTACTCACTCACACACTTTTTAGGACAATGTTAGGTCTGGGTTAAAGCTTGAGGTGTTTGTTTGTCACACAAATGAATCCCTTGTCTCTTTTGCCACACACAGGAAAACCAGCAGCCCTACCAGAGCAGGCAGCTGAGAGGGAGGAGCTACAGCGCCTGCTCATGTAATGATACACCATGTCTGTTCAAACGTGTTAGCACCTCTTCCCAGCGGTTAGCAGGGGTCCAAGCCTGCCTGCGCTAACCTATATTAATCACTCAGACTTGGCTCAGTTTTAAAAAGTTACAGAAGTGAGTGACTGTTTATTATTGATGTTGTTTTATTTTGGGAGTCAGAAGGGAAGCTGTTTCAAGCTGGAGGAGAAAAAAAATCAGCTCACTTGAATGTGAACTCCTGCTGTATCGTGAGGTTTGCATCCATCCAGCATCATCCAACAATTGAACTACACTCTTATGTCTCTGACTGGATTACAACTGTTCAACTGATCTGGGTCCAGATCTGTGTGTGTGTGACTGGGGCCTCCAGGAAGCGCAGTACTGAGATTAAAGTCTAAGAGAGTCTAAGGGGGGTTAGAGGGGATGTGAGGGGGTCCATCAGGGGTTTAAAGGGATCGGGGGGGGGGTTAAGGGGATCTAAGTGGGTATGAGTGGATCTAAGGGGGTTTGAGAGGATCTGAGATGACAGTCAGATTGACAGAGATACAAATCAGAGACTCCTAGGGGCACTGCACTGGACAAAGGGCTGG
This sequence comes from Aulostomus chinensis, assembly GCF_037954235.1. Lineage (NCBI taxonomy): Eukaryota > Metazoa > Chordata > Actinopteri > Syngnathiformes > Aulostomidae > Aulostomus > Aulostomus chinensis. The sequence goes on along the minus strand of NC_141341.1, from coordinate 4,597,618 downwards.
GGCATGTAATGACACAATTGGATGTCTGATGTTTTGTGACATCACATCACCCATGGTCCCAACCCTCAAACAATGTTATAGACTGAGTTATTCACTCCAGCGCTGGGGTGCTACACAGGACCACCCTTTTAATAACCACGGCAGCTTGGTTGATACATTTGGAACAGCTTATTTAAATTCTGAATAAGAACTTGCTCGCTAGTTTACAGGGAGGTGAGACTTTGATGTAGTCATTCTGCTTTTCATGCATCTTGTAACTGGCCTGTGCAGGGTTAAATATGTCCTGGACCAGTTCGTCTCATATCCAACGTGGAGACATTTCCCATCGTGTGTATCATTTTATGGTTTTATGAGTCATATGAAACTACAATGGAGGAGGCCCTGACAGACGTTTACCGGCAGACCAAAGCTGATGAAGTGCTCCTCCTCAATCAGATAGAGCAGCTGGAGGTTTCGTGTTCCCATGTGGACAACCAGCACCTCCACTCTTCACCACTAGATGGAGCCACAAATTAGGATTATTGCAGTTGTTTGTATCAGTTGATACCTCCGTATTTTTCTTCAACACAGCAACTGGCTCAGGCCGAGCAGCTCTCTCACACTCTCCAAAGGCCAATCAGAAACTGGAATCAGTGAGATTCCGCTCTTTGTGGTTTGTAATAGAAGCAGTTGGTATATTTACATTATTAAAAAAAAAAAGTCTGATTGACTTTGAACTTGGTGACTGGGTTTTCCAAAGCTACATGTAATCATCATATATATTTTTTATTTTTTCAAAATGAACCCCCAATATCTAACGTGTCCCAACAGCACTCTTCTACCCTCCAAGAGGTGATTCAGGATCTGGGATTGGTAAGTAACAATAAAGTTAGACTTGGATTAAACCTCAAGGTGTGTGTTTGTCACACAAATGAATCCCTTGTCTCTTTTTGCCACAAACAGAAAAACCAGCAGCTACAGAAGTCTGTATCAGAGCAGGCAGCTGAGAGGGAGGAGCAACGGCGCCAGCCCATGTAATGATACGCCATGTCTGTTCAAACCTGTTGGTGCCTCTTTACAGCAGGTGGGAGGGGTCCAAGCCTGCGTGTGCTGGGAGCCACAAATGTAAAGCAGGGTTGCTCCCTGCAACAGCCTTTCACAATCACTCAGATTTTTTTATTTTGTGAACTGTCACTTTAAAGTGGCACTACAGCCTTAACTGGGAGTTATATGAATGAAAATGTGCAGGAATAAACGATGTACCCTCATGATAAGAAATTGCTTAAAGAACGTCGATAGTCTTAAAACTGCACGAGTTACTCAGGCTGTACTCTTCATGGCACCTGTGCTCCTGCAGGTCTGACTTGCATTATGTCCACTGGGTGCTTGGTTTGACTTGAGTCCATGTCATACCTGCTCACAGGTCTGGTGGTAATTTAAATGCTATGCCAAGATTGTATTCTCTTTAACTGTCGTTCCAGACTAGCCAATGCTGAGCGGAAAATCGCCGAGGACAAAGCAGATGAGGTAGCTAAACTGCCACAACAGGAAGCTGTCAGTCTGCCAGCAGGAAGTGAAGCCACTGCAGGACTGTCTGGCTGCATCCCAAGAGGACCGTGTTCAGCTGGGCAGGGAGCTGGTCCAGCTGCGACAGGAGAACACCAAGATCTGCATGGAGATGCACAACATGCGCTTATCGGGATCACTGGTGTGAGACAACGTTGCACAAGTAAGTTGAGGCCACCGCCCCTGAGAATGGTGGACAAGAATTGTGCAGAGATATTTAGGAGAATGGAATAATAGATATGATCAAAGTTTAACATTGCTCATGGATGTGAGACTGTTCATCACTTGACTTCCCCACTCTGCTGCACTTTCCTGTAGGCAGCACCGCAGGGACGTGGATTCCTCAAGGACCTGAACCAGAAACGGGCTCATATTTTGGATGCTAAACTGTCAGATATCAAGTAAGAAGCGATGAGGGATCCAAACTAGGAGCTGAGGAATGTGATTTGTGACTGAAAAACTAAAAAGTTGCAGGTTAAAAATCTTTGTAATTGCACAGTAATGCACTTTGAAGCTCATCTGCTGTTGCATTTGAAACTACTGAGAAGGCAACAAGTTTAAAAATGCTTGAACTGGTTTTATCCTCTGTGACAGAACACCCTCAGCGAGATGCATTGGAAATACTGAACATGTTGTAAAACAATGTTTTTGTATTCATATTTTGTTTCTATTTCTTACAGGAAAGAGTGGAACCAGCACAGGCAGTATTTACAAGAGCGAGCTGGTCAGTTTACTGAGGTTTGTGCAGCACACAAACATTGGTGTCCCCTTATAAAGGTCACAACAGCCTGGACGCCATCTCTGAGGCCCAAGAGTGTGTTTTAGTGTTAAATTTGATTTTGATGTATCACAAAAAGGTATATGATGAGGAGGTATGCTGCAATAACTTCTCTGCACTTCACTTAAATGTTTACTGTAATGACAGTATCTCATAATAATTAAAAATGTTGCATTGTGTAGCAATAATAGCGAATTGAAGACAAAACCAAAGTGAAAAGGTTTCACAGCTGTTGGGACAGTTTACTTTTGTTAAAACTGTGATCAGGTCAAAGAAAGGGGTTTAACAGTGGCAGAGTTGTAATCTAATTGTTTACTTGTGTTTGTGCAGATTGACATGCGGCTCGCTGATAGCGAGGCAGAGAACTTGGAACTCCAGTAGAGGCTGGCGCTGGCAGCACAAGTGGTAAGATACGGCGATACTTCCTGCCAAGGCCATCAAACTGTCAGTAACTCGTCTGTCCTGTGCAGAAGCGTCAGTGTTTGCCTCATGGGCCACGTTACCATATTCAACAACTAATCAAATGTTTACTGGACACTAACTGCTGGCCTTTCCTACCACAGCTGGCTACTCTGGGTGACGGGGAGACAGTCAAGTCAGCCCACCCTGGGCCCTCAGAGCTCTTCATTCTTGCTGCTGCTGCTGTTGGATGTTCTGCCTCCCAGCATCCACCTGTGAGGTCTGTTGCCCTGATCCCCTTTAGCTACTTGCTCTTTCATTCCCTTTAACTCATTGGCTGCCAATGATGTCTGTAGACATCACTTTAAACATCTTCAGAGGTCAATTATGTTTTCCAACGGAGGGAACTGGGGAACCGTCTGACAAACCTCGTCAGTAAATATCAGGCTTCTCAAACAAAGAATGTACTGACAAACTGGCCTTGTAGTTGGCAGTGCCACTTGGGATGGGAGATGAGCATAGACGAGAAGAAGAAGAAGAAAAATGATCGATATAGCTAGATATATGGATACGGGAGAAGAACACGTTGCCAGCGAGACATAAGGTGGAGAAGTAAAGGCAAGTCCTACAGACTCTCTGTCAGCAGTCGCAGTAGTTCTAGTAGTGTCCTGATCATGGGAACGGAAGGAGATCAACACTGGCCAAGCGGAGACAGTCGCTCACAGCTTGTTTCACCACGGCCCGGTTCAGCAGAGAGTTCCAGGTCAGACAAATTTCGGGAAAACTGATCTGGAGTCGTTGGGTGCGTGGTTTGCCGTCTGGATCAACCGGGAGCAGCAAAGCTCCATCCCCAGATGCTCCAGGAGGACACGAGGGAGGTAAGAGCTAACTTATATTGTTTTGATTGCTTTGATCACTTGATGTGTTCCTTCCTGCCTCCCACCTTCCCCCCTCCTTTCGTCCATGTCACATGAACGCCATTGTCCCACCAGTTTATATAACCTGCTGTAAGATCTGTTGCCAGTACTGATGGGAAGGAATTTTAAATTTACAGATCAAGCATCCAGCGGAGCTCCCATTCCCACGACTGTTGGCAGTGCGAAGAAGAAAGTTATAAATATTCTGCACATCATAACGCAGTAACAAATATATGTATGTATTTCTATAATTTATAGGTCGTTCATCAAGCAGAAGTCCTGGGCAAGATTCTGGCTGGCATGAAGCCAACTGGCAACCTCACAAGATCCCCTTCACTGCAACCCCTGGACCCTGCAACGCTGCCGCGGAGCTGGATTGTGACCTGCCAGCTAGATTCCTGGAGCTCTTCCTGACTGACAAGCTGCTTCAACATATTGTCGATCCGCTTGGAAACCAGTGTCAGTCCCAGAACTGAAAACTTTCTTTGGACTCAGTTTTCTGACCGGCTATGTCAAAGGGGGAAAAGAAAGGTGCAGGTGTGGGGGCTGAGGGGGTGGGGACTAGGAGGAAGGCCGACATACTCCAGGAGCACCGTACAACACTTACCCGGAGAGCAAGGCTAAACGTAGAGCTAGGCAGACACAAACTCAAACACCTGACACCCACCAGCAGGCATCCAAGACCAGCAGGCATCCAGGACCTGCAAGAAGGTGTAGGGTCTGCACACACAGGGCAAGGGCAGCGAGACCACAATGTGGTGCAGGTCCTGTTTTGTCCCCTTGCATGCAGGAGAGTGTTTTACAGATTACCACAATAAACTGAACTATTTTGTGTTGGGATGGAAACGCACACACACGCTCTAGATTCACTAAGCTATAACTGGGAGCATACATGCATACAGTCCTGTATATGTACAATTTTGACCAGAATGAACTATTTACATGGTTATGTATTCGAAAATTAATTATTTTATATCAAAAACCCTTTTGCAGTGTTGTTTTTTTCTGTTTTATAGAAGGAAACAGCTTTTCAGATGTTTGAGGTGTCACTAAAGCAAAAAAATATTAGTCAGACTGTTGCGCTTGACATGTTTCTTTTCACAAAAAGCTTGTTTTCTCCTTTTTTGGGGGGTCTAAAACAGGTGTTTTTGAAACCAACTTCTACCACTGATTACTAAAGAACTGAAAAGGGTAGAAGCAAACTATTTTCTGATGAAAGAAGAGAGCCTACTCTTGTTTTGGTAGTTTCGGTGTTAACATAACCATGGAACACAATATTGCGTGGCTCTTGAAAAATCTGTCAAAATGCTCAAAAATGCTGGCAGTATGGGGCTCTGTTCTGAAAATGGTTGGCAGCCAATGAGTTAATATCAATTCGACAGATCATTTGTTTATCGGAAATATATTGAGGCTTAGAGGGAATGCCTAAAATGAGAAAAAGCCTTGACACCAAACCTATTCGTTCAGACTTTTATGTTAAAATATTATTTTTATGGTCAATAAATATATGAAGTTCAATCCAACAGTTTTTTTTTTTTGAATGAAATTGTTCATATCAGCTCAGAACAAAAAAAGAAGAAACCAAAATGAAAAGTTCAGAAATAAGATTTGCACGCTCACATTTGAGTTTCTGATTCCATTTATAATATATTTATAATATATATTTTATATAATTTATAATATATATATTTATTTACACCAAACAAAATCGGATACCCAGGGATTTTTTTTTCTCCTGTATTTTATTATCAAAGCGCAAACACAAAAAACATCCAGAAAATTCAGCTGTATGAAACGGCGTGGACACGTAATTTAAACCTTTCTTTATTCAGGGGTGACTTGGTTACCCACGGAGAGTGCTATACTCTTTTGGAGGCGTCCCCTGATCACATTCACTCCTGGAAGCTGCCAGTACAACCAGAGTTGGGAACTGCTGGTAACTGGGCAGCTTAATTAGTCGTCTTTGAGCAAAGGAAAGAACTTAATAACACAAAAGTTGATTGACATATGAGTCAATAAAAAAAAAAAGCAAAATACAAAAATATACAATCCTATTTAATTCCCCAAGCCCCCTCCTGACTGTGGCTTGAATTGACGTCGGTCCTCAACTGACCTACTAGACTGATAATTAAGTCGATTCCATCGCCAATGTTTGTGCTTCAGCGATGGAATGAGAGCCAGAAGGGTAGATACCCAACATTGATGCTTTTGAGGTCCAAACATCAGCACGTTCATCATAAATTCACTCCATATAAAAGGAACATGACCGCTTGGACTAAGTTATAACAAAACAATCAGCTAAAAGGTTATATATCATATTCCTTGATCCATAGAAATGTTCCTTTCTACAGAAAACCAGTAGTTTGTCTTCTAAAAACCTTTAAGGACATTTGGTGTTGCACGGGTCACCTGATGAGAAGAAACTGTACACACTGACCACAGGAAACATGGTCACAGCACCCAGCAGGGAGCCTAACTGCACTACCGCCCCACACCACACAAGGGCGCTGTGGCCCTCGTCACGCAGGATCACCCCAATGATCACCTTCACGTAGGAGAGAGAGAGAACGAAGATGATCCAGGCCAGCACCTGTGCAGAGCAAACGCATCCGTGTAAACTGGATGTCTGGAGAACATAAAAAAGATTATTCTTTTTTTTTTTTTTCTTTTCAAGTGAACTTACCATGATGACATCACCTGAGGTGTCATGAACCAGCAGTGGACAGGGACTCAGCACTGCCATGCCCATGATGAAAGCTCCAACACCACTACCGATCCCTGTGAGCACCCCCATCAGCACCAGCGATCTGTGACATCACAGGTACTTATTTAACCCTTGATTTGGCAGAAAGGATGTATTGCCACACTCAAGACATTTTCAAGGATGACTAGTGATTAGTGTACGAGTGACTTGTGCATGAGTACACGAGGGGCATTTTTGAGAGATTCAGAAAGCAAATCTATTTTCAAGATGGTGCTGCCCTAAAACCTGAAAGAAGAACTTTTTTTTTTTAAAGTAAAAATGAGGATTGAATCTATGGAGAACCCAGGGTTGTTACACTCAACCTGCTCACCAACCTGATTGGTAAGAACATTGCGATGAAGCAGGCGAGCGGGTTGGACACAGCAGCCATGGTGGCAGAGAGGTGATAGGCGTTGTTCCCGTAGGGCAGGCACGAGTAGGACTGCACCGAGGGAAGCACCACATTGGTCAGAGCGTTCACCCAAGCCAGGATTACGAAGATGTAGAACACCTGTGTCCAGCTGTAGGCACCACTGCCAAAACTGCTCCTGCGCCTCTGGTTTGCAGGTCTGTACGGGTCCATCATTGGCTTCTGCTCAACACACTTCGTGTTTTTCTGAGATTTCTCTTTGACTCCGTTGGTGTATTGGCCTTTGGGCTTCTCCCTGGCCACAGCAGGGTGATAGTTCAGCAGCAGGAAGGACAACAGGCACACCAGCATCATGGCGCTCAAGAAGAAGAAAAACACCTCTGCTGAGAAGTTGGCTGGTTGGTACTGGGCCTGGAGTTCAAAGGTCACAGAGCTATTGGTGGTGTTCTGGGTCTGGGTGCTGTTTACGCAATGAACCACCCCAACACCCTGGATCAAAGCCACCAGAGCAGGCAGCAGGCCACTCACGCCCTCGCCAATGTAGTAGGTGGTGAGGTACTGAGTCTTGAGACGCATCATGAAGGGTAGGAAGGTGACGGAGGAGGTGCAGTCAACAGCAGCCAGGAAGAACGTAAGAACAAGCAGAGCTACGCTCCGGGGAACACCTGCCACCACAACAGTCTCCTTCCAGAAGAAACCCAACAGGAAACTCGCCACAGTTCCGAGAGCGATGATGACATATATGACCGCGGTCTCGTTCAGGGCGCCTGGATGGAAACGGTGCATCAGAGTGACGAAGAGAGGGCCAACGTTTGCCATCTGGATGAGAATGGAGAGGTAGGAAGGCAGGTACCAGCCCTCGGGAATCTGGGGGACGATCAGGGGAAGCTCCACCCACAGGCCGTTGATGGACACCCAGGAGCCCATACCAAAGAGACACGCCAGCAGGTGGGTGAGGAGAGACATGTTGGAGGCTTGGTTCTGGAACTGGACAACAACAAAAGACGGTTTTCAAATCACCTCGATGCACGTAGACGTGATTTAGCAGTCCTGAGTCCTCCACCCGCTTTCTTCTCGAACCACACTCCTGTTACGCTGGCAGGATTTTATCACCTATTTTATCAGCTTCACCACTTGCATACTCATTGTTTTAGCGATTTGTTTCAATGTCTAAGCCTTTTTTTTTGTGTAATTTTTTTTTAAAAACTGCAACCTTGAGCAGGGTGAGAACTCATTTTCTTGAGGAATTCCACCAGCGCGTTGTGACCAGAGGCTTTTTTTTTTTTTTTTTGCTTAATCCACACCTGAACACAACAAAAAAAGAGCTTTGGAAACAGAGTGTCAATATTAACCTTGGCATCATAAATTAATGTGTAACCACGAAGAAGTCTTAACAGCAGCCGTTGTTAAAAGTGCTGCATTAAATTCTGTGTGGTTAATATTTACTATTTTTAAGATATACGTTGTATTTTTCCTCATTTGCTAGCTGTGCATAAGCAGATTCATTTGAGTAAAAAAAAAAAAATTAAACGCAGCAGGGTTGATTGCGGGATAGCGTGGGTTAACCCCTGTTTAAAATATCAAGCAAGGGAAACATGACCACCGACTGCACAGCTAAATATCTTACATAACCTCCAGAAACATCTGACCAGCTCATTGTTGAGTTAAAAAATGAACCGCTTGCTGTGAAGCCTTTGATCGGTAAAAGAATGAGAAAATACTTCTAGAAGATCAGTCTCATGTGTATTTGTACACATGAGACTGCAGGTTCTCTGGAGAGGGGAAAAAAAAAAAAAAACCCGCAAGAATTTCCTGTTGCCTCTCTTGACACAACTTTATGAGAATCAATCGAGAATAGTTCTTAAAAAAAAAAAAAGGAAACTTTTGAACACACGAGCATGCAAACAATATGAACTCCTCACAGCATTGTTCAAATGTTAGTATTTTTGCAGGAGTTAAAAGAAATAATAATGTTGTATGATGATGCATCCTCGCAGATACTCACATGCTTCCTGGTGGAGTGTGTGAAGCCAAAGTCCTGTGCTGTGCTATGTTTAAGTGTGTGTGTGTGTGTGTGTATATGTGTGCGCGCCTGTGGAGTGAAGCCTCCCTGGGGAGAGTGGGAGTGAGAACATGTAGCCAACCATGAAACACGTTTGGTTAACCGATCATTGTGCGTCTCTCCAGACTCTGAGGATCATTAATAAGCATCACATGTTGTGATTGCAGCCGTGTTTTTTTTATTTTGTTTATTTATTTTAGCCTTCGGGCAACTTCTGAATGAGGGAAAACATTCCAGGATTCAGTAATTCCGCTTAAGGGGATCATGGGAGCAAGGGTGCAAATGACCAGCGCGTTCCCTCAGTCGCCTCACTACAATTTGAGGAAGGAAAGCTCTGAAATTCCTGCGCAAATTTGTAGAACACAGAGATTTTTAATCATTGTAACAAAAAAATCAAATCAAATCAAACCATTCATTGTGTCATGTAACTGTTGATGACATGATGCGTCATTCGTCAAATATTTTTAATGAACAAAGCGACATTCTGGAAAAGGCATAGATGGGCCTCCCTGCCACGAGTGGGATGAGGTGATCGGCATTCACGACTCATCCGTGAGACTCTGAATAAACTGAGGTTTTTGTGACAAATGTCGTAAAAACGAACACTCTGATGGTTAGGGTTTGTACTTTTAGCAGTTGGACTCTTGTCGAAACCTCAATCCAGCCTTTAAGAAAGTTACGCCAGTCATGTTCCCTTTCGCGTCAGCTGCTGTCCTTTCATCAAATGTCATGGACAATATTAGAGAATTGTCCATGACATTATTTGTTGTTCTTTTCAATGAGCTGAGCAGCTTGATCCCTCTCCTGAGAGGATGACGTGTGAACTTCTGAGGGGTCTTTTTTGTTGGTGTTGTAAATGTAAATCCTTTACCTTCGTTGTGGATAAAGAGAATTGATTACTGATCAGGTTCGTGCAATGGGTGATTAATCACTAAATCAGTTCAATATCTTAAAAATTGGCTCGGTGAAATCAAAGATCGGGAGAAAAAAATGATGGCGACACTGACGGAGACCCCTTTTCTTCACTTAGTCTCGTTCATTGGAGGGATAAACAGCTCAAGAGAACCTGACACATCTTGTCTGTAACCACAGTACAATAAGTTCTCATTCAACGTATCTCCATATATCGATATCTATGGAGATATGCTTTATGTCTATAAAAAATGTTTACTTGGAGAGGTTATTTTAAACCGTTTTCTTACTTATGCATGAGATGACCTAGTCACTTGTCAGTTTGTCCAGTTCCAGAACTGTTCTGCCAGCAAGACCAATGCCATCTATGGTTACTTCAAGTACTGCAGTATCCGTGAATAATGTGCTTTTTTTCTTGTACTGTGACAAAAATAACACCCATTGCTGTAATACTTCATATTGATGAAAGTACTGGACCTCAAAACCCTAAATATCATACCACTGACGTCCTTTTGATAAATCTTTTATTGTTTACCAGTCAACACTTAACATCAGCCATCTGATCTCTCTCTCTCTCTCTCTCACACACACACACACACACACACACACAGAAAGTATAATCCAAATTTAGTACAAGACACAGTGAATTTGAAAAAGCACCAAACAATGGTCACAGTCATGGAAACGGCTTACAGCACATTCACTGTCAGCAGGAAACCGGACATTAAAAAAGTCCAATAAAATCAAAATGCAAAAATCAACATTAAAATTGTAACAATTTTTTTTTTTTTTTAAAAAAAGGTCAAACTAGGCAACCGGACTCCCCTCTTGTAAGTGAATCACTTACTTCACTTAGAAGAGGGGAGTCCGGTTGCCTAGTTTGAGCTTTTTTTTTTTTTTTGATTATTACAAAAAAATGCTTTTTTCGCATAAACTGTTGTTTGGCAAAAGTTAAAGTACATAAATCAGATGTACTGGAAGCAGCATGGTTAATAACGTTGCCTTTTACGGAAGTCACACATCTAAAGTTCTGCACTGGTATTTCAGAGCCTTAAATTAAAATCCCATGTTGGTTCACCCTCCTCTTCAAGCAGGTATTGTTCCCTTAAAATAGCCATTTATATTTGGAAAAAAAACAAACAAACAAACATCCCAAACCCTTCCAAATTACATAAAATGCTTCAATGTATTCAAAAAAAGAAACAAAATTAAAGCTGCAAGCAGCGTTGTTAGGGCCTGAGCCTCCACGCGCTCGCGGCCGGGTTCCAATCGCCGGCCTGGATCCAACGGTGTATTTGGCCAAGTTTGGAGGCCTTGTAGTGCTGGACTTAGAAGCCTGAGTCCGATGCAGAGAGTGAGAGCAGAGCTGAGACCTGGCCCTTTAAGAACCCCTCCCCCACTGCTCTGTCTTTGATCTGTGCTAGAGTGGAGAGCAGAGCTGAGAGCTGGCCCTTTAAGAACCCCTCCCCCACTGCTCTGTCTTTGATCTGTGCTAGAGTGAGAGCAGAGCTGAGACCTGGCCCTTTAAGAACCCCTCCCCCACTGCTCTGTCTTTGATCTGTGCTAGAGTGGAGAGCAGAGCTGAGAGCTGGCCCTTTAAGAACCCCTCCCCCACTGCTCTGTCTTTGATCTGTGCTAGAGTGGAGAGCAGAGCTGAGAGCTGGCCCTTTAAGAACCCCTCCCCCACTGCTCTGTCTTTGATCTGTGTCAGAGTGAGAGCAGAGCTGAGAGCTGGCCCTTTAAGAACCCCTCCCCCACTGCTCTGTCTTTGATCTGTGCTAGAGTGGAGAACAGAGCTGAGAGCTGGCCCTTTAAGAACCCCTCCCCCACTGCTCTGTCTTTGATCTGTGCTAGAGTGGAGAGCAGAGCTGAGAGCTGGCCCTTTAAGAACCCCTCCCCCACTGCTCTGTCTTTGATCTGTGCTGGAGTGGAGAGAGAGGAGGAGCACCAGAATTGTAGTGTGGAAAAGCTGAATAAGTCGGCATACTAATACCATATTTTTGTAGGGATTTTTGTCAGGAATGCAATGGTGTGTTTTTAAAAGCTGTGGGATGTGTGGTGTAGTCGTGAGAAGCGTTTGTTTGAGAGTATGTACCCTGAGAGGAATGCTTGTTTTTGTTTTTTGGCTGCCTAGGTGGCGCTATTGAGGTTTTTTTTTTTATATTAAATTGTGCACCGGATTGGACATGTGTGCCAAATTTCAGGGAATTTCACGCATGTTCAGGGGGTCAAATTAAACGTTTTAGTTCGCGGAAAAAAGAAAGAATAAAAAAAAAACGAAGCAATTTCAGATATAATTTTCGCCACTATTGTTTCCTATGGGAGACCTGACCCCCTGGACCCCCCATGTGTTTTTTTTGGGGGGGTCCGATGCTCCTAAATGTGTGTTTTTAGTGCCCCCTCTGTGTTTCTCTGCCTTACAAACATAATAGGGTCTTTGCCTGAAGTACCTTCTGGCTCAGGCCCTAACAATTAGAAATCTAAACAAGAATGACAATCGAATCATCAGGGAATGAAAACCTTCAGCCTGTTTCCAAGTTACACTTTAGATATTTTTCATGTCCCTGTCTGAAGAGCTGACTTGGACAAAGGTCTGAGGAAATATGAGTTAATATTTTACGTTTATGTAGGATAAAAAGCAAAGAGGTAGCCAGACATTGGACATGAGCATCTCACTGTGCTCAGGATCCAGGAGCAACCAACGTGGACGATTGTGTCCCAGAGAAAACTTTCACATGATCCGCTCTTGAGGGGAAAAGTCCACAGTTTTTACTGTTCTCAACTTCAGCTAGATTAATTATAAAGCGCTACACAAAGCACTTGTGGTATTACGGCATCATATGCATTGTACATCCCCTCGGCCAATGTGCAGCAACACAATGCGTCCATTATGAGGACATGTTTTTACTTTCGCAGGCTCAGAGGCAGAGATAAGGCCAGGAAGAGGTCTGCTGCTTCACTCAGGAACCCCGAACACAGGGTTCAAACACCGGGTTTCCCCCCAGGAAAGCGTGGGAGCTGGGTGTTCAAGACATCGAAGACAGACAGTCACACCTTCTGTTTCTGCTAACTGCAGTTATCCACACATTCTTGAGCCCTGGCGAACACGTGATAGATGTTGACCAGGGGGAACATGGTGAGAGCTCCGACTAGCGAGCCGGCCTGGATAGAGATGCCGCACCACAGCAGAGCGGCGTGTCCCGCCTCATGGAGCAAAGTCCCAATCACCACCTTCAGGTAGGAGAAGAGGCCGGTGAAAATGATCCAGGAAATGACCTGTAGGGGGCAGAAGCAAGTAGAGGACATGAAAAACAACAATGATGCACTAGGTGTTGTACCTGGCAGCCACCCAGGCCTGCAAATAACTTGAATGCTACAAGTACACGGCAGAAGTCAGGACAAGGAGTATCAAGGACACAATAGAAAGGAGGACAAGGAGTATCAAGTACACAATAGATAAGAGGACAAGGAGTATCAAGGACACAATAGAAAAGAGGACAAGGAGTATCAAGGACAAGGAGTACAATCAGCCCTGCATCCTGTCGGTGAGGCTAAACTGAGGGCCTGTAAGAACAAACGTGGGGGAGATGTTTACTCAGTGTTACTGTCCACAGTTTTAAACATTCTGTTGTTGAAAAGGACTGAATTGAAGACTTTTCAAGACCCGATGCAAAGCCAAGTAAACCCTACGACCCCTGGAAACACTTGTTCATCAGCTCGTACGTCATTAAACATTTAAAAGCTGAAACATCTCATATTAAAACGTGTAGAAAGACTAAATCATTCTTCTGTAGCAATGGGTGCCGGAGCTTTTTTAATCCCCACGACGAATTCAACTTCCTGCTGTTCCCGCTCTACCCTCCACAGATGGCACCAACACCCCCAGTAGGAGGGCTAGCAATGTTAAAACTAGTCCTAACTCCAAGTCCTAGCTCCTAGCTCAGAGATGTGCTACTGGAGGCTCCAGAGCAGAGGGTTTGGAAAGTCAGGACTCAGCCTGCTGCTCTCATGGAACTGTGCATTCCCCAGTTTGGGAACGAATAAGGAAAATATTTAAATTGTGTCCAATGAATCAACACTTACCACTAGAGCCACACCAGCTGGGTTTCCCAGGAGGGGGGGGCAGGGGCTGAGTACTGCCAAAGCCATGAGATACGCAGCAAAAACTCCTCCTGCTATACACAGGAAGCCCAGACCAGAGAACGACCTGCGAGATTGATGACAAAACTCTGATAAGATAAGAACAGTGCTACACAAGGTGCTTGTCAATCTAGCAGTTCTCACCTCATGACAAAAAACATGGCTAAAAAGCAAGCGAGGGGGTTTGCTATGTTGCCGAGAACCACAGAGAGGTGAAAGGTCATGGTTCCGTAAGGTAAACAGGAGAAGCTCTGGACAGAGGGAAGAATCCCATTGGTCAGGGCGTTGGAGATGGCCAGCAGAAGCAGCATGTAGACATTTTGTAAAGTCCAGAATGTGTGAGCTGGAGGCTGCTCCTCCAGCTGCACCTGCCCCTCAGACACCGGCATCTCTCCGTTATGCAGCGGGTGCGTCTCCTCCCCGTTCTTTGGTTCTGAAGCATTGTTGGTCTCTTGCGGCGGCGTGTCCAGCGGTGACCCTGCGTGTCTTTTTGTCAAAGCGAGGAAGCTAAGAGCTGAGGCTGCCAGCATGGTGAACAAGAACCAGAAGAAATTCTGTGCGGGAAAGTTCTCTTTTAAATAATGTGGCTGCACGGTTCCGTTGACAGTTTTACACTCCAGCTTGCCGACACCCTGCCCTAAAGCCACGACGCATGGGAACAAGGCGCTGAAGCCCTGCCCGATGAAGAAAGTGCGGATATACTGAGGCGGGTAGCGGAACATGAAAGGCAGGAAGGTGACGTTGGACGTGCAGCAGACTAACGACAACACAAAGGTGAAAAGCAGGAACGGCAGCGACCTCTCCTCTCCAGCTATGACCACGGTGTGTGACCAGAAGACGGCCAGGAAAGCGGATGCCACCACCGCCAGCACCTGGATGCAGTGGATGACGAGACGTTCATTCAAACGTCCCGGAGCGCAGTGGTGAGTGATGGTCACTGCTATCGGACCCAGGTTCCCAAACGCTATCAGCACTGAGAGGTAAGCAGGGAGGTTCCACCCTAGAAGAAGATGAGCCTGATGAGGTCAGGTTGCACAGGATCACAGCTTCCAACAACATGTGACACCTCTAGAGGGCACTAGTAGTCAGATTTTGTAGTCTGCTGTATTCATCAGATATTTAAATATGCAGCCCGGTTCATTACACGCACACGCACACGTGCACACAAACATATGTGGAACTAAAGATGCACCAGTTTATCTGACTTATGTCATGTGAGTTGATGGTCGTCTTGATGACTGCATCATCACAAACTGATGTCAGTGGCTGTTGCTGGCGTGAGAGAGGGCTGTGTGATTGAATCAAAGATAGAATGATAAAAGGCTTCAGATATTCATGTTCATACAAATATGTGTTTGTTCTCATGGCACCATTGGCAAATCTGTTCAACAGCACATGTGGATCTACATGGAGCTAAAACAGATAGTTGTTTGTAGTGTTAAACGAATCCTGCCTGACTTTCTGACTCAGTTTCAGTAAGTTTGGACTTTCATGCCTTAAATTGATGACTAAAACTATTAAGCACTCTGTCAGGTGTACTAGCGTTACATCCGGCACTGCTCCCTGGAACATTATGGTTAGTCTCCCCCCCCCAAAACTAAGTTTGCTATTAGCAATGAATGACTTAGTTGTAAAACTCCTGCAGCCACCCATGAAAATCAAGGTCAGTTGTGCATCAGTTGACCTACTGGACTCCAACCATCTTAATGTGAAAGTATTCGGACATCTTTGCTCAAAGTCAAACATCTTAAAGTTCCAACGTTGTGTACAAATCTGGCAAAGACGAAATATTGCTTTCTGAATCTTTATCAGATATATTCAAAGATTAATAAATGGTATGTATATTAGGTTCAGCATGGAGCACAATGATAAGTCTGTTAAATCACTACAAAACATAGAAAACTACTTAGTTACACCTGACTTCACCTGACCAGTGGTGGGGCTCCGCTTTGTGTAGGGTGTTTTGACCCAGAACGCATCTTTAATATTAACTAATCATGTTCTCAATGCAAACCTATAAAATACCACATGAAGTTGACATAGTTGAGTGAAAGATACATTAATTACCTGAAATGTACTTAATTAACTATTACACTTAATGAAGCACTTGATTCCAGGACTAAAACTGATACATGTGATATTAAATTAGTACTTGTAACCGTTCACATCCTTAACTTCATTGTGGTTCATTCCGCAGATTCACATCTCCTTTGACTTAATATTTAAGGGGTTTTGTTAAGTTAATCATCCTATGACGGTGACCGTTAAGGCTAGCGAGTCCCGGGGTACCACAAGCTAACATCTCCAGGACTGATAAAGCCTGCAGAGCGCGATACTCACACAAAGTGACCAGGATTTGTGGCTTTGAACCAGTGAATTATTTAATCTGGTGCCTCAAGGGCCAATTGAGGTAACCGACCACTGACCTTCTGGCAGCTCACTGACGATCACCGGGAGCTCGACCCACAAGCTGTTGACGGAAATCCAGGAGCCCATAGCGAACAGAGCCATGAGCCCGTGAGTCACCGCCGCGCTGCTCCACCAGCTGCCGGACATGGTGCCACTAACTGCGGTCTATACAACGGAGGCTTTACGATTAAAACGATTAGCTTTATTTAGCTAATATACTAGGCTACACGTTCATGTGAGGAATGGGCAACCTTTTACGTAAAAGTTCCCGCCCCTCCTGATGCCTTCATGTACGCCTCGGAATTTCCCTTAATGAAATACTAATAGTCTAGTTTTACATACTTTTCTTGAACCCAACAGCCAGAAAAAAACGATAAGCGAAATTTTTTATTTAAATACGTTACTTGTTAGCCCTCGTTATAGTAGCACGTCTTGTGATTCATATTACTCGTCTCACATTGTTCACACTAAGTGTCGCAATATCCCGAGAATCATGAAAGCCCCGCTAACACGGTTAAATAAGACGGGTGCGTTCGTTTTCTCAATTTCTGTTACTCATGTGGGCGGGTTTTCGGAACTACAAGTTCACCGGTGATGGGGTGGGGTGAGTGGTCAGAAACTTGGGAATGTATTTGACGTTTCAGCTTTGATTTAAAGTGAAACAAACGCTGATAAGTTGTTTGTATGCTGAGCGTATTTACAACAAAATTAAATTAAATGAAGAGGGGAGAAAAAGATGTACACCCAAAATGACGTCCCACAAAATCAAGTGCACCCTCAATTGGCGTCCTCCAACAATCTCTCACATCAGGTAGCACATGCTGTTTTTTTTTTAATATAAGTTATCCTCTGAAATTATAAAACTCAATGATTTGACCTTTGGCCCAGTGACCTAAATAAACCCCTCTGTTGTTATTGTCTTCCGCTCCTCCCTTTCTCCGCTTTTATAAGTCTGAACCCGGTGACGTTGCTGAGGCCGGTGTTGCAACCACTCGCCCCTCTCGTAACCGTTCCCACCTCATTCCTGACCCACCGCTGTCTTATGAAAACATTTTACAAAACTGTCCCAAACAACAAATACAACACACAATGCAGCTGACTCGCGCCTTCTTTATCGACAATGTGGATGTCAACAAAGATGTTTATTTGAGTAGAGGTGAAGAGGTAAATGTTACATTGTCATATAACAGTATACATCATGGGGGGTAAACATAATTTTGTCTTTTTTTTTTAGCTACAAAAGTGTAATAGAAAGAACATAATGGCGTGTAATTTAGGGCGTTGTGTCAATACTACACACAATATTACGCATGATTCCTGGCAGAGAAAACAATATTTGTACATGAAAAACTATGAGTGGCAAGTCAATGTTTCTAACATTGACATCTGGTGGCATAAAGTCATTAATCACGCTCCGTCCCCTTAATGAAGGGACAGAGGTCAGTGAAAGAGTCAAGGTTCGAGCACGCTGGGTTCACTTGGAGCAGCGGGAGCCTCCTCCAAGCCTCGCCGTACGTATCTCACTCTCGTCTTTCTGGGCGCTAAAACGAGAGAGTATCCAGGTTTGACGCGAGGAAGTGCAAACCTCAGCTTCATTAACATCTGTGAGATGTTGTAGAAAACGCAGTTCAAGCTCGGGTCCGTGTTGTTGAGAATCAGTTTCTGGTAGAGAATCTCATAACGGATCGCTTCCAGTTTCTCAGCTTTGGATTTCCCATCGAATCGCAGCATCATCTTGTCCACATCCTGCTGAGATTTGCACGGCCCTCCGTTCCGTTCCACGGTGGCTGAAACGTAGTCCAGGTCAATGCTCTCATCCTGCACTTCTTGAGTGGCATCAAATATCCAACTTTCTCTTCGTCTTTTCTTCTTCAACGGCGGACTGTGATCACTGTTTGAAGCTTGTAATCCAGAATCCTCGCCGCTGTCGTCAGAGGACTTGGACCCGTCATCTCCTCCTTGGGAGTTATCCGACACTGATGCCAAATAATTGCATGAGGGGCCTTTAGCTGGTTTCTTCTCCTGGGACAGACTGAAGGGGTATTCCGCCATTAAGACGGAGAATGTGCAACTGACCAGCTCTGAGGCCAAATCAGGGGGAGGGATTTGGGAATATTTCCCACCTGGGAGAAAATCCTTCAGGTGTTCCTCAGTGACGGAAGCGATCACCTTCACCGTCCTCTTCAAGCACGCTCTGATTAGCTCTCTATTTGTGTGCCACTGACCACAGTAATGAAAAACCCCTGTAAAGGTATTTTCCTGTAAAGGATACTGCAGGAAAACGTTTGTGTCTCCTTCAGGTTCCAGCAGGGTTGAGGGATCTTTGGACCAATCCAGGAACCTTTGGTAGAGACCGAGTACATACTTGCAGAAATGAGAGTACTCGCTTCCGCTTGTCAGAAGCTGCCAGTAAGGTCCAAGGACTTTGCAGTAAACAATAGCCAGAACACACACGAGGCTCTGGATTATAGAATCACTGGCGTCTGCAGCCACGCTCTCCAGAATGATGTTGGGACAAGCATCGTTGCTCAGCGACAGCATGTCAGAGAAGAAGAGAGAAATCTCTTGGTGATGGTGGATGAGGCCGGCGGCAGCTTCAAAGTGGCTGTTGACCTGGTTTGAGTGTTTCGCTCGGAGTTTGGAGGGATTTCGCTTTTCATCACAGAAAGCTACCCAGTAATTCCTGTAGTTGTGTATATCAGGACCGCTAGGACTCAAGATATCCTGAGCCATATGGATATAGCGCGAAGTTGCGCTTTCTGACAAGTTCACAAACTTACTGAACTCAGGAAGCCTGTCGCGTCCCAGTTTCTCTCCTGTCGACTGAGTGATTTCTCTCTCAAATATTATAATCTGCTGCTCGACTGCGTCGTGTATGTCGGCGAGACAACTGGCATTCGAATGTAAAAACACAACGGGAGACGCCAGAGAAATGACGTCCTTTAGCGAGTCCAGTTTTTTCTCAAACTCTGCCATGGCTGGGTGCTCTTTGCACGTGAGCGCGTATTGATTTTTTAGAAGATCCAACGAAACCTGCTGGCAAGCCTCGGTGTTCCCGCTGTACATACTAGACAGCTTCTGAACGGACCTCATCGCGATGTCGAGAAGGGTCAGTGCTTCTCCTTTGTCACGGAAGGCGTCGTCTCCGGCGTCTTGATCTTCTTTCAAGGTTATTTTCTTGACACCTCCTGTGCTGATCTCATAGCTCGACTCTTCCTCCTTGATGACCACTTTGTCAAACTTGGTGTCATTTTTTCTCACGCGTTTCTTCACAACCAACCTGCGTACATCGGGTTTCTTGCGTACCAGCTCAAACGGACTTTGAAGCAGACCTTCCATCGCTGTATTCCTCCTGTGACTTCTTGTTTCATAGTTGCGGTAAGACTTCTTCAACTTTTTTATCTGAGTCTTAAGGATTCTATAGGATTTTTGAATGTTGCCGTCCTTGCAGAATTCAGAATTGAAGTTTCTGAGCCAAAGCACCAGAATAACTGGGGCGATTTTCTCCCTGGTGATGAAGTTGCTCAACTCCAGAATCAATCCATTTGTCACTTCAATGGACTTTGCTTGCTCTGAAAAATCCCTCATTTCCAAAAGATGTTCTCGTTCCACTCCGATGCTGTCACATATAGGGCCCACGAAGTTAAAGTTGACATTCGACTCCAAGAAGGTCAGCATCGCGTCTCTCCCAAGACTTAACGTTGTTGCGATACCTCTTTCTATCAAACAACGGAAGTCAGCTGAATAATGACTGGGAAATATTCTCTTGAGCCAATCAGTGATGGCAATCCAGGGAAAATTATTGTCCTCTCTCATCAGTCCAACTTGGATGAGTAGTCTATTCCTGCATGGAGCACTTTCAAGCTGTAGTCCTTCCCCTGACTGAGGGCCGATGAAGTCTGCCACGAGCCTCCAATAATACTCATCTCCTAAACAATCAAACAGAAAGAGTGTCGAGTGAGATGAGAATGAAGGCTTGACAAATGAATTATAATAATTATATGAATTAATATAATAATTCGACACGGAGGGATGAGTGGCGGTTAGAGAAGTAGCGATCCGCAGCTTCACTGTTGGGATGAAGGGAGCTGAGAAGGCAAAGCTCTCAATCCACCGGTAAATCTCAAGGTAACCACCACTAGTACACTGATAAACACAATGCTAGAAAATGAAAAATTTAGAGGTGTGAGTTGGTAATCAGGAAAAGTATTAGGCCAGATAATTGGCATTGCTTTTAAATGTTGTCAGACTTACTCAGATTAGCCTCCGTTACAGCCGCTTTCCCATCAAGAGAGAAATCGTGCGCCTCCTCCATTGTCAGCTGCTGTAGAACAGACAGACGGTCAGTAAATGCAAATACCCTGCATCCAAACACACATGCAATTAGAGGAAGAGCAGTCCAGCCAAAGAGGAATCAGCTCAAACAAATCAGCCCGCATTAAAACTTTCAGATCGACTGTTTTGATGCAACTGACTGCTCACCTACGGATCCTTGACAAACTGGCCACAAAACTTGAGCAAATATGAATGGAAAACTTTCCATCCGATTAAAGTCAGGCATGCACTCGACAATCGACGTTGTCAACCTCCATTCATTCTTTGAAAAAAAAAAAACGACGTTTACAGCTGATTGAGACCCGATGCTGCACTGTTAGCCTTGTGTTAGCAGCCTGCTAACGCCAGCGTTCACCCGCGGGACACACAGCGATCTAGACTTCTTTATTCCGCGGTTTATTCCAGAGCTGCTGAGCTGGGCCGTGGTTCGTAGCCTCGACAAAAAACAACGACGTCCTATGGAACCCAGCTGTAATTTTAAACCCGTGGTTTCTTGCACCACAATAACAACAACAAACAGACTCGTCCTCGCCGGCTCTCTCGGTACGGAGTGCTGAGCAGTGATTGGGTAGTTTTTCTTCTTCTGTCTTTTAATGGCGGTCGGCCAATTCGCTCAAAATACCGCCACCCGCTGGAGTGGAATAGCTATTACACGACCACGCCAAATTCTCCCAGTAAACCCCGAACAACCGCAATAAAAAACAACAACCTTAAGACAGCCCCGGAACTGGAACACCTGTCGTCATGTGGAGAACCGTTTTCAGTCTCTGTCTCTCTTGCTGATACTTTCACGAGTTTAAAAACACACCCTTCTTCTGTTTCCTGTAAACTGCTCTCAGTTACAGCTAGCATGCTGATATGTGATTGTTTTAGTGAGCTGTCCAGGCCAGTGAGACCGATCCCCCGTGATGTCTTAGTTTTCTTGCTTTCTTTGAGAGTTTGCTGTAAGCCCCTTGCTCCCTCAATCCTGCACCCCCTGCCATTTCTTTTCTATGTCTGATTTGAGCCCAATTATATTTTACAACCATGAATATGTGCAGGGACCCAGATGGATTGATCCTCTACTCCTGCACTTTTAATTCTCAGTACTGTGTGAACTGCTTTGAGTACAACGTCTTGCCTGGTGCCTGAGTGCATTTATTGGATGCTTGTTAATTCAATGCAAGAGTCTGACTCAATTTCAACTTTGCTTTATTTCATTTCCTCTGTCCAGCTTAATGCAGGTAGAGCAGCTAACAGCTCACCTAGAATCTACTGCCAGATGCATGAACATCCTAATCATTCAATATCTTACGACACTTTACGACTATTCCTGCAGTTTGTGTTTCCAGGTCACTTTCTTGTCCAACCAAACTCCCAGCAACTTCAAATAATCCACAACTTCGAAGTTTTGCTTGTAAAATTTAAGGCTGGTTTTCTTTTCTTTTTGTAAAAAAAAAAAATCAAAAACCAAAACTAAAACCTCATCCACAACCCAGGTTTCTACTTTCTCTGCTGCCTGCTGTATTGACGAAGGTGATGAAGTATCTCTCTCTCTCAGTTGATATATTTTTGAATTGATTTATGTTCGACATTTATACTCCTTCACTATATTGCTTAGTTTCTGTCTGGGTAACTGGTTAGTCTGGGTGGTTTTCCGTGCATAAAGATGGTTACATTTTTAAAAAGTAGCACTTTTGCTTTGGTCCATTTCCCAAGTAGGAGGTCCACCATTGAGCCGCATTCCAGTAGCCTGTTTTTGTTGTTGTTGTGGAAAAACTTCCAGTTCTGACAAAAAAAAAACGTATTTAAAGTAGCAAAAATGTAAACATGAAGCCGTTTTTACATGATATACATTGTACAGTCCAATTATTTTGCCCCAGCGAGACATTTGAGAGCATAAAATTAAAATAACAACCGTCTTTTTCAGCGCTTTTCATTCTTCATCCCTGATTTATTAAAGAGTTTTAGCTGGTCCTCGTCCCACTTCCGGGCTGTTTGCCTCATCATGCATCATCCCCACACATTGGAATGGACCCGGCCGGGTTCAGGCTGCCTGGTTAAAACAAATCAACCTTCTCATTCATGACGGGGCGAAGCGAGAAGGCACTCCGTGAGGGGCCGTCAGTTTGGAGGAGTCGTGCCTGTGTGGCGGTCAAGTCAGGTGAAACTGCAGTTTGCCAGCTCCGCCGTGGCTCCGAGGCAGATATGGCGATCGCGCCCGAAGCTGCCCGAACATCTCCGATCTCTTCCGGTCCGCAAACCGTCATCAGCCGAAACGCTCGCTCCTCTATCTCCGGGCCCTATTGAATTCTGTTGTCGGGCTGGGGGCGAGGGGGGCGGAGGACGGGATTCATCAAATCCAGGCAACAACAAAAAAGAAAAAAAAAAAGGAAAAGAAAAGGGGGGGATTTCTAAAGGAACATCCGTCCGCGAGCCCCTCCCTGGTTGCTCGGATCCAAGGCTTGACAAAGGTAATTAACCACCATCATCTAATTCTAATTACATAGAGCTCTCTGTTTGGCAGCGTCTGGGGGAGGCAGGGAGGTAGCGGGTTAAATCCTGCAGCTTTTCCTTCGCTTGTGAGTCTGCCGGTCTGGCGGGATCAACACGCGCGGAGAAAACGGCTGATTTCGGGCGTGTAGGCGTGATAGTGGCCGCAGGCGTCGTCACACCGGGACAAAGCAGCCAGGCACCGCTCTCTGACATGTCAACTTTCTGCTTTATTGTGTTGCATTGTCTTTTTTTTCCAGGCATGTTATTATTTATTTAAGAAATTTGTGCCCCGGCCTCCCTTCTTTTGCCCATTTCAGGCGTTTTAATCAACCTTTCCGTGTCTACTAGACTTCCGCTGCCTTCTTGTGGTTAAATCTCCCTCTGACGCTGCTGCTTGTGTCACTAGTGGGGGTTTATATCTGGTCTATTAAGTCTAATAAATCCGAGCGGGATGGAACCGTGCGTGTGTGTGTGTGTGTGTGTGTGGGGGGGGGGGGGGGTATTTTTTGGGCCATCCCGGTGCAGACGGTTACGCAGTGTATTTGTCACATTAATGGAGAAGAATGAGGGGAAGTCCTCATCAAATCCGATATCCGATTGTCATGAAGGATGTATTTAGGTGACCAGACGTCAATACCTGCTTTTTCACCTCTCAATCCACATGACTTCTGTTACATGTGGGCTCTCTTATGAGGGTGCCTGACCGAACATCCACCACAACCTCCCCCTCTTCTCTCCGTCTCATTCTCTCTCCATCTTGGACATGTAACGGGACAGAAACCCTCCATGGCGGTCCTGACACACCCTTGGCTGCACCAGCCTCTGGCCCTGCTGCTATCAGTTTGTGTGTGTGTGTGTGTGTGTGTGTGTGTGTGTGTGGAGGGGGTGGGGGGGGTGCATCAGAGCTATCCCACAGAGGGGATTTGAGGCGCTAGCTGGACTCTAAATCCCAGAGTAGTGAATGTAGCATGAGAGAGAGGTCTGGAAGTACATCGAAAATGATCAGCTGTGTCAGCGTTTGTGTTGGATCTTATTCCATTTGCCATTCGTGCAGTGAATCCATCTGATTGGCGTGAAAGCAAAAAGGGCTTTTTTGAGTTTCTAATACTCATAATTAAGTGTATTAAGCTCACAAAGACATTTTTCCCCTCCTGCGTCACTTCCTTGTGAATCCAGATGCAGAAAGAGCCAGCCACGTGTGCGTAGCTTGAAGCCGATAGCGGCTAACGGCTGACAACAGCAAGGAAACGACTGCCGCAAAGCTGCGTTCACAAACCCCTCAGTACGGGCCAGTACGGGCGCCACCACATCCTCTCCATCAGCCTTCAGCGCAGTAAACCACCAACACTTTGAGTGGAGCCAAAAACAAACTGTTACACCTCAGGCTCGAATGGCAGCTGAACCGTAACTGTAACAGTTTATTTGTTCTCAAATTAAAATTCTCTCTGCATTCATTCTGGAGTCAGAAGGAAGTGATGCAGGAAGGTGAAAGCCTCCATGAGCTCGGGACACCAATTTGTGAGTGATTGTTGGACTTTTTAAAAAAAAAAACGTTTAAGTGAAGTAGTAGTAAGAGTAAGTATTGCTGAGGAAGAATAAGAAGAGAGGGATCACTCCAGAGAAGAGTAAAAGACAGAGAAGCAGCAATATGTGAGAGAAAGGCGATCCTGGAACTGATGATGACGGAGGCCCGATGCCAGCACCCTGCTGGCTTTGAGTGGGCGAGGTGAGGGCGAAGCGGTCTTAAATCCGTCGGTCAGGCCGATGAGATCACCCTGATAGGGGGAACCCCTGCGGCCTCTCGTCACGGGGGTCTTTCTGGATGTGACATCTGCACTTCCGATTATTCCGCGGCTCTCGCTGTCGGGTTGATCTGCCGGGTCGTAAGCGCCGTGGACACCGTGGTTCCGTCTGGCTGCTTGCTTGGCCGATACTTTGGTCCAGAGCACCAAGTGATGTGCGAACAGCGCCTTCTCGCCGAATTCACGTGTACAGACTCCCTAACCTGTCTGAAACCTCACGTCTTGAGTCCTTGAAATGTTTTATTAAAGGAACCTGATGTTTTATTTATCGTTGTATTCTTTTAGGGCTTAAAGTGCTTCCCCAGCTAGCAGGGAGCACTCCCACAGCTCCGGCTACAACATCCATGTCTTGAAGACAATTTGATTTCACGTTTAAAGAACATTTTAAGGATCGTTGCCCATAATCTTCCTATAAGTTTGAATATTTGCAAAGATAACATGTTTAACATCAAGGAACCTGAGGATGTGATATCGTGCCACAAAGACGCTGTAGTTTTGTAGTTCAACACAGAAGTTAGCGTCGTCACAAGTTGTCTCCACCGATGTTACGTCACACGTTTAATCAAAGCCCATCAAGAAAACGTCAGACCTTTTTTTACAGGGAGAAGAAAAACAGGGACTGTGTTGTAAAAAAAAAAAAAAAAAAGTACCATAATATGAGTTTTTTTTAATCATTTATTTATTATCGATGATAAATTAAGAAATAATACAGGGTGACATGTATTTCTGGTTTCGTGGGACCTCAAAAAAAAAAAAAGTAAACACCAAACATTCTTAGAAAGTCTAAGAAAAAGTCGTCCCACCTGGAATAAGAACTTCTGAAGCATTATCAGAGAACCACATGGTGATATCACCAGAACATTTGTAGAACGACAAAAAAAAAAAGAAAAAAAAGAATCTAGAAGAGTTGTGATGCATTCGACTGCAGACGCACTTTTACAGACTTGAACAGAAGTAGGGAACAAAGTATTTCAATGCAGTATAAATAATACTTTTTCCCTGTATTTTTTAGATTGAATACATTTTTGACATCGGCCCTCTGTAATATGGTTTGCGATGATCAGTTACTGCAGGTTTTTTTTAGTTGATCTGATTGTTTTTTTCCACGCCGTGTCAGTTTTTGAGAAACGTTGGGAACCTCACACTTGCTGACCTCGATAGAACCGGCAGACACCCCTTCATTTTCCGCTCAGTGGTACCGCCCCCCCCCCCCCCCCACCGTGCCAAACCTGTGATTTGTGTTTTTGCAGCACTCACGTGCCATAAGCTAATGGTTCTGTAGAATCTTAATGTGAGCTGATTCAAACCCTTCTCAGAGGGCATTGATTAGAAAATATGCTTTGATTACGGTGCTCTGCTAAAGGAGCGAGAGCCTCTCGAGTCGTTTTTCAGGCCACTTAAATGCCAGTCCATTATTGTGAAGTGACGTTATCATCGATGCGCTAAGGGAAAGGTTTTTTTCCCCCTCTGAATTGTTCTAATCCCTTGCCTGAAAAAAAAAACCCCAGCTTTCGCAAGCTTACTTTTTTCCTTCTCCCTCTGAGAGGATGGAGTGATTCACTGTGTTCCTCGGTGCTGCAGTGGATATGAAGAAGCAGCTTAGGCTCCTACGTGGAGCAGAACTCCGAGGTGTCCTTCCAGTTTCTGCTTATTTTTCAATCTGGTTTATCGTGTTTGAGAAAGCGGGTCAGCAAAATCATCCCTCCATCTTCTGCTGCTTATCCTGTTAAGGGTAGCAGGGGGGTGGAGCCTATCCCAGCAGCCTTCAGGTGAGAGGTGGGGTTCACCCTGGACAGGTCACCAGTCCATGGCCAACACATATAGACAGACAACCATTGGCTCTCCCAGCCACGCCTACGGTCAATTTAGAGTCTGGATTAACCTGGTCCCCTCTTGATGTCTTTGGACTGTGGGAGGAAGATGAAGTACCAGAGAGAACCCACACAGGAACAGGGAGAACATGGAGACTCACCCAGAAAGACCCGTGCTCCAGCCGGGACTTGAACCCAGAATCTTCTTCCTGTGAGGCGACAGCAGTAACCACTGCACCACCGAGCCGCCCACTGTGGAAACAGGTTATTTTGATATCAATATACTGACGGTTTGTGGTGTGTGCTGAGCGTACGGCTGGATGAAGAAGATGCTGGTTACACCAAATGATACGAATAAGGTCCTTGAGAGCTTCGGATTTATGAGCACTTGCGTGCCAAAATGCAGTTTTTGAGAGATGAGTGGCCTTAAATTGGCACTCCTCTGTAGCCTTCATGTGTCACGAGCCAGTCACAGACACGGACGGTACTTGAGCTGACGTCGCTCTACTGCATGGCACTAAGAGATGCTTGTGTAACTTTGTGTTGGCTAACAATATGGTGGGTATTTGGCAGGTGTTGTCAATGTTGAAGCCTGCTTATAGGTTGTTTTTGTTTCACACACTTGCTCAGACACTCCCTCTGCAACTCACTTTTACCGAAACTACTTAACATGTTAGCTTTTTGGAGTCATTAGCTGTGTCCGGCCCATTAGAGCTTGTCGACGTTGAGACTGCGGTGAGGATGGAGATGCCTGCTGCTGTGGCTGCTGTTTTTAAGCTGTCCTGTTGATGAGCAGCTCCGCCGTGGGTCCTGACAGCGTTCAGCAGCATCTGCTTTCTCACTGGCCGTGATTTAAAGTACGGCATTTGTAACTTTAAAGAGAAATCATCCCACGCTTTCCTAGCATGATTGCACTTTGAGATGAGGGATAAAATCCTTGGTCCATTCATGAACGTCACGGCACCCCACACCAGGCTGCAGCGGTTAGAACGCAGTGGCTTCATCCTGTAATCTGTTGTGTGTTTCGTCCGTAGCAACAAACCCACATGGAGCCAGCACCGTGTACTCGCCCACCACATCTCAGCGGGGCTGTTGAAGCCTCATATGAACTCCAGCTGATTTTACGACTTCTTGCACAGAAAGATGTTACTGGAAGGAAGGGAACAGCAGAAGTCACAACTATTCTGTTCATACGAAAGGTTTTGTGATTGAGAAAAGCTGAAAAGAACCTCTGTGGACAGCGGAAATACGAAACAGATTGACGCAAGGTGATTGGTGACTTTTACCTCTAAAAGTAAGGTCAGGAGCTCTGTCATAACGCCACCATCTGGAAGGGAGGGAGGGAGCGCGGACTCTGAGCTGACCGAGGTGAACGTTGAAGTTCGAAACACGTTTCAGCGTCAAGGCCATGAGGCCTCAGACCACTTGGTGGTCCTGACAAGCGTGAGATGTGAACCGCCATATTTGGTCGATGTCGCGGAGAAAGGCACTTCAGCCGTGGTGTTTTACTTTGAATATAACTCACATATATAATATATAACTTATATAATATAAGCGCATTCCAGTTGTATGCCACAACGTGTGCCTGTCACTGCGTCTGCAGTCCCAGCCCACATTTAAATCAGAAGAAATTCCCCCTTGGCGTCTCGTAGAGATAGAAACTGTTTAAGATTCAACCGTTTGTGGCAATCAAATAATTGAGGTTACGGTTTGGCGTAACTCTTTTCAGTATTTCCCCATTGCACACCTGTCTTTTTCAAATGGTTGTATGAAGGCTCGTTTTTATTCACGTTGCTGGACATCATAGCTCCTTGCTCAGATGTCCTTTGAAAAATACTTGTGCTCCATCCAGCTCTTTCCTGTTGTGTCTTACCGTATTTCCTCTGTGCCTCCAAACTACTGGTGCAGCAGCAGTAAAAGGTGAGTCTCCCCATGTCAGCTGGATGGTCTCCATCATGGCCCCTCAGGGATGACCAAGAAATCCAAGTGTCTCATGCTCTCTGGAGTCTTTGTCCTTTCTTCTTCCCCCCTCTCCCCTTACCCTCTGGTTTGTGGTCATGAGTAGAGAGATGATTGATTCTCACCGCAGGAGACATGAAGAGGATGCACACCACAGCATGATGTCAGACATACCCCCCTCAGCCTCAGGAACACTTAATACCTCCTCTTATAGCTTATCTTACTTTGTTGAGGCACAATAGATGTTGGAGCGCTTTATTTAGGTATTTGACGGCGAGATGAACCTGCCTGGCAGTGTGGAGCAGGGACGAGTGGACACCTCTTAAACTAGAGGAGCCAGATTGTAGTTGGCGTCTTTTTCCCGAATTGTCCATCGTATTCTTGTGAAACGTCTGTGTGACATGAAAATTTATGCAAAACGATGCAGAATCCTTCGTTTTTTAATACGGGTGATCGGATCATGCGGTAATAATAACCTCGGCCTCGGCGGCATTTTATTTCTTAAGAAAAGTTGGACAACTGCGTGGGTGAGGTCCAGTTATGTTCAGGCTTTGAGTTAAAATAAAATTGATAAATACATTAAAAAAATATATATATATAAAGAATGTAAATGTCGTGGAATTGCACGTCCCGCTGAAAACATCCAGTTTCGTTAAAAGGGGAGTCAAGTTGAAGTCAAAGTATTTTATCGGACCCACAGGCTGATTTCAGTGAGAGAATTATTTTTGATATGCAATTGTTGTGCTTTTACGTGCAACAAGTAATAATTCGTTATAAACCCTCAATTTTGGTTGAACTGAACAAATCAGCATGGACTATGTGGAGATGATGTCAGAGAACTCAGCCGCAGAGAGAACTGTTTGTACCGCAGGTGAACAGGCTCGCCCGTCACCAGGGCCACTAAATTAACCTCCCTTGTACAAAAAAAAAAAATGTTCGCGGTCTGGTGACAAAAACGTCAGTTGTGATTCACTGGTGTGCCGTTTTACAGATGTAATGTACCAAAAATGAAGTCATTTTGACAGGAAAGAATTTCGGCGAAGCCGCAGCAGTTCTGTTGTGCAGTGACACTCAGGGCAGACGGCAGGTTCGGGGTCTCATCACAGGCTGGGGGGAGCTTCTTCCCCTTCCTCAGTGACCGATGCTGCAGGCTCTGGCGAGAAGTCTTTGGCAGAGAGCTGCATCTGATGTGGAGGAGAGACACGTGAATCCACCATCCTTCAACATCACCTACATTAATCTGCTGAAGAAACAATAATAATAGGAAAGGTCACCGTTCCCTTGCCTGGATCACGGAGCTCTCTGCCCCTTAGCTTGTGGCTGTCGCTGGTTAATGATGAGGGAACGTTTCCGCCCTCACTGTTGCAGCTGTAAAACAAGAGGAGACACGTTGTTTCGAGTGTCACACTCGTCCCCTGCAAAACGACTCTGCTGATAAAATTAGAGAAAACAATTTAAGAACACGGTTAAGTCCCTCCTACCTGTTGATTTCACCAGAGGGCTAAATGGAAGCCGCATTCTTCCAAGCTAGAATATTTTGTTCTGAATCACCAGAGCGTGAAATGTTCTGCGATGTTACGGCTCAAAGTTCTTCCAACTTGTTCCCTATTGTGCTCCTCCTAAAGGTTGGACAGTGTTCTCAAAGCAGTCGTGACAGCTTGTGGCTACTGTCAGCCAGTGTTGCAGGAACATTGAGAGCGAGCTCCTGTGGTTGTAGGACTTCGTCTCTGCTGGAGCTGCGGCTGTGAAAAACGGCAGATTTTGAGTGTCACACACAACCCCTCAAAATGACCTGGTGTGATAACCGGCGAGCAGAGCGCTAACCAGAAGTAGCTGCGTTGGCTGCAGTAAATCCTC
Source organism: Aulostomus chinensis (assembly GCF_037954235.1). Taxonomy (NCBI): domain Eukaryota; kingdom Metazoa; phylum Chordata; class Actinopteri; order Syngnathiformes; family Aulostomidae; genus Aulostomus; species Aulostomus chinensis. The sequence goes on along the minus strand of NC_141341.1, from coordinate 4,567,104 downwards.
ACAGGCAGAGCGCGCAAACATGATGCACAGTGACATGCAGATTTACTGGGCGGCGGTGAACTTAACGAGCATTGTGGGAGCTGCTTTGGCGAGGGTTTGAACACCAGGGATGTTCATTTACATGAAAGTGTCATGCCGTGTAGCTGCCATTTGATTATTTGGTGTCATGATGGTGCTGTAAAACAATCGCATTAATTGTTGTGTGTGGGTTCCTGTTTCTGCAGAGTACGACTATTCAAGATGAAAGCAATCACGGCTGCTGTGCTCAGCGTCCTGGTCTGCACCGGTAAGCACAAACATAATTAGTCGTTTGGGAGAGGGGCTCAGAAATGAATGGCTGGTAAAGACCCCCCCTCAGATGGGTTTTAATCCCATGATCAGCCCAGATTCTACGAAACCACAGTACAGGAACTTACTTTGTTACCTATTCATTCCCTCTTATTTGCTTTCCTTCCTCTTCTTAATGGTCGTCAGCATGTTTTTTTCCCCCATCTGGTCTATTTTTATCTGACATGATGTGTGCATTTACATTTCAAACACTTTCATACTGTCGGTGGAAGTTCTATTTTCCATCACCAACAAAGGAGTTCAATTTTACTTAGAGGTCTTTGTACAAGCCAGCAGACGACTAAAAAAAGCTGTTGTTGTTGTTTTTTTTTTCTTTTGCAGGGGTGTCAGCATCTACACAAGGTAAAACAGCCACTTGTTTAGATTGTGAGGCACGAGGAAGGGTGCTTTTAGGAGGATTCTATGAAAGAAGACGCAGTGTGTGTGATTAAACGTTTCAACTATTGCCTCCAGACAAGGAAGACAGGACAGCGTTCTTCGGTGAGGACATTCACATCGATGTCCCGCCAGGGAGAAGCGGAGAGGTTGTGTTCAAATCAAAGACGTCTGAGGTGGTTCTGCTTCAGGAGGGTAAAGTAGTGAACTCACGCGGGTCCCTCAACGCTCTCGGGCACCTGGTTCTGGAGGACGTGCAGAAGGAGGATGAAGGCGTGTACATCATTAAGAATACAGACCACCCCCACTCAGTCAAGCACCTCATCCTCAAGGTTAGAGGTACGCTGTCTGCCGGGACAGAGGTTGGGACACACATTTATGATGTATATTATGATGTTTCTTAAAGCAAGCAGTGTTTTTTTGCCATTCAAGTACACACAAATAGGTGGGTTTTCTCTCCTGAATGATTTCTTTTTGGCTCTAGAATGCAGAAAGAGCCAGCCACGTACAGCTAGCTCGAAGCTAATGGTTACTGACCGCTAGCAGCAGCAAACCTGCCAAAAACATCTGTTTGCGAACTCTGGAGTGCATTTTCCTGGTGGTCTTTACCCAGCTGTATACACTTCCCAAGGGGAAAACTGGTCTGTGTTCAGAAGAATGAAAGTGTGAAATGATTTGGTTTTGCCTGGGTCCCCGAACCTGTTAACGTATGGGTTCGTCTTTGCCTGATAGAACTTTAGCCTACGTTTGTGGGTGGAACCGTGGATTTTTTTAGGAATTGGGCTTGTGGCTCGGTTTAAAGTGTTTGTCGATTACTCAGCATTCGGCTGAATCAAGAAAACGAGGATTACCCGGACAATGCAGAACTCCCAGCATTCCAAGACAATCTTATGATCTCGATCACAAAGCTTCTGCTCATACCCGTATCTCCTCTCTTGTTTTGGGTACCAGACTGCGCGCTTGAGGAAGTGGTGAAATATGGAGAATCCTACTTCATTCACCTCAGCTATGTCGAAGGCCCGATCACCCTGGAATTCAGGTACAGTTTGGAAGGAGAAGCAAAGAAACAAAAATGATCCTTTCATGGATTCAGAAACATGTCAGAAAGCTGTCCTGGGCTCAGCGACTAGTAAGGGTCGGCAAAATGAGCACTTTAAAACATGCACGTGCACATTGTGGGCATCTGGTGGTTTTATATTGTGTGAAATACAGTTTGCATCCCAAAAAGTAGAACGATGTCCCTTAAGAAAAAACACAGAGCGGGGAAAATGTTTTATCACCAGAGTGTACTGTATGTTAGTTCATTCTTCATTTTAAGATGTCAGATAAAAACATGATTTATGAGGATTGTCTCTAAATTTAGATTGTATGTGTTGTTTCCTCAATATTGAGCGCTTTAAAACATTTCAACACATGCATATAATCTTTTATTTTGTTAAATGTTCACGGCAACAGAGGATGTTTCATTCCACATTACTTTTCTTGCATTCTAACAAGACAACGCTGACAGTAACGGTCGTACTGACCATCTACGTGTGGTTCTCTCTGCTAAGGCCCATTCCGATCCAGCACAGCCCTCAGACAGCGCTGCAACCCGCCACAGAGCCTCCAGTCGTGCTGCTGTACAACCAGACGACGGTGTTGGCGGAGGAATACGTCGGACGTCTCAGCGTTTCGGAAAAACAGGTGACGTTGCGCTCAGTCAGGATGAAGGACGAGGGGAGCTTCACTGTGTTTGACCGCGATGGCAAAGTCCGCAGGAGGAACTGCCTGAATGTTAGAGGTGAGAACCAGCGAGACATTCCCAGAATGTTCTGGTGTAAAAGGCTACGATGAAGAGTTCTCTGTAGGCCGGGGGAATTCAGGGAATATCTAGGATGTTCTGGCTAGGTCAAGTGGATATTTCACGGGAGCATCGAAGTCTTCTATAAAAAGTGTTGTAGAAAGGGCCAACTGATAAACTCCTCATATTTCGACCCTTGGTTCTCCTCAGAGCACCAGGACTTTGTGCATCTCTCCACTGGAGAAAACTTGAGGATGAAACTCTACCTTCACCATTCCAACGTTAGCGTCGTCTACAGACCCAAATCGGACAACCACGATCGCGTTGTCCTCGACCGTGGGGTTCTGGAGACCCCTCTGGACCCTCAGCTGGAGGGGAGGCTGACAGTGGAGGGTTCCGAGCTCAGCCTGAAGAGGGTCCGCATGGCCGACGTGGGTGTCTTCAAAGTAACGGACCTGGCTGGGTTTCCTGTGGCTAATGTGTACTTGGAGGTGGAGGGTAAGAGAGAACACAACGCTCCCTAATTCACCACGGTGACACCATCAGCGCGTTGTGATTGACAGGCTGCTTGACGAGCGCACAAACCACCTGATAAATTACCACATGACCATTAGGACCTTTGCCATGAAGGTCACATTTTGCTGAATGCTGCTGTGGCATTCTGGGGTAGGGTTTTTTGTCTTTTGCGCCATCTTTTGTTTTTATATTTTGACGTCTTCCTTTTTTCATGAGTCGACAAGATCCATCTCAAATACGGTCCAAAACCCCGCAAGAACTTGCTGATGGGTCACTGTGTTTAGTTATTTAATAGAAAGTCCTTCATCAGGATCTGCACTGAACTCTTGCTTTGTCCCGGCTGAATTCTACTTTTTTCTTAAAAATGCACCAGCAGTTTTTGTGCAATGCTGCTGAAAATAACCCAACAAATGTGGGTGACAATGTATCTTTTCGTCTGGATATCCTCAGACAACATTATTTTTATTAAAGTCAGCATGAAAGTCACAGAAGTCTCTGATTATTGCTCTGCTCTGCTCTCTGGTCCTCATCTCCCTGCCAGTGTACAAGATGCCTCCCCTGACTTTTGCCATCCTGTCCCTGCTGAGCCTGATCGCCTCCATGCTGCTGGTGTGCCTGCTCTCCTGCCTCTATAAAGTGCATAAGAGAAATGAGAAGAACAAGAAGCTGACGCTCATCGCACAGCAGGCTGGCAAGGTCGAAGGCGAGGCTTTTAGACAGGTAACGCACCCCACGCGCATCACCATCCATCCACGCTACCCGTCACTGAGGCTGTTTGTGTCTGTGAGGAGGGATTTAGATGAGGAGGGTCTACAGGAGTCAGGATGGTCAGCTGGCTGACTTGCTCCCCCGCGGTTCTCAACATGGCAATCACGACCGAAGCCAAAGAGAAAACGTTAAAGCGACACCGCACCCAAAACCTTTTTTTTTTTTTTTTGCCTTTGTGAACTCAAAACAAGGTGTCTTGAGCTAAAAAAAAAAAGAGGTTTTTCTTCCCTTCTGCGTGACCTCTTTGTGACCCCTGAGGGCAGGAAGAACCCACCACGTACGTGCCTTTGGGGAATTTTTAGAATTTCTTGATTGTGTTAGTAGTACAATCTGGACGTTAGCACTGAGAAAGACCCCAAATCAAGATTTTGTTTAATTCTGCTTTTAGAATGTGGGTCTGTTTTACTCGTATTTTTTTTTTCTTTCATGTGAATTTTTAATAATATTTCACTTTTTAATTCGTTAAAGTCTAACATGGCGTTTTTATACTTAACCCCTTAACTCAAAAATGAATCAAACACTGGCTTGATGGCCGGGTCGTCTGTGACAGCCGTAGATGATGCAGCCGCTTCTTTTTGTGTCTGTGTGTGACGTCACATGAATGTTACTCACGTTTGTCTGTCTTCTTTCTTTTTTCCTCCGTCTGTGTTTTTGTGTTTGCAGTCTCACAATAGAGTTTATACTTTTAGGCACATTTTCACCTGTTTGAACAGAACAATTCTTCCATCTATCAATCGATTTTCTACCGTTTATCCTGTTAAGGGTTGGGGGTGGGGGGGCGGAGCCTATCCCAGCAGCCTTCAGGTGAGAGGCGGGGTTCACTCTGGACAGGTCACCAGTCCATGGCAGGGCCAACACATAGAGACAGACAACCATTGGCTCTCACATTCACACCTACGGTCAATTTAGAGTCTGGATTAACCTGGTCCCCTCTTGATGTCTTTGGACTGTGGAGGAAGCTGGAGTACCAGAGAGAACCCACGCAGGAACAGGGAGAACATGGAGACTCACACAGAAAGACCCCCTGCTCCAGCCGGGGCTCGAACCCGGAACCTTCTTGCTGTGAGGCAGCAGTGCTGACCACTGCACCGCCGTGCCGCCCAGAACAACTCATGAGATGTTTTTGTTTTTTTTGAATCCCTGAAGTTGAGATTTGGAGTTCATAGAGAACGTGTTGGGTGTGTAATTCAACCCAGTATGCTCGCGTTGCACTGCCAAAGCCAATCAAGACACAATGTAGATGCCTTATGATTGGTGAAACTTCACGGTGTGTGGTAAGTTTGTTATGTGCATCAAGTGTTGAGTGAGTTTTGGAACTAAGTCCTACAGTGAATGTGCTGCGTTCTCTCTCTTTGGTGGCCCAGCTAACGCTGTCGCCTGTGCGTTACACTCTCTCCCTCTTACTTTAAGGAGCCTCAAACGGAGCCTCTTCTTGGTGAGAGAATTGTGTTCTGGCTTCTCTGCTTCTGCCCCCACTCTCTCTCTCTCTCTCTCTCTCTCTCTCCCTCTCCCTTTCTCTATCTATCACTCTGTCTATCTCTCTTCTTATTGGTGTTTAGAGAAATGTGCTGCTTTTGTGGCAAATAAGTTCCTCGATCAACTCGCTGCTGTGTGACACGATAATCAGTGCCAGTTTCAGAAATATGTGTCCAGCATCAGAACATGAAATCAGTCCTGGGCACTGAGGAGAAACTGTCATCAATATTAATGGAGCACCAGAAGTTGATGGAAGAGCTAATTTGACAAAAAGTCAATAAATTACTTTGAGTGGATCAGGCATCACGACTTGGGACAAACTGCCTCTGAGATCCTTCCAGACGCGTCAGTGTTCGCTCAGTGAGCTGCGCTGAACAGGCTCTGATGAAGATTCGCACGCTGAACAGCTGATTTCATCCTCCAGTCATTTGAAGTGGTGCAGGGTCCCTGGTTGGGCCTTGTTGTCACATGTTTGTGACATGACGACTTCACGACCTGTTGGTGAATGACAATGTTTTAAGTAAAGCAAACTCCACCACGTTCTGGTCCAAAGTAACCCTCCACGGTGACTAAGAGAGTAAACACAAGCTGCAATTGGAGCTGAGAACCATCACATGAGGAGAAACCCCGTTCAGCGGGTCTCCGCTCACGTTCGCACCTTATTCATCTTTCATTCGGCTCCCACAGCTCCAGACGTAGCACCGCTACCGCGGCAGATTAAACCCTGACATTTATTTCACATTCGTCCAGTGGAACCAGTGGGTAATGACCTTGTGAAGCAGGCATTAACAATTGAAGTATTCTCAAGATTCCATGTGAAATTAGACAAGTAAAATCTGTAAAACTCAACAAAGGAGAGTGGAAACCAATGGCAGGCGCAGAAATGTTTTCATGGGGTTGTAGTTTTTATGTCAGTGGCCTGAATCAAACACCAGTATGGACTTTCAGCAGGAACCGCCGTGTTCTCAGATGTCACTGCTGACTTCAAAGGATTTTCAGTCCAGTTCTGGCCCAAGTCCCGGTGCACGCCGCAGATGCTTTCAAAAAGTCATTTAATCTTGCCTTTAGGCTGAAAATCTTTTCCTAAAACAAGTGGAAGATTTCATCACGCTGGCAGCAGCTGTTTCTCCGCTTCGCTCCGGATGAAATTAAAACCTTCTTTCCACTTGCTTTAAGAGAGTTGATCTTAAACTCAGTGTGGGTGGAGACTAAATGACCTGTTGAAACGGTTTGAAGTGCCTCTTTATTGGTGTGTGTAGCTGCAGCCGAGCCGCGATAGCGTAGAGGAAGTCACGCTGGCGTCGTAGGTGACTTTCCTGCACTCTAATCTGCTCTGTCTTCCTCTCTGTCTCTCTGTCTGACTTCCCTTTCTGCAGTTATTCGTTAACGATAACTGCAGACATTCAAAGCTTCTCCGCTGTAGTGACCGTATGTGGTGATGCAGCTAGCTGAGCACACACACATGCGCATATTTATGACTTGAACTCTGTAGTTTTGTGATTTTCTAAGGTAAACATCTGATGTGTTGACGTGTTGGTTTTGTGTATTTGAGTTTGTGCGTGCGTTTGTGTTGAGGACAGCCCAAACCTCCTTGATGTTGTTTTCTATTCAGCTGATTTCGACGCACAGGAAGTCTGTGTGTAGTTTGTCAGCGTGTTACCGTCTGTCTGTGTTTGTGTGCATTGATGTCGTGTGCTAAAGTGTCCGTTTTAGTTTTCGAGTGATGCAGAGCGACACGTGTAACAAGTGACATGATACAGAGACATTCCCCTATGACATGCAGTTTTTATATTTACCTCCTAGTATCACCTCTAAAAACTGCGACCCATTTTACAGTTCCGTGGTTGTGTTTTCCGCATCAGTGAGAAATGTAACAATTAAATTTGAAGTGCAACATGACATGATGGGAGCGATTGATGAAAGAAAAAAACTGGACTTTTGCAGTGTAAGGAAGACAAGAATTTTACTTTCCACTAAAATATTTTTATGTAAGATATAAAAGTCAAGAGGATGCATTATGAAAAGCTGTGTCCTACACGTCAAGTCCAGTGCTGGCACCTGCCACTGAAACGAGAGCTTTCAAACACAGTCAATTCAGTATTTAGCCACGGAGCCAGACGTCCGCACTTCTTCAGCTGGTAGAACGGCGCTCTTTCTTTGAATGTGCATCCACTTCCATTTATTTCAAGAAAACACGTCACGCTGTCACGTGGTTTTGCTGGATTGCATCTGCGCAACGTAGGGTGACCTGAGGTCAGAGTCCAGACGAGTTTACCTACATCCTCTGTGAATAAGTAGCAGTATCACATTCTAAATACTGCAGAACGAGTTTGAGTAAATGTTTAAACTGCCGGACACCCCGCCCCCCCCCCCCCCACTCCCACATCCCACTCTCTGTCTTTGTGTAAGTATTTGTGTATCCCTGTATGTTGTGTATGTGCTCAGGCAGTGATATCCACGTGCTTTTAATGTGTGGCCACTTAAACTACAAGCGTGTGGAGGTTGAGCTGACAGCAGTTGCCTTTGATGTCTGAGAGAACATGTGAGGGTTCGTCGGTGACCTTCTGGGTCTTTCACCCGGCTGACGAGGAGCTCAGCTCAATCATCTCTCCACCCGACTCTCTCCACTCGTCTGTCTCCGTCCCTTTTTGCTGTCTCTCCCATTTGCTGTCTCTCTGCTGTTGTTACTGCCTCGTTCCTCAGTGCATTTTCATCTCCTCCTTTGCTCCCTCCTTTTATCTCCTCCCTCTGGGTTCTCTCGCTTTAATTGTCTTGTGTTTCACAGTTTTGACATTTACCTCACTTAAAACCTCTCCTCCTCCCCACACTTTCCCTGTTTCTTCCAATTTATCTCCCTCTTCCCCTCTTCCTTCCCTGAATAAAATACGATCCACTTTGCGCAGGTTCATCCGAGGAAGTAAAACTGCCTCACGCTGTCATTTTCCTTGCAATAAACTTTATTGGAGATGTAAGTAGACCTCCTGTGGATAACTGAGAGGGTGTCTGGGAAAAACTCGATAGCTCTGGAACCGTTACGTGAGTCAGGAGGATATTAGGAAGCCAATGTTTGGAACTCATAAGCATTTGCAGTAAAAATGGAAATGCTGGTGTTATAATTCAGAATAACACAAATTCCCTCTCGAAGGTTTGCTGGAATGTTTTTAAGTATATGTCTTAATTCTAAGAGAACTTTTGAGCAAACCTGCAATAAACAGGACTTATTGGAAACTCCAGAAGGCAAAAAGAGCCAGACGCAGATGTGGATTATTCTGTAGTCCTGCTGTTTGTGTAGCCGTTAGCTGTCGTTAGCTTGAAGCTGGACTGCGGCTGGCTCTTCCTTCATTCTGGAGTCACAACAAAGTATTTCTACTATTTGTGAGTTCTGGAAAGGTAAAATAGATCATAGCTATAAATGGACAATAAACAAAACTGGTCAAACATAGATTTTGAGGAATCATTCGAGGACTATGAGTTCCAGTCCAGCAGCAGCACTGGAGTAGCCCGGCTGCTCAGCACTGAAACAGCTCCTTCACTCAAACGTCATCCGTCTGTGCCCCTAAAATGCTTCCATTCATCCCTCATCTTCCACTTTGCTCTCTGTCTTGCACTTCAAGAGAAGCGGCATTTTCCAAAGATTGCAGCACTTTTGGCGCTGCTGCCTCTCGACCTCCGACACCGCCAACAACCCCGTCTCTCAGTCATGTCACGCAAACGTCCACTTTTATATTGTCCCAGCTTTCTGTGCAGTTATTTGTGTGTGTATGTGTGTGTGTGTGTGTGTTTGTCCATATCCTCTTTTCCAGTGGTGTGATATAGTTTGCTAAAGCACATCATTTTGAAGCCGTGTTTTGACATGTCTCGTGTGTGTGTGTGTGTGTGTGTGTGTGTGTGTGTGTGTGTGTGCAGGTGGTCCATGAGGCTTACTCCAGGTTCACCGAGGAATCTCTGATGCAGTCTATCTCTGATAAACCGACGGAGAGCACAGAGGTCACCATCAAGGTCAGTGAGTGAGTTAGGATGTATTTCTGTTGTCACACAAAACCTCCGATCACGGGGCACCGCGGTGGCGCATCGGTTAAGTCCACAACAAGCAGGCCAGGGCTGCGTAGAGAACCCTCTGTTCTGCACGTCGTCCCTCTTCTCCCTCTCTCTTCCCTGTCATTTCCTCTGTACACGACCTAATAAAGCATTAAATATGCAAAAAACAAAGTCTTAAAAAAAACAAACTACTATCACAACACCCAGGTTTTACTGACAAACATCTGCAAAATATTCGTGATTTCAAAGTTAAGTCATGATATTTGTTTGTCTGTTCCTTTTTTTTTTTTTCTTTTTTTTTTTGCAATGGAATTGGAAACTCTCCGTGACCGGTGGGAGTGAACGGGAATCAGCAGGATTCCGCTGACGTGTTATTCTATCGATATCAGACGAATTGGTCTCTGCCGCCTTGCAACACGTAAATACATTCTGAGCTGAATTTCTACAACCACGACACGCGTTTCACGTTCTTTCCGTGTAAGGAGGGCGAGTTAGTGGTGCAGGCTACCAGGGAGAGGAAGGTAAGACAGTAAATAGGTCCTGGAAACATGCTCATAAAATATTCATGTTGCTTGACCTCATTTTTTTTGCCTCTCTTTCCCTTCCTCCACCGTACGCCGACACCTCCTCCATCTCTCTCCCCCTCTCCCCTCCGACCTCCTGTTTTTTCCCCATCCCCATCCCTTTTCTGTTCTTCCTTCCTGCTCTCCCGCTTACTGTCTCTGCAATTGATTTCATCTCTGGTCTCATTCAACGATTCCGACCCGTCCTACATCCTGGAATACTCCCTTCTCATGCTCCTCTCACCCGTTCTCCCGCCTTTCATCCCCTCTCTTGTGCTTCCTTCTTCTGTCCTTCCATGTAGGGCCTCGAGGTGTCAAAACCAGGCCGCTACCAAACTCTCGCTTCAGACAATTTTCTGGAGATGAGTGATTCTGGAGTGGAGTTCACCACCTCTGGCCTCCCTCTGGACAGTGACACAGATGCTGCAATGACCTACGTCCCCCACAAGCCCCTCCTGAGCGCCCTCTCCCCGACCCCCGTGACTGAAGGATTCCATTCTGACAGCCAGGACGCCACCGTGGTCCCCGACGGCGACCTGAGTGCCAGCCGAACTCCTGATTCCGCCATGAGTGCCAGCCCAGCTGCCCTTCCTCGCTCTGGCACTGCCTCGCCGGGAGCAGCCTCCAGAGACACCGCTGGGTCAGATTCAGCCAAGACAGAAGGAGGTGCAGAGGGTGGAGAAGCTGGTCAGGGGGAGGAGTCAGCTCAGAGCGCCTGAGAGGACGCGCGGGGGTACATTTTTTTAAGCTCTTGTCCTCTTATTAAGTTATGACATCCACCTCCATTTGGCCTTTCGGGATCCTCGTAATATTCAACTTCCACCGAGTCCTTGACAGCATTTGAAACAAAACCACAGAAAACGAAACCACGCTCAGATCTCGGTGTCGGCGTAGACTAGAGGTAACCTTCTATCGAGCATTCGCGCAAGAGGCCCAATAAAACGCCGTACGCAACATACCTTCAAAAAAATGAGATGCAAAAGACCCCATTGGAAAGGAGCGATTCTGTGCTCATGGCAAATGCATGCATTTAAATTAAACATTACTCTAGATATCATAGTTTAGATCTATGGGGAAATGCTGAGTAGAGTAGACTGACTGCATGCAGCGGGCCAAAAAGCACAGGCTCAAAAAAACATTATGCTAATGTCAAAAAGGGTAAAATGCTCTCAGCTCTGTAATGGAACAGCCCACTTCATGGGAAATATTGCCATTGTCCACCCACCTCAGAGCCAGACTGGAAGAGAGAAACGCTCTGTGGCAGGCCGGCTCCGGGGAGGACCAACAACATGCACATTTCCCGAAAAGTTGTCCTGTTCCTTTCAGAGAGAGAGAGAGGGGGGGGGGGGGGGGTCAAAGCGGGACCAAACGATTTAAGGTCTTGCTGTAAAAATAAGGAGTTTGACCTTTTTTTTTTTTTTCTTCAAGGATTGAGACAAAAAAACAAAACAAAAAAAAGTCCTGACAGCACCTTTCACATGAAATCCTTCCCACCCACACGTGAACTCGACCATTAACAGTACCAGGATGTCAGGAAGTGTCTCCCCTCTGGACAGAAGTGCCTGTCTAAGCATTTATTCACAGCACAAACCTCCTCTACAGTCTGAACAAAAGAAAGAGGAAAAAGAAAACCCCCCCGCACTGAAGCCGGTGATTGAATGTGAAGTGCTGCTGCAGGTTGTTTTTCTTTCCCTCCTAACAAATCATTTTTACGCCAGCGTCTAAACCCCCCCCCCCCCCCCCCCCCCCCCCAGAAACCTGTCGGGCTCATCCCACTCACGCTCATGAAGAACCCACATCTGAGTGGTCGTCGGGTAGAAACTCGACGCGGAGAAAAGAGTAGGACACCTCTCGGCTCTTTTGGAACAGTTCCCGTGAGCACAATTGGATTCCTGGACCATGGACACGGAGAGAGAGAGGGGCGGTGATGAAGGAGACGACAGGGACGGATCAGGGTTCCGTGCAGGGGAACAGACAAATGACTTGCATGATTTCAGGCCTCCTGTTTTCATCTCCACCTGACAGCCTCGGAGTGGCGTTGCCCCGGTTTGTTTTGTTGTTGTTGTTGTTGTTGTTTTCATTGGATTGAAGCGGCGGACTGGAAAGACGCAGTTCGATCAATCCGTGATAACAACGCAGCCCTCCGCGCCGATGAAACGAGACTGAACAGTCTTCAAAGGTGTGTGTGTGTGTGTGTGTGTGAGAGAGAGAGAGAGAGAGAGAGAGAGGGGGGTGTCATATAAAGCAACTCCATTTGAAACAGTCAACCCTTCAGTCGCTCCATGAAGCCACGGTCGAGGGCCCTGACGTCACACACTCCTTCGGTGTCCGCTCGGCCGATGAGCGAAGTTCCGTCTCGATTTTTACCAGAAGGACATGTGGGAGGTGTGGTGTTGTTAGACATCTCGTCTTTCCCCCAGCGATGTTGACGCACTAAAGACTCAGCCAGCCCCGTGTAACCACGCGCTCAACATGACGTCATGTGCGCGGAAACAGCGAAAGGCCAGCAGCTGAAGCGTCGGGTGGCAGCGGTCGCGGCGCGGTGCGGTCACGTGAAACTCCTGCGGCTCCGAGTGCTTCTGACTAACTGATGTTCTTTTCGAAAAAGACTGCGAGCAAATTCAGGTGGCAGGAATCTTGATAGCACCAAAGACCTTTGACAAAACGCGAGTGAGACGTCGCTCACTCCTGAGGACAGAGGGCCCCTGCGTGTCCTCCCATCCAGGGTCTGTCATGCTCGGTTACTGCAGTGCTTTCACACCTGGGGGGATCTGACAACAGTGCAACATCAGTAGCCCGCTGAAACACACCGACCCGGCCGCATTGATCACCATCATTAGCGGCTCCGTGCGCCAGCCAGGACGGCAGTGAGACGTCTGTCTTGGAGACGCCACCCGTCTGTTCCTCTGGAGGCTCCTGAGAGCCGTCAGCCAGCCTCAGGTGTCCAGCGCCCGGAGGACGAAAAGCACAAAGTTGAACAAGAAAAAAAGAATCACATTGTTGTCAAAAGAGGTAACAACACTAAGGAGCAGCTATTGTAAATAGAATCTGTGGACCTGCAACAACAAAGGTGCCAGTGGCCGCAGAGAGACGCAGACAAAAATGGCGTTCATGTCGTCACCAGGTTTTATTTTCACTACTTTGTGGTGACGCAGAGGTTGTTCCCGCTCTTTGATTTGCCTGTGGCCAGGAGATGTAATCCGTGCCTACAGATGCATTTATCGTGGCCACGAGATCGCAAGGTAAATTATTGTCACGATTTGATTACTCGAACTTGTTCCCACGGTTCGTGGCCACAAGTTAGAATTTGTTCCCCCCTCAGTCTGACGGATTTGCAGCTGCAAGGACACACTTTGACCGAGCTGTTTTAACTTTGTTCCCACCATTGTGTTGATTGGTGGTCGTGCCGTGTATTTGGTTCCCACCGTTGAATTAATTTGCAGCCATGAGACGCAACTCTTTCCCATTAATCTGATTAAAAAAAAAACAGCAGCCATGGGATGACAAGACAACTTCCTCCCTTCTCTTTGATGAATTGAGGGAACAGCTCACATCTCATAGCCACGAATGAGTCAAAGAACAAGTTAATCCACTGGTCACTGATCAATCAAATTATGGGAACAAGTCGTGTTGTTATAAATTAGCCTGCAGCTCGCTCCATGGCCACTGTGAGGCGCTGCACCCTTCTTATTGAGGAAAGTAGTTTGGGTCGACAGGTCGTTTAATGGATGAGACTTATTGAGTGTTTCTTCTATGGCAGGGACTTCTTGACTTCTGTCACACGTGTGAATACTAAAAAGCAAAACTAGGGCTCCGCCTGTAAATATCAGGTGACTTTTGTTGTTGTTGTTGTTGTTTTGATTTTCGGCGGCTAAGAATCAGACAGGCGAAGGATTTTCAATAAAGCAATATTAGTGATAATAGCACTGAGGTATCACTCACGCCCAGAGGGCAGAAAGAGGAACAAAACACAGCACATCTCAGCAACACACACACTCACACTCGTGTAAATACGGTGACATGATCTGCATGTGTTCGGCACTCGCGTTCCTTCCCGCAAGGCTGATGCAAGATTTTACACTGTCAATGTGCAGGCGGATCTTTTAACCACCCGTTCACGGGCGGCAGAATCGCACCGCTGGCGGCTCCTCTCCTGTCTGTGATGACGGGTGAAATCCTCCGGTTTGCTGCGGCAGGGTTGGTGTTTGTTGTTGCCAAAAATAATAATTTGGTTAACGCTTTTGTCCAGTGACCAAAACCCAAGCTCACATTTGACTCAGCATGCAGTCCTGACTCAAATAACCCTGCAGTGGGCACCAGTACCACCAGTCCCACCAGTACCCCCAGTACCCGGCCCCACCCCTTCGGGGACATGTTGTGTTGTTATTTCGAGGTGCAGCGCCTCTGCTGGAGGGCGCTTGATTGTCTTACAGGGTACCAGCTTCACTTGAATGACAGAATGTGGCAGTTCAAAAAAAGAATAATGGGAGTTGAGGCAGTGGCAGCTGATGTCGGCTTTAAGAAAGGGATTCCACCGTCTGTCACTCAGCCTCGGCCTCGTATTTTCTGTTTCATCAAAGGCGATTCACAAAGACACAAAGAGCAGAAGTGCTGCTCCGTGTGAGGGCAGGGTGAGGTTCAATAAAATGCTCCTTCAATCTACAGTTCAATAATTCGATTTGAATCTCAGGATGTTGAAAAATCGTCAGAGAAATAGGCCGCAGTCTGGCTCACACTTCCAAGCATAGTGGAGTCAACTGTCAACTGCGGGTTGTGACACGGAGATCGATGATGATTGATTCACTCCAGTGAGATTCAGCAGCTTTCACCGTGATTGCATACAGTTTTATCTTTCGATTCATGAAAGATAATTGGAGAAAAGTAATTAGGAACCACTGGTCTTTGAGCTCAGCGAACAGCGTCGCACAATGAGGAAACGCAATCAGTTATAAACACTTTTTTTTTAAACCTTTTTTTTTCTAGTTTACGCACTCATTTCACCCCAATATTCCAAAAAAATGTCTTCCCAACACCTGAGAATGTGTTTTTATACAAGAACAACAACTATATTCCCTACAAATATAATGTTATTTTCATATGTGTTTACCTTTGGGACACACGTGTGCCGTCCCAAACTGTGCATTTGCTGACAAACAACATTTGAAGAATGTTTGAGTGCGTTCCTTTGTCTCGACTTAGCGTCACATTTAGCAGCAAAACAAAAAGAAAAACGAAAAAAAAAACCAATCCCTAACAACCTGCTTTGTATTTTCTCTCCACCTGATGTCCTCCTGCTCTTCTGTACCTGAGACCTGGCGTGACTGCTGGCCTGCAGATTTCTGCAAGTCACTATGAGCCGCCGATAACCATCATAGCCATGCGAACCGCCCCCTTTCTGCCGAGCTTCTGAGTCCATCGCCGCTGGTTTTCCCAGAATCCTCCTCTGAGTGACAGTTCGGGGAGAATACCAGTGTCTCTCTTGAAATGTTCCCGCCATTCATGATGATACTTTTATTTTATTTTTTTTGTTGTCAAAAGAAATAAAAAGAAGGGACTGCTGCCGAGGTTAAAAATAATAGTCAGTGTGTTATGAAGACATGTACAACTGTGTTTTATCCTTATGGTAACTGATTTGTACGGAAGCCGCGACAGGCCGTGTTTGTAACAACTTTTTCTTTCACTGCAGATCTATCTCGTCCGTTAGTGTGTTATCTCAAGATAATTCTCCTTGTCTTGTGGTAGCAACATCTTGCGCTCATTATCTGAAGATAGCCGTCATGATAAGATGACGAGATAACGGGTTGTGACGAGAGAGATGCGTGCTGGTCACAGCCGCCTTGACCTTTGACCCCAAACTTATTTCAGTCCATCCCATGCAGTGGACGTTTGTGCTACATGGAGAAATTCCCCCAAGGTGTTCATGGGATATGTAAACGTCTTTTGACCACCGATGTTTTCAAGTTCATCCTGGAATCCCAGTGGATTTTTTTTTGCGGCAAATTTGGGGAAATTCCCCGTAGGTTTATGAGAGGGGTGGATGTCAGGTGACGGTGGCCTCGGCCTTTGAGCATCGAAAAATTTTCCAGTTCATCCTCAAGTCCCGACGGACGCTTGTGGCAAATTTGAAGAAATTCCCTCAAAGTGTCCCAGAGATCTTTAGTGAACAAAAATGGGATGTAGGCACGGAACCTGTGAAGACGACAGGTTCTGGTGTGGAGGCGAACCGTGGTTACAAACGCTGCCTTTCTAAGCTTCCGTAGCTTTGTGTGTTTGCATAAAAGTGTTGAATGTCACTCACGGTATTTTATATTTTATATATACCAGTACACTTTTTGCCTTACTAAATATGTCATGTGATTCATGGTTTTTACCTTGAGCATCAATAATATGCCATGTGATGTAAAATCAACTAATAGCATGCGTTCAGTTTGATTTTCCAACGGCGCAGGTTTTGTCCTCTCACGTGACTTCCATGCACTTCGTGTACTCACCTGTGTTACCCACTTTTAGCCATTAAGCCGATGAAGGTTCCACCCCACATGGCCGCCCTCAGAGGCATTAAATAGGAACGCACGCCGCCTGGATGCATCTCGGCCAGTCTTTTTGCGACGTCTCAGAAATATCCTGACTGTGTTTTTCTATTTGAGTTCTGGGGAAACCGCAGCATCAGGGTGGTTCTTCAAGCCAAATTAGAACGTCGTGCTTCAGCCCATGACTCAGCCAGGAGAGGTGTTGTCATTGTCAGTATTACTGCATACATACAAAGTACTTTTGTATGAGTTTATAAAAGAAGAAGAAGAAGAAGAAATAAATCCTGTTTTCTTTTCATTTGATCTTTTGCAGTGTCTGCAGACTGAAATGAAACAAATGTGCAAATCTGTCCGTGGTTCACAAACCCTCGCACGCGGTTTGTAAACTGTGAGCTTGGGTTAATAATCCCTTCACGTGCCTGAGGGAAGGAGGTGCACAGGTTCCTCCTCGATGTCCCTAATATTTTAATCTCCGCTCTTAATTTCTCATTCTGTTGTCATTTGCAGTCTTTGCCCGTGCTCTGGACAGCCGCACATGCCCAAGCGCGTCTGCACGCAGAGTTGTCGTCGACAACGTGCACAGAATTAATTCAGTTTCCTGATATTTATTCTCTCGCCAAGGGCGAAGGGCCGGCCTCCGAGGAATTGTTTGCGGTGGCGTTTGTCTCTTTGCCAGCAGGATTTACCAAAAACTACTTAACGTGACGGCGACTGATGGCCAACAACTGCAAAACTGTCCCAAAACTCCAGTTTACAATCTCTCCCGAGTGCCTCGTCCGGTTCAATCCAGGCCTTTGCTTTTGTTTCATTTCAGGTTTTGCCGAGTTCACCTCGGCGGAGGCGTTGGCTCCCCGGGTGCCCTCTACGGTTGAGGTGGATTCATGGCGATTTTTGTCGTGGTTTCATCAAGCTGAGCGCACAGATTTCTAACCTGAGAGAGCAGACTTGCGCGTTTGTCTGGCAACTGTTTTATTTCATTGTCTGCAGCGGATTTTTGACAGCAAAGGAGAGAGCCTGGTTTGTTATTTCATATGTAAAGTGTGTTCAAATCAAAAGGCGTGATAAATATGCATGAACACAGTATTTTGGAATGAAACACATCATTTAGAGATTTGGGTTTTTTTTTTTTAGGCTTCATTTATTTTGGTCATTTATTATTTGATTTTCTACCCCCAAAAAAGATCCTCTTGGGTGTGTTCACTAACATGCAGTGTTGTGTTTTAACTCCATGTTTAAGCCTCATTGATTCACGCATTTCCTTCTGGACTGTGTAATTTACAGTAGGTTGTTGTAAATGAAAGAAGAGGGAAATGTGACACTGGTACGTTTTTGCTACTGGGAGTTCTGGTCTTGACACTGGTTTGTCTGCATGCAAAAGAAATAACACGAATGCTTCGTTTCTTAAGACTTCAGGATTCATTTCATTTTTTTTTTTCCGTCCAAAGTCGGATTATTGACTTTCACGATGCTTCAGTGTGCTGCCATGAACAAACCACCTCTACCCCCTTGTTTGCTTGAAGAATAAATCTGATTATTTCTACTCTAAATACGAGCTTTTGGCTTCCTGCACAGACTTTTGTAAAGCTTCTCTTCTTTTTTTTCTGTAATGATTGAAAAAAAAATCCAATTAAATGAATTTTCAACAGTGAAGAGAATTAAAAGCTTGATTGGGGTTTTTTTTGTCACTTTTTTTTTTGTTGTTGCTCTTCTGAGTTTTCACTCTGATTTCAGTTCAGAAAAGCAATGGAAAGTTTTGATGAGTTGAAGGATTTCCGCCCGAAGAGTCCGGCGCCTTAACTTCCTTGACCTTAGGATCACAACGAAGAACTGATCGTCGTGGACAAATTACTGCTGCGAGAGAGCAGCCGATGCTGCACGATGCAACTCCTGCATGTGCAAATGTAACAGTTTATCAAACTCTTGTTTTATGCATTGATAACCGCATTGTTTGGGTTTATAAAATGCCGCAAACGCGCCTGCGTGATGCCGATGGGATTCTCTGCATTAAACACTTGAACGTTCTTTGCTCGAGGATTTGACTGAAGGTCAGCGGTGATCTTTGGCTTCCCTTCACCAGAGTTCACCACTAAACCTGGCACAAACTGACGAGGGATTCTCCTGGAGTGATTCTTCACGCGTGAATCTTCTCAAGATTCCATATTCCCTCTTTCTTTCAAGCCTTCAGTGACATACAAACTTGTTTTTTGCATAAACTTTAATGTGACCTACAAACCTGTATCGTGACCTACTACTCCACTAAAATCAGCCTTCCGTTGTTACGTCAGAGCAGTTTGTCCGTGCAGAAGGCGCCCTGGCCGCCAGCCAATCAGGGCGGAGTCGGATGTGACGTAGCCTCAAGCGCTAGGAAGCGTTCTGGCCTGACGCGCCAAATTTCAAAGGACTTCCTCCTTGAAGGAAAGAAAAGCAAGAGGAGTCGCACCGGAGCTGGGCGATAAAATACTACGAGACGGTCAAACTCGTCCCCGGGTGGAGAGGCTCGACCTGCCGGCTGGCCGACGCCTGTGTGGAGGGGGAGACGGAAACTGGTTGTGTTGCCGTTGTGAGTCGCAGCTTTGACTTCCCTCCCGTCCCACAAGGAACCAACGTCAGCTAGCTCGCTCCTGACAAGCTAAAACGCAGGGGCAGCGCTTTTCTCACGGCGTCGATCGCCGATAATCAACACACTTTCATGCGAATGCGAGCGTTACGTGAACGTAGTTTACGTAAAGTGAGTATTTCTCCTAATTGCTGCGGTCAGAACGCGTCTAGCTTTGTGTTTCTTGCTTGGTGACCCGTGATGGGATCGAACCTGCGTGCAACTTGCATGAGGAGCGCTCCAAAGTTTGCTCCCTGAGTGCTCCAGCACGAGTCAATGCAGCATGTGGTTCTGCTCCGGTCCGGCCTTTAATTAAACGACTTCATGTCTTTATGTGTTCCAAATGTGTCGAAAATGTGTTTGTCGAGCACTTCTCAGGCGTTAAGTGGAGCGTTTTTTCTGTTGTTGTTTCCTTTCAGATGTGTCGGTGCGCAGTCGTCCCACCCTGTCAGACCTCCTACCTGTGAGGCGGATGATGTCATTGATGTCTGCAGCTTAATCTCCCTCTCAGGCGTGTCTGGGCTCCCCTGACAGCTGTCCTAACTTTGCTTTATTAAATGTCAGAAGTGGAGCTGAAGCCCAACGCTTGTCAGGCTTCCAGGAAGCTTTCACTCCTCATGCTTTCAATGTTTGCCGCACACTTGAATTAGCAGCCGGACACCTTAGAGACGCTCTTCATTCTCAGATCTGCCATCACACAGCCTGGGCTCCGCGGGGGGGTCGGGGGTGGGTGTGTTGGAGCTAGCAGAAGCTAATTTCCACACTTGGCTGGCTTCTAGAGTCGTGGTCCTGGTGAATTATTCATGAGCTCCCAGCAGGATCTCAGCCTCCATGTTGATGCAGACACCTGTTGGTCAGAGGCTGCGGTCCTGCCTGTAACCTTCACGCTCCCTTCTTGCATCTTCAGAGTCGGTTGTCCTCTAGCCTCCAGTCCTAGAATGGATCTCGGCCTCCTGTAACGGGCCGGTGACAGAGTGGGTGGGTGGGCACACAATCCAGCCCCGCCGCCATGCTGTCGGGGGTGCAGCCTTGCTTCCAGTTGCTTCGGATCGGCTCATCGGCGGGAGACTCGGCCAGGGACCTGTACACATTCAGGCCGGCGCTGAACCACTCCGTCTTCCGCCTGGGCCGCGCCGCCGAGCTGTGTGATGTCACGCTGGACTCGAACTCGGTGTCAAGGATCCACGCCGAGTTACACGCTGAGAGGGAGGTGAGCGGAGGTGATGTGGCGCCGCAGGAGGAGGGCTGGAGGGTCCACATCAAGGACAGGAGCAGCCATGGTGAGACACACACACACACACACACACACACACACAGCAGTCTACCCTAAACTAAGACGGTCCCTACCTAAATTAAATTTTGTCACATAAAGGGGACTTTCTCTTCTCCACGTGGACCAGAGGTCATGTTAAAGGGGTTCATTCTAGCAAAGATCTCTGATAGCGAACAAAAACAACTACTTACACACACACACACATCTCACAAGAGCTTCCTGTAAACACACACACATCTACACACACACTTGTGAGACGATGTCAGACTTGCAGCAGCAGAAGAAGCAGGACTACATTCGTGTGACAGGCATGCAAATTCTAAGAAAACACAAACAGCGTCTTTGCTGATGGAACAATAACACCTGCGCTCTGACAGCTGCGCACACGCACACACACACACACACACACACACACACACACACACACACACACACACACAGCTGTTTCACCCCCGAGTGCAGCTGAAGGAAATGCAGAACGCTCACAATCAACACTGAACTGAATTTATTACCAAAACGTCTTCAAAAACAAAACCAACCCCCTCAAAAATGTTCCTACCGTTTATTTTTCTTCTTCTTCTTAAAATCCAAAGGAAGCCATTTTAGTAGGAAAGTCTTCAAACAGCTTCATCTCCCTGATGGCTGAACTCCATCGTGAATCCTCTCCAAAAACTGCTGACAAATGTTAAGGGGGAGGAGTCTGACGAGAGTGTTTTCACAAAGATTTTGTCAATCCTGTTCAGTTTCCGTTTCTGACGCGTTCCGTCGTGAGAGAGTTTCAGGGAGACGAACGCGAAACATAGGAAAGTGGGCGTGAACGAGCAGCAGCGGGTGAACGATGGGAAGAGCACAAGAGGACAGACATAAAATAGCAGGGACCCCCGACCTGATCTCCAGCGAGGGACATGGAGACTGAAGACTCGGCGGACCCTTGAGCACCTGCTCCGCCCCCCCCTGCTGACTTCCTGTGGTGACCTGCCAATCATCGTCCTTTCAATTTAAACAGATTTTACAGATCGTTTGTTCTGTTTTTTTACTCTTCACACGCACGTTTTCTCAGGAAGCCGCGGGATCAAACGATCAGAGGCGGTCGCTCGGGCTCCTGCGCGTCACGTCCGTTGTTAGCGACGTCGCCCCGAGTTTGTGTTTATCTGCGAGGGAGGGGGCGTCTCCTCGATGGGAAATGAACGGTCAGTTATGGATTCAACGGTTGCCGTAGCAGCAGGTGATGGGAGGTGGCTCTCGGCGGTTAAAGCGCTCCAGCAGGCTGGGACTTCTCCAACTCACAACGTTGGCTGCACCTCTGACAGATGCGTTTGCTGTGATCGCTCGCTTGTAATCTGATTGCTCCCTGGTGCCTGCGTAAATAAACGCAGGTGCGTTCATGGCAGCCGACGCGCGTGCATCTGTTGCTCAGATCACGGTTGGGTGGAACCCAACACATCGGTGAACATACTACTCTAAAGATTTCAGCTTCCGGAGGAGCGACCATCTTGTTCAGGATGAACGTTTGGATGAAGAGAGAGGGAGACGGAGAGGAAGGTGGAGCGAGACAGCCTTTCACTGAGCGCCTCGGCGATGGCTCCTGTGTCATTAAAGTGTTATTACGTTAAAAGCAAATACACTGATCCTGCTTATCAGTGAAAATAATCCAGATTATGATTTTTGCCGCCATCAAGCAGCCCCAAAAACCTTTTTAGAGTGAAGAGAGGTGAGCATAAAGACGAATGTCAGGGCTGCCGCAAAGGACGAGACGTGAGAGGTCAAACTCTCCGCCCGCTCCTCCGGAGTCGAGAGCGCGGGAAGTAGGCGGAGGTGGAGAGGAAACTGGAGCCTTTACTTAAAGGTAATCTAGGCTGAGGAGCTCAAACTGCTCTTACTACTTCATTTTTCAAGTAATTTCACAGTCTGTTTCCCACACTTTTCATTTTTGCTATTAAAATGAGACGTTGGTATTCGGCGTGCGTTTCTCATTTCGTGCCGTGCCGCCACGGCTGTTTGATTGCCTTGTAGCCTCCCAGCTCCCCGGTTCGAGGTCCATTTCACAGACTGTTTTATATTTTCTCTCCATTTTGGAAGCTGTAAACACACTGATTGGCAGCCAGTGACTTTGTATTTATGCTCTGCTCGCTTGGCTTCTCCTCCGGTTTGACAGACGGTTTAAAGTTCTGTGATGAACCTCATCGAGTCGAGCCGCTTCTGTAGGACTGATCATGTGACTTGCTAGACATCTTACAGCTAAGCCCCCCCCCCCCCCCCCCATGTTGCTAGGCACTTGGGTCAATGAAGTCCGCCTTCAGCCTGGTGTCCAGTCGGAGCTCTCGGACGGTGACGCGCTGACCTTTGGCGGGCAGTTGACCTCGGGGAGCCCTGAGTTCTACTTCCTCTTCCAGAAGGTCAAAGTTCGTCCTCTGGACTTTGATGCCATCACAATTCCAAAGGTATTTTTTTGTGTTGTTCCTTAGTCACGAACAGAATTTCCCTCAGGGATGAGTAAAGTGTTCTGGTTCTGATTCTTTGCAGGAGACTCCGTGGTGATGTCACTGGTTTTACTTTGTTTACTCTGTCGTTTCAGGGGTTGTTTTTTTTCACTCATTCGTTCCGTGTTTCAGCACTGTTTTGGGTCGAAGCTCACACATTGTTCCACTGCATTTCATCCAAAGTGTCTGTTGGCACGTTAGCGAATCAGAACTTTTACCTGTCGAACACAGAGCTCTCCTAACTTATCCGAGGCTTCGGTGCGTGGACGACTCGATCCAGATCACCTGCACCGCCTCAGTGAATCTCTTAGTAGCAGGAGAGAGGGAGGGCGGCGGGGGGGGGGGGGGGGGCGGCGGGGGGTGAGGGACGGGAAGCTTTAGTGGTGTTAACATCTTATTAGTCTCTCGTTTGCAGCAAAGTAAGAATCTGTGAACGTCTAAAAACTCCTCTTTTTTTTCAGCAGTGAGCTGGAATGATTCTCTGATTGAAGCCGCAGGAGGAATCTTTTAGGGTGGAACATTCGTCTGTTCGGTCGTTCAGGAAGTGGCCTTTGCAAGACCACAAAAAACTATCTCGAGGTGACAGGACGAGCTGAATTTATTCCTCTAGAATTTTAGGAAATTCTGAAACTTTGCTCAAACAAAAACCTGAGGTTTGGAGGGAAGTCTTGTTGACAGCCGAAGTGACGCGGGGGCGTGTTCTCTTCCTGATGTGGTGATTGGTTGGTGTTTGATGGATCCTGCACACCACGCATCTCAAAGCTTCAAGGAATCTTAAATTTCCTTTTTAAAAGTTTATTTTATTTTTATCAAACCTTAAGACCGGCCTTTGTAGCTTCAGGCATTTGGACTCGAGTGTATTTCGGTCGTATTTTTCAGAAATGTACATTTTTTTTAATCCTATTTTCTAGGCGGGAACCTTTTCTTCCGACTTACAGAACCGGATCCGAACCAACCTGGACCGCAAGGTGCCGGCCAAACTGGATCTGTCCAAGCTGTCCATCAACCGAGCCACCGTCATCCTCAACTCCATCGGCAGCCTCAGCAAGGTGAAGGGCAGCGCCTGGACCTTCAAGAGGAGCCACAGCCACGAGGGGACAGTCTCAGACCCCGGCTCCTCCTCCTCGCCTCCTCTCGCCAGGAGCATCTCCTCTCTGCTTCCTCCCTCCACGCCTCCATCGTTCGCCTCGGTGCCTTCGCTGCCGTCGGCAAAGTCCCTCCCGCCAGCTTCCAGGAGCAGGAGGAAGTCTGCTCACACGGTTCTCCTGGAGGACGACAGCTCGGACGAGCCCAGAGGCAGAGGAGGTAAGGCTCTTCAGCGCTCCTCCAGCATCTGGACCAGGTTTTTCTGGATCCAGTAACAGCAGCCGCGTTCTTCTTCTTCAGTTCTGGCAGGAGTTGTGGAGGACGGACTGAGAGCGAGGGGGAAGAAGCGGCGGCGACTCTATAAGTCTGAGTCCGAGGATTTCAGCTCGCCTCCACCTCTTCAGCTGCAGCCTAAAGGCCACAGTGACATCAGGCGACCGCTGGAGGCCAAACCCTTCCCTGTCGGCATCAGGACCATCGGCAGTTTCCACGGCGCCATGACAAACAGCAGACTCAACCACCACCTGCTCCAGGCGTCCTTCACCAAACCTGCCATTCACAAACCCGCGGTGGAGTCAACACGCCGTGTGAAGACGGTGATGCACGGCAACATCGCGGCCTTCCGCCAACAGAAAAGTGCGCAGGGTTCACAGCCAGCGCTGAGGGGCCGGCGGAGGGCCAACAGCTCTCCGGTGTTCTCCCCTCTAGTGGTGGGAGGGGAGAACTACAGCCTGGCCTCACCCTCAGTGAGGGTCCGAGCAGAGGAGAGAGGCCGGGTGCAGTTCAACCGGTTTCACCATCAACCCGGGTAAGAAGCCTAATCCAGATCAGAACCACGTTACTGTCTGACTACAGCTCCAGTCACAGGAGTGTGTGCACGTGGGACTCAACACTTGATGTTGTTCTTTCAAACTTTTACCTCAATAAAGTGTAGCAATGGTTCTTTTTATCCGTTTAAACGGCACGTTCGTCTGTGACATGGTCTGTGCTGGTGCTGTGATTGGACCCAGACGTAACTGGGTCTGCAGCTGTCAACGTGCAGTAGCGCCCTCTACTGCATGATGGTGGGAACACAGAATGCCAAAAAACCTCGTCACTGGCGAGGAAGTAATGAGGACGAGTGAGCTGCGCTCCACATGTTAGGCTGGGTTTAAATTATATTAGCGACTTGGACATCCTGGAACAGAAAGTAAATATGTCATGGTGTTTGACTCGGCCGCTGCAAATAGATCTTTATGAAATTCATTTTTTACAGTGTTTTAATTTTGTCCTTTCACAGCAAGCGACGAGGTCGACCCAGGAAACACCCGCTCCCTCCCCGCCCTTCTCTTCCCTCTCCGTCCTCCTCGTCCTCGTCCTCCACCTCCTCTGCTTCATCCTCTTCTGGCTCATCCTCTTCCTCCTCTGAAGATGAGGACGATGAAGAGGACGAGGAGGATGAGGAGGCGGCGGCGGCGGCGGCGGTCGGGGCGGTGGAACCGTGCGCCGCTCCCCAGTGTCGTCTGCCGCAGCAGGACACGGTGCAGTGGATCCAGTGTGACGTGTGCGACGCCTGGTACCACATAGACTGTCTCCATGTGGACCGCAAGAAGCTCCTGATGGACCCGAGCGCCGACTTCCACTGCGGCTGTCGCTGAGGAAGAGAATTCAGACTCCAGACGCCACGTTTGTCCCCTTTTTAATGTTTGTTTCCATGCAGCTTCAGGAAATCAGTAGACTTGGAGATGGACTCCATCGTCAGCCAATGAGCCTGTTCATGACCACCCAGAGACGACACAATGAAATGTTGGTGAATGAACCCCCCATGTTGGACCAGTGGAGGATGAATGGGACGCTTCAGCCCTCCAAACATCCTGGCATGCCTGAGTGCTGTCGTTTTACCGGCCAGATGAATTTTTCAGTTGGTGAACATTCTAGCGGCACAGCTGCCCCCCCCCCCCCCCACGCCTCCTGAACTATCCGAGGGCGGCCGCAGCCGCCTGAGAGGGCGAACGATGCTCTAAGACAGTTAACAGCGTCAGCAGAGCTGCGTTGAGGTCTGCCCCCTGGACGATAAGCGGGTGTTCGTGCAGACGGGGAGGACGACGCCGTCTCTGGCTGCTGGACAGATCAACAACATTTGAGGTGATTTGTGAAACGCAGCTTTTCTTCTTCAGGTCTTTCAGGTGTCCACACCTTCACACTACTGAGCGCTCAGATCACGCTGGACTCTTGTTGTTTTTTTGGAGTTCTTTTTCCTCTTCCTGGGTGAAATGGACTGCACAAGGTGCTGCTCGAGTAGAATAAAATCCAGTTGTTGTCTGAAGCACCTCTGACGTTATTTAATTTTGCATCTCTGCTTGGCGGTGGCTCACCAGGACACCGGGTGTCTCTGAGGGTGCTTTCACACCGGTCCAGTTGAGTCCAGCTCTAGTCAGGATGTCATGCCGCGATGATGTCATCCTGATCCTAATCTCAAAAGAACTGAGTGGCAATCAACATGACCACACGTCCCTTGAATGCCACAGTGACAGAAAAGTAACCACGAAACTGCGGCATGTTCGGACGAGCACCAGCAGCTTGGGGAGAAGGCACAAACGCTCCGGCCTGGCTCGCCGTGACGCATCAGAGCGACAGGTGTGAAAAGGCCCTTCAGCGACGTCTTAGAGCGGCTTCCTGCACAGTCACATGACCCAGTGACGTTAACAGACGACGTTAGTGGGTGCCCCGATGGCCGCGGCGGCTCTCAGCTGCCAGCTTGTGCTTCGTTCAAACCACTATTGCAGTTTTTAAAGTAAAGAAGGATAAGCCAAGCACCTCTGAAGTATAAATGTTTATGAACAGCAGGAACTGCAGTGCTACTCTTTGACGTCGCTGCAGGACGAGAAACGGCCAGAAACGTTAGAAAACAGAACATCTGGTGGCTTCTTGTCTCCATGAAGTCTTTGTTTGCTCGGTGCTTCTAAATATGCTGCTGCAGTTCGGTCACAATCTAACAACTGATCGCCACGGCGTGAGAAACCACTCTGAGTGCGGTGAGTTGGAATCCCTCTGCTGTGATTACTCCGGCCTCTTTGAGCCTAAATCTTCATCGTCCAATCCATTATTTTTCTTGTTGTTGTTGTTTTGATCTGCACGTTGAAGGTGGAAACCGATTTTTTTCCCTGTCCTGTTTTGCTTCCGTGTTAGAACGTCTGCGGGTTCTCCCTCTTGCACCTCCTAAACGTTCCGTCTTCAGCTCGTCTCGTCCGTCCTGGGTTCGAAAACCCGCCGAGCACCAGTCTTCTCGTTTTTCACCTTTTGTGTGCTGTTAAATTAAAAATAATAAATAAATAATTTTTTTGACTTGCCACCAAAGGAAAGTCACAGGCGCCGCTGAGTGTGACACGTTTTAATTGGTGTGAAGGCAAAATTAGCAGAGCTCTGAGACGTAAACCTGTGCGATGTGAAGGTGGAGCTGTGGTGTCAACGGTGTGATAAATCCCCTCGCAGTCACAAATCCGACTCGGCACATTCAGAGTTTATGTCCTGGGGTGTTGCAGACGCTCAGCAGCTGCAGTTCAGTTCATAAATGGGCGGTTGGTTAACCAGCGCATGCATTCCATGCAATGTTGTGTTCTTTCTCTACAAATTCACATTTTAAAACTAAATTTGATTTGTGGTCGTCTTGTTGGATCGTTGGTTTTTTTTGTTTTTCTTTTCTTTTGCCCCCCCCCCCCGACATTTAAATGAAATGATTCATCTGTTAAACCATCTGGGGAGCGCCGACCTCCCCCGGAGGCAGCAGTGGAGATGACAAGAAATAAAATGCATTGTCAGAATCTTGCAGGAACCCCCGGCTCAATGTGACGGGAGCCTCTCCTCACGCTGCACTCTTCAAGTAAGTTTGGAGAAATTCAGGCCTGATGGTTGTTGTGTAAATCTGCAAACAATTTAGCCAACAGGAATTTAGAATTTTTTTTTTTTTAAAGAGAAGGTTTTAATAGCAGCCCTCAGGCACTTTGTAGAAAAAAACGGATACGAAATGACAGGAAAGCTTGGGTTCTCTGTCCGTCATCGTTATCGGCACAAATGAGTTTTCATCAAAAATGAGCGTCATGGGCTTTTTTTCCTCATGCTTTGGAAATAAAGAGCCCTTTTGTGTGTTTTTCAGTTTGTCGAAAAAGGGGATTGTCATACAAACTTTGTTGTTTTTTATTTTTTTCATCAGTCGATAATGTCTGGTGGGCAAATCAGATGGAAAAAAAAAATCAGCACATCTGATGTCAGCAAACAAACAAACAAACAAACAAACAAACCCAAAGGCGTCTCAGGTGAAGAGTGAGATCCAACCAACCGGTCTGTTGGAAAACTTCATCCTTGAGTGTAAAACTAACTCGTCTTGCTGACCCGTTGACCCGCGGAGGTGTGCCGAGCCAAAGGAGCGTCGGTCATCAGAAGAGCATGTAAACGGCAGCGATTTCTTATTTGATGAAGGTAAATTATTAAAACTGCAAATCTGCACGAGTTTCTATTTTCCAGAAAACTGCAAGAGTTTTTTTTTGTTGTTGTTGTTTTGGGTTTTTTTTTGTTGTTGTTGTTTTTTTTCTTCACTCAGAAGTTTTCAGTCTTTGGTTTTTACCGTCCGCACCGTTGGCTGTTAGAATCCCAACCCTGCTGGACTCTGCAGTAAAAGTACCACTTGAGTACTGGAGAGAGAGCTCAGACTGCGAGCCTCACGTGAACCTGACTTTCACACGGTGCTCACGTGACCGGAGCGTTGATATTGTAGGAGCGCAGTTTGACCTTGTGGCCTTCGTGCGGGATCAAACTCTGCTGATTCTCTCCAGAAGTTCAGAGATTAGCTTGCGCGCGTCCTCCGGCTTTCATCTTCACAGCTCTTCTCTGGTCAAAGACTGGAATTGATCTTTTATTCTGTGTCGGCTTGAAGACGAGACGGACGAAGTTTCAATCTTGTTTTTCTCCTTTTTTTGTATTAAGATACGACACCCCTCCCCCCCCCCCAGCTGCGATGAGACCTTTGAAATTATCACAAAGAAGCAAAGACAACATCACGTTTGTTTAAACTTCTCGATGGATTCGTCCTCTCGCTTGGCGCTCGCCGAGTTTCCGGTTTGATGATCCACTCAGCACGCTTCTTCATGCAGCACTTCTTCTTCTTCTTCTTCTTCTTCTTCTTTGTTTTTTTACTTCCAAGTGAAAGAGCTCACACTCTTAAAAACACACACACCAAGAAATGTTTCTGTCCCAAATTTTGTTCTCCTGCTTTTCACGCCAACATGAATTCCGTGGTTACGTTCACTTTTATGAACAAAAGCCACAGAATTAGTACCCATAACTCCACTTGCAGTATCACTCACAGTACACCTGAAGTAAGAAATATTTATGTTTAAGCTTATTAGTACGTTTATAAACTGGGTCAATTTAGTCCCAGGAAGTATTGAAATAGCACACTTTAATATATTCTGCCAGAGCATTGGTATTAGTACTCAGTAAATAAAGTAAACTTCAGAAATATACTTGAACCCCACTCTCATATATTTACTAGATCCAACTTCATTTTTCTCAGCGATACTCTACGTGTTCCACAGAGTAAATGGAGTTGAAAATGCAGCTTAGGTGTGTTTTGGAGGAAGTTTTAAGTCCAGCCGGCGTTTGACTCCAGTAAGCAGCGTCTCACTTTGGAGCACAGCAGTATTTGAGAGTCTATCCAGTACCGTACACACACGCCGTACACCAACAGGTCAC
Source organism: Aulostomus chinensis (assembly GCF_037954235.1). Classification (NCBI taxonomy): domain Eukaryota; kingdom Metazoa; phylum Chordata; class Actinopteri; order Syngnathiformes; family Aulostomidae; genus Aulostomus; species Aulostomus chinensis. Next base: position 4,537,545 of record NC_141341.1, on the reverse strand, counting down.
AAAATCACTCTTTATATCGTGTAGCACATTTGTACGTCCAGGAAAGCTATTAGACTGTGGCTGGCCGCTGGATAGATATATGAGATTATAGAGCTGGAAGGCCCACCGCCATGACCTGCAAAGACGGAGAGAAACAATTACATTTGTCCATCCTGTTTCCATAGCAACGTTGCTCACTCTCTTTCTCTTTTTTTTTGGAGGGGGGGGGGGGTGGTTCCTTATTCCTCAGTGTATCACTGGCAAATAACAGCAAATACTTTGCCAGCAAATAATATATAAATCTCGAGACATCATTAGGCAAAAAAAAAAAAAAAAAAGGTTTAATTTGCGCAAACAAACATCAGTTATTTTTAATCGATTTATTTGCATGTTGCATTCCACGGCACACTTGCTCAACTTTGGCAGCGTTTCGGCGTATTTCAGCCCGTAGGAAGAAAATAGTGAGCCGCCTCTGATTGGGTGTTTGTCTGCGGTGTAATTGTGTGTAGTTTGTGCCGCTGACGCTGGAGGAAATGAGTTAAACTGAGTGCATTGTGGACAGAATGTGTTTTGCTGAAATTAAATCAGTCTTTGTGTGATGGTTAAGTGACGAAACGTGTTTTATTTTCCTGCAATTTGCCTGTAAAATCAACGCACTTGAACGTGCACACAGAACGGAGGCACGGTGAGAACAGGATGCTGATTCTGTTCACTCAGAACTGAGGTGTGTGTGTGTGTGTGTGTGTGTGTGTGTGTACGTACATGTGTGTTTGTGTACACGTGTGTGTGCGATGGCTTACAACTACAGGACACATAACAGTAATAAGTGAGGGCATTTCAATCTTGTCTTGATGCTTGTAAAGGCAGAGGTCACCACAAGATTAAAGCAGAGGGCTGCCAACTATAAAATCATATTTTTCCTCCAGGCAGACACACACACACACACACACACTCTCACTCATACAAACACACACACACAGCATCCTTTTTTTTCTGTATTTGTCATCAGGCGCTCCTTCCATTTATTGGTGTTTCGGGGGTTCTGGTGTCACAGTAGCTACATTTATATCAACGTCAGTATTACAATATCAACCTGAATACTACAATACTCTCATTACGTTCCCTGGTCATCGTTGGCGTTCCCAGCAATCAGGCTCACAGGCCTGGTGAGGTCCGCCCTTCGTCACGTTACTGAAATGACACCTCAATCACATTGTAATGCACCAACAGAGTTTTTGGAGTGTTTTGCAACACATGCACTCGTAAAAATGCTTCACGGTGTAGGCTCAAGCTCCCAGCCAGTGTTGGAAACTTGAATCCAAGATCAGTTTCCTGCATAATTTGCAGGAAAACCTTCAAAATCTACCAACGGAGATGGTTTCAGGTCACCTGGAGCATGTCAGCGGGAACATGAACGAAGAGTCCATCAGAAACTCCTTGGAATGACCTCAGCAGTTGCGTTATTGCCGCCCGTGTTTAATCGCTGATCGTCAACAGTTCATTTCCACGAAATGTGTGTCCGCTTTTATTTGGGCTTATGATTTTTTTTTTAGTTTGGATTCAAGCAGATTGACTCTAGGAGAGGGATTCTATGAAAAAATACAGCTCCTGCAGACAGGCAGTCGACGACAATCATAGCTGTCCAACAACATGCTACTGTAACAGCAGTTAACTACAGTATAGTGGGAGGGAGTTTCTTTTTCTCCATGAAAAGATAAGTTCAAAATCTAAAAAGTACACAAAGTGGTGCATCTTTAGTACATTTTTTGTTATTCAAATCAACAGTAAAATAGCAGGAAATCCCTGTGATTTTCTTTACGTGTAAATGTACTGAAAATAGTCGTCTTAGTCTTTTGAAGCATAGCCACTTGTCCTTATTTCTGCTCTGGTGGAGGAAGGAAGACATAAGAAAAGTACTCTTTAGAGTACCAGCACACCGAGGTATGTCTCATATATCACCTTATGTATGTTTTATATATATAATATATGTATATTTGTGTATATATATATATGTATATTTGTACAATCCATGTTTCTTGCGGAATCTATCAAAATAACACGAAAGGTGTAAATATTTCATCTCATCTCATCTGAAGGAAACTTCAGGACAGTGATTTCAGTTGTACTGGATTTGTTGTTCCCTAGTAGCCCAGCAGGAGGCAGTGTTGGCTCAGCCCAGTCTGGCAGACCCCCACAGACGCCTGGAGCAAAGAACCAACACAGGAAAACAAATGTGCAGGGCCACTCCCTGCACACTACACCTAGAATGGAAATCATACGTTTTCATTATCCTGCGAAGAGAGCAGATTCAATTTCAGCTCAAATGCATGCAGGTGTGAGTCACCGCAGGAGTGGGAGGTGGATTTAGTGTGGCGGGGGGTGGGGGGGTGCTGGTGGCTGTGTCTCAATGGTTTTAATGGATCACGGAGCTCAAATTGTGGGCTGTTTCCTCTCAGTCAAACAGCTAAATCGGCCGCTGTAGACGCTTTAAAGGGGCTTGACTCCCCCTGTATCTTTTCAGCCAGCTGTTCATACCTGCATTGTTGTGATCTAAGTGTGTGTGTGTGTGTGTGTGTGTGTGTGTTCACCTCCTTAGTGCTTTGTGATAAAGAGGTGGTGTTTTTCCAATTGTTTAAATCTGGATTTTTGCATGCGTGACACAAGAGCATGTTTATACCGTCTCTGCGTGTGTTTGTGTGTGTAGCATGTCGGTTAATGCAAGTCTCGGCATGCATGCCTCTCAAAAGCAGTGAGGCGTGGTAGTGTGTGTGTGTGTGTGTGTGTGTGTGTGTGTGTGTGTGTGTGTATGTGTGCACGCAACAGTAAATGTCTGCACACAAATGTGGGAGATGTTTACAGGTGTGTGTGTGTGTGTGTGTGTGTGTTAGAGGCAGTGTTTCTGCTCTAATAAGATCTCAGGAGCAGCTGTCGATTCATCTCAATAGCCTCTTACTTTCTCATTTTGCTCTCCTCCTCAACTCCCCTCCCCTGTTCTTTTTTTCTCCTCCCGTCTACTCTTTCCCCTCCTGGCTCCTTTTTTTTTTTTTTTTTTTTAATCTCTCTCCTCCTCATTTTAACTTGTTTCCCTTCTTCCCTTGCCATTCACTGGTTCACCTCCACCTTTTCCACTCCATTGGGACATTTTCTCTCCGATGCATTTCAGTCGTGAAGTCTTCAAAGTTTCACCCTCGCGTTTCCATCAGTGTCCCTTTTGAGGTGTCGCGTTCGAAAAAGTTGATGGAATTGCAAAGTTTGACTCCCTTAATTGGTAGTTTTTTGCTCTTTTTGTCGAAAAAAGAGTGACGATCACCTGTATTGGGAGGCCAACTGGAAGTTAGCATCGCCATGGGTTCCCTGGACCAAAAGCCGATGGGATTCTTAGATTGGGTTTTGGATTATTAGCCTCCCGAAAGGGCTTGAACACAGGGTTTGAGTGTGTGACTCGCATATTGTTGTTGATGAAAACACCAGCTATAAGGTTTTTGAAGCAGGAATCCATTCATTAGAGGCACAAAGCTAACGGTAGGTTACACTGCAGACACATGACTTCGTCTTCGTCACTCTCTTGCTAGCCTGTTTGTTAGCAACCGCTGTTTTTAAGACTTTCATTGAAGTTGTATTCATTGGCGTGGTTTGTGCTGCACCGCAAAACGTTGAAATGTCTGAGATCCAGTCCAGTCGTGCAAACGCGACAGCTTCCCGTGAACCAGGTGGCTGGCGTGTTTCCGTCAGCACCGCTTAAGCTTCACATACAGCGCTTCCGCTAATGACGCTTCAACCGTAGCCGTACACTTCAATACATTTAAATCTCATTTATTTATTTTCGAGCGTTCCCTGTCATGTTTCCGAGGCCTGCTGCTTGGGGGTTTACAGCAAGCACAAATTCAAATGTTAAACTTGTCCCAGGGCTGCAAACATTAAGGCTGAGTTTAAAAGTTAAGTTGTTTTTGTAAATGAACCCCATTAACGATGTTGGCACGTGGCTTGTTTTCTTTCTCTCCTCTGTTTGTTGTTCCATCCAACAACGGTGTGACGTGATATGTTTCTTTCTCTCCCTCCTCTGTCCGTTCCCTCCATCTTCCCCCCTTCCTCTCTTTCTGCCTTTAGCTCTCAGGAAATGAGATTCCAGCTTATTGGCTTATTTTCACCTGTCCCCGGCTTGACCTCTGCATCTCTCCCTCTCTCTGTGAAAGAAACCTCGAATAGAAATGAGATTATTTATGCGTTCCAAAAAAACCAAAAAACAAAAACATTTTAAAACTGGTAGATACTTTCCAAAACTATCTCTGTGCCAAATTTAAAGACCAGTCACAAGCATTTTTTGGGTCATTTTTCTGTAAAGGAACATCAATTTTGCTTATGACCCAGCCTCCCTAGAGCCTGGTACCCTCTCCCGTTCATTATGCTAAGCTAACTAGCGGGGAGGGAGGGCGATCCATAACGGGAGGTGGGCAGGATGGAAAATGAGCGCGTTTGCCCAAAAGTTGGTGTTCTCCTTTAACATAACTACTGTATGAACTGACCAGTTTCTGTGCTCTATGAATATAATTGAGTCCCATTTTAAACGCTCATCATTTATTTAATCCAATTTGGGATTTTCATTAGAAATTCTTATTAGATTCCTAAAGATGGACTATGTTTTGCTTATTTCTGGTTTAATATAACACACACACACACACACACACACACGAGCATCCTCGGGTGACTTCTTCAACTAAAACTTATACAACCTGAACTTCTGATGGCGTGAAGCTTGCTGGTGTTCTTTAGAAGAGTGACAATACGTGCAGTTCACTCCCCTGCCTGTGCACACCTCCCCACTCACCGACTGCACACACGCGCCGCTTCTTTCCACGGCGTTGTTTCACCTCACAAATCACTCTCAATTGGCGCAGCCAGAAGAACACACGACCTCTCTAAACAGTTTAATAACGTCATTAATCATCTGCCGTTGACTCGCCGTTGGCACCGCCGGCTCTATAAGTGGCCTCAAAGTGGGTTACAATTTAAAGGGGGCCCCAAGCTATGACATGGGCCCCCAAAAAGCTGGGAATTGATTGGTCTTTCATCTTGCGCTGCATGTTTTTAAAAGCCCAACACAGACTCTGCTGGAAGGAAAGCCAGACCCCCCCCCCAGATTTTCAATTTGAGGTTAAAAAAAACAACACACACACACACACACACACACAAAAACAAGGTTTTTAAGGCTTGAAAAGTTAAGTTGAGGCATCAGTGTAAGGAGAGAAAAAGACAATGTTAAACAGAGATGTCCAGGGTTTGACACCATGATTCCAGCTGTGGTATGAAATTAAGCCAGCGAGGGTGTATTAGGGGAAAGTAGGTCACATATCAAATGAACTATTTATTACCAATTACATTTATACAGTCCAAATGTGGCTTAAACTGCAGCAACTTGAAAGAGTGTGCATTTCCCTGCAGAGATTAAAAACAAAAAAACAAAAAAACAAACTCAGGTTTATTGGAAATAATGAGTTTTATATGTCAAGTAGCAGCAATACTGATTGGTTTGAGTCTTCTTCTACCAGCGGTTGCTGATCCTACATGAAACATTCGACAACCATCAGCTGTGCTACACTGAGTAATCGCTACATGCTACATGCTAGGACACTGATACACTATGTTAGAGAATCATGTTATACTTTCCAGTCTACTGCATCTATCTAACGTCTGCAGTTACAGACAAAAATCAAATCCAATCAAACTGAGATTATATAATATTATATATATTATGGTCATTATATTCCGTTGTGGGCCATACGGTGGAACTGCTGCCATTTCTTTCTTTTTTACTTTAGATTTTTGCTGTAAGTTTCTCTCTTTACAGCCCCATAAATAAAACTGGAGGAAATGTGTTGACAGGACAATGTAAAAAAACAAACAAACATGTAGATCTGACTGAAACTACATAATGAAATTAAAAACACACACACACACACTCAAAAAAACTAAATCTTATTCTTGCTTTGTGCTTTTACATTAAATATGTCCAAATTAAAATAAGGTCAAAGCGCAAGAGATTTAACTCGATATTTTAATATATAATACATATTAAAATAATGCATATTTATACACCTTAGGTCCTTCACTTAATCCATTTTATGATTTATTATGATTTGACACAGATTAAACCACCCAGAAATATTAAAAGCAGTTCCAATGGCCTTCGCTTCAACAAAGTATAAAATGGAACTTAGTGATGTTATAAAATTGTATCATATACAGGAGGAGGCTGCACGGTGGTGCAGTGGTCAGCACTGTGGCCTCACAGCAAGAAGGTTCCGGGTTCGAGTCCCGGCTCGGGCACGGGATCTTTCTGTGTGGAGTCTCCATGTTCTCCCTGTTCCTGCGTGGGTTCTCTCTGGTACTCCAGCTTCCTCCCACAGTCCAAAGACATCAAGAGGGGACGAGGCTGATTGATACTCTAAATTGACCGTAGGTGTGACTGTGAGTGTGAATGGTTGTCTGTCTCTATGTGTTGGCCCTGCAATGGACTGGCGACCTGTCCAGGGTGAACCTGCCTCTCGCCCGTTGACTCTGGGATAGGCTCCAACCCCCTGCGACCCTTAATGTAGGAATAAGCGGAAGATGACGATGGATGGATACAGGAGGACTTTATGAAGACGTGGCTTTCCTACACTTCTCCTTTTGTTCCAGAAATATTTCAAACGTAGACTTTTGCGTTGCTCCTTTTACTAAGTAGGCGGCAGAGTGGCACGGACATGACGAAGTACGCTGGCGTTGCTGAACTTGCACTTCATTCCACCGAATCAAAGTTTGCCGCTTCACGCGAAAGCAAATGTCTGAAGTCTTTTGTGGCTTCAGAAAGAGATGTACGAGGAGATATGAAGTGTGCTCTTCCACCGCTCTACACCAATAGCGGTACTGTAGTTTCAGCAACACTAAATAATTAATGTTCTAAAGCAAAGAGTTCTGCAGGTGTATTTTCCCTCTGGCGGTAGAAACCGGGGGCCTCCTCTCGATTCCTGAGGAGAATAATAAATGTCAGCCCTAACATCTTGTCTAAAATATCCTGGATGTAGGCTTTAACGTCTAATGTCGGCTGAACATCCTGATTTGTTTTCTTTGAATGATAAATTTAGACTATGAAGGATTAATGTGGATTTAACAGTCCAAGAGACAGTATTTCTTCCAGCTCAGTTTGTCTTATTTCTCAAGAACAGTCGCTGAGGATGCTTTATTCTCAAAATGAGTCACTGACAAAAATTATTATTATTATTTTTTTTTTTTTTTTTGCTTTTCAGGTGCTCACAAAATGCCTTGAGCTCACGAAGTCGTTTCTATTCCCCCTTTGTATTTTGAAAGGTTTTTGTTGTTGTTGCTGTTGTTGAAGCTAACGGTGACTGATGGCTAACGGTGGCTGCAGGAATAAAACAACAGCAAAACTGCCCTGAAATATCCAATCGCAAAACCCTCAAGCACACAGGTACATTCCACGTAGTCCAGCCACACTTTGATTTGAACTACAACAAGCAAGCGTTGGTGCTAACGTTAACGCTAAGAACACGAGCGGCGGGTGATTTTCACCCACTCGATTCTTCGCATGTCATTTTCGGGTCCCCCATGGTACTTGTTTTTGTTTGTTTTATGTGACATTGCGTATTGGGAAGTTAAAGAAGAGTGCTTCCGTTTGGGATACAGAGTTGTACTTTATTATGTTTTAGAAATATTATAGAAAAATACATTCTTTCAGGAGTGTCATATCGGGTAAAATATACCCGATATGACACTCCTGAATCCACATGAATCGTTAATGATGGTGTTGGTAATTTTAACGTTGGTGTTCTAGCGCCACCATCAGCCTCACGCTAAGTATACGTACCTGGATCTTTCTACATTCCACAGTTGCAAGCATGCTGCAGGAGAGGGGAGGGAACATCTTCATGAACTCCGGATACCTTTTTGTGAGTACTTGACAGGCAAAGTACACTTTTCTCTCTAAGTATGGCTTGAAGGTATTTAAGTTAGTTTTTATTTATGTTTGGTTTGACATATTTGGCTTGTACAGAGCAGTTGCCTCTCTTCTTTTATGTTATTGCTCTTCTTTAGTTGTGAATGCGGCGTATCGTGAGTCCGTGCTGGTGGGGCTTGCCATCCCTGATGTGTAGCTATCTTTTATGTTTAGCGTTTTGTCACTTTGCATTCGTTTTTAGTGACTTTTAATACTTTTTCTTACAGTTTTGGGATTAAGCCCTTTATATTATACTTTTAGCACCTCTGCTACCAATATCAAGAGCATCCTAAATTTACAGGCCTTTCAAAAGGCCTCAAGACGCCCTTCATATTACGCTCAGTTCGTCTCAACATGAGTTTTGTCATCTGCCAGCTCCCAAAGACTCAAACTGCACAGAGGAGGGTGACAGAACACCAAGCAGCTGCCTTGAGATAAACAGTCATTAAGCTTTAACCAAAAGAATTTAGGGTCTGGAGAGCAAACTTCTAATGTGTGTCTGGTGGTGATTTTGAAACTTATTGTTCATTTAAAAGCTATTAAGGTTTAAAAATGTTCTTTATGTTTGCTTTGGTAGAAAATTCTCTCAGGCCTGGGTTGTCTCGGTTATTCGTCGCACTTCTGCACTCACCAGACTCTTATCGTTCTCCTCAAATTGGAATTTTCAGGCTCAGATTTACCAAGAAGACGTAGTGGGAGTTGCAACCTAAACCAAGCTTCATTACCACTGGAGAAAATCCTCTGTTGCACAAGAAGTAATTAATTTTACATTACTTGCAACACAAACTAGGCTGAGTTTCCAGGAAACGCAGCAGGAACGAAGCTTGAGCAGTGACAGCCAGAGGAGTGTCAAAGACTCAACGCTGCATCCCACTTACGCTGCCAGTTTTCTTTTGAAGACTTAAGATATTAGGACTGTTCCAAAGATAGGGGGGGGGGGGGGGGGAACTGGCTAATTGAAATGCATCCCCTTTCTGTCCAAATTAGATGACAAAAATGATGTATCCTTTCCAGTGCTTCTGACAGTAAACTGAATGCCAGTTTGTTCTGGCAAAACTGGGAACCTGGGAGCACGAGAGGCACGAGTCACGGCGTAACGCAGAAGTGGAACAACATAAAAGCCTCTGCAGAACGCGAATATAAGAAGTTGAGTCTTAGAATCTTGGCCATGTTATTCATCCCCCTGTACAACGGATTCATGTACATGTGACGGCTTCACGGTGCATTTACTGTGTCCTTAACCCAACTCAACTCCTTTAGTTCTCAAGAGCGCAGAAAGAGCCAGCCAAGTACTTTTAGCCTTAGGGCTAGCTAACGGGCTGCGAGCTAACAACAGTCCTAAAAAAAACAAACAAACATCCTTTTAGAATCTGCCGTTGTCTGGTACGACCCACGTCTTCCTGATCCAACCGCGGGCTCAGTAAGCCCCAAACACTTTGACGAGCTAAAACGAGCTCCTGATGTTTCGTGCCATCCTGTCCCCTTTTCTTTTACTTTTTTCTTTTTTTGCCCGAGTTGAACCAGTCCCATTTTTGTTTGTAGGTGATTATTAACATCTCAAAGTTACTCCCATGCTGCCTCCTTGCTGTGTGCATTTGGGCCCCGCTCCACCGCACAGCCTGACACTGACGCCTCTTGGAGTGTTTCGATGGTAGAAGATTATAATTCTTTAAAAATAAATGCAGTTCTTGGCTGATACTGTCTTAATTTGCTGGGAGACATCAGGAAGTAATTGCATGATGTAAACAATTTGCAGAGGGAATATCTGTGAATTCCTGCTTCACTGGACGTCATGAAAAGTGTCCAACACGGAGAGACGGAGAGAGAGAGAGAAAGAGAGAGAGAGAGGTTTCTATCAGTGTGTTGCAGGAAGCTCCAGCAGATGCACATCCTCGGAGACTTCGCAGCCTTGCTCAGCACTTCCCCGGAGTCTTTCACTACGGGCTCTGATTTTCAAAACGACTGTCCTGTGAGGCAGAAACGTGGCTTTGCAGTGTAGAGGGACATCAGCAAATTAACGAGACAAAGAAACCCAAGGCTAAACGAATCAAAAAGAATGAATAATTTAAATGCACCATCGGATGCTCTCTCTAATCGCTCTCTGGTCATTAGCGTTTGGATTTCAACTTGTTTGTTATTTTGAAAAAAGGAAAAAAAAAATATTGTGGCACAGGATGGAATTTGGTTGAACCGCCCGACCTCCAGCCTGTGTCACCTCCTAATGCCTCACTGAGGGATTTCCTCTCAGCAGCCGCGATGGTCGTGAGTGTTCTCATTTGCACAAATGGAGATTGCATTCAAAATAAATCTTAAAAGCAGCATATTAATCATTTATGTGCTTGTTCACATTCACAAAATGAATTTTTTCCCCCCTCTTTCATGGACCAGAGTCAACCTACTCTTGTTAATGTAGAATCTTTGGAGACGTTGCCTCAAGGCCCTCCAAAGACTCCATCAAAGATGACCTGAGAAGATTTTGGTGGTCAGAGGTCACTGTCACCCCAAAGGACAGGATATCTCCAGAGGGCCTTCAGGGAATTTCTCCCTCTCTGGAGCAAGACAGGGAACAGAGAAGGGAGACGGGAAGTGGGGGGGGGGGGGGGGGGGATACACTGGAACAATCCCAGTTTGTGTCCAGTATGCGCCGCACAGACCGGTTAGTGGGGTCTGCTCCGTCTGATTGCTGTGGAGACAAGAGAGTCTCAGTGGCAATTATTTGTCAGTTTGCTGCAGGATGAGGTGCCGCAGAACTTCTGTAGCAGAGTGGATTCCCCTGCAAGGAGGCACACCATGCGTTTAGTATGCACTGTGCCACCAAGACAATTCAACTCTAAATGTCAGGTTTAGAGGACGCGGGTAGATTTCACTCAGACAGTTACGTAATTCTAAAAGTTTGGGGGTGCAGACGGTTGAGCTAAATCTATCCAAAAAAAAAACCAACCAAAAACACCTACCTATCCTCAAGGCATGTTCATGAATTTTATTGTAAATCCATCCATCCATTGTCTATACTACTTATCCATTAAAGGGGGGGGGGGGGGGGGGGCTGGAGCGTATCCCAGGTGACATTGGGTGAGAGTCACCAGACTGTCAGGGCCATCAGGAGCCATCAGGGTTCTGCTCAAGGATACTTGCACGTGGTCACTAGGGGGGGAAGTGGGGATCGAACCAGCGAGTCTTCGGTTGCTGGACGGCCACTCTACCTCAGAGCCGTGCCGCCCCCAAATCCCTCAAACTGAGCTGCTTAACTGTTAAGATCACTTTTTGTGCTTAATTTGCAGTCAGTGCCTCTTTTCATTCATCCATCCCCCTTCATTTCATTTCTCCTCTTGTGTACAGAACTTCCTTCCCAGTTATTTTTGTACTCCTGTGTCTCACAATTCTGAGAGATGTGTCTGTTTGTGTTGCGTTTAAACATGATTTACTTCCCTCGGTGTTTTTTTTTTTTTTTTTTTACCCTTTTTTGTTGAATAAAACATTAGATTAAGAAATTAATGCTGCAAATTTAATGTTTTGCGTTTGTCGCCGCCTGTTCCATTTTGTATTTCTACCCTCATTTGGCGTTGCTATCTCTCTCTTTCTCTCTCTGTAAATATATATATATGTATAATTTATATAATATATAATACTGCAGAATATTTCTCTGCATATCTCAAAAGCAAGGCAAACCGTGGAGGCTCCAGGCCAAGAAATCCCCCTTTCCCCCTTATAAAGTAACAAACTTCCATTTCCAACTCTGGTACAGATTAAACACACAAGGTGCTGCTGCCTTCTGCTGTTTCCTGTCCTAATGCAACACATTGCAGAGGCATCATTTTTCTTGTGTGAATCTAAAAGATTTCCCCAAATATCTAACCATTCCTGTAATAAACTGCACATATTCTCAGGGCTCAGAAATGGAGGAGCATCTCATCTCAAAGTTTTCTTTGTTAGGCACTCAGCCAACTGATCCACTGCTGTCTGAAATTGTATATGCATGCTGTGTTTCCTGTCATTATACTTGCATAATGTGTTGTTGTCTAGGTGGAGACTTTAAATAAGCTCCGCTGGGTCTCACCCACCTGAACGCTGCTGCTCACTTTGAGTGCAATTCTGGCACATTTTTATTGTCTGCAAAGGAAGTATATTCTCCTCCATTAATATCCTCTAGTTAGAGCGTCGGAGCGTGGCGGTGTGGTCCTAATGATACTACATTTAGGAGACTGATGGGTCGGCTGCCTTCGATCCCACACCAGCGTCGTCCTCAGGTTGTTTTAGGATGGTGATAATCAGGTTTATATTTGAATGATGCGCAGGATTTCCTCAGAGCTTTGCTGACAGTGGAAGTGTTTCTCAAGAATACAGCAGCCGCATGATCTGACCGCTCACGGGTGTGTTGAAGCCAATAATGTCACGTCGACAACAATCATCTTTCATTTTTGCAGGCTGACAATGTCCTAACTTGCCAGTAATGTCATAACGTTTCTGAACCGGTGACGTAGCGTCTTTTCACCCGTTATGTTCTGAGTTGTTACATTCTTGGCTGGGTTTTCAAGAATCCTTTAAAAAATGTAAGAACTGGAGCTGATAATGTCAGGATATACTTATACCACTTTATTTGAGTTTGACTCATCGCCTACAAAGGATCACACTTCCATGACACTTGGCATTACCATCGGCTGTGAGGATGAAGTATTCTCACATAAAAAGACGAGGGGTTTTTTTTTTTCATCCATGAAGTATGAAATCTGTAATTGAATCTCCCTGCACTCTTCGAGCAAACTCTCACAGCTGCACTATAGTATTACCCTAATAACGTTAAATTATGAGCAGAAAGTTACCACATAATTGGCTTTTATCACACTAAAAAGAAGTGATTGCATCATTCAAAGTTATGACATCACAGGCTTCGTCAAGTTGTTGGCGCCACGCCTATCCCACGTACGGCGTTGCGAGAAAATCCACGTAGGGCGGATGAGCCGAGCCCAGACTTGGAACCACGACTCCAGACAGTCACCGTTACTTTCGCGTGTCCATCGGAGAGTGAAGAGCGTTTCCTCCCCCGACCGGGAACCATTCCAGCTTCCGGGTTTGTCAGCTACTCGTGATGCTCGGCAGTCTCGTGCACCAGCGAATTGAAAGATGGCCGCTTGTGTTGTTGGTGAACAGTGAACCGGATGTGCCGGTGATGCATAGTTGAAGTGGTAGAGCATAGACACACACCAGCTGATGGATGGGAGTCGCCTCCGTGATTCCTCTGAGGCCCGAGCTCACTGAAAATGTGGGAATGTGAACATCCGAACTGTAAATTCTGAACCGTGAACTAATTGATTTTTATCTGGGGAAAGTATGAACTTTGTTTGGTCAGTGGATCTGTTTGGAAGCTAGGAGCTGATGCAGTCTTTCAAAATAGAACCGGGTCTTGGTGTATTTGATGAAGACGGTGTATCAAATCCCTCCGAAATATTCAGAAACAGCTTCCAATGGTAGAGGATAATGAAGGGCACATATTTTGCGCTGTGGAACGGGATAGTTGGAACATCCTTGAGCCTCCGGTGATCAACCGACAGAGAGGGCGGGTAAAGCTTTTTCTAAATAAACAAACTAGACAGTAGCGTGATCATGTCCTCCCTGCTTAGCGGACGCTCAGTCTGCTCTTCCTTATCCTCCAGCGCCCTATTAGGTCAAGAGAGAAACCTGGAGGAACGAGGCGCTGACAGCAGCCGACCAACAATCACCGAAGCTGGCACTTGAGAGCACTCAAGCGTGAGGAAAATAGGGGGACCGCTCAACAATGCATGGCTGTTTGGGTCAAATTTATTCTGTTTTCAGGAATTCAGAGGGGAGCTTTAAGAACCGCGGAGGTTCTCCCTAATGGTGCAGTTGCATCTGGCAAACAAAGGCTGTGCTGTTCCCTCAGTGCCTTTGTGTGGCTGCAGCTGCGGGTGAAGCGCCAATTACTGCCAAGACCTTTTCAATGCTAGGTGAGTGGCGGCATCTGATTGATACAAGAATTATGATAATACTGTATGGTTTGAATGCCTTTTCTTTAATGCAGCATTAGCTGAAAGATATTCTGAGGAAGAAGTCAAGCAGACAGAAGAAAGAGAAAGGTAGTGAAGGCTGGGTGGGGGGAGTCCGGATGATGGGTTAATTGAATTGATTCAAATTTCCTTTTTTTTTTTCCCCCCCTCTTTTTCCGCGGGGGGCAGATCGCCACAGGAGAGGAATGAGGCGAAGGGAAACAATGAAATTGAGAAAATGAGACAGAAGGACTTAGAAAAAAAGAAAGGAAGGAAAGAGATGGCAAGATGGCCTCTGCACCAGGGCAGAAATGTGCGGAGAGAGAAATAATGTGGCAATAAAGAAAAGGAGACACAAAGGCTCCTTTCAGACGTGCACTTCACTCTGGTAAAGTGCTGGTAATAAAGATTATGACTAAAATAAGTGCAGTAATTTTTAATCCACACTGGAACAGATTCTGAATTTCAATCAGACATGTAGGATTTTGTCTGATTTTACTTTTAATCTGTTTGTGCTGAAACTTTCCGTTGGACCCGAAAGGCTCTACTGCAGCATGAAAGCAAGAGGAACTTTTTCATGTTATTTTTCTGACTCAAAGATCACATGATGACATTCACGCCATCCAGGAAGTCCCCCCCCCCCCGTGCTGTTTGTTTTTATTTATCTGGCAGCAGGATTACACAAAAACTACCAGGCGGGTGCAGCAGCGGGACAGGAGGACGCCACGGCATTTTGGGGGGAAATCTGTATTTTAAAAGGGTGAAAAAAATTAGCATTTTCTTCGCCTTTAGCGGGGATGTAGTGCGATTGGTTTGTCAGTTAGGATTAGCAGGGATGGGAGGCTTTTTTAAATTTGACTTTAGGTTTAATACACAACGGATGAAAAAAGAGGCCAAAACGTAGAACAGGAGCTCAGAGTCATCGGTGTGCAAAGTGTAGCGCTGCTCAGTGTCGCTTATCTAGGCGACGTAGCATCGTTTCAGCTTACAAGAGTTGGAGGTGGATATGCAGTCGAGGCGATGCATGTGACCACTTGTTGCCTCTTGCTAAAAAGATGAACAGAGGAGGCGTCCGCGTGCTTCAAGAAGACAACAGCCATATTCACTTGTTTAAAGAGAAACGAGACAATTTAGAGACGAGCGCTAGCATCGTAGCTCGTAGCGGCCGGTCACGTTTCGTTTCAAGCTGAACGTACCTGGCTAACCCTTCCTGCAGTCACAAGGAAGTAATGCAGGAAGGAACCAAAAAAAAAAAAATCTCTTTTTGAGCTGAGCTAAGACTCATCAACTTGGACAGAACCTGAGATGAATGCATGAGATAACATGCAAATGTGACAGAAGGGAGACGAAGTGCAGACCCGCACATGCACTTGTACTGTGTAATGCTAATAGTCATGCCCCAGGTCACGTCGGCGTTGTCTCCCTACTTTACATGATGGTTAAACTGGGGTCATTTGTTGGGGGCATTAAAGCTTCATAACTGCCAGAGAGGGAGAATTGCAGTGCATTAAAAGACGTCGCCGAGCAGATAGCGGCTGACGCTGGGAATGGCTGCTCGCCAGACAGAGTGTCTCTTTAATTGGACAAGACATTTTAATGGCTTCGCTGCAGCCATTTTGGGGTCATCCAGTGAGACAGGTTAGCGCACCTTTTGCCAAAGGTTCAGAGACTGAAATACCAGCAGAGCTGAAATGATGTGACCTGCTGTGACATGGCAGGTGAACAGACGTGATGCACAAATTCAATTTCAGTTCTATCAGTGACAGAGATTGTGCTTTTATTGTTTTAGTCGCCTATTCAAAGACTCTTTTGTGTCTTCTCCTCCGCCACCTCACTGTGAAAAATGCCAATAGAACAAACACACTCATGCTTGTGCAATACACCCTCACTGCTTTGCACACACACACGCACGCACGCACACACACACACACACACACACTTAAAGCTGCACACTATAAGAAGAACAGGTGAACTCATTCATAAATTCAGAAACTCCCTGATCTATCACACCCATACAGTCCTTTCCCTATGGATATTTTCTGCAACACATGCATACTCGGACACACACAGCCATCATCCACGGCCCAGCGGGTGCTTGGCAATCTTCTCCAGGCTTGAGACCGCAGGTGGTAAACCAAACAATCAGCAGTTCCCACCGTGACATCAGAGCAACTTGACTTTCATGCGACTGTGTAGGAGAAGAAAAACTGCAGAAAATAGGTGATTGACTTCTTTCCAATTGCCAGCAGATGAGTTTGCCTTTCTGTTTTTGTCCCCCGGTGCAGCGCGTTGCGTCTCTTTTCCCATAGTGTTGGCGCTCTTGTTTGTGTTGGAGTCTCAGGTCGATAAATGTGCGTTTTTTAAAAACTTATGTTTGCACTTCTCTCTCACTCTTGCATCCCCCAGTGTACAACTTTGCCTGCACGGTAGCTAGTTAGCATGCGTCGTTAGCGTACCTGTGCTGTGAGCTGTATACTAAACCCAAACAACAGCTGCCGTGTTTCTGTTTTAGCAGGCGTGTTCATGCGTTGGCGCGCGGGTGTCGGACGTAGAGGGTTTCGTGTTTGCATCGCCACTGATCGGCGGTCGAATGAAGGCTAGTGGCACCTGCTCCCTCTGCAACAGCCAGAGTTCAATGGGTTTTTGTCCAGTGTGAGCGAGTTGTTAGGGAGACGGCTCGGAAACTCAAAAGTAATGAAAGTAATACCAGTTTAATCTGGAGTGTCGGAGCAGTGAGGTGCAGCGAGACATACAGTGAACAGGTAAAATTGCCAAGTGGCTGTTTCTGCCTATTTTCTTGGAAGTGCTGAAAATGGTAAATGTTGGGTTGAGCTACAGACTTTATTTTTACATGATAAATGAAACGGTTTAACTTCTAAAGTAATTCAAGTCATTTAGTTCCCTTTAAAGAAGAGGGGAAAAAAAAGCACAGTGGTCGCAGCTGTCAGCTTATGAGGTGTGAACGTTGGCAGGTTTTGACTTTTCTTTACACGAGCACAAAACTCACTTTTGTGCACATTTTTGAAAAATAAAGACATCATATGTTGCAAATACATGATTTCTAAATACATATATATATTTGTGTATGGATAAAATGATGCTGATAGTACTGTTTACTGAAGTTTGTTTGTGTTGCTTCTCTGGGTGTGTTTGTGTGTGTGTGACAGAATGAAATCTGTGTGTGTGTGTGTGTGTGTGTGTGTTATCTGATGAGCAGTTTTATGGCTTTGAGGGGGAAACTGCTTTGCGGTCTGCTGGTTCCTGATTTTCGACTCCTGTATGCCCGACCTGAGGGCAGCAGGGAGAGCAGGCTGTTAGGTGGATGGGGATTTGTCCTCAAGGACCCTCAGCGGTCCGAGGCTCTGCTGTACAGCTCCCCGGTGATGTTTATTTGTTTTGAGGATTTCTTTTCCTCAGAGAATACACATTCATCAGCATTGTTGTAATTGTTCACCAACTGCCTCGTTTCCAACCGCTATCTCCTGGCTGAATGTTAAATAAGCAATTAAAACACCATAAAACATAAAAGGGCAAAATCTAAATGAGTCCAGGAGGACGACGGACCACCGGGGAAAAGAATCTATGGCACGGATCTCAAGTCCAAAAAAAATGATCCGAGCCACTGAAGAAGTCCTAATGTTCACATGTTCATTGAGCAGCAAAAATTCGTCCTCTGCACGTCACCCGTCATGCGTGGAGCAGCGTCTGGAATGCAGACACGGGAAGAACAGGCCGCACAGAGAGGACCTGGGACAGCGAGAGGAAGAGAGGAGGATAACAAGTCTGGCGTCTGAAAAGGCTGAAAACACCAGCTTGATGCTGAAAATGTCTTTGGACCCATCAACCATGAGCGAGAGGAAGTATTTGGTCGATTTTGCTTTGATTAAACCGAAGCAACAACAGTATGAATGTTCTCTGGAGAGAGAAAACTATTCTATAAGTGTACAGTAACAGCAGGAATTAAGGAGTCGCCTCAGATTTGGACTCGTAAACTGGACCAGCCGTGGTATTGATGTTGCCTTTCCTGTGTACCTCCCTCCCCAGCACCTTGTGGACTGTATAAGTCCCTGAACAGACGCAGGCCTCCCTGCAGGCTCATTCAAGCCTCTGCAGATGATCCAGAATGCAGCAGCACGTCTGGTCTTCAACCAGCCCAAAAGGGCACATGTCACCCCGCTGCTGGTTTCTCTTCACTGGCTTCCAGTGGCAGCCAGGATCAAATTCAAGGCACTTCTCTTGGCTTACAAAACAATCACAAGAACGGCTCCAGCCTACCTGGAATCCCTGATCCAGGTCTTCTCTCCTTCTCGCCCACTACGCTCTGCATGCCAAAGACGCCTGGTGCTTCCAGCCCAGCGCTGCTCCAAATCTCTAGCCAGACTCTTCTCTTCTGTTGTTCCCAAATGGTGGAACGAACTACCGAACTCTGTGCGTTCTGCTGAGTCCCTTTCTACTTTTAAGAGACAATTGAAGACTCAATTGTTCAGAGAGCACCGAGGCACTGAACCTGACTCTTCTCCTCTTTGTCCTGTGGGGTAGAATAAGTCAGAGGGTCCAAGACCCAGCACTTAGTGATTATGTAGCACTAACTGTGTTGTGTGATGTTATATGTCTGTTATATTAAAAAAAAAGGTGGGGGGGGCAACACTTCTTCTGCCACTAGATGGCAGTACCTGTGACCAAATCACAACTGAAGCACTTTTGCGCTTCCTATGGACTTTTCCTTAATTAGGTCTAAATTCTTGCTTGTGTTGTACGTCGCTTTGGACAAAAGCGTCTGCTCAATGAAATTGTAGAATTGTAGAATTGAAGATCTAGGGCCTCGGGACCCATCTGAGCCTCGGTGGGGTTCACCTTCATGGGGTACCTCTGGATATTTACCCTCAAACATTTGAAATGACCCACTGCCTCCCTCAGACTAGACTCAGCCTTCCTCTCCGTTCCTCTCGCACGGGGACCCGACGCAACATGCTCACACCAACTCAACTGGATTTCGCACATAACCGCCTGGTGATCCGGTGATTTAGAGGGATGAAACACTAGGTAGCAGATAAATGGTTTGCTGTGTACATTTGTCAGACAGGGGAAAGATGCAAGTGCTTCATGGTGCACATTAACCCTCACGTTCAGTCGATGCCATTCGCTCTCTATTTTCTGCTAAGCTTCTTTGATCGCTTTCTTCGCCTACGGGACAAACCCGTAGAACAGAGTTGAGTTCATGTCCTTCCTCAGAGGGTTGTTGAATGGCATTTTTTTTGTTTTGTTTTGTTGCGGAAAAAGCAGAAGCGAAAGAAGATAAAGTTGGAGGCGAGTGGGTACAACACAAAGACAAACAACTCGAAGTCTCTCACTCTGTTGGACTGGAGCGAGTGTTCCAGATTGATCACGCTTTACATAACCGTATCAGAGGGGGAGATTTCGCCTTTATCTCTCTTCTGCATCTAAAACAAAATCCGATGTCTGATTTTGCTAACGGCTCTGATTCTCACTGGTGGATCGTGTAGCCTCTGGAGTGCCGCAAGCCCCTAAACACAATAGCAGCTAATTGGCTGTGTGCTCTAATGCTGCGAAGGCTATTTTTACCTCTCAGTGGTTGTTGTTCGGGACCATGTGGGTGAGAGTGCGGTTGTGTTTCCAAGTATACATGAAAGTGTGCTGACAACCGACAACTCATTTTCTCTTCATCTTCCTCTGCCTCTTTTTGGTGTGTGTGTGTGTGTGTGTGTTTGTGTGTGTGTGTGTGTGTGTGTGTGTGTGTGTGTGTGTGTGTGTGCGTGCGCGGATACCAGACAAATAAAGTTTTACAACAAATCCTTTATACAGTAATGAAATATGATCACATTAGTTTCTCAGCATGCCTCTCTTTTGTTTCAGGCTGTGAGTTGAGACGCTAAATATTGACTCCAGGTTAAGAACACAGCAGGAAAGTTCTAGCTCCTAAAATATAGAACTGGAACAGGTTAGGCTTGTATCTGCCTGGGCACGCGTGCAGTTTGATGGAGAACCGAATGTGCGGTCTCCAGGTGTGGTGTGGCGTGGATCTGCAGACCCACACTGGAGCCTTTTGCTGTCGTCCGCCGGCATGTCCAGAGTGTCCACAAATGTCAGACATTCCAAATTACGAAGAGCGACTGAGTGGATAAACGGTTGAAGTTCTCCTGATCAAGCCTTTGTACGTCAAGATACAAAAAAACTACAGGAGCTTCACTCAGCACATTTATCAGAAAATTGACAATCAGAAATACTAATCAGTGAAGGCCCATTTATGCTCAACGTACGTAAGACCATCCATGCGTCCGTTTCAAACAATGTTACCGTCACTGCTCACAGACTTCCATGCGTCCTTTATGTTGGAATGGATGTTAACCAATGCATCCACCAGGGGGCAGCCCACAGTCAAAAGTTTTTGACAACAACAAACTCAAAAACAAACACGGCAACTGTGGAAGGAGGAACTGATGATGTATATCTTGAATAAAAGACATAAACAGAGGCAGCATTGTAGGAGGCGGTGGTCGGTGAGGCCACGTCGCGACGAGAGAACAGAGAATTCTTTTAACGAGCGTCACGTCCTGTTTTTTAGGATGTCCACTGAGGCATTTGATCACGTGCTTCAGCCTCACATCCTGCACAATCCATCCATTTTCTTCCGCTTATCCTGTTAAGGGTGGTGGCGGGGGGGTGGAGCCTATCCCAGCAGCTTTCAGACGAGAGGCGGGGTTCACCCTGGACGGGTCACCAGTCCACGGCAGGGCCAACACATAGAGACAGACAACCATTGGCTCTCCCAGCCACGCCTACGGTCAATTTAGAGTCTGGATTAACCCTGGTCCCTCTTGATGTCTTTGGACTGTGGAGGAAGCTGGAGTACCAGAGAGAACCCAGCAGGAACAGGGAGAACATGGAGACTCACCCAGAAAGACCCCGTGCTCCAGCCGGGGCTCGAACCATGAACCTTCTTGCTGGGGGGCCACAGTGCTGACCCCTGCACTGCCGTGAAGTCACACAATCTCTCCTCAAAAAGTTCTGCGATTGCTTTGTCTTCTTTGTGTCTCACTCGGGTTACGCATCAGGTAGTGACAGCAACACTGCCCCCACGATTTCCGGTGGTACTGCTCCGTGTGGTCCGTATCTGTAAGCTTCATGGTAACGTGCAGAAATACGCACGAAATGAACGCAGAGTCCATATCCGTACACGTATTTAACGGTGAGCATCAATTGGGCCTGTGTACTCACCAGCAAGGCGAAATAGACAGTCCAGATCTTATCAACAGTTTTTACATTGTCAGAGACCCAGGTCATCTGGATCTAATCCAGAACATGTTACATGTTCACAGCATAGTCTGAGAGTTCAAGTGACTAGAGCTCGTGTGAAATTTGGTAAAGTAACATTCAAGTGTTTTTCCGTCGAAATCTTCATGCGTGGTTAATTTGGAATTTTGATTTTGTGTTTCAGAAGGTGGGAATAGGTTTCAGCTTCTTATCTGAGAAAGCAACACGGAAAACTGATGAGTAGTTTGATGGCTCAGCATTTGATGAGATGGGATTGAGAGTGTTGTCGCCATCGATGCTTTTACTCATTAAAATACTTGACACAACTTCCTTTTTTTCCTTTTATCATTGACCCTGTGTTAATACGGGTCGTAGCTTCGCACGTTGCAGCTTGCAGCCCTCAGACACAACCATCTATTTAGTGTTTGCTTTCAACAGGGGAAAGTGGTGATTATCAAATCAAAGAGCACAAATACTATATTTTTATCATTAGAGAGAATGCCTGGAACAGGTTCTCAGCTTGTCAAAAATGCTACAACGGGAAAAACAAAAAACAACAACAAAAAAAAACCTCCGTACTCTCAGATGAGGGCTTTGATTTTTTTTTTTTTTTTTTTTTTTGCATCCCGACATAAAAAAAAAACCAACAACCCAGAAATCTGTTAATTCCACCTGTATTCTGGCTCTCCGACATGAATTATAGATGCGGCTTGGGCCCGCTGTGTTACAGTTTCTCTTTTGCTCCAGTTGTATTCAGTCGTCGCAGGTGGCAAATAAATCTTCTTCATTAGCTCGCTGTTTTTTTTGTTTTTTTTTTATCATCTGGTCTGATGGAAAACACAGGGATGCAAATCACCTCAACAGTCACTTGGGCTCCGCTCGTCTCTGGAAACTTCTACATTCTGCAGAGTAGATCTGGTGTCTCATTACTCATAATTACTACGCACTTTTGTCAGGAAATATAGTTTCTCATGTCTTGATCATTGATTTTATGGCCTCTGATGAAAGATGGCTGTAATTTTGTTGATGTGAATTTGCATAAGAAGAGAGAAGCGGCTTTGAAAAAGTAGACGCTTTAGTACGGGGCGTTGTGACGGAGGTGAAGAATGTCAAAATATGTTTTTGTTTACGACTCAGGAGAAGAGTCCGTCCCCCCGCGCTGCCGACAAAGGAGGTCTAATAAAGAAGAAACATTTTCATCAACGGTTTTACGACTCAAGGGAGCCGGCGTGGAGGTGAAATCAATACGTTGGTTTTCATGCAATTTCTCCGCAGTAATACTATCCACCATCCTTTATTAAATCTTGATGTAACAATGTAGAAACACATTATGAAATCTATCGCTGCACGGGTTACTTCAGGGAATAATAATTATGGATACGGGGTTTTATATACCTACGTGAACAGTTCTGTGTCTGCAGTCTCCTAATGTTCACTATTTTTGCAGGATGTTGGGTTTATTTCTATAAATATGACGAGGGAGGAAAATTAATGAGCAGGTAGAGCCGGTAAGAGCAGCTGTCTAAATCTGCTGTGAATAAAACGAAAAAACAGAAAACACAGCGGAACAAAAGATCAGGAAATAAAGGATAAAAATGAGCCGGCGTGCAGGAAGACGCCGAAACGTTGATTCCACGTTTTAAATTGAGTTATAAAGTTTATGACATATTGGATGAATGATTAAAGAGACACGGATGGCAGCTGCCAAACATTTTGTAATGTTCCACTTTATTGGATTTCAAATGACAGTCTTTGCTCTGAGGCAGGATGCAGTGAAAATGTTCAGCTTCTGATGAGGACAAAAAGCTTATTAGCTTTTATTTATGTTTGCTGTGAAGGAAACAAACACATAAAAGAACTTCTAATGGACTTTCCGACTTCTGCAACAAGAAGCGCGTTGATCAAAACCAATTTTTTTTTTGATTCACAGGGAAATAAATCATTCGCCCGGTGCGGCTTTACGAATACGCTCTTTTGTATATTTATGTATTCAAAGGATTAGTGCGAAGGATCATCTAAAGTTGGGTTGGAACTGCGGCCCCTCACCTCGCCTCCCTGGGTGAAACCTATGGTAGCTTGCCGCAACTATTCAGAATCAGAAAAAACTTCCTTGCAGGGAAGCTCCTTTGTTTTTCCAAACACGGCTCGCTGAGAGGAAATAATCGTCCGGTCTTACGTGATCGAGAGTCTGTTGGGATCATGAGTGTTGAATCTGGAATCACCATGGTAACAGAGACGATGAGGCTACATATAGGTAGGCGGAGAGTAATATGACACCTCCACGTGGACGCGCTGTTTCTGTCCTGCAGCGGCCACGTTTGAACGTTTTCGCTGCTGCTGTTGCACCCGTTGTCGTCCCAGATGAAGCTGAAAAATCAAGCTTTCACAGGAGCTGAGTCTCAGGGGCTGGATCTCACCGGGATTCAGTGACAGTAACGGGATCAGAGCAACACTGAAATGACCACATCAGGATGGGGACTCGTGCTACCCATGAATTCAGTCTTTGCCACATCCATCTGCAAGAAGACAAGCAGGGGACTTTTGAAATGCTCGTTTTCTGAGTGGAGTCTTGTATGGAGGCATGGGTTCAGACCTCCTTCTCCATGAGTTCCTGCTGCCATGACCCAGCTGTCCTCCCTCAGCTGCATCTTCTGTGTGTCCTGATGAATTTGGCGGTGATGTCCGTTGCTTTAGTGGTGGCCGCAGGCCAGCTAACCTCACTGATCAGCTGGTATTGAACTACGGAACTGGAGTTGCTGTGCATGCATGTTCAGCAGCTCCTAGTTGTTTGAAAGAGCCACAGTGACTAGTAGAGCAACTAGCTTGTTTAGAGAGGCTTAAATTGGTTACTGCTCGTAAAAAAAAGAAGAGGAAAAACCAAACTGAAAGATGCTAATTTGTCTGCTTTGAGCTACAGCGGAGGAAACATGGTGACCTCTCTTCCCTTTTAAGTTTGTTTTAAGGGCTCATTTAAAGCTTACACAGCAGTTCTTATTTTTAAGTGGTTATACACAAATGAAAATGAATTCATAAATATATTCAATTTCTGGCAAAAAAAAATAATAAAAATCCCTCTAAATCCTCCGCACTGTACCTTTAATCATGCAGACATAACACTGAAAACAAAGATGGCCTCCTCAGCTTGGGGACATTACAAGAACAATTACTCAGTTGTTTGGAAGGATAATTGATGAATGTGATGGTTTGCTTGCTGATGTTCATTTCACTGAGTGGTTGAAATGACTCTGACGGTGATTTATTAATATTTCATTTGTATTTCTTTAACCCGGGGAAGCACTCAAGCCACACATGCTCCGTATCAAACACGGACAGTTTCACAGCCACACAGCGATTTCACATTCATTCACACATGGCCGATACCTCCGCTCCTGCACAGCTGGCCACCGGGACAGTCTGGCGGGTAAAACGCACCTCTGTGGTCGCTGCCGAGGGAGAAGACGACCTTGATATGTCTCCTTGCATTACTCTCCCCCTGCATTACCAGCAAGGCGTGGAATAATTCCACAACAGAATCAGCCGACACCTGTTTACAAGTCACAGTGCTGGCGGAGATGAATTAAATCAATACACAGGCTCCGGTGATATTTCTCCGTCGCTCCGCCACCCACAAGTTGATAATACAGCACATCTTTACAGAGCAGAAATGATTATGAAGCACGGCCGGGATTTGCTTACATGATAGATTGGTAATTATGGGTAACCGAGCGCGGTGTTGGGGGAGTGCACATACAGTAAGCTGTTAACCCTCTTTTGAAATTGTTACGGTAAGCAGCGCGTCTGCTAATCAATGGTCAGCATAAAAGCAGGGTGGGACTTCGTGGAAACGTCGTCAGATTGACTTCACCTCAACCCTTCCATCAGGGAACACAACTGCACGACTGATACAGGCTGTTTCTTCATTGCTACTCAAGGCACTCAAGCACTTTACATGTAATAAGTTGCTGACATTTAGGAACCCGACTCTCTCGCTTTAACTGTAGTTGAAATGTCAAGGTCAACTTCTCTAACGCTGCAGTCCGCCATGCTGCACTGCTCAGTCCAGTAAATGGCTTCTCTTAGATAACTATGCTGGTAGCTGATTGCCTCCGCCTGTCACCGCCACCGCCGCTGCCGTCACATCCACACGGTGCAAAGTGTTGCTTTCGTCCTGGTCAGCTCCATTCAATCAGAGGTGATTTGTACCTAAACTCTAACCTCGCTTTTGAACATTCTCATGAACACTGAACATTGGAGCCTATCCCAGCAGCCTTCCCCCTGGACAGGTCACCAGTCCATGGCAGGGCCAACACATAGAGACAGACAACCACTGGCTCTCCCAGCCACGCCTACGGTCAATTTAGAGTCTGGATTAACCTGGTCCCCTCTTGATGTCTTTGGACTGTGGAGGAAGCTGGAGTACCAGAGAGAACCCAGCAGGAACAGGGAGAACATGGAGAACATGGAGACTCACCCAGAAAGACCCCGTGCTCCA
The DNA here is from genome assembly GCF_037954235.1 of Aulostomus chinensis. NCBI lineage: Eukaryota > Metazoa > Chordata > Actinopteri > Syngnathiformes > Aulostomidae > Aulostomus > Aulostomus chinensis. The sequence goes on along the minus strand of NC_141341.1, from coordinate 4,511,810 downwards.
GCCGGGGCTCCAACCTGGCACCTTCTTGTTGTGAGAGGCGACAGTTCTGACCACTGCACCACCGTGCCGCCTTAAAAGAATTCTAATTCATTTTTTAAAGTACTACATGAGGATTGTTGAACCATATGAAGCCGGTCACTAGTTTGAGTCAGCGATAACGATGAAACAATTTCAGCCACCTGCAGTGGCACTTAGTCTGAGGAACGGGGAAAATCAAAAGTTAATCTGCCCAATCAAGGTATCATAGATCTCAGATGTACGACATTGAGTCTTCTGTAGTCGTCAGACGTGCAGGAAGCAGCCTAACGAGACAAACAGCAGCTGTCGCCGATCGGCGCTCCTCTCCTACTGCACAGGAGGTTCAGGCGGTAGGCAGCCGAGGGTGCCTCTTTGTGTTGTAAATTTGCCGTGACTTCCAAAGCAGAAAAATGAATGTGCCTTGAATGAACCCTTGCTGTCCTCTGTCTTACACTCTCAGTAGAGGCGTGTTCTGTCTTTGCACCCCATGCCAGGTCCTGCTGCTCTCTGAGATGGCTCCACATCGGCGTGACAAAAAAAAAAAAAAGTGTTCTTCTAATTCTCCAGCTTCATGGGAACTGACACTGTTGTCAACGTGTTTTGATGACTGGGAAAAATTACACTGCCTCGCAGAGATGATTTTGAAAAATGCGACAGATGTGCAACATGCAGCTTTTCAAATGACTTGGCAACACTTGGATAGATATTTGCTGTTTTATAAAAGCTTTGGATTACTCAGTTTATCTGCAAACGCCGTCTCTAAGAAAGACAAAACTTCAGGCCATCTAATCAGGATAAGGTCATTCAAAAATGTCCTAGAAACTGCATTATCTTAACCTGGTTAATATTAAAACACCGGCATCGGTGCAAACACAGCCACTAATGTAAAGCAGACAGAGATGGTATTGGTATAACTGGCCACTTTTAAGAACCTGCTCCATGTCTGTGAATTTCTAGGTTTCCATGTGTCTTTGAATGCCCCATGGACTTGAAGAGATGGGCACAACAGTGAGAGTCACAATTAAGATCGCTTGAAATTCCTGTTCTTTTCTGTGGAAAACGCAGTATTTTCTGATTTTTGTAAGGATCAGGAAAAGATCAGGGTTTGGTTTGAACTAAAATAAATGACCAGCCTCTGAAGGAACTTCTCGGGCTAAAAACTCCTGATTTTGTTCAAATGTATGGGACTGAACTGCGTCGGCCGAACGACGTCAGAAATGGCTGTTAATTTTTCTTTTGAAAGTGTTGCGATGTGTGTTTACTGGAATATTCAAATCCTTTTTTTTCCATCCATTGTCTACCTCTTATTCTGTTATGGGTGGCTGGGGGAGGAGCCTATCCCAGCAGCCTTCAGGAGAGAGGCGGGGTTCATCCTGGACAGGTCACCAGTCCATGGCAGGGCCAACACATAGAGACAGACAACCATTGGCTCTCCCAGCCACGCCTACGGTCAATTTAGAGTCTGGATTAACCTGGTCCCCTCTTGATGTCTCTGGACTGTGGGAGGAAGCTGGAGTACCAGAGAGAACCCAGCAGGAACAGGGAGAACATGGAGACTCAACACAGAAAGACCCCGTGCTCCAGCCGGGGTTTGAACCCGGAACCTTCTTGCTGTGAGGCGACAGTGCTGACCACTGCACCACCGTGCCGCTGAAGCATTTGTTTCCCCAACTGAAATTGTTGCAAAGAAATATTTAGTGTTCGTCAAATGTTAATGTTCGTCAAACTCATGCAGAAATACTTCTTAAAAGCTGAAACTTCTCAGGCTCTCCCCCTTTAAGAAGCAAGCTTT